>NC_133556.1:7737020-8372645 GCF_048773025.1 Camelus bactrianus | reverse complement strand
GTAGCCCCAGCTCAGACCCACGCTATTCCTGCACCCTCTCGATACTCCTAACCCCTGCAATTGTCCCAGTTCATAGCCAGCGTCGACTGAAACCCAGTTTCTCGCCCAGCCTGCACCCCTCAATTCTTAGGACACCTGTTTTTGACCTACTAGGTCCAGGGTGGCGAGAGTAGTGTGCCCCGGGCGACCCAGAGGGACACAGCTCGCAGTTTCCCAGCAGTGGCCCGGCAGAGGGTGCTGCAGACCGCGCGGGGTTGGTTCCCCGGACGCCTGGGCTCGCCTACCCCCGTCGATGAGCGAGGCTGAGTGTCTAACGCTGCCTGGGACCCCTGCTTGGCGCGTTGCAGAGCACGCCGGCCACGCCCGCCCCAGCTCCACGCCTGTGTCCCCAGGGAGGGCGCGAACTGGGGTCCTGGCTCAGTGCCCTGGAGCAAAGTTCCCTGGAACGGAGGGGCCAGGATAAATTATCAACTGAAAACCGCTGGGAAGAAAGGGAGATCAGCCGGCCTTGATCTTTTCTCTGCAAATATTCCTCTTCCTCTGCAGCGCCTCCTCTTCTGAGAACCGCTGGCTACAGACTCGGCACTTACCTCTCGAACTGGGAGCAGGAGCTGGGGTGGGGATTGCGGGGGAGTGTTGCCCACCCACTACAGCCGCTGCCCAGCCGCGACCCTATTGGCTGGAGGCTTTGTAACCTTGGCCCACAAGCTCTGGCCCCAGGCCCAGGTCATGTTGCAATCTGATCGTCCAGAGTGCCAGACTGGCTTGGAAAGTTCAAATTCCCATCCCTTTCCTCCCTCCCCTCCTCGGACATCACGAGACTTCCTGGGACAGGACATCTAAGGTCATGGTACACCAGATGTGGGCACCCCTGCCCCCCCAGGGTCCCCCCTTTCCCATCCACTCCCAATTTAAGCTTCCTCCTTTATACTACATACTGCTCTACCTAGACTGCCTCATGCCCACCCCCCATCCCAGACCCTGGGGGCCAAAAGGAGGGAGTCGGGGGAGGTGGCAAGGTAGGGGGGAGGTGGCAAGGTAGGGGACAGAGCACACTCCAAGAACTTCCTGCACTAGGAGGCTGACTGGAAGCTGATGTGACCCCTGTCAGGGATAGTTGGGGTACAGAGGGCTGGGCTTTCTCCCTAAACACCCAGCATATTCTATCTCTATGGCCTGCCTTGGGTGGGGGCCTAACTCCAGGGATGGAAGTGGCTCAGTACCAGAGGAGCCTTTGGTTTCCCCATTTGGTAGAGGGAAAAAACTGAGGCTCAGACTACGACAGTGTTTTAGTCTAAAATCCCCTAATTATAGGGGTTCCTTGGAGGGGAGAGGATTACAGAAGTCAAGGTGTCCCAAGAGAGTAAGTGGATGGTAAGGGACAGCAAGGCAAGGGGTCCAGAGGTGCTAGGAGGAATGGGCCAGCTTGACCCAGAGGACAACCTGCAGATGTCTGGCCAGCTTGCACCCTTAGCAGGGCTGTATGGACGGAGAGAGGACCACTCCACTGGGAGAAGGCCCATGTTCCATGGTTCTGTGGGTGGAAGCCTCAGGGAGGCAGGTTCTGGAAGCTCCAAGAAGACATTTGTTCATGGTCAGAGCTGGCTTGTTACGGAAGAAATGGCCTCAGGGATGGGGGTCAGCAAGCAGGACCCTGTCAGGGAGACTATAAGGCAATTTCCACAAGGTAGATATGTGTGTATGCATGTGGAGGGTAGTTCTGAGTTTTCCCCATCCCATCCCCAAGATTCCAAGAATTTCTCTTAGTCATAAGAAGCCCTTGAACCCTGGGCACAGGCTTTTTGCTCCAGGCTGGGCCCACTCCTCCCACCCCAGCCAACAGGCCCAGAACAGACCAAATCCTTTCCTCTGGGCTTGATTGTCACCGTCTCACCTCCCCCAGCCCTGCCTGGCCACAAACACTATAACCCCAGCAGGGAAATGAAGGAGGGAGGGAAGGCAGCCTGGGTTGGGGCTCTGGGTATCAGAGTGGGCTGGGAGGTTGCTGGGATACAGGCTGGGGCAGCAAACTCATGAGTCCCCCCACGTGCCACAAAACAAGCTGGTCCAGCAGGTATCAGGTGCCCCCCACCTTATCTCCCTGCTAGACAGATGGTGTTTATCTAACTTAGGAGGAAGGGGGCCAGCCAGCGGGCCTGGGTGCTTGGGCCATGTACTCTATTTGGGTAATGAGGCCTGGTGTGCCCTGGTGTGGCTGTTCTCACCACTCCCCATCCCACCCCACCCCACCCCACCCCAAAGCAAACACAGGAGCTTGGCGACCAGAGAGGAGAGGGGACTTAGTGACCTGTGCACTCAAGGGGCTGCAGGAGTCAGACTGCCACCCACCACCCCTCACTCCCAGGATAAGAGAGTGGCCCCTGGATGAGAGAGCCTGACATTCTAAAAGACTAAGTCTTGGGGCCTCAGCCTTCCATGTGAGCAAAGGTTGGAGAAGGTGGGCCCGAGGAGAATTCTATAAAACCTCAGTTTGTGGACTAAGGGGAGGGAGGGACCAGCAGGGGTCTAAGACCCTGAACATCTTGACCTCCTAGGTCAGCTCCCTGGGAGTGGCAGACTTGGCCTGAGCCCAGCAGGACCCTGAGAGTCAAGTCCCTCACTTGATAGGGCCCTTCCATCTCATGGATTTGATAGACTACTAGGGTTACGGTTAGGGTCAGGGTTAGGGTCAAGGTGCCCGCTGCCCATCACTCCACCATCCTAGCTGCCTTCCTTTGGGTCCTGGTGGCTGTCATCTTGCACACACCCCTAGGAAGGGACACATCATCCAGCTCAGTCCAGATTGTCATCCTGGGATTCTGAGCTGCCCAGACAGCAAAAGGGCAGTGAAAAGGCAGTGGCTGGCTGCTTGGGGGCTGTCCCTGGTGAAGAGGCTCCCTCTCTACCCAGAAAAACCTTACCTCTCCCCTGGGCCTAAGGGGGCCAGTGGAGAAAAAGCCACGGGGCCTGAGTGAGTCTCCACCATATGACCTTAGGCACGTCCCCTTCCCTTCCTGACCCTCAGTTTCCTTCAGTAAGAAACGGGCGAGACCCTTCTTAGTCAGCCTAGGAGACAGATGCCTGTGAGGCCACTGAGCTTTGTTGTTATGAGGACTGAGCTGATCAACAAGTTTCAACAGGTCTCGCCAGAGAACGCTAAAGCCCCTGGTGCTGACCTGGAGGAGTGTTTTAAAGGCCTGCCTCTCAGGGTCGCTATTTCAGGCAGGTTAGAATGAAGGGCAAAATTTGGGGAGGGGGGGCCTTAAATTGCCCACCATAGATAAGTGCCTGGTGCATGGGAAGAGAGTGGAGCCAGCCCCTGCAGAAGCTCCCTTCAACCTGCCCCTTTCTCCACACCCCCTAACCCAGCCCTCTCCCTCTCACAGTGGCAAGCTGGTTTCTCCCAAGTGGAAGAATTTCAAAGGTCTCAAGCTGCTGTGTCGGGACAAGATCCGTCTCAACAACGCCATCTGGAGGGCCTGGTATATCCAGTGTGAGTGGGAACCACGGGCCCAGCAGGAGGGCTGGCGCGGGGACTGCCCCAGAAAGCCCCAGGGCCCTCAGGGCCCCCAGGGCCAGCCCCGGCAGAGTGCTGGGGGGGAGATTAGGTCCCCAGCACCAGGACCTCTCAACAGCTTTTGACCGCCAGAGGGTTTGGGGGGATGTGCCCCAGAGGGCCCTCTCCACTGTGAAGTTGGGCACAGCAGGGGTCATCCCTTGAAAGAACTAAGGGGGGCTGAGATTTGGGGAGCAGTTCCAGGCCCTTTCTTCATCCCATTCGTGTCGTCAGGTGCCTCAAATGCAAGGGTAGAAAGAGGCATTCAACTCTATCTGGGCCAGTCGCAAATGGGGAAACTGCATGGGTCTCTACCAGCCTTCCACTGAAGTCCTTACTGAACATCCATCAGGTGCCCCCACAGGGAGATGTGGGGGGAGGAGCCAAGAGAGGCCACGTGGTAGAGTGGAAGGGACTCTAGACTTGGAGTCACCCAGAGCTGGTTTCCCACTCTGCCTCTGCCCTTGCTGGCTGTGTGACTGCAGGCAAGTTGCCCAACCTCTCTAAATCCATTTTCTCACCTATAAAATGAGGCCAAGAGTCCTAACTTTCATGGCTGGCATGGGGATAACGGGTATGAACAGGCCTGGCACAAAGTTGGTGCTTAATAAATGATAGTTGAATCTAATGTACCCCTGAGGAGGTCATGGTCATTCATTGGGGATATGAGACCCACCCACCCCCCAATTGTGGCAGGGCAGCAGAGACTGAGACACCACAGACCAGTTGGTCCTGTGCTGGGACCTTGTCCAACTCAGTAAGGTCCTGCTGCAGGAACAAAGTCTGCCTGAGCTGGGAACACACAGTCCAGGAGGGACCACACATGGTATTCCCTGTACTAGCCCCACTGGATTCTATTCAAGCAGAGAAAAGGAGTAGGTTTTTTTGTTTGTTTTGTTGGTTGCTTTCTATTCATCTATGTGTCTAGTACTTTCATAAATCATCTATTTAAGGCTTCCTAGCAACCCTGGGAGATAGATATTATTATCCCCATTTTATGGATGAGCAAGTGAGGCCCAGAGGAGGTGAGTGACTTGTTCAGGGTCACTGAGCATAAAAGCAGCAGAGCTGTGGCTGGGAGTCTAGGGCTCTCCAACTCAGCCTAGCACTCCTTCCAGCTGGCTGGCTTCCAGAATGCTCAGGATGGGCCCTGCCCAAACCAGGAAGTTGATAGGCTGGGGGGAGCGGGTGTCTCTACCCACCACAGCCTCCCACCCTGCCGAGGTTTCACCCTCTACCCTTCCCCCCAAAGCTGGATGAAATGTAAACCCTTCTCTTCAAAAGGAATTTTTGATGCCACCTGGGGTCCTCACCCAGATTGTCAATCAAGTTAATAGAAGGACCCCTGGTTCTGAGTCAGACAGAGGAGGGGATGAATCAAGTTCTAGCACACCCTAGCTCTGTGACCTTGGGAAGGCCCCTAGCCTCTCCCAGCTGAAGCGTGCTCATCTGTAAAGTGGGAGCAATAAGAGGTCCTACTGCTGAGGTTTGCTGTGAGTTTGCAGCGAGATAGAGGATCCATATCTCAGCACAGGGCCTGATACACACAAGGGCTCCCTGAAGGTGAGTTATTACTATTATTGTGATATTAGCAACAGCACACAGCAGGCCAATGACAAATGTCAGGACTCTGTCTCCCTGAGCACGGATGGTTTGAAGTTGGGCTTCAGGAAAGCGGCAGGAGTGGGGGCTGCTGGAGGGCTGCCTGGCTCATCCCTCTTGCACCTGCCACCCCTTGGTAGGCTGCTGGCCCGCACTGCACATTAGGAAGAATTGGCTTGGCCGCCAGAGGAAGATGGGCTGCAGAATGTGAGGCTGGAGTCAGGGAGGTCTGAGTGAGAAATGACACCAGGCAAGAGAATGATAGTGAGACTATGGAGGGGAGGGGACAGTGGAAGAAATGTCACACATCCTTAGGATTAAGACGGTTAGTCCATGGATTAGACCAGAACGCTGGGAGATGGTGGGGAGTTGTGGGATTGGTGGTCCAGCGGAGGCACAGGCTTGGGAGTGACGTTCCCACACATCTGAGAGCGATGTTTTGGGACATCCTAGTGGAGGTTCCCCAGGCAGCTGGAAAGGAGCAGAAGAGAGAGATTGGGGGAGTGGGCCTTGCAGAAGGGCCAGTGAAAAGTGGTCAGGGAGGCAGGAGAACAGAGGGAAGGTTCCTGGGGCTTAGGGAGGAAGGGGGTGCCTGCAGCTAAGGTCTAGGAGGATGGGACCAGGGAGGGCCAGGGCCTTGAGTTCAGGAGCTGGGTCAGTGAGGTGGGCTTGGGGGCAGAGGCTGAGTTACAGGAGGTGAAGACTGGGAGGTGCAGAAGTAGAGGTGAGTGACAGCTCTTCCAGAGTTTAGGAGGAAAGCAAAGGGGAGCCAGGAAGAAGGTTAGCTTGGGGAGCAAAGGAAGGGAAAGTTTTGGGAGGTAAAGGAGAGCCTAAATTTTGTTTATAGGCCAAAAAAGAGCCTGGGGAGAGATCAGGATTGGAGATAGGGAAGGGAGTGGAGGAGGCAGAGAAAGGGCGCAGGCAGGTGGCCTGAAGTGGACCAGGGGTGGTTCTCTGAGATGGGTTTGGGCAGTGCCAAGGAGCCTGAGGCAGGGGACCAGGGATCTGGTCCCCTGGCCTGCCAGTCTGACCAGGACCTTTTGGCAAAGTTCACTCCCTGTGGCCCCATAATCCCATTTAGCAAGCATTGTTTGCACACCTACTAGGCTCCCAAGGGAGGCAGAGGGGCTGTGGAAGGCTCATTTCACAGGGTCTCATAGAGGAGGGAGATCTGGGAGAGCAAACAGGAAGGCTTCCTGGAGGAGGTGGCACTTAATCTGAGCAGCAAAGGCCAGGCAGGATTTCAAAGTGTGGCACTTGAGTCCCAATGCCCTGGGAGTGGGAGATGAGGGTGCTGGGCATCCCTGACCTGCCCCCCTTCTCTCAGATGTGGAGCGGAGGAAGAGCCCCGTGTGTGGCTTCGTGACCCCCCTGCAGGGGCCTGAGGCTGATGAGCACCGGAAACCGGAGGTAGCTGAGACCACTGGACCGATCACACGCCGCCCTACAAAGCCCAGCCCCTCTCGCCCATCACTCCTCGTGCTGAGTGGGAGGGGCTGGCCCAGAGGGAGACCGGGTGAGGGTGGGGTCAATGCTGCCCCTCACGCTGAGTCTCCTTCCCTGCTGTCCCCAGGCCGTCGTCTTGGAGGGCAATTACTGGAAGCGGCGCATCGAGGTGGTGATGCGCGAGTACCACAAGTGGCGCATCTACTATAAGAAGAGGGTCGGTGTGGGGACCCTTCCCCTGCCGCTGCCGCCCACCGTTTCTCTTGCTCAAGCCCTGAGGGGCTTCGCCTCCACTCCGACCCCCGCCCTCCATTGACCCAGGCTGACAGCGCCACCGCGTGGCCACAGGGCCTCCTCGCAGCCTCCTTACCTCCCAGGGCGGAAAAGCCTCCGAGGGGAAATAAGGGATCCGGTTGATCTGGGGAGCTTGCGAGTGGAGGACGCCTTGGCGGGGAGTGATGGAGGAGGGGGCAAGGGATCCAGTGTCCACCTCTGTGTGTTCCTGCAGCTCCGTAAGTCCAGCAGGGAAGGGGATCTCCAGGCCCCAAAGCAGGTAGGTGCTCCCTGGACCCAAAGAATGGACGCTTCCCTCTGGGTGGGCAGGGCAGGGACGGGTGTGAGGGTGGGAGGTGAGAGAAGTGGGCTGGCCGCTGTCCTCTGGTTGATTAGTTGAGCTCTTCTCCCCTTGGGAAGGGAAGCCTTGGAGCACAGTGGTGGGGAGACCCCAAGCCTTCTGGTTGACTAAGTGATGGGGAGGCATGGGGGAAGAGAGGGCTGTAAGAACTGGGATCCCAGGCAGAGAGGCCAGTGGGGTGACCCAAGCCTTCTAGGCAGCAAACTGGGTCCACCGGAGAGAGGAGAGGAGGGGCTGTGTGCAGAGAGGCCCTCTTGGGGGCTGACTACTTCATCCCTCATGCAGGGGGACGATATGGAAAAGCCAGGGCCAGTGGGAGACCCCTGTGTCTCCAGGCTGGGAGGGAGTAGGGCAGTGGAGCCCTCTTGGGGCTGCTGATGGCTCTGTCTCCCCAGGCGGAAGGAGGGTGGCATCCACCGGAGCGATGGTGCGAGCAGCTCTTCACCAGTGTGGTGCCTGTGCTGCTGGGGGGCCCAGAGGAGGAGCCTGGTGGGCGGCAGGTTCTGGATCTCGATTGCTTTCTCTCCGACATCTCCGACACGCTCTTCACCATGACCCAGCCCAGCCCCACGCCCCTGCAGCTGCCCCCAGAGGACGGTGAGGGCCTGCACCAGGGAAGGGAGACCTGTGGGAATCCAGGCAGTCAAGGGAGGATGGCCGGGGATGGGTGGCACCACTCCACCTCGCCTGATGCCCCTGATGTCACCGCTGCCCTCTCCAGCCTATGTTGGTAATGCTGACATGATCCAGCCAGACCTGACGCCTCTGCAGCCCAGCCTGGATGACTTCATGGAGATCTCAGGTGGGGCAGGCCCCTTCCCCTGGGTGGGTGGATGGGCAAGATCAGTAGGAGGAAAACCCCAGGAGGACTGAGACCTCAGGCCGGTCCCAGGCCCCTCTGGGAGGGCGGATGGTCTGGCTGATTTCTGAGAGATATTCCTGGTTTCCCTTTTTCTGACCTTGGGATGCAGCTGGTGTGGCTTCAGGTGAGAGCAAGGCCAGACAGGGTACCTGGCAGGGGACAGGGAACCGGGAACATTGAAGCTCCAGGCTCAGGGGCGCTCCCAGGAAAGCAGTAGATGTTGGGCCCTCAGGGGAGAGAGAGACTTTGATTTCTTTGGGTCTATTTATTAGTATTTATATAACTCATTAAAAAAAACTATTTGCTAAAGAACGTTTCAAGCGTACACACAGGTAGGGAGAGAGAGGAGTTCCAGGAACCTCACCCACTTCTCTCCTATGTTATTTTTAGGAAAATCCCGGGAATCATACCTTATGGAGCGTTCTTTAAAGTAGTCCATTTCCCTGCCTCCCTCTCCTGGCCACCAGTCACTGGTTTCTCGTGTCCCTTCAGAGCTATCATATCTGTATAGTACACGTGGACAAATATCTTTTTGTTTTCGTAACAGCCCGTTTCCCATGTTGCTTTCTTCACTTAGCTGTAGATCTTGGAGACGCCCTTGATATTCACACACTTAGGGGACTCCAGAGCCAGACTCGGGCCAGACAAGGAGGTTTAGCCTGTCTCAGCCTAGGTTGGGGGCAGAAAGGGGGTTCCTGAGATAAAGGCTTAGTTTTGTTGACCCCTCCAGTCCTTCCCCACAGGGTCCTGGGCCTGTCAGTTAAGAGGTAGAGGCCTATGGGGCGGGGACTAGGGAATGAGGAACCACCCCCATCCCTGCCTCAGCCCTGGGCGGGGGTGGGGGCTGCAGGGACAGAAGTGTTGATGGCAGTGCCCTGGGAGCAGACCAGCCTGGGAGGGCAGCAGCCCCGTCTGGGCACACAGACTCCTGCCACAGGTAGGAGCCCAGTGGCCCCCACGTGGGGCTCTGGGCAAAACCTGACCGACTGGGGCTAAGAAGCAACTTCGCGCAGTCTGGTGTGGCTGCTGGAGAGGGAGCCCGAGAGGGCAGCCCACGGGCAGGGGTGTGGGGCACACACGGGAGGTGGCCAGCATGGTCTGCTCAAGCACTCCATGACCTGGGAGAGCAGGGAGCACCAGTGCCACCAGGGCTGCTGCTGTGTCCCTAAGAGCTCCTCACTTGAGAAGGGACCCAGTGAGGGGGCCATAACTCTCTGGAGGGAGGGGGCTTGGTGAGGTGGGCGCAGTGAGGGGGAGAGGCTTGGTGAGCCACACTCAGGGAAGCAAGGGGTAGGAGAGGGGCTCAGCCAGGGGATGGCAGGTCAGTGGTGGGGAACAGGCTAGGGCTAGGAAGTGACTTCTCCCAAGGTGGGATGGGGACAAGCTATGGTGAGGGGATGGTGGTGACTCAGGGTTGAGCCAGGCGTGCTGTGAGCCCGCCGATTCTGGGGAGCGGGCGGCAGCAGTGAGGAGGGCACTGCTCCGTGGCCCTGAGCATCCTGAGGCCAGGCCTGAAGGGGCTTAGGGACAAGGCCCGTGGTCCCTGGGGGCTAGGGGTGGAGCTTCAGTGACTGCTTACCCTCTGCCACCTAGTCCTTCTATTGAAGTGGGGCAGGAGGACAGCAAGATCCCTTCTGCCCTTGTGGCCAAGAAAAACACAGACACACACAGACATGGGCACAGGCAGATATGACACACTGAGCACCTCACACCAGGGCACGAGCACAGACTCAGACAGAGCTACAGTCAGTGGGACAGACACACCGGGAGGTAGACAGACAAGTGCTGCGTGAGACTGACACAGAGGCGGCTGCTCCAGAGTCACATAAGAGGCACAAACAAGACCCTGTCAGGCTCAAGGTTTTATCCCGTCTTATCCCACTCCTGGGTTTCCTTGGGGCCCCTGAGAGAAAGGCCTGGCCAGCTCTCTCCCCTGGGGGGTTAGGGCCTACCCAAGGCCGGTGGAGTCATGTCTGACCAGACCGGGAGGCCTTGGTAGCTGCTGCAGACAGAAGGCTGGTCAGGGTCAGAGAAAGGTGCCCGGAAGGGAGCTGGTGGGCGGGCTGCGCCCAGGCCCGGGATGTGGTTAGGCCACAGGCAGCTGCTTCCCAAAACCAGAATAGCCTGGGGCTTACACAACCTGCACCTCAAACAATCTGGCGGCTCCCTCCCTGCCAGCTCTTCCAGGCCTTCCAGCACCCTCCCAATTCCTGCCTCCACTCTGAGCTCACCCTCTGGCCCCTGTTCTGACCCCTG
Organism: Camelus bactrianus; assembly: GCF_048773025.1. Lineage (NCBI taxonomy): Eukaryota > Metazoa > Chordata > Mammalia > Artiodactyla > Camelidae > Camelus > Camelus bactrianus. Next base: position 8,362,289 of record NC_133556.1, on the reverse strand, counting down.
CTCTGATCCCCCTTAGCCCTTCCACCGCACTCCTGGGCTCTACCCTTCTAGCCCTACCTGTTGACCTTCCAGCAAACCCAATTTGTCCCAGACCCACTGACCTTCTGACCCCTCTCACCCCTAACTCACTCCTTGAACTCCTGTCACCCCCATGCCCTTCCCCATCCCAGACATCCTCCCCTTGGACCCCACCCTTTCCCTCCCTGGCACGCTCTAGTCCCCACCCCCTCTGGTAACAGAAGCAGACAAGACCTGGGGTGCCCAGGCCTAGGGATGGGGAAGGGGACACCTCAGGAGCCAAGTGTGGGGCTCGGTGGGAGGGCTGCTTCCTGGGGTCCTGCCGACACCCTCGTGCAGTGCCCCCTGTCTCCCACTCAGGCCCATCCCACCCGAGCCTTGGCTGCTGCTTCCCCTGAGTGAGACAGAAACTCTCCCAGTTTCACAATCTCCTGTGGAAGGCCCCTCTCCTGCGCCGGCCCCCACCCCACCGCCAGCCCAGCCTGGGGACAGGGCCGGCCCACTGCTGAGCCTTAATGGCTAATGCCCTTTGTATCTGAATTACAGATTTCTTCACCAACTACCGCCCCCCACAGACGCCTACACCTTCAAACTTCCCAGAGCCCCCCAGCTTCGGCCCTATGGCTGACCCTGTCCTCAGCAGTGGGATCCTGGGCTCGGAGGTACCCCCTGCCTCCTCGGGCATGACCCACCTCTCCGGGCATAACCGCCTGCAGGTGAGCTCACCCCACCCCAGCCAGTCCTGCCCAGCTCACCTGCCCACACCCAGGAGGTATTCAGGGCCCTTCCTGAGTATGCTTGGTGGACCCAAGAGAGACTGGAGGGGGAGAAAGACCCTCATGAAGCAGAAGTGACAAGATGGTTGTGGGAGGGAGGCCAAGGACAGAGGAGGATGGAGTAGGGCACTACCTAGGGCTGGGCTGCTTGTGGAGGGCTTCCTGGAAGAGGGGGGAGTTCTGGGCCTCAGTGAATGAGTTGGGTTTGGGCAGAAAAGACCAGCAGAGGGCAAGCCAGATGGGAGGAGAAGCATGAACGGAAGTCCAGAGGCAGAAGCTGAGCATGTGTGCTTAGGAAGCAGTGAATCTACCATTTTGGCTCAGGAACTCCCAGGCCCAATTCAGAGGTTGCCCCCCCAATGCTAGACTAGATGACTTTTCCATTCATCATTTGACTTTTCAGGCACTATTGCAGCTCACTGTTTGAGAGGTCTCTCCTTGACTAGACAGTGAGCTCCTTGCTGGAAGGGCTATGCTTTGCTGACCACTGCATCTTCTATACTTAGCACAGTTCAAGCTCATTAACAGCACTGGGTAAATGGTTGCCCAATGATTGAGCAAGTAGTGAATGAATGTGTAGATGGATGGGTGTGTTGGTGGAGAGATAAATGGGTCATAGATGGAGGTAGATGTTTACATGGCTGGTGTATATATAGGTAAGTGAGTGGTTGGTTGGATGGATGAGCTGGTGGATGGATTGAAAAATGAATAGTTTGGCGGGGAGGGTATAGCTCAGTGGTAGTGTGCATGCTTAGCATGCATGAGGTCCTGGGTTCAATCCACAGTACCTTAAGTAAAAATAAATAAACCTAATTACACCCCACCCCAAAATGAATAGTTTGGTAGATTAATGAATGGGCTGGTGGATGGATATGTGGCTGATGAATATACAGATGGTGGAATAATGGATGGATTATAGTTGGGTTGGTGGGTAAATGAAGGGAGAACAGATGGTTGGATGGATTGATGAATGGGCTCAGTACCTGGTGGGCTGGTGGAAAAACAGGTAGATGAGCCAGGTCACAGATGAGAGAATAAATAGGTAGATGAATGGATGGAGAATGGTGGTTGGTTGGAGTAATAAATTATTTGGTGAATGAATGGGTGGGCAGGAAGATTGATGCTCTTTCTCATGGCCAATTTGTGCATGTGTTCTACTCCCTCCCCTCAGTAGATTATAATTTCCCTGGTGTGTGTGTGTCAGAGGGCAAGGATCATTTCCCCTGTCTCTCCCAGTGCTCAGTCCAGAGCTCAGCCAACGGAAGAGGCTCCCCGGGAGGCCTCAAAGTTCAGCTTTCTCCCCTGCTCTCTGTCCCCCCAACCAGGCTCGAAGCAGTTGCCCTGGCCCCCTGGACTCCAGTGCCTTCCTGAGTTCTGATTTCCTCCTTCCTGAAGACCCCAAGCCCAAGCTCCCACCCCCTCCCCAACTCCCACCCCTCCTCCAATACCCTAGCCCTGCCAAGGAGCTTGGCTTGGAGCCCTGTGCCCCGCCGCACTTCCCTCCCATGGCTCTGCCCCCTGCTCTGCTTCAGGAAGAGCCTCTCTTCTCTCCCAGATTCTCTTTCCCTACAGTCCCTCCTGCCTCAAGAGTGTCCCCAGTGTCTGGTCCCACAGCCTTCCCACCCACCCCACAGCCTGGCCCGGTCCCTGCCCCGGCCCCCTTCCCCATAGACCTTCTACCCTCAGGGTGTTCAGACCCCCCGTTTGGGCCTCACTTCATACCGCCTCAAGGCGCACGGCCCAGAGTCAAGCCCCCCACCCCATCCCCTAGGGGGCAGAAGCCCAGTACCCCCACCTTGGCCCCTGCCACTGCCAGCCCCACTGCCACTGCCGGGGGCCACAACCCTTGCCTCACACAGCTGCTCACAGCAGGTGAGTTGGGGGGAGCAGGGTTGATGACAGAGGGGGGACATAGAGACCAGATGTGGAAATGGGGAGCCTGTGGGAGCAGAAGGTGAAGCTAAGGGGCCGGCTCAGCTAGGGGGAAGGGTGGCAAGGAATTAGGGACCTGAGCCCTGAACCCCAAAGGAGTGTGGGCTATTAGGAGGGGAAGGATGGGGTCTTGGGAGGTGACGGGGTTGGGGCTCCAGCAGCCTCACATTTCTGCCTGTGCACAGCCAAGCCTGAGCAAGCCCTGGAACCACCACTTGTGTCCAGCGCCCTCCTCCGGCCTCCAGGGTCCCCGGTAAGACAGCAGGCACTGGGAGGTGGAGGTGAGCCCCTCGGCTTCACCCTGACTCTCCGCCCTTCTCCACCCCAGCAGGAGACAGTCCCTGAATTCCCCTGCACCTTCTTTTCCCCGACCCCTGCCCCTACACCACCCGGGCCACCTCCGGGCCCGGCCACACTGGCCCCTCCCAGGCCCCTGATTGTTCCCAAAGTGGAGCGGCTTTCACCCCCAGCATCCAGCGGTAAAGAGGGGTTGCAGGGACTGGGGGACTGTACTGGGTGGAGGGAGGAGAAGGAAGAAGAGGGTACTACGTCTGGGACCAGGATGAGAGGGTCAGGGCAATGGAACCCTCTCCCCTGTGTCAGTCCGTCTGTGGGTCTGTCTGTCCCTGGCACAGGTGGTGAGCGGCGGCTGTCTGGGGAGCTCAACTCCCTGCCGGGCCCGGGGACTCTGAGGATCCGCACCTCTCCCCCTCAACCCATCCTAAGCCAGGGCCGTCCAGACAACAAGGTGGCACCATTTCCCACCCTAAGATCTGTTTGCTCCCCTCGGGCCCTCCTGCACTCCCTCCTAGGCTCACCCTGCTGTCTGTCCCCCAGATGGAAAACCGGCGCATCACGCACATCTCTGCAGAGCAGAAGCGGCGCTTCAATATCAAGCTGGGATTTGACACGCTGCATGGGTTGGTGAGCACACTGAGCACCCAGCCCAACATCAAGGTGAGTCCCCAGCCCAGGCTGGCACCCCAGAGCCACAGGGACCCCTTTGTGGATCCCTGCTGCAAGACTAAGCCCTGAGTCCTCCACACACCCGGCTGCCTCCTCCATCCCAGTGCCTCAGGGAGTCCCAGGGTGGGGGTCCTCCAGCACCTGAGCCCACCTGTGCTGCCACAGATGAGCAAAGCCACCACACTGCAGAAGACGGCCGAGTACATCGCCATGCTGCAGCAGGAACGTGCGGCCAAGCAGGAGGAGGCCCAGCAGCTCCGGGACCAGATCGAGGAACTCAACGCTGCCATTAAGTAGGTGTTGGGGCGGGGGGCCTGCAGACGCCGGGCAAGGGGGGCCTGGCTCCTCACCCTTGATGCACCCGGTGGTCTCAGCTTGTGCCAGCAGCAGCTGCCTGCTACAGGGGTGCCCATCACACACCAGCGGTTCGACCAAATGCGAGACATGTTTGATGACTATGTCCGGACCCGCACGCTGCATAACTGGAAATTCTGGGTAGTATCCTTGCTTGGCCAGCTGCAGGGTGAACACTGCAGCCAGATCAGACTGTGCCTGATGCAGGCTCAGCTCCCCAGGCCAGGCAGCATCTCAAAGCTGCTCCCAGGGGAAGGGGCTCCAGTTCCACCCCCTCCTTCTAGGCCCTCGGCATCTTGGTCAGCCGTGTTGCCCAGTGATGGGCTGGGAGTAGAGGGAAACTGAGGGGGAGCCCCTGAGTGGGGGAACCACAGCCTCCCCCTCAGAAAGTCCCAGGGGCAGTTTGGGAGAACCTAAATTCTGAGTAACATGATTGGGGCGGGCCCTCGGGAAGACATTGAATCTCTCACTCCCCTACCTGGTCAAGCCCTTGCCTGAGCTGGGGCAGGAAGCCCAGGGATGGGGGATAGTCTAGCCCAGGGATGGGGGATAGTCTAGCCCAGAAGAAGGGCCATGGAGGAGCTGGGGGAGGGGGCTGAGAGCCAGAGAGCTAGGCAGGCCTTGGTAGGATGGGAGGGCGGGTATAGTGGGGTCTTTGGGGTTTAAGGCTGGATAGTGGCCAGACCCTTCCCCCGGTTTGGGCAGATGTCAGGGCTACGTGTGAAGTGGGTGAGGGTACCAGCTGGATAATAGGCCTGCTCCTTGACCTGGGCCCAGTTCAGCATCCTCATCCGGCCTCTGTTCGAGTCCTTCAACGGGATGGTGTCCACAGCAAGCCTGCAGAGCCTCCGCCAGACCTCACTGGCCTGGCTGGACCAGTACTGCTCCCTGCCTGCTCTCCGGCCAAGTACGTGAGCCACCTGCCTACCCAGGAGCTGTCCAGGCCTCAGGGCAGGGTGTCCCACCTTACTCCAACCCTAGGTCCAGCCTGTCTTCAATCTAGCCTAGGGTTTTGGCCATCCCACTGTGCCCCCGGATGGGCTACCAGGATACCTGCAGATGGAGGTCTAGGAGGGGCTAACAGTTTTGCTCCCTTTGTCTTCAGCATCCAAGGGTAGGCCCTGACCCCAGAAAGTGTCTCTCCCCCTCTCTCTCTTTCCCCAGCTGTTTTGAATTCCCTACGCCAGCTGAGTACATCTACCAGCATCCTGACGGACCCAGACTGTATACCCGAGCAAGCCACACGGGCAGTCACAGAGGGCACCATTGGCAAATCTTTATAGTGCTGGCCAGACCCTCCGCTCACTCAGCTGCCCTGGGCACTTCCCTCTGTCCCAGGTCCTGGTGGTCAAGAAGGGTTTCTTCTGACCTCCTGGAAGCCAGGAAGAACTGGCTGTGACCTGGGGGACTCATCCTCCCTATTTGGACTTCCATTTTCTGGTCTGCTAATTGGGGATGGGGACGCTTCAACCGGAAGATGATCCCAAGGCCTTAGCAGCTGTGGTGCTTGGGGCCTAAGCTGGCAACTCAGGGAGTTTGAAGGAGGGAAGGGGACATTCCTGTTTCCTTGTCACTCCTACCTGGCCCCCTACAGGCAGGGCTCAGGCCTCTATTTCTGAGCAGGGAAGCCAAAAAAGAGGTTCCTTCTCTTTGCTCCTCCACTGGTAGCCTGATGGGGTTGCATGAAGGCGACCCTGGGTGAGGCCAGGCAGGTCTGATCCTGGGAGAGAGCAGAGCAGGGCATGGCCAAACCAGGGCAGGCATCTGGTGTGTGTGTGTGTGTGTGTGTGTGTGTGTGTGTGTGTGTGTGTGTGTGTGTGTGTGTGTGTATGCATGTGTGTGGATTTTGTAAAGAGTTCTTGACCAATACAAATAAAAACTGTTGGGGACTGTCAGCGTGTCTCACTCTGGGATGGAGAGAGAGTGGTTGGCAGTGGGAGGTGGCCTTGTAGGGGCCTCACAGGCCATGAGAAGACCTCAGCTTGTCCTCTGAGCTGGAAGCCCCTGGAGGGTTTTGAGTGGAGGCAGGACAAAATCAGATGTAACTTCTCAACAGGATCCCTCTGGGTGCTGAGTTGAGAATAGGACGTGAGGGGTCAGTTTCAGGTATTGCTGTCATCCAGGCGAGAGAGGACAGACACTCATCCTGGAAATCCTCCCTCTGTGGCCAGGAGGAGGTTCAGAGAGGCTCACCACCTTCTACGTTAGAGGAGGGCAGATCTGGGACCAGGGAGTGGGGGTGACAGGGCCTTCCATTGGAATCATCCAGAAGAAAATGCTGCCCCAGAGGGTAGTGACTGCCCCACGGTGTGAGATGCAAGCAGAGGGTGGGCAGCCACTGCATCAGGATATCTTAGAAGGAGCTGATACTGCAGATGGGGAGCTGGGTAAATGGCCCCAGTCCTTCATTGATCCTTTCATTGATCCATTTAACAAATATTTCCTGGGACTGCTCTGGACCAGGCACTGGTCCTGGTTCTGGGGATTTTGCTTACCGCTGCATCCCTCTCCTCTCCAATGAGCTGACACTCAAGCCTGGCGAGTCTGAATCCTCTCATGTCCTCAGAATCTTCTGAAGATGTTTGTAGGCTAGAAAGAGCAGATGGTCTTCTGGGGGCTTTGATTTCCCGCATTTGTGTAGAATACTAATAACAAGAACATTCATAACTGGACACTGATCTAGTTTTTACCACGTGCCAAGCACGATTCTAAGCACTTTATGTATATTCAGTCCCTTAATCCTCATGACACCTACATCTATAGGCCTGTTGTGAGGCCTGAGGGGTAAGTATACACAAAGCACTTACAACAGTGCCTGGCATGTAACACGAAGAGAGAGTTAGCATAATGACTACTATTGTCCCCACTTTACAGGTGAAAAATTGAGGTACAGAGAGATTAGCCCAAGTTAGCAGAGTGCCCACCCAGACTGACTTCAGAGTTTCTGCTTTTAGCCACTTTCTACTGGGCGGGTGACAGGTGTACCTAGCTTTTAAGTGCTGCTGCAGACAAGAGGCTCTCTAAAAGGTAAAATCTTCTCAGTCTGTGCTCCGCTGTGTTCACCCATGCACCCTGCCAGGAAGGTCCTCATATGACTTCCCCTTGACCCTGCGTCCCCTCTAGATGCCACCTTCCCTTGAGAGAGTCATCTACACCTGCTCCCTCCTCCCCTCCCACTCCTGCCTTTGGGCTCCTTCTCCCTCCCCCTTCTGCCCCAGCTTCACCCCTGCCCTGGCTCACCTGACTCCCTTGTTGCCAAATCCAAAACCAACACTTTGCCGTCCTTTTCTTGCCTTCTCCTGGGCCCTTGGACCTCCTCCTTGAACCAAGCTTTCCCAGCAAATCCAGACTTCTCCCAGGCCCTCCTTCATCCTGACAGCATCTTCTCAGTTCCTGCTCTGGGAGACTCTTCTTCCACCTGTCCCTTCCTCGGCCCACTTCCCATCTCACTCTCGGGCAAGACTCAGCAATGCCATCCCCTCCGGCCCCTCTGCTGAGGGCTCTCTATTCTGTATCTGCACTGTCCTTTCCCCAGAACTACACAATCACATATCTGACTGCCACCCTGAGCCCTCCATCTGAATGTTCCACAGCATCCTTAACCTTGAAGGAGCCAAAATAGAACTCATCATTTTCAAGACTGAAGCACATAGTCTTCCCCCTCCAACTGGAACCTTCCTCTGCTCCCCATGCCTAGGAAGGGCACCACCATCTAGACACTTGTGGAAACAAGAAACAGTCATCTTTGGCTCTTCCCCATACCCTGCTGCCCTGTGGTGTCTGTTACCAAGGCCTGGCCAGTTGACCTCATAAGCATCTATCCCCATGGCCACTGCACTATTCCAAATAGAACATCATCTTTACATACACTCACTCTCTTTTTTTTTTTTTTCGATTTAAATACAGTTAGTTTTCAAGGTTGTGTTAATTTCTGGTTACAGCATAAAATGATTCAATTTTACATATATATTCCTTTTCACATTCTTTTTCATTATAGGCTATTACAAGGTATTGAATATAGTTCCCTGTGCCCACCCAGACTATCTGACTTCAGAGTTTCTGCTTTTCATTATAGGACCTTGATGTTTATCTATTTTACATATAGTATTTTACATATAGTAGTTAGTATCTGCAAATCCTGAACTCCCAATTTATCTGTCCCCATCCCCTTTCCCCTCTGATAACCATAAATTTGTTTTCTACGTCTGTGAGTCAGTTTGTTTTATAAATAAGTTCACTTGTGTCATTTTTAGATTCCACATATAAGTGATATTATATAGTATTTTTCTTTTTATGGCTTACTTCACTTAGTATGTTAATCTCTAGGTCTATCCATGTTGCTGCAAATGGCATTTTTATGGCTGAGTAGTATTCCATTGTGTATACATACCACATCTTCTTTATCCAGTCATCTGTCAATGGGCATTTGGGTTGCTTCCATGTCTTGGCTTTTGTAAATAGTGCTATGAACATTGGGGTGCATGTATCTATTCAAATTAGACTTTTCTCCAGATATATGCCCAGGAATGGGATTGTGGGATCATATGGTAAGTCTGTTTTTAGTTTTTTAAGGAATCTCCATAATGTTTTCCATAATGACTGCACCAAAATACCTTCCCACCAACAGTGTAGGAGGGTTCCCTTTTCTCCACACCCTTTCCAGTATTTAAATAAACCTAATTCCCTTCCCCCAAATAATAAAGACATTGAAAGAAAGGAAAATTAAACTCATGATCACAGATGCAAATTTCTAAGTAAGACATAAACAAAATAGCATCTAGCTATACGAAAAAAAAAAAAAAAGACAGCTTTGTCTCTAGCTTCATGGCTGGGCCCACAGTTCTAAATAGCAGATTATGGAGGAAAAGCTCCAGGGTGCTCTGGACACCTCCTCCCAGCCATCCCCACCCCACTGCCCACAGCTGAGTCCATGCCAATCCCCCCTTCTCCCCTCAGCAAGGACAAAAGGGAAGGAAGTGAGGCCACTTCATTTGCTCTTTGACTGGATCTGTTTCCTCACCCGAAGTTGTGAATGAGTCTTACTGTCATCTAGTCTCTGCAGCAGCCTCTGTCCTCACAGGGTCCTTCTCAAGGCCAGAAGGGCTGCACTGTCAGGAAAGGCTCCCTGGTGGCTATGGAGATGTTTAAATCTGGCATCCCTAACCCTGGTACTTCGACTCTCTCTGAGTTGTGGGGCTGGGAGGCCCATGGAGCAAGCCTGTTCTGGAAACATTCCCTCTCCAGCTAAGCAGGTCTGGTCCAGATTCTATCATTAGTCTTTCAGAACATCTCTTTTCTGGTGAAATGTGAATAAACTCTGTAGATTGTATCAATGCAAATTTCTTGGCTTTGATATTGCATTATAGCGATGCAAGATGTTACTACTGGGAGAACCTTGGTGAAGGGTACATGGAATCTTCCTGCTCATTTTTTTCAAAATCAAAAGTGTCTTCTTAATCTTTTCAACTTCCTTTCCACTCTCCAGTCCACCCCCAAGCCCTTATCACCTCCTTCTTGGATCCTTGTAACCACCTCTTGGTTTTCCTTCTGCCCTTGGCCTTGGCACACACTAGTCCATCTGGAGAATCTCCAAGGCACTGATTTTGAGCTATCTCACACCGAAATAACCAGCAGAGGCTACTCTGTGTGCTGGTTTGAGCTGGCACTCAAGGCCCTCCAGACATTTCCAATCTTACCTGCTACTTTTTACTTTTGCCCATGCCCTGTCTACCTAGAGCATCGTCCTTCTCAAGTCTTTGCTGAGGCTGTGCCCCAGCCCCCCACCCCCCAATTTCAGGACGATCCTGTCCTTTCTCCATTAAGAGTAAACGCCCATCTGAATTCCCCGATACTAAGAAGACTTTCCCACCAGTCAAATGGGAGTAATAATCCCCGCCTTGCCTCCTTGAAAGGATCGTGTGATGACGGCTGGAATAACGCCTTTAATAATGATTATCATTAAATTATTCAAGGGGAGGCCGAAGCAGGGCCTGCATTTCTCGCCGCCCACCCTCCGCGGCAACACAGCCTCAATGGCTAGACCGTCTTAAACTGCCAGGCCCTGCCCTTCGGAAGCTTAACGATCAGGCCCCGCCCCTCTGGACTCGCTAAAGACCAGACCCCGCCCCCTGGACACGCCAACGGCCAGGCTCCGCTTCTCAAGACACACCAACGGCCAGGCTCCGCCCCTCGAGACGTGCCAACGGCCAGGCCCCGCCCCTCGAGGCGCACCAACGGCCAGGTTCCGCCCCGCGTGCGTGCGCGACCCCGTGGAGACGTGCAGGCGCCCGCGTAGCTAGACGCTGAGGTGGCGGCGGTATTGCCAACATGGAGCTGCTGCAGATGCCGGAGCTGATGGGGCTGTCGCTGCTGCTTGGGCTGCTGGCCCTGATGGCGACGGCGGCGGTAGCGCGGGGGTGGTTGCGCGCGGAGGAGGAGACATGCGGCGGGTCCGCCGGTTAGTGGGGCGGGGGCGGGTAGGGGCGACCTACGGGGACCTCGCTCCCGGCCTCTCCGGGGTCCGACCTGCCGTTTGGGCCTGCAGGGGTGCCAGAGACCACCCCTCCGCCTCAGTTTCTCCTCTTGGGAAATAAGTATGGTTTCCCGAGACGAGGTGCCTCCTCGTCGGGGTGGTCGCCCCCCTTCCAGACAGCCCGTTAGAACTTGGGTCCCTCGCTGCCACCGACAGCGCGGCAGCGGAGGCCAAGCCGTCTTCTTCCCTCGGAGTCTCAGCTTCTCCGCGGGACCGCTGCGAGAGCGCTTGTAAACTCGCAAGCTCGCTCCTTGTTATTTTATGAAAATGGGGAGGGGGAAGCGGACATTCATTTGTGAAGGCCCTGGTTCCCCGACATGCAATACCTACTACCTCTGTAGGCTTTGGGGCCTTTTTCTTTAGGGAGTCCACTGTTGGGTAAGGAAGTATATCTGAAAATGTAAGTGAAAAATGCAGTATAGTAGGTTTCATAAAAAGGTAAGTATTTAGAAACAGGAAACCCAAGGGTGGGAGTGGTCAGCCCTGCTTTATTCGATTGGGGATCCAGTAGGGAACACACGAGGTAGAGTATTCAAGGATTGACGTCTAAGAGTTTGCCAGGAGACCAAGAGAGGAAGAATGAAGCGGAGCACTTCTGAAACAGAATTTGGTTCGACTGTAGTGTGAGGGGAGAAGAGAGGGCTTGTAAGGGCTGAAACGGCAAGCAGAGGGCAGATTTGTCTTTGTATGTGGCCTCAGGAGTTTTCTTCTTGTAGGAATTAAGGAGCATCTGTAGCCATCTAACACCTGCCAACTTTGCTTCTGGCCTGATTCTCAATTAAATTAGTTATTATATACAAAAGTGACTGGCACCATTTCCGGCACAGAGTAGGTGCCCACCTCATGTTCACTACCTCTCCTGCCTGGGTTCTCCCTGGGATTCCTTTGAGCCTTTTAATGCTTGTGTTGGGTACTCTGCTTATCATTTTGTATATATTATCTCACCCAATTCTTGAGTTCTCGTTAAAGAAACAAAAGCTCAGAGCAATTAAGTAACTTACCCAAGACCAGGGCCACCAGATTCCATTGTGCACTTTATTCCCTACTTAGATATGTGTGGCCAAGAATCTGCACTCTGCTGGCCGTACTGTGTACCCACTGAGCTGTGTCAGACCAGAGAGGGTGCCTTTTCTAATGTGCACTGAGGTTATGGTTATATGGTTATAGTTAACGTTACATACAGCAGCAGCAGGCGGCCTCCTCAAGCTCACTTAGGAGTAGAGACACAGGTCCAAACCCAGGTCTGATTCCAAAGCCTCTATTTTTTCCCACATCACTCTCCTTGAGGACAAGGGTCATATCTGGTCATCTCTTACGCCTCCATTCAATGCCTGGCCAATCATAGGTGGTCAGTAAGTGCTTATTGAGTGAATGGATGGATGACATGGCCCTTCCTTATAGGCCAGAAAGCAAATGGATTTCCACCTGACAAGTCCTTGAAATCCAAGAAGCAAAAACAGCAGCGGATTCGCAAGGAGAAGCCTCAACAACACAACTTCACCCACCGCCTTCTGGCTGCAGCATTGAAGGTACATGGGTACCCATGCACAGAACATGTATACGAAGACCCACACCCCCGCAGACTTTTCCTTTGTAGTGTTCTGTGCATATTACAGACCCCACTGCCTCTGACCACGATCAGGGATGCCCCATCCTATCCCTTCTCATCGCATCCCATCAGCAGCTTGCTGTTAATCTGAGCAGTAGGGCCCTGGAGTCACGGCTGCGAGTTGGGTTTCCCCATCTGCCCAAGGGGCTCCTGTTCATACTTCCTGCAACCCTTCCCCTAGAGCCACAGTGGGAACATATCTTGCATGGACTTTAGCAGCAATGGCAAGTACCTGGCCACCTGTGCAGATGATCGTACCATCCGCATCTGGAGCACCAAGGACTTCCTGCATAGGGAACACCGTAGCATGAGAGCAAATGTGGAGCTGGACCATGCCATCCTGGTGCGCTTCAGCCCTGACTGCAGGTGGGACAGGATGGAGCCTCAGGTTTGCCTGCAGAAGCCCTGACCCAGGCTTATGTCCTTCCCATACCTCATTTGGGATAGTGAGGGGGGACCCAGGGTCTCCCTTGTGGTGGCAGAAAGGGAACATCCAGACAGCTTGAATATTGCCTGGAGCTCCCTGGAGGGCTATGTAGCTACATAGGAAGGAAGCAGAGAGAGGGAGATCTGTTTTTACTTGGGAAGTACCAAAGCCTGGCTTCTAGATTAGTTTTGGAAGCTGTGATGGTTTTCTAAACCCTAGAGAGAAGCTAAAGGAGCCAGAGCTATGAGAGTCGTACCTTCTAAGGAGTTTTAAGACATTTTGAACCAAGGGGTTACGTTGTGAGGCTAGACTATAGGTCCTGAAGGGAGGTCTTGATCTTCCTCAAAGCCCGCCTAGCACAGAATCTGGAACACACAGGTCTCCATGTTCAAAGGAGTGAGAGACTTGTCTGCTTCTTGTCTCTAGAGCCTTCATCGTCTGGCTGGCCAATGGAGACACCCTCCGTGTCTTCAAGATGACCAAGCGAGAGGATGGGGGCTATATATTCACAGCCACCCCAGAGGACTTTCCTAAAAGGCACAAGGCACCCATTGTCAACATTGGCATTGCTGACACAGGTAAGAGGCAGTCAGAGGGTAGAGCTTGCCCAACACAAGAGAATGGACCCAGTTATATTTACTGAATGATTCAGTGCAGCCTGAAAGTTGTGCTCAGCCCCAGCATGACGAAAGGGGCTCTGGCTCTGGACTCTCCTGGGGTCCTGGGAGCCACAGCAGGTCTCCAGGGAAGGCAGGTAATAGCCACAGTCTTCAGCCAAATCCTTCCTTATCTGTGGCAACCTTTGGCTCAGGAGGGGAGCATGGATCCTTGAGACAGAGGCCTTCATAAGTGTCTCCTTGGCAAGTGACAGTCAGGTCATTGACCTCAGCTCATGTCACTCCCCTCACCCCTCAGGGAAGTTCATCATGACTGCTTCCAGTGACACAACTATCCTCATCTGGAATCTGAAAGGTCAGGTGCTGTCTACCATCAACACCAACCAGATGAACAATACATATGCTGCTATATCCCCCTGTAGCAGGTGAGGACGGAGGGACTTTGGCATCTGGATGGGCAGATGAGGCTGCCTGGGGCAGAGGCTGGGGCTGAAGGCTAGTGACAGAGCAGAGAGCCAGCTTCAAAGAGCAGAAAGCGCATACAGTATGGAATCAGGACACCTAGATTCAAGTCCTCAGTCTCTATTTCTTCATCTATAGTTTTTAAAAGGTTGAAGTGGGGGTACTATATATATTTTAGCACAGCTATGAGGTCTTATGTTATTTAGATACACGATTAACTTTCTCAGGAAAAAAGTTTACTGGGTTTGCAGAAAAAGATGCTTAAAATTAAGTTTTAAAGAAACCTGGTTTGTATGGCAGGTTTGTGGCCTCGTGTGGCTTCACCCCAGATGTAAAAGTTTGGGAAGTCTGCTTTGGGAAAAAAGGGGAATTCCAGGAGGTTGTGCGAGCTTTTGAACTGAAGGGCCACTCTGCAGCCGTCCACTTCTTTGCTTTCTCCAATGACTCCCGGAGGTGAGTGAATCCTGATTTCTTACCAATGGCCCTCAGCCTCTCTCTGGGCAGCCAGGATCCTTCTGCCATTCTCTGCAGCAGCTCTGAAGTGGGTGGGGTACCTGGCCCTCAGCAGGCCCATAGCAATGGAACTGGCTTCCTAGCTGGAGTCCCTAAAGCTATCCCAGTGCCCTCCGCTCCAGGGTGTGTTGGGCTAGAGCCATGATTTTCCATGCTGCAGGATGGCCTCTGTCTCCAAGGATGGTACGTGGAAACTGTGGGACACAGATGTGGAATACAAGAAGCAGCAGGACCCCTACTTGCTGAGGACAGGCCGCTTTGAAGAAGCGAGCACCATGTCTTGTCGCCTGGCTCTCTCCCCTGACGCCCAGGTCTTGGCTTTGGCCAGTGGCAGCAGTATTCATCTCTATAATACCCGGCGGGGTGAGAAGGAGGAGTGCTTTGAGCAGGTCCATGGGGAGTATATCACTGACTTGTCCTTTGACATCACTGGCCGGCTTCTGGCCTCCTGTGGGGACCGGGCAGTGCGGCTCCTCCACAACACCCCTGGCTACCGGGCAGTAGTGGAAGAAATGCAGGGCCTCCTGAAGCGGGCCTCCAATGAGAGCACCCGCCAGAGGCTGCAGCAACAGCTGACTCAGGCCCAGGAGGCCCTGAAGAGCCTGGGTGCCTTGAAGAAATGACTCTGGGAGGGACAGCAGAAAGGAGCTGGCCTTCTGCTGCCACGACTGCTGCCACTTTTCCCGGGTACTCCCCAGCTGGAACCCTTGAAAGGAGTGTTCTGATTTTCTTAATGGTGGCTCCTCTTTCCTTTTTCCCATTGAAACTATTCTTGCCTACTTAGATCTCTCTCTTTCCTTGCTGGTTGTGACTCCTGGCCTTACTTGACCTCCCAGGCTAATAACCAAGGTGCTTCTCTTTTTCCTGGGACCAAGGAGTAGAATCTAACTTCACCAGACACTGAGGAGAGTGGTAATTAGAAGAGAGAGAGAACATGGTTTTTGACCTTGTAGCAACACACCCTGGTATCCAAAGAAGTTTGTAACTGTGGAAGCAAAGCCTAGGGAACACCTGAATACTAACCAGCAGTTTTGAGGAGTGGGAGATTGGGATATCTTCCAATTCCAGAACTGTGGTATGGCTTCAGGGAAAAGATTACCTTAATCCAGGCAAAGCATCTAACTCCATCAAAAAGTAATTAAGGGATTTCATTCTGTGCCTCAGTTTTCTCATTTGTAAAACGGAGAATATTTGGCTCTGATTTAAGTTGTGCAGAGGAATCATAATCAGAAGGTGACTCTGTCTCTCATGAGGTTATATCCTGTTTGAGGAGAACCTCTGATCATTTCATCAGACATTTGAGTGCCTACTCTGTGCCCAGCACAGCACTGGGCACTGGAGATAAATGTGAATTAGGACATGATCTCTGCCATCAGAGATGGCTGGTGGGAGAAAGGTACACATGTCTATGAAGTGCTTCTTGTTAGTTTATTCATAGCTGAAGGAGGCTGTTGCAAAAGTCAAGGCAAGAGGACTGAGTCAGGACAGAGGCAATGGGTATGAAGTTAAGGGGTTGATTTTGATAGCAGATTCAGTATTTAGAAGTTCAAATTTTTGGACTTTGAGGACTGCGTGGATGTGAGAGGTAAGGGAAATGAGGAATCTAGGAAGACTTAAGCCTAGGCAAAATTTATTCATCCAAAATAAATTCTTACTCCCTCTCTTTAAAACTGGGACCTCCCCTAGTGACCCCTAACTCATATAAATGTTTGAAAAGTCACAACCTTGGAGTTATCCTTAATTACTCTCTTTTCACTACTTCCACTACCTTACTACACTACTAGTACCCACTCCATCAGAAAATTCTTTTGGTTACATTCCAGGTATTTTCTGAATCTGCTACCTCTCTCCATCTTCTCTGTTAACCATCCTGGTTCTAGCCACTGTCACCTACTGGACTACTAGAATATAGCGTCCTCATTGGCTTCCCTGCTTCCTCTCTTGCCTTGTTAAGTAATTTTTCTATGTACTAGAGTGATCTTTTGAAAATGTAAACCAGGTCACATTGTTCCCAAGTTAAAATCCTCCAAAGGATTCCCATCACACTTGGAATAAAATCCAAAATTCTTACCATGGCCTACCCGGATCTATATAATCTGGCTTCTTCCTTCCTCTGTGGTCTTGTTACCACTCTCCCAGCCACCCCACTCTTGCTCTGGGGGGACCTGTGCCAAGGTTTTTCTCTGCTTAGATGCATTTTTCTCTTCTGTTGGCAGACTTGTGTTTGTCGTAATTCCGTTCTCAGTTTCAGTTACGCTTCAGAGAGACCCTCCCTGACCACCCAATCTGAAGTAGCCCTTTCCACCAATCATATCACATTAGCTTATTTTATTTTATTTTATATTACTTAATATTATCTGAAATTACCTTGTCTGGATATTTGTTGGCTTCAGGGGTTTCATCTTAAATGCTAATGGATGTCAAGTGGATAATATAAATGTGTGAATTGGGCCACAGTTGTCTGGGTGTAAGACAGTAGGAAATGGTGGGGACTAAAGTGATCTCTAAAGGGCCTAAGTCCTGGATAAGGGGCAGGGGTGGTTGCTACTTATTATTTAGGAATCCAACAGAAGTTGTCTGTTTCAGAAAAGGTAGGAGTTGGTGATCTATTATAAAGAAAAAATTAAGCACTGTATGGAGCAAACAAAACACTAATGTGGGCAGGATGTGGTCCAACAGTCTCTTTTGGCAGCTTTTGGATTGTTCATTAACCCATTGGAATGTGAGCTCCACAAGAATCCTTGTCTGTTTGATTTGCTTTGTATCCCAGACTACCTGGGATACTGCAAGCACTCAATAAATGTAGAATTCAAACCAGGGCAGTTGACAGAAATTTCAGTACCCTCTGTGTACTGTGGTTTTATGTTCCCAATTTCCACTGTGATTTTCTGTTCCTAATAACAGACTGATGATTGATAATGCTATGCACATGGGTCCTGTTGAATATTTGCTTTCTGATTGTCAGAAGGAGACTAAAACACTTCTTTGCATATCTGCTTGGCTCTGGCTCTGGCTTTACTTTCAGTGTATATCCAGGAGAGGAAGTAACTTCCAAATGTTGAGCTACTGAAGTCAGAAGTCTTCAGTTCCAGTTTCAGCTGGGCACTTACTGACTTACGACTTTGAGCAGACAAAGCACTTGACCCCTCTGAGTCTGTTTCCTCATCTGTAAAATGGGACTAAATCTTGTCCTGCGTGCCTTTCAGGGCTGTGAATTTCTAACAAGATGAGTGAAAGCACTACAAAAAATTAGAGACTTCCTGAGGACAGAAAGCGCCTCTCACTAAAGCTCCTCTCACTTCTCTTGTAAGCATGGAGAAGTTACCTGGATATTAATGTAGACCAGAGGCCAATGTGTTTTTTTGATAAAAAAATCCTTGTGTGTGAAAGCAGCATTAATCCTTAAACATTACTATTTCAACTTATGTGGGTTTGAAATTTTTCAAAATAAAAATTTGGGGAAATACTAAAAATGGTGGTATATAGATTATTTTTATCAGTCATCAAAAATAGATAAAGATATTTAATCCACAAAAGTGTGCATTTAAAGGCCCGTTGATAATGCTGGCTCAATTTCAATTAAGGTAATAAATATTTAAAAGATGTTCTGTAATTGGAGATTATAGGAGGTAACTAGGAAGCACATACTATAGTGATGAGTTATCAGTGATGGTAGTTTATATCATAGACCCAAAACTGCCCCAAATTGGCCACATATTCTAGAAGCTTAATAATTTGGGATTCATGTACTCCTCTACAAAATTCCAGAAATATGAGTCTTCCGGGTGAGCATGGCTTGGTTTCAGCACACAGCTCTTGAGGCTGAGGCCCACTGCTGGGCATAGGTCAGCACTGCAGAATCAGCCACAGCAACTGAAAGTTTGATGCATATACACAAACCTGGGAATGTCTTCTGAGATTGTGATGGTAGGTCCATGTCTTCATTTGTTCAGGCTTCCAGCTCCGATCCCAGAGTTCAGGGCACTTGGAAATTGAGTGTGGTTTCCACTTGCTTTCTGTTCATAGCCAGCTTTCTGTTCATAAATAACCAGTTTGAGTCCATTTTCGTTTTCTTAGTCACATTACTGGTGGCTGACACAGTGCTAAGCATGGTCCCTACCAGCTCACTGTTGTTTTTGCCTCAGCCATTCTCCCAGTAACGAACCACATCTTCGTTTTTATTTGGTGAACTACCACTTCCCCAACCCTTAATCCGTGTGATTTAACAGGGGATAGACCCAGACCCTCCAGGTGGGCATACAACCAATCAGCAGATCCCTGAACTCTGCCAGAACTTTATAAAGTGAAAATATCTTTAATTTTCTACGGGGATTGCTAAGTAAGTAGAATGTAAGGTTGTTACTATGTGTATTCTCACCTGAGAATGAAGACAACATGGGAGAGCAGCCAAAGATGTAGAGAGACTGCGTGCTAAGGATGCTGTTTGTTTAGACTGCTGGATCCAGACATGCCTGAAGTTGCCACATTGGACTTGTCAGTTATAAGAGCCAGTAAACTACTGTTTATGATTGTCAGTTTGAGTTGGGATACTCTTAATTACAACTGAAAGAGCCTTGACATCGGTATTAGAGAGCTCAAGCAAACTGTCGAAGGCACATAAACCAATAAATGGCTTGCCCAGATCTTTAAATTTAGGCCTATCTGATACTGAAGTACATGCCTTTAACCACTGGGCCCAACATTTGTTAAAACCAGAGGCAAGAATATAAATGGAGGGCTATGTACCGTGCCATGTCTTAATATTTATTATAAATTAAGCTGAGCTGAAATATGTTCTATCCTCCTAATTTGATATAACATCCTGGAAGGCCAAGTTTAAATTTAGAATTCTCAGGCTTAGGTCTGTGCCACGATGTGTTGTCAAAGCCAACTGTCCCAAGGTCAAGGCTGCTCCCTTTTTCTCAACTTGCAAGGGACACCTACCCCTTGGCCACCAACCACCGGGGCCTTAGGGAGTGCACCATGGTAGCACCACCTTTGTGAGAATGGACCCAGGGAGAGGCTCTTAAAAGCCTTGAAGCAGGTTTGGGTCTGTGTGAACAGGGAGTCCAGGGTCTGGTGGGTGAGATGGGGGCACAAGCGCTGGGTGGTCACATCTCCCTGGTCCTACAAACTGCAGGACCAGGGGAGGGGCATGGCAGGAGGGGGGCCAGGACAGGTCCCTCCGGATGAGTCCTCTTGTCCATGTCTGTTAACCACTATGCTTGCCACACTTCAGCCTTCCCCTGAAATTTCAGTTCACTATCCTAAGCTCTCCTCAACACACCTGAAATGAGATATAGCGACCATTTTATTGAGTTCCTAGGGGTTCAGCTAGGTTTATCAGAGTTCTTCTAAAAGTTCTGGATATGTGGAAGCATTTTCTTAACTGATATCTGTGGCCTGCTTGCTGGCTCTCCATTCTCACCTTTAAGTTCTTACAGGCATCCCACAGACCAGATGCAACCAGGATACCAACATGGAAACCATCCACACCTTGATCCTTCCTCCATCACATCCCTGGATCAATCTGACAGGAAGGAAGCCAGGGGAGCTGAGAACACCAGCTTTCTCATAAACTCATGGAACTTTTCCTTCAACTGTCATCATAGATGCTCCCACTGCCACAGGTGAACTTGGCTTCATCAGGCTTCTTTATCCAGTCATCTGTCAATGGACATTTGGGTTGTTTCCATGTCTTGGGTATTGTAAATAGTACTGGTGTGAACATTGGAGTGCGTGTGTCTTTCTGAATTACATTTTTCTCTGGATATATACCCAGGAGTGGGATTGCTGGATCATATGGTAAGTCTGTTTCTAGTTTTTTAAGGAACCTCCATACTGTCCTCCATAGTGGCTGCACCAATTTACATTCCCACAAACAGTGTAGGAGGATTCCTTTTTCTCCACACCCTCTCCGGCATTTGTCATTCGTAGACTTTTTAATGATGGCCATTCTGACTGGTGTGAGGTGATACCTCATTGTTTTGATTTGCGTTGCTCTAACAATTAGTGATGTTGAGCATCTTTTCATGTGCTTGTTGGCCATTTGGATGTCTTCCCTGGAGAGATGTCTATTTAGGTCTTCTGCCCATTTATTGTTTGGGTTGCTTATTTGTTTGATATTAAGGTGTATGAGCTGTTTGTATATTTTGGAAATTAGTCCCTTGTCAGTTGCATCATTTGCAAATATTTTCTCCCATTCTGTAGGTTGTATTTTCGTTTTGTTGATGGTATCCTTAGCTGTGCAAAAGCTTTTAAGTTTAATTAGATCCCATTTGTTTATCTTTGCTTTTATTTCCATTACTCCAGGAGCTGGTTCAAAAATATGAACCATGTTTTCCTCTAGGAGTTGTATAGTATCTGGTCTTACATTTAAGTCTTTAATCCATTTTGAGTTTATTTTTGTATATAGTTTTAGAGAATATGCTAATTTGTCTTTTATAGGTAGTTGTCCAGTTTTCCCTATTGAAGAGACTGTCTTTTCTCCATTGTATATTCTTGCCTCCTTTGTTGTAGATTAATTGACCATAAGTGCATGGTTTATTTCTGTACTTTCTATCCTGTTCCATTGATCTATGTTTCTGTTTTGGTGCCAGTATCATTCTGTTTTGATTACTGTAGCTTTGTAGTAGAGTCTGAAGTCAGGGAGCATAGTTCCCCTAGCTCTGTTCTTTTTCAGGATTGTTTTGCTATTTGGGGTCTTTTGTATTTCCACACAATTTTATTCTATTTTTTAAAAAATTGATCTTGCTTGCATCTCTTATAGGACTTTATACAGTTCTTTTTATCTAAGAAGCATTTAATAAATATTGCTTTGACTTGATAAATTAATCAAATTCGATAAATTAATCAAAATAATATCCTTCAGTTTCAAGTGTCAGAAACATGACTCATATTAAGCAAAAAAAAGGAGTCTGTTGGTTCATGTAATGAAAACTTTAGGAGTTCAGGGATGGCTAGATCTAGATGCTCAACAGAGGCCACTAGGAATCTATCTCCATCTCAGCTCTGTTTTTCTGTGTGCTGACTTCACTATCAGGAAGGCTCTCCTCAGGTGGTGATCAATATGGTTTCAGTGGCTCCAGTCTTTCAATCTTCCAGCTTAGCCACTGGTGAAAAGAAAATACCTCTTTCTGAAGACTTCCAGCAAAAGTGCTGAAGAGGACCCTCCTTAGTTCACATGACCATCCCTGAGCCAATGGCTGTGACTAATTATCTGCATTGCTCTAATTGGCCAGATCTGGGTCACATGCTTATCTTGACGACAAAGGGTGGAGTCAGATTCACCCAAAGCCCGTGGACTGAGATAGGGAGGAGGTGCTTTCCCAACAAAAAAGAGAGAAGCTTAGTTATAGAAGTAGGGATGCTGGGCAGTCAGAAGCATCAGTTGACCAAAACTCTTAGCTACCTACATCAAATGATGAATGGGAACTTTTGATAATCATTATCTAAAGACTCAGTTTGTGGACTGTATGTAAGTAAGTGTACTCACCTAGTATATGGTTTATCACATTCTTTGATTCAAAAGCAAGCATCTTTTACATAGTTTCTGCACCTAATACTCAATACTTGTTATGAGGAAGCAACGATGGATGGATGGCATTCCTTCCATCCAGAAGGGGCTTGATCGAGCATCAGGTAATACATCAGTAATACTAATAACAGTGAATACTGATTATGTGGTGGGCAAGGTTCTAAGGGCTTGACAACCATTAGGCTATTTAAACTTCACCACACCCTCTTGGGTAGATATTGCTATTTCCATCTTATAGGTGGTAAAACTGAGAAACAAAGACGTTAAGGGATTCCCTATGTGGCAGAGTTAGGATATGAACTTGGCCCCAGCGCTTGGCCCACTGTTCCACAGATTCCCAGCTGTGCCTGAACACAGAACATACAACAGAATGTGATTATCTGCCGTCAGTGAGGCACAGCCTATGCCCAGTACAGTACCTGGCACTCAGAAATGACAAAATGAGGATATCCAGGGTATTACTGAGTATCGCAGAACCCTTGTGTGGAGGGGTCTGAAAGTAGCAACAGGGGCTGGAGAAGAAGAGAGAACAGGCTCACTCAGAGGCAGATGGGAAACTGGGCAGACCCAGTGTCATGGGGATGGGTAAGGAGAACTCTCTCCCCCTTCCCTTTCTTTTCTTCTTTCCTTCCTTCCTTCCATGAATAGTTGCTGAACATCTCCCATGGGCTATGTTTGGAGTATACAAGATGTTTCCTCCCTGTGGCTGTGGGGAGAAGGAAGGCCTGGATGTTACAAATCTCAAATAATATTTTTGTTTGCTTGTTTTTTATTTAAGGAGAATATTTAAATAGTGAAACCAGGTCAGAGCTCCTTAGTCAGCCTTGTACATTCTTTCTGAGCAAGTCCTAAGAACTCGCTCCCAAACTGGGTTATACATAAGATCATCAAAAATACATTAGATACATTTTCTCCCGGTTTGGACAAATCTCTATGATATGGCAGCAGAATAATGTACCCTCCCCACCCCAAGATGTCCACATCCCAATACCTAGAACCTGTGAATTTGTTAGGATACATGATGTCTTAGTTTGGGCTGCTATAACAAAGTACCATCAACTGGATGGCTTAAACAACAGAAATTTATTTCTCACAGTTCTGGAGGACGGGAAGTCCAAGATCAAGGCCCTGGCAGGTTTGATGTCTGGTGAGGTCCTGCTTTCTGGTTCATAGATGACTGTCCTCTCATTATGTCCTCACATGGAAGAAAAAGGGCAGGAGAGCTCTCTGGGGTCCCTGTTATAAGGGCACAAATACCATTCGTGAGGGCTCTACCCTCATGACCTAATTTCCTCCCAAAGACCCCTCTTAATACCATCACACTGGGGGTTAAGATTTCAACATAAGAATTTTGCAGTGACACAAACATTGAGTCCACTGCATATGCCAAAAGTGAATTAAGGTAGCAAATGGAATTAAGGTCACTAATCAGTTGGCTTTAATTATCCTGGATTATCTGAGTGGGCCCAATGTAATCACAGGAGACAATGTCCTTAAAGGTGGAAGAGGAGGCAGAAGAGAGACAGAGATGGCAGCAGACAGAGAACTCAACTTGAAGGTGCTCATCTTGGAAGATGAACCAGGGAAAGTGGGCAGCTCCTAGAAGTCGGAAAAGGAAACAGATTTTCCCCTAGAGCCTCTAGGAAGGAATGAACCTTGAATTTAGCCCAGTGAGACACCTATCAGACTTCTAATCTACAAGATAATACGCTCGTGCTGTTTAAGCCACTAACTGTGTTGTAATTTGTCACAGCAGCAACAGAGAACAAATACAATGAAATGTTACATAAAATATCCAAAAGTACAGAATAATGCATGGAGTGTGCTGCAGCCATTTGTGTGAATATGTACTTTTGTATGTATGTTTGTAAATGTGTGGACCAGTGGTTCTGAACTTTGGCTGTACAGCTTAAAAACAAATCCCAGTCCAGGCTGCAGTCCCTTAAATCAGAACCTCTAGGAGTGGGGGCAGTGGGGAGAAGAACCCAGGCATCAGTCGCTTTTAAAGCTTCCCAGGTGCAGCCAGCTTGGGGTCATTGCTGTAGACCATCTCTAGAAGGTTAGGCATTAGGGAACAGGGTGATCGTGGGACCAGGGAGGGAAAGAGGGGTGGACTTGCTTTATTTTGTTTAACCTTTGAATTTTACTGTATCCCTTTAAAAAAAAAAGCCTTTTTATTATGGAAAATTTCAGAGTATACAAAAGTAGAGAGAACAGTACAATGAACCCTGGTTGAGTCTTGAAAGATGGGTTATTCAAAAGGAGGATGGTGAGTGGGTTAGGAGAGGGGGTGGCATTCCCCAGGGGAGAAGCAGCGTGAGTAACAGCACAGAGGTGGAAATGTGCAAAGTCTGTTCAGGGAACAGGTCCTGTGCACTGGAGCTA
Source organism: Camelus bactrianus (assembly GCF_048773025.1). Classification (NCBI taxonomy): domain Eukaryota; kingdom Metazoa; phylum Chordata; class Mammalia; order Artiodactyla; family Camelidae; genus Camelus; species Camelus bactrianus. Next base: position 8,338,161 of record NC_133556.1, on the reverse strand, counting down.
AGAGTACAGACAGGGGCAAAGACAAAACAAAATTAGGATTCAGAGTGGTTAAGTGACCATAAAACCACAAGACAAGTAAATGGCGGAGCTGGGATTCCAACCCAGGGTTTCTGTCTCTTAGCATTCTTTTCCCTGTGATTGAGGTCATATTTAGGACCCTGAGTAATGCTACGATATGAGTTTGCACTTAGGCAATGAGGAGCCATGGAAAGGATTTTAGGAAAGACCTGATCGTCAAAGGCGCACTGGCCCCAGGCAGGTGTGCTGGTTTGGGAAGGACTGTGCTGCAGAGGAGCTAAACTGCCCTGACAAAAAAAGTGGAATGACTTACAGGTAATGTAGGTGGGGCCGAAGGGGAGAAAACAGCTGATGGTGGGCCTTAAAGAGAGCCTGTAGGGAGGGGCAGTGGTCATTCATTCCTTCCTTCATTCAGTAACACCCTTAAACAGTTCGTCTGTGTCAAGTGCTGTGCTAGGCATTGGGGATGTGCTGGTGAACCTGACTATGGGGTCCCTGCCACCACAGGGCTGACATTTCAGGGGATAGCAGATAACACAGAGCAAATGAAAAGTCAAAGAACTTACAATTGTGATTAAGCATATGATCTTCAGGAACACGGGAGGACATCGTGTGGTCTTCAGGCTAGCTTCTCCTGCCTGCCTGGGGGGGTTCAGGGGAGCAAGGTTTCCTTCTTCTTGCTTGGAGTGATCTGGAGAAGGCTTCATGGAAAGTAAAGCATTGAGTCTGGGAATTCATGCAACAAATACTTAAGGAGCACCCATTGAGTGCCAAGCTCTGTTCTAGGTGCCAGGGATAATCAGTGAACAAAATAAAATGGACCGTGTTGCTACCTTCATGGGGCTACTGAAAGAAGATAGATAATGAGCAAGACAGACAAATAAAATAGTATTCCAGATGGTGATGAATGTTCTGTAGAAAAATAAATCCGGGAGGGGGATACAGAGTGTGTGTGGGATTGAATATTGCAGTCCTAGGGAGGGTGGCCAAGGTAGGCTGCAATGAGAAGATGGTATTTGAGTAAAGGCCTGAAAGATGTGAGAGAGCAAGGCATGTAAATATATATGTGCAGGATGGGATGGATGTTGCAGGTTGAATGCAAAGTGCGAAGGCCCTGAGGCAGGAGTTTTGGTATTTTCAGATGAGCAAGGAGGCCAGCATAGTTAGGGCACAGACAGCAAAGAGTAGAGGTGTAGGAGGTGAGGTCAGAGAATTAATGGGAGGAGGTACAGGGACAGCTGGAACACTGCAGGCCACTGCAGCTTTTATTCTGAGAAGGGAAGTCACTGCCTTGAATGCAGGTTGCCCAAGGCAGAGGTCTGGGCCACTCATCTCAGCACCCCCGGCCCCTTGCGTCAAGCACAGGGCTTTCACCTAGAAAATGTTCAGGTGCGATCTTTTAAAAGTATGTCAACAGAGGGCATTTGTGCAGCCTGCAGGGAATAGTTGGCAGGTGCCCATTTTAATCACTCCCTTACACAGAAGGAGATAAGGTGGGGAATGCAGGGCCAGGGGGGCAAATGTGATCAGGAAATAGGAGATCACTGAGTCTTCAGAGCAGGGTGGTTGATGAGAAGGGTGGGCTGGGCTGGAGGAGAGATGGATGCAGGAGGCTAACGCAGTGGGGAGAAGCAGTGGGCTGTGGAGTACAGAGAAGCTATAGGGGAGAAACCTCAGGGGGAGGCTGGTCAGGACTTGGACAAGGGGGAGAGAGAAGGGGGACATAACCATCTGGTGTTGTGTGCCTAGACCGGGGGCTCGATGAACAGGACACTTACCATGTTCTGCCTTGTGTTTTATTTTCCTAGTGCTTTCCTTATTCTTCCCTCAAGGGAAGGGAGTGTGTCTTAGTCATCTTTGCATCACCCACTATGTTCACTGCTGTAGGGCATATAGCAGGTGTTCAGATAGTTCCTGGGTTCAGTTATTTTGGATCAGTGGCTTTGAGAAACAGACTTCCACTTTTGATTCTGTTGTTTCTTTTTTTTTAATTTATTGGTTGGTTGGTTGGTGGGGGAGGTAATTAGGTTAGTTTACTTATTTGTTTATTTTTAACAGAGGTACTGGGGATTCAGGTACAGAGGTACCCAGGACTTCGTGCATGCCAAGCATGCGTTCTATCCTGCCCCTCCTCCTCGATCTGGTTGTTTCTAAATCATCCTTCCCTCCATATTCTGGTTCAGCTCTTTTCACTCCTCAGTCAGGCAGACACTTTCTGGGCCCCTCACCAGCAAGACAAACATGCTTACCAAGTTATGATGCTGATGGATCATGAAAGGCTATAAACAGCCACAGTCAGAGGCTGTGTCAAGTTCAGGGTTAGCAAGACATTTCTCTGGGGCACACAGAAGGAAGTTTCTCTAGAGGTGAGAGACGTAGCCACTACCACCCAGGGGAAACTGTCACCTTGCTCCCTTTATGTCTCCTGAAGCAGCTGTTACAAGACCCTCCCTGCATACTGCAGAAATAAATGCCTGGGGGGACCGGGGGGTGGTGGTGCAAAAAAGCAAGGGAGCTGCACTGAAGATTGAACATTCACCCAAACACCTACTGAGCCTCCACAACGTCTTTGGACACAGTTAGACCGTAGAAAAATTGTACTTACCATATTTTCCGAGTTCAACTTCAAGGTTGTTTTTTTCCCAAAGCCTCTGGACACCCCTCATCTAGATTAGGGTTGTTACAGCACCTTGTACTTCCCTTAGCATAGCATTTATAAAATGGCATTTTAAATGTCTGTTCTCTCGTCTGCATGGTCTACTAAACTGGAAGCTCTTTGAAAGCAAAAAACCCAGATTTTGTCCACAGCACTTAGCACTGAGCCTTGCAAAACGCAGGCATCATTTAATCAACAATTGCTGATGTAGCGAGCCAAGTACGGACAAAGCAGATAGCAGAGAGTATCAGGGAAGGCTTCTTGGAGTTTGAACTGTATGTTGGAAAACTAAAATCAGTTAATCAGCTGAAGAGATAATAGGATTCCCCAGGACATACGTGTACAAAGGTTGGAAGACACTTAAGGTGTGAAATTCTATGTGGTTGGAGCCCAGAGGTATATGTGGGGAGCCAGCGCTCCAGACAGGAGAGGCAGCAGGACAAGATGGTGCAGAACCTCCATCCGTTAGGGTCAAGTCCATAACATATAGGTTATGGCCCTTGGCCAGAGGATGAAGATCCCTACCTTCAAATACCCTGGAAAAGGGCCAGAGACCCCACTTGCAGCGCCTCACACCTCACCCAGCACACAGCACGTGCCGCCAGCTCGCCAAACACCCAGGCCTGGGTGGGGCGGAACCGACTACCGAGACGCCCAGGGTGGGGCGCCCGGATAGAGACGCCCGGGGCGGGGCGCGCAGGCGCACTGATGGCTCGAGCCCCAGGGGGCGGGCGGGTGCGCGCGCTTACTCGCGCACGCGCTCACGGAGGGGGCGACGGCTGCGGTGACGCTGTTGCGCCTGGCGGGTGGCGGCGCGTGAGGCGCGCGATTCTCCGTGTCTTGGGAGCAGTGCCCCGGCCCCCGCCGCACCCGCCGCCATGTCGGGCCGGTCGGTCCGGGCCGAGACCCGCAGCCGGGCCAAAGACGACATCAAGAAGGTGATGGCGGCCATCGAGAAAGTGCGGAAATGGTGAGGGACTGGAGCTGAGGGTACTCGCGGGGTCGCTGGCCCAAGCCCAAACAGCAGCGAACTGGCGGGCTGGGTGGGAGCCGACCGGCAGGCGCTGGGGGGAGGGGGAAGCGGAGAAGGCGGGAGGAAGGTGCCGCTCGTGTTGGCGTGAGGTCAGAGGGCGCGCCGGCTGCGACCAACCAGCGGGTCCCCCGGCTTGCGGACCCGCCCATCTGCCCTCCGGCAGTGCGGTGCCTGGGGATGCTGCTGGCTTCCGGCCGCTCTTCGTCCACAGGTCCTGGCTTGCACGCCGGTCCTCGTGCGGTCGTCTTCCTCGCGCCCGCCTCTCTCAGGAGCCTTTTGGTTCTTAACTGTCCCTAATAATAGCTAACAGTTTTTGAGAGTTTCCCGTTGGGCAGACTGAGCGCTCTACGTATTAAGTCGTCTAAGTTAGGTGAGAACTTTTTGGTAAACCTACCTCCCACGGGACCAAGCGGTAATAGGAATCCCCCTGTCGTTCCTCTAATACTGGCCCGCACGCCGCGAGCTGAGTAGGCATTTTCTCTTGGTGGCCTGGGGGCTGTTAATAGAGGAGTCGGGATCTACTCCTCGTTTGAAAACAGCTCCTATAACATTCATTGTAGGCGTGCGTTGACCTCCTATTTTGTACCAGGAACTCCAATGCGTTATCACCTTAAACTTTCACAAGCAAGTAATTGTGCCAACTTCTTGAATATTTTTCTCTAGCTGATTATTAGTATAATTTTTAAGCCCGCGTAAGTGTTAGCTCTCTCCAGGAAGCCTTTTCCAAGCCCTCCTGCCCTGCATCCTCCACCCCTTTTAGGGTCATCATTACCTGGGACTTTATTTGCATGTTTATTTGTCCATTTGTCCGAAAGACTCAGTCCCCTATCGCTTTATCTCTAAGAGTTTCATGTATAGTTGGACTCATAAATACTAATTAATGATTTTTCCCCTCCAAATTTCATCCTAGGTTTTTTGGTGAAACCCAAGAATAAATGGGCATACCTTTCTCTTCTGGCACCTCTGTCCCCACTTGTAGCCTAGGGCAGGTGACCTTCTCTCACTTGGAATTCTGTACCAGCCTCCCTATGATCTCCCTTCTTCAGGGCTGACTAATTCCCCAGTCCATTCATCATTTTGCATTTTTCTCAAGTGTGAATCTTCTGGCATTCCCCCTCTTAGCAAATAATGTTTCATTGATCTCTTTTGATCTTAGGATAAAGACCAAAGATGATCCTTCCTGCCTCACCAGCCTGGCTCAAACTGCCCTCTTTCCCAGGATGCTGGCCATCTTTCAATAGGTGCCACACCACTACTGTTGCCTGGCATCCTTCCTCTACCCTCCCCTCCTCCTTGCCTAGGTAACTCCTAGCTCTGCTCTAAAGGTGCTTCCTAAAGGACATCTTTCAGGATCCCCAGTCCAAATCAGGTCCCCTACATAGGATTTTCCATAATTGTGTTAGGTTGAACCATAAGACATTTCCTATAATTGCCTTTGTAACCTGCAGAAATGGCAATTTGATATGATTAAACCTAATGGTTAGGTTTATGACTGTGGAATGAGTTGCGTGATGTCTGTTTTCAGTTGGAATGCGGGCTCCATGAGGGTTGAGACTGCATCTTGTTCTCTGTGTGCCCAAGGCCTAGCATAGGATTTTGCATATTAAATATTTGTTGAATAGATGAGGAGATGGAGTGGCTTATCTGGAAATTAATTCCAGTTTTCTAAGTCATTAGTTCATTTTTCTTTCTGTTACATCATGGTCTCTACATTTCTGTGATGTCATCATTTGCTGAATAGCATCATCAGTAGCAACAGTAACAGCAGTTATATTTTTTGCTTTTTTGTTCTCACATTTGGGCTTGAAACTTTCAGAAGTCATACTTAAGGCGCCCCAACTCTGGTTGTCCATAATCTATGCCCAGGGATGTCACTTGCTTTCCCTAGATATGAGGGGCAGGAGTGGGGAAAAAACTCATTTTTTAAAGTTTTTTTATTTTAAATTTTTTTTAGGGGGGAAGTTAATTAGTCTTGTTTGTTTGTTTGTTTAAAGGGAGGTACTGGGAATTGAACCATGGACATCTTGCATGCTAAGCATGCACTCTAACCACTGAGCTGTACCCTCCCCCTAAAACTCATTTTTTTTAAAGCATATCTTAAAAATAACTTACTCTATCAAGTAAAACCTTAAAGCAGTCTTTTCATGGCTTGGCCTTCACCTCTTTCAGAAGCCAGTATGAGGCTCAGTTCTGTTAGCTGGAGGCATCCTGTCCTGCTCCTGTGATTATTTTTAATTGGAATCGTGTTTCAATCCAGAGTTCCACAGGAGTCATAGGAGTTCTGCCTTCCATTGGGATATCCTGATCTTACTCTTTCAGCCTTCTTCCTTGCCACCTTTGTGTGTTACAATGATTTCTTTACTTATTTTTTCATTCCTATGAGTTCGAAAGGTATATAAGAGATCCTGTCTTATATATCTTTTATCACCTGCAGGGCCTTTTGTAATAGGCCTTTATAAATATCAATGGAATTGAATTAATTTGGGGGAAATAAAGAAGTGATGCCAGATATATGGTTGAATTTGAAAATAATGCTGATACTCTAAAGTGCCGTAGTCTGGGAAGAAAAAAGATTTTGGTGCACTGTACATGAGCAGAGGTGGCAGGTAGAGGATTCTGAGCCAAAGGAATTTGATGGAGAAGTCTTTCTGGAAGGGATGCCCTGGAAGGTAAGGAAGTTTAGAAGACATTTAAAATTGAAGGAATGATCTGCTGAGAAGTAGAAAAGCACAAGTTATGAACAAAAAATATATTTTATTATCAGTTCTAAGAAGTGTCTTTATTTTAGGGAGAAAAAGTGGGTGACTGTGGGTGACACGTCCCTTAGGATATTTAAGTGGGTTCCTGTGACGGACAGCAAGGAGGTAAGTGTGGAAGAAAATCAAAACAACCAAAAGGTACCATCTTTCTTTTTTTCTTTCTTTGTTGCTTCTTAATTATAATGGAATTTATTCCCCAGAATTGAGTTGAAAATACTTCAAGGCACCCTCTGTCATTGGTTCATGCAAAGCCACTTATTTTATTATTTTCTCCCTTTATTCCCTTTCCTTAACCTGTTCCTCTTTTCCAGGGTTTGGCAAACTACAGCCCAGGCCTGCTCTCTGTGATTGTCTGTGTAGTTTTATTTGAACACAGTTGTGCCCATTGGTTTCCTTATTGTCTGTGGCTGTGTTGAGTCGTGATGGCAGAGTTGAGTACTTAACATAAGAGCTAGTGGCCTGCAAAGCCTAAAATGTTTATTATCCGGCCCTATCAGAAAAGTTTGTGGACTTTTCCTTTTATCCAATTAGCCTCCTTCTGTAGTGTATACCTTTCTAATTCGTCTTCCGTGGGTTTATTTGGACGCTTCTACTTTGAAAAATACATAGCATTGTTTCATATTTACATATTTTAAAAGTTTGCATCTATTTATAGATTGCACTGTAAATCCTTATTTTCCTTTTGTTTTGGGGACCTCTATATGTTTCTGTAATTGTAAATAAAGTTATTACCTTTGACTCTTGCACTGTATTCTCTTATGTGCAGTGACCACGTTTGTCTATACATTCCCTGGGTGATAAACACTCAGGTTTCTCCAACTCTTCTTTTTCTAATTGTTTTTAAATGAACTGAAGTATAAAACACCTACCGAAAAGTATATAAAATTGGGGAGGGTATAACTCAGTGGTGGAGTTTGTGCTTAGCATGCACAAGGTCCTGGGTTCAACCCACAGTACCTCCATTTAAACAAACAAACAAACAAACAAACAAACCTAATTAACTCCCTCCCAAAAAGAAAAAATAATTTAAAAAAAACCCAGCTTGGGCAAAAAATAGAGCATTGCCGACTCCTCCTGAAGCCTCTGTGACTCTTCCCAGTGTCTCCCTCCCTCCCCTCTAGAGGATATCGCTCTCTTACTTTTGCTTTTCTGATCACTTCTTTAGTAATTTGTAAACATTTTTTAACTTTATATAAACAGTGTCATGAAGTATCTGTTTTTGTGTGTCTTGCTTTTTTTGCCCAGCATGATGTTTATAAAATCATCCATGTTTCTGGAGCTGTTGGTTCCTTTTCATTGCTGTGTGGAGTTTATAGGTCTGTACCATAATTTTATCTTTTCGGTTCTCTTTTAGGTGGATATTTGGGTTTTTTCCAGTTTGAGATAATAGGAACAATGTTCCTGTGAACATTCTTACTCAGTATATGGGTCAATATATATGTGAGTTTTCTTAGGATATATTCCTAGGAGTGGAATTGCTGAATCTTAGGATAATTTAGACCTATACTAGCTAATACTAAACTGTTTCCTAAAGTTGTTGTACCAGTGTATATTCCCACCAGAAATACGAGAGTTCTCATTGCTCCAAATACTCATCAATAATTGGTTATTGTTAGACTTAATATGTAAAGACATCTCATTGTGGTTTTAATTTGAAAACTAATTATGTAATTACTAAAGAGATGGAGAATCTTTTCAATATCCTTTTAGTGGTTTAGGAAGTGCCTGTTTAAGTCTTTTTGGCTGTGGTCTTTTTCTTGTGACTTGTAGGGATTCTCTGGGTTCTGGACACATATTCTTTATTGATTATACAGTGTCCATTCCTTTTCCCATTCCATGGCTTGTCTTTGCTCTCTACTTATGCTGCCTTGAGAAAAAGAAGTTTTTAATTTAATGTAGACAAAATAATCTTTTTTTTTTATAATTAGTGCTTTTAAATGTCTTAAATCTTTTCCTTCTTTGAGACCACAAATATATTCTTCCATATAATCTTATATAAGCTTATTATTCTGTTCCCATTTAAAATATACCTGGAGTTGATTTTTGCGTATTTTGGGGGGTGGGGGAGGTAATTAGGTTTATTTATTTATATTTGGGGTGGGGAGAGGTAATGAGGTTTTAACGGAAGTATTGGGGATTGAACCCAGGATCTTGTGCATGCTAACTACCACTAAGCTATACCCTCCCCTCTGATTTTTGTGTATTTTGAAGGTGGGGCCCAATTTCATTTTTTTCAATGTAAGCATGCATTTGTCCCACCACTTAAGAAAACTGTTCTTTTCCTCCTGCTCTGTAGAACCACCTTTGTCATAATTCAAGTGTCTGCATATGGGTCTATTTGTGACTGTGTGTGCCTCTAGCTTTTTTGGTAGCACAGGTGACTGGTGGACATCCCTTAAGCCATTCTCCTTGAGGACTTATGGGAGGTTTTCTGTGGATTAGATGCCCAGGAGTGAGATTGCTCTGTTATCTGCATAGCTGTTTTTACTACACGCTGCCAGATCTCTCTCCTGAACAGCTGTGTTGTATAGTTAGTACACTTCCCCAGTGCTGGGGGGTTCCCGTTTTCCACATCTTCATCGACATTCAATGTTATCTAACTCCTGATTCCTAAATCCTGCCAGTCTAAGAGATGTAAAGTAGTAGCTCTGTTTATTTGTATCTCTCTGATTACTGATGAGGTTGATCATTTTTGTGTGTTCAGATTTCCTTTTTATCCATTTAGATTTCCTCTTCTCTGATTTCTTATATTTTCCTTATTCTTGTATTGGGTTTCCTGTCTTTAGTTTTCTGATTTGCATGATGCCTTTGATTAGCATTCTAGATACAGAAAACTCTAGTCACTTTTATATTTTATTTTCGGGGTTTTGTTTCAAAACTGTTCTCCATTCCATGGTCATAGAGAACTTCTTCATCTTCTATTAGCTTTTTAGTTTTTGACTTTGACATTTAGAGCTTTAATCCTTGTAGGTTTTTTGTTTTTATTTAAATGGTGAATATATGGATCTAATTTTAATTTTCCTTCATGCAGTGAGCCATTTCCTGTAATACGGTTCACTGCATAGTCTGTCCTTTCCCACTGGTTTGTGATGTTATCTCGATTGTATGCCATATTCATATGCTTTGTTGTTTTTGAGTTCTTTTTTTTTTTTGTGTTGTTTTATCTGTTTTAGATAGATTTATTTGCTCTCAGTTCTTAGTGTGTCTTAATGTTAAGTAGGATGGGTTTTCTCTCTTGCTGTAGGTTTTGGAAAGATAGTCTTTACCAAAATGAATAATTCCCTTCTCTCTTTTCTTTTTTTTTTGGGGGGTGGTGGTTTATAAATATTTATAAAAATTGAAAGTTTGTTCTTCTATCCCATGAGCATCCATTCAGCTGCCTCTCAGCTGGTAAGCAGCATGACTGCTGCTGTCATAACTGCCTGTGAAATCTTAGGGTAACTGAAGGTCTGCCTTTACTTAAAACTCCTTCCATGCCTTGTAGCAACCCATCTCTTCACACCTTTATACAAAGGGTTTCCAAAATCTGCATGCCAAGCAAGCCATCCACAGATAAAAACATACAACTGGTAGCAAAAAAGTTGGTCCGGGTACATCAGAAACTCAGTCTACCTGTTCAGCTTCCAGCTAATTCTGCTTAGTGCCTGTCTGCCCACGGATACTATGCAAAGCCTGTGCTGTAGGATCTGGGAAGAAAGTTTCACGTGAACAGGTGCAATCTCAGTGTTCTCTCAGTCACTATTTTGTGTGCCTCAGCCCTTCTCTTTTTACTTTTCTAAGACTTATTAAAATTACGAATAGATGTTGGGCTTTATCTAGCTGCTTTTCCTCCATTTACTTAAATGTTCATGTGACTTCTCTAATCTATAATCTATTAAAATGAAGAATTATATTAATGGAGTTTCTGATGTTGAACCATTCTTTCATTCTTAAGACAAATTCTACTTGCACGTGCCTTTTTTCCCCCATATAATATTACATTCATTTTGCAAATATTTCTTTTAAAACATTTCATCTGGTTCATAAGTAAAATTGGTCTATAATTTTCTTTTCTTAATGCTGTCTTGACCTTGTTTTGGTATTAAGATTACACCAGCCTCTTAAAATAAGTTAGGCAATTTCCCCTCTTTTGATTTCTAGAACAACTTGTTCAAAATGAGAAAATTTGATGGAACTTATATTTAGTACTTTCTGGGCCTTTGGGTGAAGGTGAGGAGTGTTGATTTTCATTACAGTGGCTTTAATGGTGATGTATTTACGTTTTCTCTCTCTCTTTTTTTTGTACTTATTTTGCTCTTTTATATATTTTACAGAAGTGTATCCATTCCAGGTAGGCCATTGGTTCTTTAATAGGGGACAGTGCTGGGTCTTCCTCTTTCCCCACCTCCCCAGGAGAGCTTGGAAATGAGGCAGGGCATTTTTTGGTTGGCCAGTGATGCTAAACGTTTGGCAATGCATGATTCAGTCCTGTGCAGTAAGAATTAATTGGCCTGTCCTGAATGCCAGCAGTACGTACGCCTGCTGAAGAACACTCATCAGAGTTTTCAGGTGTACTGCTATGTAGTTATTTATAATATTCTTTTGTACTTTAAAGTCTCTGTTACATTGGTAATTATTTTGCCTCTTTCACATTTGTTATTTGCATTTTTTCCATAGTATGATCCTAAAATCTTCATAAAAAAGTCATTTTGTAATTTTTGTTAATCTTTTCTTTTGTTTGCTTTGTTCTCTATTTCATTAGTTTCTGCCATTATTTCCTTTGTTTTATTGAGTTAACTCTGTTCTTTGTCCAGCTTTTTGTATTGAACACTTAGCTTTTTTTCCCTAATTTTTCTTTTCTTTTTAAATACATTTCTCTTCTTTGTTTCCCACAAATTTTGACATATCTGAATGTCAGAATGTTATTGATGATGTAAGTTTTCCATAAGTTTCTCTTTGGTTTCCTCTTTACCAAAGGTTATTTAATAGAATGATTTTTAGTTTCCACATAGATTTTTTTTTTGAGCTATCCTTTTAAAATTGGTGTTTAATTTCATTGAATTGGTAGGATATTAGTTCTTTGGGATTATTGGGACTTTTTGTGACTTGGTACATGATTGATTTTTGGACAGTTCAGTTATGATTAAAACACATATACTGTCTAAATAGGAAATTAAAACAGTTGAATTTATGTTATCCAAATCTTCTGTATCTTTGCTTGCTTTTGTATGTTTATATGTTTCTGAGAGGGGTATGTGAAATTGTTGGTTTGTTTGCTTCTTCATGGCTGTTGGGTCGGTTGTCACTTTTGTAGTCTGAAGCTCTGTTTTTGAAACATGTTTGGTTATTTCATGGTTGGGGTTTTTTTTTTTCAGTTTTCAGTTTTATTAGGTAGAATTGTTACAATTTGCGCATATACAGTGTATTGCATATAAATGCATATACACAATATACTGCACATTTAAAAAATTTTACATATATGTACTGCTCATTGTTTCTAAGAACGTTTAGAGCTTTAGCTTTTTAAACTTACATAGTTAATCAAAGGAATAAAGCCAACCACAAAGTAAGAATTTATTTCATGATTGTTATCTCTTCTTGACCTGTTCTTCCCTCTACCTGTGTGTAATATCCCTCTTTGTCCATTATGTCCAGCCCTTTTTCACCTCAAATTCTGTTCTACCTGATACTACAATTTCTGCTGTGTCATCTTTTGTATTTGTATTCTAGCATGTCTTACAGTTCTCTTTTGCCTCTCTTTTGCCTTTGACGGTTTCTGCTTATTGGGCATATTAGGTTAAACTTTAGCTGTGGGTGACAGAGAACTCCAAATAGCAATGGTTTAAGAAGGAAGTTTTATTCTTAGAGGAAAAGACTAAGCAGTCCAGGGCTGGTGTGGTACTACTTCTGCTCTAAGAGTCCTCAGGGACCCAGCATTTCTACTGGTTTTTTTTTGTTTTTTGTTTTTTTTTAGGGAGTAATGGTTCTATTCGTTTTACTTTATTTCTATTGTGGTAAAATACACGTAACAATTAACTTTACCATGTTAGCCATTTTTAAGTGTACAGGTCAGTAGTGTTGAGTACATTCACCTTGTTGTGTGATCCATCTCCAGAACTCTTCATCCTGCAAAGGTAAAACTCTATACCTGTTAAACAATTCTCCACACCTCTGTTCCGAGCTTGACCTGGTATTCCAGCCATCATTCATCATACTCAAGTGCGAAATTCTAGGTTCAAAATAATTTTCTTTCAACATTTTGAATTAGTTAATTGTGCTTCTGGTTTGCCGTTGAGAAATCTAATGTCAGTCTAATTCTTCATTCTTTGTCGGTGCTTCTCTTACACTCCTGGAAACTTAGAGTTTCTTCTCTTTGATCTCCTGGAACTTTTCTAAGAATATCCTGTAATGTTCACATCTAGCTTCATTTCTTAACTGTTTGTTTTATCTCTTTATTTTTTCTTCATATATTCTGACTTCTCAGCCTAGTTTTTAGTCATTAATTTTTTTTCTTCAGCTGTTACTTGTTTCTGCTAATAAACTCATTCACTTAATTTTTATTTTGAACAATTTTACTACTCATACCAAATTTCCTCAGTTGGTGGTTGTTTAAAACAACTTTCTAGTATCTATCTTTCTGAGGAGATTTACTATGTTTTAAATTTTTTTGTCCTATTGGTCTGCTTCTTCTGGTTTAGCTTGTTCTGTTTGTTGCCTTTCATGGTGCTTGTTTACCTCCAGTGTCTAATTAGTTTTTTTCTGTGTATTCATCTTTTATTTCTTTTGACTCTGAGCTGCTTTGGCTAGAAATGTGTAAACGAAGGGAGGATGTAGCCTAAACTCTGTGTTCCCTCCTCTAAATGAATTTAGGGGATTGGGTTAGCCTCCAGGTTCAGCCCTTCCCACCCACTCCCATCTTCCCCTGACTCCCAGGGAACTCCCTAGTACCAGTCTTCTGCTTGCTGCCTTTATCTGGAAGCAGCCATCATCGCCAAGCTCAAGGAGCTGGTGGGTGAAAGTTAGGGGGACTCTGGAGTCACCTTTTATTTTTCCTCTAACCCTGGTTCTGGTGATGCCATTACCCATGAGGGCCAAAGATCAGGCTGCTAGATCTCTCTGGTGTGTGCATATGAGGGGGAAGGACACTGCTAACCCCCTACCCCACCCGTTTCTCACGTATAAGCCATTGGCCCTTTCCTATTTCAAGTTCTCCCTGTTCAGGACTCCTCTCTGGAGGGCTTCTCACAGTGTTTGTGTTGGTTTCTGAGCTGGAACCTGAGGGCCATCAGTTTATCTATGTTCCAGTGGTCCATGGTAAAGTCCCATCTTCTAAGGTATTAGCGTAGACCTGTTAGGTTAGGAAAAAGTGAAAAATAGTGATCAAATTGGTAAAGAAAAACATGTGAAGGATACCAGGGAGTGGGACACTGCTGATGGGAGAGGAAATTGGCACAAACTTTTATACATACTTAAAAGCTTAATTAACTAGATGGTGGGAACCCTTTCACAATGTATACCTTTATCAGATCACCACAGTGTACAGTTTAAATATCTTATAATTTTATTTGTCAGTTATACCTCAGTAAAGTTGAGATCGGAGATGCTTTCACAATGTTTATGCCTTTGATCTAGAAATTTACTCTCTAGGAATTTATCCTCAGGAGATAACCATGATGCCTACACAGTACATCTTCAGTGTTGAGCATTACAGTACTGTTTGCAGTATTTTTAAGTTGCAAGCAAAATAAAGATCTTATTGTAGAGAATTCATTAAGTTATCATGCACCCATATGTTATAAAGCTTTGTAACTATTTTAAAAGGTAGTGTAGATTACTCAATGGCATAGGAAAATGTTTTTAATATGGTGAATGACGGAGGGGAAGCAAATTATAATACTGAATCATGATCCATTTTCATACAAATATAAGTATAGGTTGTCTCTGGTTGTACAGGTGATTTTCATTTCTTTCTCTGTATTTTCAGAATTTCCTATAGTGAATGCATATTATATAGGGGCACAGAATCATTGAAATAAAGATAAATGAGAGATCAGAAAAAAAATAATGATAAATTCAAAGGTTGGCATGAGTGTTGTGATGCTCGTACACCAAATATATTGCCATCCGCCTTGTAGAGAGTGGTGGGAGACAGTGTATTTCAAGAAAAATTGTATATTTATACTTTCTGATCTAGAAAGTATTTTTTGAGGATTTATCCAAATAAAGATAATCCAGGAAAAAGTGAAAGTTGAGCATAGTAGCAAGAAATAAACATAATCCTAAATAAGGTACAGCTGAATGTCCACTAGTTAAGTAGTGATTAAGTGGTTGTGGTACACAGGATGTTATGCAGCTAGTAAAAATCATGTTCATATAGCCCGTATAGTAAAACGATAAAGTGTAATTACATTAAAATTTTGCCTGAATATGAAAAAATGAAGGGAAGGACACATATAAATGTGTACAGTTGATTTACTTGCGAGATAGGTTTGAGAGTATTAACAAGAACTAAGTTGTATTACTAGAACAATGTATGTACAATAAATAGACATGTCTAAAAATTATGGATTAGTAAATTTGAGATTATCCAGATTTGAACTTTTGGCTGTTGGGATGCTCTTATTTGCAAATGCTTGGATTGACTATTTGCCTTCCTGTGGGCTTGTTTGTTGCAAGCTAGTGCTTACCTTCCCGCTGCAGTTCCCCCACACGTGTAGCTGCGTCCTGCTTGAAGGAGAGAATGTTACAGGCAGAGGTGGACATCAGGTGATCGTTTTGAATGGATGGGGTTGATTGGTCAGGAACAGAGACAGCAGGGGCCCTTGTCCTGTCCCTGCTTGCAGTATATGTCAAGTGACTCCTTCCTTTGTCCAGCTAGGGATCCTTTCTTTCACTTTTATTTTCCTGCTGTGCTACTAAAACAGGACTCTCTCAAATGAGTATTTTGTGTTTCTCACCCATCCACACAGGGAAGAATTGGATAGAGCGTTCTGATCAGGGCAGAAAAGCACTGCAGGGAGCTCTAGGGGAACCATACATACCGCCTCTCACTTGTGATTCATGATGTTAGCGCTGGAAGGGTCCGTTTTACTAATAGAGACACCGAGGCTTGGGGCCACCTTGTCCAGGATTCCACTGTTCTTTGGGTCCTGGGTTCTGAAACTGCTGTCGCTCCTCCTGTTCCTAATCCAGATCTCTGAGGTGTCTCAGCACCTTCTCTCTCTCTGTGAGTCTTGGCTCTGTCATATTCCTCTTTTTTTCCTTTTCTAGAAAGAAAAGTCAAAATCGAACAGTTCAGCAGCCCGGGAACCTAATGGCTTTCCCTCTGATGCCTCAGCCAATTCCTCTCTCCTTCTTGAATTCCAGGGTGAGTTGCATCCATATGTCTTCCTTGCAGGAAAATGAAAACTTGGATGACCCACTAATAAGAAGAAGAATAGTCTGTGTGTCATTTCAGTGCCTACTGTTTTTCTGGTATCTTGCTAGGCACTTTGCATAAGTCTTTTCATTTAAACCTCGCAATAACCCTGCAAGATAGACAATAGTATCCTCATTTTCCAGTTAAGGAAACTGAGGCTCAGAGAGATGAAGTCATGTATCTAAAGTCACATCACTCCTAAGTGACAGACTCCGTGTTAGGTCCTGGTTTTCTGAGTCAAAAGCTCTTTTCTTTAGACTGTGTATTTTATGAGACTGTCTGGGAGGAGGCTACCCACAGCCAGGTTGTCTGCCTGTCCACTGTTAGTGCAAGTTCTGCCCCCTAAACCAGTCTTCAGGAAACATCCCGCCTGAGTCAGCACTGCACTCATAATGGCAGTGGCATTACTGCCACTGTGTGGCAGTTACTGTTTATGAAGCACTTTCTCTTCAGTTTCTCGTATTTATCCTTGCATCAGCCTGTGATAGAAGCCAGGCAGTTAGCATCGGCCCTGTTTAAGGAAACTGATATTTGGAGAAGGAAAGTGTTTGTCTAAGTTCACAAGTGACAGAGCTTTATTCTTTTTATAATAAAATGCTGCTCCCATTTTAGTGTAGAAGGTAGCCGTCTCTGTGGGATAAAGGTTGGAAAGGGCTTATGATTTTCTCTTTGGAACTAGACTGGGAGCGTGCAGGTCTCCCTTCCTCACCTCTTCCCCAGCCCCCGCAAGGTCAGCGTGATACAGGAAGAGAATACAACGGGAAAGGTCTCTGGCTCTGTGCGAGGTGTTCAGTCATCATAAAGCTCTGGGAGACAGAGGAGGTTGCGTTTCCTCAGTTTGGCCACCATCTCATCCTTTTCATTCAGTGAACATTTAATGAGCTCCAACTTTGCGCCAGGTACTGTGTACTGTGCTGGAGATTGAAGGGCCGGTAAGCCACAAAGCCTGCCTGCCCAGAGTGTAATGGAAGGAGACTGGTGTGTTAAGTAGTAAATGCAGGTGTGCGCAGGATACAGCAGGAGCGTAAAAAAGAGGGTGGTCATTTCCACCCAGAGTAGGCTGGGGCACGGCTCTGGGAAGGAAGTTACGCCTGAGCTGAACGTTGGCATGTACAGGGGCTCTCCAGGAAGATGGAAAGAGCACGTCGTACCAGACACCAGCACACAAAGCCGCTCTTAGGTTCGGGTTCAGCTTGGCCGGAGCCGCAGGTGTGTATGGAATAGCAGCAGGCAGTGAGCCTGGAGTTTTTAGGTTGTGATAGGTGTGTCATCTCGTGCCTGCTCAGAGAAACATTAGAGTTTGAAATTTATCTTTTGGGCAGCAGGGATAGTGTTGAAGGGTTTAGAAAGATCACTCTGGCAGTGATGTGAGGTGCAGTGGTAAGACATGAGACCGGAGGAAGGGCAGTGAGGTGGCTGTTGCAGGAGGCCAGGCCTGAGATAATGAGGCCTGAACTATGGCTGTAGGAGAAGGAATGAACACACACAGGTAATACCAGAGCAGTAAGACGGATCAGATTTGGTGACTGGCTGCGGGAGGTGAGGGAGAGAGTAAGGAATTGTTGACTCCTACGTTTTGAACTTGGGAGGTGACTTTAAGCCTTCAGACAGCACTTCCCAGGTGGGATCCCTTGATCCTTGAGGCAGTCAGGTGGAGCCTGGGCAGCCGAGAGGGCCTGAGCTGACCGTCTCTAGACACTATCACCTTCCTTCAGACAGCCAAGGATGGCAGACAGATCTGATCACCTCTTTTCTGCACCTCTTGTGTTATGAGAAAGGTTGAGAGGCATAACTACGTCCCATCCTTCCTTGGACACTGAGAAAATACCAGGTCCCAGCTATAATTGATGGGTAATAAAGAAGTGATTAATAAGCATATCTTGACCTTCCTGAAATATAAATGGACTGTACCTGGTGCTTAAAATATATGCTGTAACATAGAAAATGGTTAAATTAATCAGCTTAGACTCTGTTGATAATTTGCAGTGCACAGAGGCCCCATGAGTGTCTGCCTTTGGTTCAGGGGCCATTTGCAGCCATGACCAATGTGAACCCGACTGTGTCCACACTGCCTGTGGAGACACCAGGCCTTTGGCTCTGTACTGAATTAGTGTTGAAGAGTACCACCCTCAGCTGTTGGCCTTTGTCATGTTTGGTTTTCAGATGAAAACAGCAACCAGAGTTCTGTGTCTGATGTCTATCAACTTAAGGTGGACAGCAGTACTAACTCGAGCCCCAGCCCCCAGCAGAGCGAGTCCCTGAGCCCAGCGCACACCTCTGACTTCCGCACAGATGACTCCCAGCCTCCCACTCTGGGCCAGGAGATCCTTGAGGGTGAGT
This sequence comes from Camelus bactrianus, assembly GCF_048773025.1. Classification (NCBI taxonomy): domain Eukaryota; kingdom Metazoa; phylum Chordata; class Mammalia; order Artiodactyla; family Camelidae; genus Camelus; species Camelus bactrianus. The sequence continues at coordinate 8,319,958 of NC_133556.1, read as the reverse complement.
CTCCGTTGACCCAAGGTGAGCACCTTGGAGGGGCATTGCCTCTTGCTCTTGGTGTTTCTCTTCTTTCGAGTAACAGGTTGGAGAAGCTGCCTCAGGGCCAGGCAGCTTTAAGCCATTTGTTAATCGTTGGGCCGTTTGGGGGAATGGTTGTATTTTCCCCTTTCACAGAATGAAGAAAAAAGCAACACAGCTGAGTGCCAGGCTCTGTGTAAGGCATTTTTCATATTTGATGCCTCATATATTCTCTCAAAAATCCTATGAAACAGCAGCTGTGACCTCCATTTTACAGATGAGGAAGTAGTCTTTGAAGGGTGAAGTTGCTTGGCCATGATCACACAGTTCGTAACTGGTGGAACCGGATGTTTCCAACTTCATTCCTTCTAACTTTAGAGTTCACGCTCTTTTTGCTATACCCTGTGAATTTCTTCTTACGATCTATAGTGATTCTGCAGCCAGTGTTGCGTCTTCCCCAAGGTTCCTCCACACACCTCCCAGGAAAGCTCTCCCAGCTTGAGGCAGATTCCACAAGAGTCTCTTGCCTTGGGAAACCCTGCAGTCACCCTGCCCTTGCTTTTGCAGAGCCATCTCTTCCTGCCTCGGAGGTTGCTGATGAACCTCCCACCCTCACGAAGGAAGAACCAGTTCCACTAGAGACACAGGTAAGGAGGCACTTGGGTTTCCCAATTTCTAAGAAAAAGTAAGGACTCTGTTGATGTGCATTGAATCTGTAGCATCTCGTGTGCTGTAGTGGGGTGGGGAGGCAGCAGGGGAAACTGGGCTTCCAGGTTATAAGGTAGGGGAGGAAGTTGGGTTATCTGTGAGATGGTTGCAGGTGGGCTTCTGGGCTGTAACTAGGGTGGTTGGGGAAGTCTGGTTCAGAGGGATGGTCCTGTAATTCATGATCTGGCTGCTTCTAGGTTGCTGAGGAAGAGGAAGACTCAGGTGCCCCACCCCTGAAACGCTTCTGTGTGGACCAGCCCGCCGTGCCGCAGGCAGCGTCAGAAAGCTAGCACCACCCTGGCGCCCTTGGCCTCCTGGCCCCACGCCTCTATTTATTGCATTCTGGTTCTGGCTGTGCTGTGTTGGTGGGGTAAGGGCAAGCTCTGGGGTCCAGAGCCTGCACATAGGTGCATTCCGAGCTGGAAGGCTGACATAGGGCTTGGGGTCGCAGCATCATCTTCCCATCCCTGGCACCTTGTCTGCTTGCTCCTGAGAAGAGGAGCACTCATGTCTTTTTTGCACCCCAAGTAGGCTGGAGCATCAGCCACCCCAAGGTTCATCTGTCACCTCCAGGTAGCAGTCTCTGCTCCAGAGCCTCTGGATGGAGCTGCTGGCGCTTCTGCAAGAGGAAAGAGTTGTAGAAGGCAACCTCTAGAGAAGAGGGTGCCTAGGGCTACTTGAACTTGAATGGAGACTGTAGATTCACGGACTTTCCTATAGGGCGAGGGGCCCTGTAGGCTGCTGTTGGAGAATGCCTGAGTGGACTTTGGAGGGAAAGGGAAGGGCTTTTCTCTGCACGAGGGCAGAAAAGTCCATATAGATTTCTTGCCGTCCTGACGCTTCTGCCCATTCCTGAGGTTATCCTGCCTCATGGGCTTTCTAGCTGCTGACAGTCCTTTGTCCCCCACCATAACCATGCCCTTCCCTCAACACACACACGCAGCTTTCCTGTTTTCACCTGGACATTTCATTCCAGCATCCCCTGCCCCCTACCACGGTCCCCAGCACCCCTGCCACAAACTGCCCTAGCAAGAATTTAAGGTTCTGACAACAGTACCCATCCCCACTGTACTCCTTCAGCTCAGACTTTCTAGAAAGTTCCCTTTTCTTTGAAATCTGCATGTTTCGTTGAACTTTGTGATTTTATTTTTTGTTTCAAAAAAGTTTAAGAAAATGGGCAACAGTGAGTGAAGACATATTTTAGCACTGAATAGAATATTTTTAAAATTAAACTATTTGAAATATGTCTTGTTGGTATCTGAGTGCTTCATTCTTGAATGTTGTGGGGACAGGGGCTGGGGTGGTGGTGGCTGAGTGCTTGTGTAGACACCCTGGGCTGGGTCCTGCCCATTGTCTCAACTTTCACAGCGTGACTGTCTGATGAAAATGATTTGAAGGCTCTCTGAAGTTGTCGTGTAGTTCAAATTATACTTCTGTCCCTGTGGACACTGCAGCCAGTGGCCGTGCTTCCGACAGCTTCAGGTCCTTAGGAGGCTGAGTTCTTTTGTTCTTTTTTTTTACTTTTTAAAAATTACAATAAAATACACATACCCTAAAATTTACCATTTTAGCTATTTTTAAGTGGCATTAAGTACATTCACAGTATTGTGCAGTCACCACCACTACCTAGGTCCAAGCGTTTTCATTACCTCGTATCCCTTAAGCAGTCGCTCCCCATTTGTACCCCAACACCAGGGTCCTGGCTATCACAAGTCTGCTTTCTGTCCATGAGTTCTTTTTTGCTCCTGATTCCAAAGGAAAACAATAGAGTCATGGTTGAAAAGAATTCTACCTTCTGTATAGTAAAGAATTTCATTTCTGTATTTCCTAAACAATTCCTCACAGTTCTCTTGGGGGCTCCAGGTATCATGGGTGAGACTAGAATCCCTGTCCATTCTGCTGCCCTGTTTTGTTATCTCTAGTTTGTTTTTTCTTAAAAATTTAACAGAGCGGCGACTAAAATATTGTCAAGTTAAATGTCACCAATACTAGAATTCCCTGTGGTACATAAAGCAAGTATTTCTTAATGTGTTTAAACAAAGGAAGTTTTTCCTTTTGGGGGGCAGGTAATTTGGTTTATTTATTTATTTATTTTAATGAAAGTACTGGGGATTGAACCCAGGACTTCATGCATGCTAAGCGTTCACTCCACCACTGAGCTATACCCTCCCCCTGATAATGTACTTTATAGTAGTTACCCTCCCATCCCAGGTCTAGGATCTAAGCTTGGGTCACATACTGCATTTAATTCTTATGTCTCTTTAATCTCATTTTATTTTATTTTATTTATTTTTAATTGAAGTATAGTCAGTTACAGTGTGTCAATTTCTGGTGTATAGCACAACATCCCAGTAATGCAGATACATACATATATTCATTTTCATATTTTTTATTAAAGATTACTATAAGATTGAATATAGTTCCCTGTGCTATACAGAAGAAACTTGGTGGTTTTTTTTTTTATCTATTTTTATATATAGTGGCTAACATTTGCAAATCTGGAACTCCCAAATTTATCCCCTTTCCTTGGTAACCATAAGATTGTTTACTATGTCTGCAAGTCTGTTTCTGTTTTGTAGATGAGTTCATAGTGTCCGTTTTTTTCTTTTTGTTTTAGATTCCGCATATGAGTGATACCATATGGTATTTTTCTTTCTCTTTCTGGCTTACTTAGAATCTAACAGTCTCTAGGTCCATCCATGTTGCTGCAAATGGCATTATTTTATTCTTTTTTATGGCCGAGTAGTATTCCATTGTATAAATATACCACAACTTCTTTATCCAGTCATCTGTTGATGGACCTTTAGGTTGCTTCCACAATGGCTATTGTATATTGTGTTGCTATTAGTCTCCTTTTAGGACTAATTTTTGGAAGGTGGGTTGATAGGATCTTTCATGTCACTGATATTTCTGAAGGGTCCAGGCAATTATTTATAGAATGTTCCACAATCTGAATTTGTCTATTTTCTTTCCTTCTTTCCTTACCCTCCCTCCCTTCCTCCCTCCCTCCCTTCCTTCCTTCCTTTCTTCCTTCCATCCATCCTTCCTTCCTTCCATCCATCCTTCCTTCCTTCCTCTTTCCTTCCTTCCATTTGTTGTTGTTCTTTTTGTTAGATTTGTTTATTTCTTTTAAGGGTTTCAGGTTAACATTTTTGGTTAGACTACTACAGAGGAGATGTGTACTTCTCAGTTGCCCGACGTCACACAGCACATGTCAGTTTGTCCTATTATCAGTTTTGCCAAGTTTGATCACTTGGCTAGAGATGGTGTCTGCCGGACTCTTCCACCTTTAGGATGCGTTTGCATAAGTCATCTGTGGGGCAGTGATGATTTTTGTTTGTTTGTTTGTTTGTTTTTTTGCTTTTTGTGGGGGGTGGTGATTTTAAACTGTTCCCCAAAAGTGTTTTGCTCAGTGATTTTCACATCCATTGATAATCTATTTCTGAATCAATTATAAAGCTCATTCTTCCTCTATTCATTCACTGGCAGCCTTCTGTAAATAACAGATCTCCCTTCTCTCTCCACTTCAGCTTCTTTTTTTCCTCTGAAGAAACTACGGGCTCATGGATTCCCTTTATATTCAGGGTGTTATCATCCAATAGTGTTATTTTTTTCTGTTTTTAATGTTCAAATTGTCCCAGATTCAGCCAGGTGGAATCCCTTCATGCTGGCTCATGGTCCTTTCAACATGTCCCCAATATTATCTGGGCAACTCCTTAGTTTCAGGCACAAGCTGTTCCTGACTCACCTTGAACTTCACCAGCCCCAGTCACTTTTCCAAAGAGCCCTGGATCCTTTTAGTGGGGAATGGGATTTAGAAACCTAGATAAATCTAGTTTTACCAAAGAGGAAGGAATTTGAGGGAAGTAGTAGAAGGATGGAAGGATAGATTGTGGAGGGCTTTGAAGGTCAGGCCAAAGTGTTTGGTTTTACTCTCGGCTTTAGGGAGCCAACCATTGGAAGCCAAGAACAAGGGAGTGACATGGTGAGCAAGAGGCCACGGGGAGGGAAGAGAGGGAGGCAGGGGACAAACTGGAAAGACATTGCCCACCTTATCAAGGTATGTCTGGAATTACTGAGAGGAGACATAGTCCTGTGAGTTTGAGGATAGAGCAGTGACAGGTACATAGGAAAAAAGGAAAAATACACTAACGCAAATGAGAAACAAAAAGGAATTGTGGTCAGTTCACCATGTGGATCACTTGTGAATAATACATAATAAGTTATACACTGAATATTGATTTAAATGATGGCAGTATATATATGCTTGTACATATGTGTGGTTTTTGTGGGGCATATAAGAGGGCTAAGTCCTCATCTTCCACTGACGAAAGTCAACAGCTAACACTGAAACTGAAAAACTGAAAAATAGAAATGTATATGTTATTTAGAAATAGGTAGGTAAATACCAGAGGAAACAGCATAAATTGAAAATGGATGCCTGAGGTAGGCAGGAAGTGGATGGGGGAGTGTGCCAAAGGACTGCTTTTTGTAGAGCTATTTTTTAAAACTATGTTTATATGATTCCTCGTTGGAACTATGTTCATTTTACCATGAAAAATACATTTTAATGTTTAAACCGTTTTAAAAGAAGAAAGTCATTATTGTAGTTTTGACTAGAAATAAGAAATAAATAATAATAAAAGCCTGAAGTAGGATGCTGTGGGGATGGCAGGAAGGAGACAGTTCAAGACTTTAGGCAGGCAGAACTGATGTCATCTGGTTGAGCCTATGGCTGTGGAGCTCAAGAGAGGTCAAGGCTGAGCCTGTGAAGTTGTGAGGGAGGTGGGCCATTAATAGAAACAAATACCCCGACAGAGCAGATGATGGAGCGAAGAGAGATAACAGATTGTGGATGTGGGATGTTTTGAGGTTGAGGGACCAACAGGGCAGGCAGGAAAAGAGCAGCCAAAAGCGGAAATGATCTAAGCAAGGGTTTAGGTCTGCATCAGGGAGAGATGGGTGCATGGCAGGGCACAGTTCCACACGACACAGACCACAGAAACAGACCCTGCTGACTGAGCTCACGTCATCAAATGACCCAGTGGGGATGTGTGTAGGGAGATGTGCTTCTCTAGAGGGTGTCATTCCTGCAGCAAAGCAGCCACAGCTGAGTTTGAGCAGCAGACGCACTGGTACAGATCCTTGGTCAGTACACATTTTATCTGCCTTTTATTATTGATTTGTTTGTTCAAATGTTGGGAAGATAAACACAGTGAGTAACGAATTTTACTAGTGAAAACGGATGTAGACTGGAACAATTGGGAAAAGGCATTAGGAAGAGAGTGTGGGATTCAGATGCACAGAGAAGGAAGAACATGTCTTACAGTGGGTAGGAATAAGCATAGTGAATTCTGGGAATCAGGAAGAAGTGGACCCCTTGGGGTTTGCTGGGAGTTAGGAGCTTGAAGACTGGACCGGAAGAGTAAATTCAGAAGGGTTTTTTATCAGCAACAGGAGTCAAAGTATCAGAGCAGGAAACTGACAGACTCTCCTCCCTCCTTTTTTTTTTGACATCTTCAGAAAATAGTGTTAAAAATCTTGTGTTAATTAGCGCCATTGTTTATAAATTGGAGCTACAGAAATGGAGGATAACCACCAAGCAATAGTCACATTAAAGTTTATTATTTTTTCTATTGTAAAATGAATATATAATCACTATAGAAAAACAAACTGAAAAATACACAGAAATATAATTAACAAAATAAAACCAACCATAATTCCACCCCTCCAAGGTAAGCACCATTCTTTATTTGGAGAGACCCTTATCAGCTCCTTATGGTGGGACTCCAGCTGTTGGGCTGCATTCACAAAGCTCCACCTCTAGCTTCCATTTCCTTCTACAGGATTTCCAACTGTGTTCTGGATGGCTCTCCAGGGTACCTCTGGTTCTTACAGCAGAAACTGAATCCATCCAGCTGAGTCTACTAAGGCTGGATTCCAGTCCACAGCTGCCCCATGCACTGACATGATTATGGTGTCCATGGTCATGTGCAATTCGATGCTTTTTTGGAAATAACAAAAATTTCCAAAAATGTGTTTCTTGATCTGGAGTTCTTATTCCATGTATAGTCTGCAGTTGGGTATCTCAGCCTGCAAATGTCAGTCCCATCAGTCACCTAGTCTGTGCCTCTCAAATCTGGCCACCTGTCTCCACTGACCTTATTAAACATTTGAGGCCCTTGCCTTCACTGCCACAGATTACTGCAGTTTTCTTTCTTTCTTTCTTAATGTTAAAATATTTTATTTATTTATTATTTTTGGGGGGGAAGGAGGAGGTAATTGGGCTTTTATTTATTTTTGATGGAGGTACTAGGGATTGAACCCAGGGCCCTGTGAATGCTAGGCATGCACTCTTACCACCTGCACCCCCCCACACCTGCAATTCCCTTCTTTTTTTTTTTTTTTTTTTTTTTTTGCAATTTCCTTCTAAGTGTTCACTCTAATTCCACCCTTATGCTGTGGCAGGGATGACCTCCTTTGCCACTTTCATCTCTTGATAACTTCTGCATCAAAATTCCTACGTTTTAGGCACATTGTCCTGAATTTACCAAGTCTGCTTGCTGCTCCCTCTGCCTAGAACATTTGTCCATTTCTTTGCCTAATGAAGTGCTACTTATCTCTTCACTATCAACTCAAATGCCACATCCTCTGAGAAGGTTTCTCCTAATCCTCTTAGAAGAAATAGCTGCTGAAAGAAGATGAGCTCCCTTCTCTGCTAGGTGATCAGATGAAGTTGCACAGAGGTGGGGTCTGACCTAGAACTTACCATTTACTGGGCTGTATCTCACTTCAAGATAAGAAAAGGAGAAAAGGGTCCAGTATTGGCATGCTGCCATTCAGGGACACCTAGCAGTCTAGCCCTGTCGCTGTGTTGGAAGACCAGAGGGTGGGAAGATATATTCTGTGGATGATGAAGATTTCTGAACCAAGGGAACCAATATAATAGGGATGGATGATTAATGAGTGTGTTTCTGGTTGTACTGGATAGCCAAAAAGATTTTGGACTATGTGGGTGTACTCTGCTTGGAGAAGAAGCTCGAATGTTCTCACTCTCCAGGCACTGTTACTGCCGTTTCCTTAATGCGCACTTTGAACAGCATTCATCACACGGAACTGTGATTATTTGCCTCTTATTTTTTAGGGGCTGTCTGTCTTATGTTTTCCCCCTATAGCACCCAACGCAAGGTGAGAGCTATTTTGTAAGTGCTAGTAAAGACTATCTGAATGAATGGATGTATCTTTAATAGACATGTCCCTTAATATATTTAATATATTTTTCCAATAAGATATAGCTTCTATATTACCCTTTGCAACAAGCCCCGAGAAACAAGCGTCATATTAATATCCAGATCTCAACCACACTCTCGTCCAGAAGAAGTTGACTTTGGGGTAAGCAAGGCAGGGGCTCAAGTCATCCCTTAGTAGAACCTTTGCTGGGGGCAAGGTCTTGAGGTTACTTCCCGCCAACCCCTCCTCCCATCCGCCCAACCGCGCATCCCCGGGCGTGGCCGAGAGCGGCTCCTTTAAGGAGGGGGCGGAGCACGAGTGGAAAGACAAAGCCCCTGGCCGTGCGCTTCCCCTCCCCCCTCCGGCGCACCACACGGACAGTGGTGCCCGGATGTCAGTGTCTGCTTCGGTGACAGATGGCGTAGTGTCTGTATATGTTAGAGGGCTTCTCTGGCCTGACCTCTTTGAATTCCTGGCCTTTCGGTCTCCCGCTGTCCCCCATTTTCAACTCCACCGCTGGAGGCCCGCACGTCTGTCACCGGCTCTTACATAACGTGACCTTTCACCTCTTCATACTGCCCTCTAGTGCGCTGCAACCCAACTAGGCGGCCCAGGAAGGGGGCGGGACCCAAACGCAGAGCGGCAGCTCCTCTGAGCCAATGGGCTGTGGGAGCTGACCAGCTCTCCGCCTATTGGAGCATTCGCCACCGGCGCCACAGGGGAGCAAGTTAGTGTGTGCGCTGGCCGGGCCAGGGGGAGGAGGGGAATCTCCCGCCATTTTTCAATAATTTCCTCCTGTGCAGCTGAAGACGAGTCGTGACTGCCGAACGCAGGGATCTGTACCGAAGGTTGGCCGGAGGCTTCGGGACGTTGTGGCGGTGTGCGTGGGAGTTCTGTGCCCTGGCGTCCCGTTCCATGGCTCTCGCGCGGCGGCGCCAGCAGTGAGGGAGCCGAGTTCGCGCCGCCCTCTCACCCCTCCCCTCCCCCACCCCACCCCCGGGAGCCAGGCGCTCGCTCCGGGCCGCGGGGCCTAGTGTTGCGCTGCGGGCTTCCCGAGGAGCCGCCGCCTTCCCCGCCGCCGCCGCGATGGCGCCGCTCCTGGGCCGCAAGCCCTTCCCGCTGGTCAAGCCGCTTCCCGGCGAGGAGCCGCTCTTCACCATCGCTCACACTCAGGAGGCCTTCCGCACCCGGGAGTATCCTTTTCCAGCCGCGCCGGCCAGGCCGCCGGTGGGGTGGGGCGGGGTGGGCCGCGCAGCCCTGCGCCTGTGGCAGCTGTCAGTGCGCCCGGCGCCGGCGGGCCTGCACCCTGAGCCCGCCGTTCCGGGGGATGGGCGGGCGGGCCGGCCCGGCTTCGGCCGCCCGGCAGCCCTACGCTCTGCATCCTTCCCTCGGCTCCGCACTTTGTCCCTGGGCCTCGCTGTGGATGAGCGATCCTCCATCCCACCCCCCGAGGGTTGGCTTTAGGCCCTAAGTACCTGGAGGAGTGGGGTTTCCTTTGCTGCTGCTTTTTTCTTTTCAAATTAAACCTTCCATTTAAGTTTTGGAAATTGTACTTGCGCGGCCTCGTGATCCGGGTCGTACAAGTCGCGACTGCGTTTTACCCCTATCTCTGCGGGAGATTTGTGTTTTGCTTCTTCCAAGTGGACTTGAGGCTGGTGATGAACTGACAGGATCGTGAGGCACAAAACCAAGAATGAATTACCAGACTTAGAGGAGAGGGAAGAAAAAAGTTACCTTGGAGGAGCGGATGCCTTCCTTCCCTGGGCATGCACAGGTTTGGAATTTTGACGATGTACAAGGAGATCGATATTTGTCTTTTAACAAAAATTTAAAAAATACCAAAGACATGCTTAAAGTTTTTGTTTTAGGAACACGAGGCAGATGTTTTAAATAAGAAGCATCCTCTCTTTTAATCATTGTTTAAGTTTTCTTGCGCAAGATTGTTCGTCTTTAGTTGAGAGTTGTACGACTCTTTATGGATGCCGAATGAATCCTTTTTTGAAGCTTAAATGTACAGGTTTCTGAATCAAGCTTTCTTTAGTGTACCGAAAGCTTTAAGAGTGAAGGCTGATGTATTACTTAGTTTTATCAGCCCTTTCCCTGTGGAAGGACTTGATTTCTTAGTTTCAGTTTGCTTGTTTCTGTATAGGAGGAAGTGTCCCTGTGAACCATATCATTTGATTTCATTTCTGTTTGATCCTTCCTTTAATGTAATGCTTTATGGGATAACCTCATAATTTGAGAGTAGTTTGTGGATGTTAGGTGTTTACACGCAGAGACTTGGAAAGTTAGTCCATGCTGTAGGAAGGCTCTTGAAGAAATAGAACTATAGCATCTCAGGGCTGAAATGGATCTTGGAGAAGGTCGTGTTCTCCTGTCAGGTATGCCAGGTAGGCGCAGGCAGTTGAGACTGACTTTGTTAAAGATCCCACACTCTGTAAATGGTGAGAGTCAGGAGTAGAATCCATTGCTCTTCGTATGTCATCCCTGTGAGTAAATCAAGAAAGGAACGTGGAATACTATTCCTTCGCTTTTATTAATGTTAGTCCACTGTTTGTGTCAGTTGTGGTATAAGATAAGGTGCATTTAATGGAGAGATAGGAGTGATAATCTGGTTCTTTTTCTTGTCCTGTTAGGACTTGGGGATTGTTTTGGAGACATACTCTGGTTCTACTAAATACAGCATTCTGAAAGTGCCCTACCTTTTTTGTTTGTTTGTTTTAAATAACATTACAGCACGTCAGTGGAGTAAAAAATTAATTGTGGGAATCTGCCATATCCTTCTCATGTCATTTTTTGAGCAGTTGATAATTACACTAATATTAGTGGCGTAAAAGGATCTGCGATAGGGAAGAGATAAATTCTAAGTCTGTAATTGGTACTGAACTATGTAAAAAAATGGCTATAGAGAGCTAATTTACAACTGGCAGCATAGGATTTTTCATATTATTTACTGGAATCATTGAAGTGTAGTGATATGTATGAGGAGTTTCTTTTAATGATGACAGTTGAAAACTGAAATGTATAACTTTTTGAGTAGTATATATTTAATAAAAATTCTTCATTTAAAAAATTTTCCATTACCAGTGTTTAGAACACCTTTAACAAAGGAGTTTTTAAATTGTGTTACATATTGGGGGATTTCTCCCTTGGGAGTTTCTACAAGTGGAAGCACTTTGAAGATGATTTTTAAACAGTTGTACTGTGTGATTGGCAGATTGGCTTATTTCTTTATTAGACCATTAGTAATTTCATAGAGGAGAGCCAGTATGTGGTTAGGTAGCTGCTGCATTATTTCTAGTTCTTAATTTAGTTACAGTTATGTTTTTAATAGGATTTCATACTTTAATTTTCTCCTAATACCTACCTTTTGATTGCATGTATATTCTAAAGCAAATTTGTATGGTATTTTATTGACTTAAAGCTGAGAGCACTGAAGGTATTATTGTACATCTTCATTAAACTTATGTTGGTAGTTGTGAATGATGCACACATTTAATGACTGGGTTGTATATTGATGATTATGTTTATTTTACTGTAGCATTGGTTCTGTGGTACATTGCTTCCTAGTCTGGTGCTACAGGCAAAACATTAAATCTTTGTTGGAAAAATTCTCTATCAGAATCACTTCTTTAAAAAAAATTTTTTTATGGAGGTACTGGGGATTGAATCCAAGACCTCCTGCATACTAAACGTGTACTCTACCACTGAGCTATACCCTCAAAATCACTTCTTGATGTGATTATTTGACAATAGAATTCTACATTGACTGTATTTAACTCAAGATGGATTTTTAAGGAGGAACTGGACCTACAAGCAAGCAGCCTACTGTAGATTGATTTTTTGTTGTTGTATTGCTTTAACTTTCCTAGTTTCTAAAGCCTAGAAACTATTTCATAACCTTTGTGGCATTAATATATGAGAACTTTTAGGTGGTGTGATAAGGAGGGGCTGTTAGAATATACAGTTATTCTGGCCTTAGGCCCGAGAAACTCGATTTACCTAGAAAAATAACGACAAGAGCATTTTAAGAGCTAGAGTTAAGTTGTAGTTGCAAGACAGGACTTTATTGGACAGTTGGAATACTGAACTCTTACATTGATTTTTATAATTTAATGTCTTTAAAGTAAAAAGTTATACCAAGTTAGAGTTATTTTTAACTTAATCACAGACTGGTCCAAAGAGAGAAAATAGGCTAGAAAGCAGACCTTGAGTTGGTGCTTTGTCATCTCACTTAGAACTCTTAGGGTTATAGTTATGCTTATTTAACCTCCATACTTTTCTGAGCCACTTCTTTTCAGGCTATCAAATACTTTATTGAAAGAAACAGTCCTTACAAGGCTAAAGAGAACAAAGGCAGCATGTTGTGGTAAGGCTCTTGAACTCTTGAAAAAGTAGATGCATGATGAGATAGTCTAGGATTTGAAAATATCTTATCATTTATAGCTTACACAACCTTTGGAGAATTGCTTTGACATTTTGTCTGCAATTATAAGTGCAGGTAGTCACTGGAACATAAAAACCTCAATTGGCATTTGCTCTGAGTGTTTATTTGAGAGTGAGTGACTTAATTTTGGTAACCTTAAATCTGAAATAGGATTTAGAGGCAGCTGACTCAATAGCTTTCTAATGGGCTTTTTTTTTCTCCTTTCATTTTCATTTTTAGCTTTTCTCTTAACATAAATCAAAGTAACAACCAGAATAGAGTTAAATTAACTTAAAAATACCTAATGTTAGGGGTTGTTTTAGGAATTTCAGTTTTAGACTTTTGAAATTAATCTAATTTGAATGACTAGCCAGTTAAAATTTTTGTGTTGCCAGAGGCCATTCATTCTTAGATGTAAACATTAGGTTTATAGTGCTGGCCAATAGAAATATGATGTGAGCCACATGTAATTAAAATTTTTCTAGTGATCACATTTGAAAAAAAGGAAAATGGGTGAAAAAAAGGAAAGGCACGTTTTTCTTATTCCAAGACTCAGTCTGAAGGAGCAGTTCCTGTCTGCAGTGTCCTTTTCTAGTGGCAGAAGGAGCTCGAGGAAACCATGATGGTTTTTTAAGCTTCTTCCTGGAGGTGGCATCTATCACATCTACTGGTCAAAGCAAATCATGTGGCCAAGCCCAGCATCCATGGGAATGGGATGTACATTCCTCTTCCCAGGAGGCATTGTAAGCCACATGGCAATGGGTTGAAGATACAGAATCCTCTTATGGAAAGAAAGTGGGTATTTGGAAAGATCAGAATAATTACCATGTTTTAGAGTTAAGGGAATGTTCCCTGGGGAAAGTTACTTATAAGTTGAGATCTAAAGGATGGTTAGAATTTAGCTAAATGAAAAATAGAGGACTGTGTTCCTTTGAGTTTGAGTTTGAAGTTTCTTGATTTTGAAAAATTGAGAGAAGTTTCATATGGTTGGAATGAAGAAGCGGGAATGGAGATGGAATGATGAGAGATACAGAAAAGGGCTGCATCATAGGTCCTTATGAGATAGGCTCAGGAGTTTGGACTTCGAATTAAATTTAGTGGAGGCTGTTGGAAAATTTGAACACTAAAGAAGCAGGCTTTTAGGTTAGGAAGATCACTGTGGCTGTAGTGTTGAGAATGGATCTGTAGCGTAGACCAGCAAGGCGGTGATTAAATAATCTAGACAATAGATAATGGTGATATGAGTAAATTTACTAGCCTTTGAGGTGGAGAGTACTGTAAATGGAATTTGAACTAAGTAGATTTGACAGGATTTGGTGATTGATTGGGGAGGAGTCAAAGGTAATGTTTTAGTTATCATTTGGTTAGTTGTGCCATTCTCTGATTTAGAGGATTCTGGAAGAGGATCATTTGTTTCTTTTGTTTTGTTTGGATATTCTTAAAATGAGTTGCTAAGAATATCCAAATAGAGATAGATGTATATGTTGCTGGTATATATATGGGCCTGGTTCAGAGAGAGGAGACTGAACTGGTGATTGAAGTTATTAGCATATTGGTAGTAATTGAAGTAATGGGAATGGATGAGGTTACCCAAAAAGAAAATGCTATACTGATAATGATTTTCAAAGGAGGGTGGGAAAGATATGTATCAGGGTAGAGGGGGCTTTTGTTGTTTGAAAACCATAATCAGTCAATAAATGTATGTTATTTAAATATATATTATTTGAAAAAAGCTTCCTCCTTTTTTCCTTTTTAAAATAATGTAAATTATAGAAAATAAACCCAACAAAAATCTTGATTGGAGTGATTTTCAGTACTTTTGTGGACAGAAGATTTTTTTCCCTGTGCGACATATTTGCATTTCAAGGAGCCTGAGGGCAAATGAGATTTTTAAGTAATCAGAAGAAATGGGTTTAAAAACTAGACTGAGAAAAAAAGATGTTAGGGTGAGAAGCATAAAGGACCAGAGAAGAAGAGGATTACCAGTGAGACCAATTAGAATGTTTCAAAATGTTATGACTGGGTGAGAAATGAGGATCAGAAACTGGGTTTAGATAATGGCTCTGTTATTGGAGAGAAGGGACTGAATTGAAAAATATATAAGTGATTATAGTTGGGGACTGGAGAGGTGAGGATGATTCCCCTTACCTCTGGTGTCTGACTTGGAGATTGGGAATATCTGTTAAGGAGCAAGTTTGGGAGGGAGTGGAGGGGTAGTAAGGGTTTAGTTTAAAAAAAGTTGAATTTGAGGTATCACAGAGGCATCCAGGTGATAGTCTTGTATGTTATTGGCCATATAGATCTTGATCTAAGGAGAATGGACTGGGCACATTATTCCACCTTTTTAAAATAACAACTAATAATAAAAGCTTAATGTTTTCTCTTAGGACATATTTGTTAATCTCACATTCTCTCTGATTGCACAGTGATTTCTTCACTATAGCTAAATAATGTATTAGGCTGTTATCAAGCTTTTTGAATGTTTAAATAAATCCACTTACACTGATTCTTTCTCTTTATTTTACCTCCTCTCAGTGCAAACAGACAAAATTGGAAGACAAACCCATTTTGTTGGTTAGTTAGTTATCATAATGTCCCTGTGGAAGCCTTGCTGTTTTCTTTTTTCTATAGGATTTTATAAATTTTCACTGATTGGATTTACATAGCTTTCTGTGGAAGTCTGATTCCTGGTTTTTACCGGTACTCTATTTTGTTAAATCAATTAAATATTAGCAACATCCTGGAGGAGAATAGACTTACTGCTTTGTTTTTGGCAGATCCACAGAATGATACAGCAAGAGAAGGTGCTTATACTGTTTGCAAAAACTATGATTTAGGATTACTTAAGGATTTATCTCTGTCATTTGTCTTTTAACTGATCATAACCCCAGAAAACCAAGAATCACCATATATTAAGAATACATTATTTGTTTAGTTGTGAGGTGATACTACAAAGGGAGCTGTTTAAATACTTTTATTTCAGCCACTATAAAAAGTGTCACTTGAAAAGTACAGAGATTGGCAGCTAATTTTCTAGTTAATTTTCTAGTTGTGGTGTCAGTTTATTTTCTTGCATTGCATCTTGTGCTGTGCATTAAAGTAAATTAGTTGCTTGTCATTTGAATTTGAATGTGGCTGTCTGATAATGAATTCCAATTGGGATGGTGTGGAAACCATATACATGATTTATATGATCTCTTCCTCCATCTCCCTCACAAAGATGAAACAGTGACTGGTAGGTAGATGACTTGTGAATGTAGTATTGCACACAACATAAATTCTGGATAAATAATACTATATCAGAATTATTTTTAGGACTTCACGGAATTTACTTTTTAAACCGTAGACGTCTAAATCAAGTGTTTCCAAGGTAGACTGGAAGGCTATTAGTAAATGGGTCATTAGCACATGCACAAGGTTATTCCGTACTGCTTGTGAGACTGGTGTAGTCATCGCATCTTACTGTGGAACTGATTCTTAAACTTGCTGACCATCTGAGTTTTTAACAGTTCCATATACCTCTCTTATTCCTTATGACTTGTGTTTTATTTTGCCTTTTTAATTTCTTACTAAGTTTTAGTACTGTGTGAATCTTGTGAAATGAAACTTAGGTGAATTAAAGAAAGCGCACTTGTACTAAAATATTAATATTTATTAAACAGGACAATTTTAATTATACTTTAGTCTTAATCATCTTGTTTGGATTTGCCAGTTGAAAACTCTGATTTCAATTTTATTTATGCTTTACATTATAGAAAGGATACTATAAATTTTTTCTATATATGATAAGTATTTTATGGATATTGATTACTTGTATTTGTTGCTTAAATATTATTTTCCTGAGCCACTGCTAATAGAGAGTATGAAGCCCGCTTGGAAAGATACAGTGAGCGCATTTGGACTTGTAAGAGTACTGGAAGCAGTCAGCTAACACACAAAGAGGCCTGGGAGGAGGAACAGGAAGTTGCTGAACTGTAAGTAGCAGAAGCACTGCCTATCTTCACATTATTAGAAAAAAGGGGAATATTAACCGTAAAACAATATTTGTATTTAAATTTATGGGGCATAAATTAGAATATATTACATTTGTATAATGTATTGGTGTCTTGTCTATTGTCATTTTGCAAGTAACAAAATGGGTTATATAGTTGTATGTACACTTATTTAGGTATTGATTAGCCTTTCGAGTGTTTTTACTATATACTTTTACCATGTAAATACTCTGGAAATGTGGCTCTAAATAAAGGAAGCTGAAATCTAGAAGTAATACAGAGGCAGCAAATTAGCAGGAAGTTTTCTTTATTTTGTGGTTATTTGAAGTTTAAGACAGTATTTACAACAGCTATCAAAAATAAATACACAGTTTGAAGACAGTTTAACTAAGTGGGATGGTTGCATGAGATGTCTTAAAAATCCTGTCTGTTCAAAGAGCCTCTGAGTATTCTCTCAAAGAAAACGCTTAGAATTTAGGCAGTAGAAGCATGCAAAAGATAAGTGGAAACTAGGAATGATAAAACAGTACTCTTTTTTTTAGCAGGTTTCTTAAAATTGAAATATAGTTGATGTACAATATTACATAAATTACAGTGATTCAGAGTTTTTAAGGTTAATACTTCATTTACATTTATTGTAAAAATTAGTACTCTTTTGGAAATTTGGAATAAAAACTTTTTCTGTGGACTTCTCATTGACTTCTTTTGATAGTAGGTAAGCGGAGAGCATACAGTTTAGTAATCTAATACCATTCTGCTCTTTTGTTAGCGTAACAGAGCACTAACTTCAGTTGAGACCTGGAGTCTAGTAATGGCTTGCTGACTAATAGTCAAGTCTGTTAACCTGGTGACTGTTTCTTCGCTTGGGTCACTGACATGGTTCTGTTTTGGATTAATGTTGTTTATGTCTATCCCATGTTTAGTGTACTATACTTGGTGGATTAACCTTTTCTGTGAAGTGCCAGTTAGTAAATATTTTAGGGTTTGTGGGTCATGTGGTCTCTGTCTCAACTGTTCAACTTTGAGGTTGTACAGTGAAAACAGCCATTGATAATGCATATACAAATGGGAGTGGCTAGGTTCCAGTAAAATTTTATTTACAAAAACTGGTAACAGGCTGGATTTGGCTCATGGGCTATTGCTGATCCATGCAGTGTCCTGTAAACTTCTTAAGGGCAGATCTCATATTTGACTTAATCTTTAATTGGTCACAGGGCTAGGCACAATCCTCTGTACTGTGTAAGTACTTACTGTTTGCTCTGCCAAATAGAGATAATGCTACCTTCTGTGGATTTCTTTTTGTGTGTGTGAAAATTCTCTGTGAATAAAAGATAATAACCATTAACCTACAACAAATAAAGAGTAGTAAGGAGGAGGTCAGTTATAGTTGCTTATAATATGACTGTGTACCTGGAAAACCCAGCAAGAATCAGGTGACAAACTGTTAGAAACAAATCAGAGAATTCAGTTTCAAAATGGAAATAAATTGCTTACCTACACAGAGAGGTTAAGTACAGTGGGAAATTCAGAGGTTAGAGAGGCTAACTTAAGAATTACTAGGGAAAACTCCATGAGACTTAGTGAAGAAAGTGACACTTGAAGGATACTTTGTGCCCAATTGTAGAAGATGAGATGTATTTAATTCAGCGAAAGGTGGGAGAATAGCAATACTTCTAGAAGTGCAGAGGTGCATATGGTGTTTTGATGATTGGGGTTGTGCTTTGAGAAGATTAATTAGGAAGCAGTGTTCAGGATGAGTTAGAGAGGGAAGAGGCAGGTGGGAAGTCTGTAGGCTAGGAGAGTGTTCAGATGGGGAATTGGGGCATTATTGGAGATAGAAAGAATGAGATGGAGTCTCATATTCATTTTTTTTTTTTTGAGTCTCATTCTGAAAAAGGGTTTTGGGCCATAGTTTTGGAGAACCACTGCAGAGTTTGTTCTTGAAAAGTCATCATACATATTAGCATAGTAAAGATTCTCAGAAGATGATAGTAAAGAAACTGCAACTTGGTTTAATCTTACGGGTTTTAAACTTATTTGACCTTAGAACCCATCACATCAGAGAGAAGTTCTGAAGAACACACTTGGAGAATGTTTTATGTGTATTTGATAGCTAACGGGGTGATGGGAGGAATTATTGAAAAAGACTGAGGTTTTATAATCTGTGTTCAAAGTAGAAGTACATTTTTCTGATTACAAAAGAAATGCATACATGTTATAAGAATGTAAATAATATGGAATTAGGAAAAGAATCTGAGTATCATTGTCCAGTCTCACTCCCTAGAAATAACTACAGACAATGAAGCTTTAAGCCTGAGAGACTGGGAGGCTTAATGGAAAGAGAGAGTGAATTTATAGGGACCAGGAAAGGCCTTATGGAATTAAGTCTGAGGGAATCTCAGAAGGACGATTAAGCTGGGAGGGAGGACAGTGGAGAGGAGAAAGGTAACAGCTTTAACAAAGACAGGAATACTTAGAAGGTGGGAATAGCAAATAACTTGGTAGGTTAATAAATTGTGAAGGGAGTATGATAAGAGATTTTTAAGCCTAGCAGTTAGAGGAACATTTGTCGTCATGAACAGCACTGAGAGTGATTGAGAATATTGTAATATGATGATAAACCTAATACTTGCATTTGTATGAATGTTCTCATGCCTGAGCCTCCCTTTCGCCCCATAACACAAATATTAAACTGTCTGGTCAGGATTGGATATCTAACAATTATCCATTTAGGTTGCTTCCCATTTTCTGCTACCATCAAGTATCCCGCAGTGAATATCTTTGTGTACATACGACAGTTTTCATAACTGTTGTCAAACTGCTTTCCAAAAGAGTTGAAACATAGACCTTTGGCAGTGTGTGTGTGCTGTTTTGCACTATTCACTTGCTCATGTTGGGTATAATAATTAAAGTTCTTCTTTGCTAGTTTAATAAGTGAAAAGTAGTACATTATTGTTTGACTTTGCACTGGGTTTGGAGTTCAAGTCATGGTTCCAACATGTTAACCATTCATGATTTTTCAAATCCATAAAATGAAAATTCTAGACCTCTCACAAGATATTGTAAGAACTAAATGAATGCATATGAAAGCATTTTATTGATTGAGACATAATAATCAAGTTATGGTCTCCTAAGCAAAAAATAGGCAAAGGATTTGAATAAGTAATTTATACCTGAAAAGGGAAGTCAGCTGCAAAAACAAGTTAATGGGAAAATGTTCAACCTTACAAATGATGTGCTTATTATTTTTATTTTATAGATGAGAAAATTAACATGGATAGGTCAATCTGACAAAGCTATTTAAGAGCTCTTTCTATTTCCTGTGTACCACATGGTTTTCAATCTTTGTATTCCCCAGTGCCTTGCATGTATTTGCTAAAGAACTTTTTGAATTGACCTGAATAACTCTGGTAGGCTTTTCTGCATTTTCTTGGTAACAATGACATGTTTGTTTAGTTTGAAGGAGGAGTTCCCTGCCTGGTATGAGAAGCTTGTTCTGGAAATGGTTCACCATAACACAGCCTCCTTAGAGAAGTTAGTAGATAGTGCTTGGTTGGAGATCATGACCAAATATGCTGTGGGAGAAGAGTGTGACTTTGAGGTGAGCTCCTATTTTTATTTCTTTATTTTTTAATGTGATTTGACTCACTGTATGTCAGGATTAGAGCTTCTAACATAGATTACAGAATGTATTTCTTCATGTGTAAAATTGTGTTACATTTGAAGTCCACTTTACTTAATATCAGATATTTTAAGGACCTAATTTTAGAACCATATTCATTATTGGGAATGTTGAATAGTATGATAATTGTTACACTGTGTACCAGTGCACTCTTGTTTTCCCTGTTTTATCCTTTTTTGATAACTCTATGCTATATATATTTTTTTCTTTTGTCATTTTTTTCATACCTTCTTTAAAAGACTTTCAAATGTGTTTAGTCTAAATCCATGGAATCCACAGGCAGAAGATTTCATTTCACTACAGTAGTGATCGAGTTGACTTTTCTTTTCCTATTTAAATTTGTTTAATTTTCCAGCCCAAATAGCTCAAGGACAACTATTACTAAACTAAATGGGTGAAGTATTTACCTCACACTAAAGGAATCCCTATATAATCCTTTAAAAGCGTAGAGTAAGACTCAGGAGGAAGGGAACTAACATTTGTTGAATTTCTGTATGTACTAGATACTGAGCTAGTTGCTTTACGTAATGTCTTAAAGAATCTGCACAGAAAGGCTGAGGTGGTAAACAGGCTCAGATGTTTAAAAGTTTGTTCAAGTTGATATAACATACTAGTTAGTACTAGTGATTTTAGGTGAATGTCACGAAATAGCTGACTAACAGTACCAGAACTTCTCAGAACTTTACCCTAAATAAAAACACTTAGAAGTTTTCTGCATATATATTCTTGGGCCCCATCCCCTGAGAGCTTGGTTGAGAAGGTCTAGGGTAGGGCCTAAAAGTTTGTAGTTCTAACAAGCTCCAGAGTGTGATGATACGAACACTCTGGGGACATTTTGAGTAGCATTGGCTTAAGCATTGAAAACATTTGATTATTTCATGTAGTAAGTCTTAGAGGCAGGCAATTCCAACTTTGGTATAGAGGCTTAATACTGTCAAGGACCTAGACTCTTATCGTTCTGCCTTTCTGCTCTGCTCTTCTTGGTGTGTTGGATTTTGTCCTTACCATGGCTTATATAACCACCCCTAGCTGCAAGGGGCCTGAGAAAGTGAATACTGCCCTTTTTTAAGGCCTCAAAAGAGACAGGCTTGCAAGAGAAAAGGAGGAGGGGAACAGCTTAGGTAACCCAACAATAGCCAGTAAGTCTATGTCTGTCTGGTTCCAAAGTCCTTGTTCTTTCCTTAATTTAGTTCTTTGACTCCCTGTGTCTCCTAGCTGCTTTTTTTATTTGTAATGTTTGGGAGATCATCATTGGGTGTTAATCACACACTTTATATCATTCAGTGTCCTGGCAGGAACAGATGGCATATTCAAATGGTGTAATTGAATTGAGTTTAGTAAAAGAACTGTAGACAACAGACAACAATCTGATCTAGGTCAAAGAAAACTAACAAGGAAAGCTTAAGTACCTCATGGCTATCAATAGTGGAGAGGCCTTTCTACTTCTAAAACCTAAGTAAACAAGGAGAGAGAGTAGATACTAGAACTAGAAAAGGGTAATATAGTTATGGAGAAGTACTTTGGTAGTAAGATAAAACCAACCTGCTAGGGAGACAGTCAGAGAAATGAATACTCCAGTGTCACTTTTCTTCCACTGTACAATTTTCTGCAGATGCTTCCTTTCCTGAGCTCACCAAAATCTAGAGGACAAAGGAGCCCTTTGATGTAGTTCATAAAGGTCAGCCTGGTTCAGCATAGAGCCAGGTAGAGAAGACTTGAGATGGATTTGGAGTGGCAGAAGGAAAATACTCTGTACACATCTGCAAGGTGGAAGAAAAAAAGTTTGAGGAAAGGGGAGAGAGAGATTAGGGAGATACGTATATCCATAAACATGAAAAGATGTTTATATTCATCAGTAATCCAGGAAATCAAATTGAAACCATAGTGAGATCATTTTATACATATCACATTAGCAAATAAGAAAAAGTAAAAATAATGCCAAGTTTTTAGAAGAATGTGGAGCTGCTCATTCACTGCTAACTGTTTTGGTAAACGCTTTGGCATTACTGAATACAGTTGAAAATGCCCTATTCTTTTTTTTTTTTTTTTTTTTTTTTTGGTGAAGTGTCTGTTCAAATCTTTGTCTGTTTTAAAATTTAATTTATTTTTAATTTTTAATTTTTTCATTGAAGTATAGTCAGTTTACAATGTGTCAGTTTCTGGTGCACAGCATAGCTCATTCATATATATACGTACATATATTTGTTTTCATATTCTTTTCATTATAGGTTATAATTTTGATTTAAATTGTTTTTTTTCTTGTTTTTGAGTTGTGAGACTTATTTATATATTCTGGATACTAATCTTTTATTAGATACACGCTTTTGCTTTTTCTTCCACTAAAGGGCTTGTGTTTTTATTCTCTTAATAGTGTCTTTTGAAGAGCAGAAGTTTTTAGTTTTGATGATGCCAAATAGAAGGCAAATACCTAACCATATCTATAATTATATCTAATATAAATGGTCTGAAAACTTCAGCTGAAATATAGAGATTGTCAGATTGGATAAAAAAGCAAGACCCAATTATATATATATGCCTATAATAAGGGTACAAATAAGAGTACTAGAAAACAATGAAAGAAAAGATACCGTCCTAACATTAGTCAAAAGAAATCTGGAATGGCTATATAAGTATCTGACAAAGTAGGGTTTTTTGTTTTTTGTTTTTTAGGACATGAATATTACCATGAATAAAGAAGCATTTCATAAGGACAAAAGAGTCAGTTTATTAAGAGGCTATAGCAGGCCTTAATGTTTAAGTGTTTACTAATGAGCAGTTCAAAATACAGGAAACAAAAATAAAACTATAAAAAGAAGTAGACAAATCAAAATTATAGTTGGAGATTTCAACACCCCCTGCCCCTTCTCAGTAACTGGTAGAAAAAATAGAAAATTAGCAATAATATAGAAAACCTGAATAACATTATCAACCAACTTGATCTAATTGTCACTTGTAAAACATTCCACCTAATAACTTCAGAATACTTTCCTTTCAAGTGCATAATTTACAAAGGTAAGACTGTACTCTGGGCCAAAAAAGTCAGTAAATTTAAAGGGGCTCAAATCATTCAAAGTATGTACTCTGACCAAAATGGAATTAAATTAGAAATCAGTAACAGATACCTGGAAACTCTGCAAATAATTGGAAACTAAATAACACACCTTTGACTTACTCATGGACTGAAGAAGAAATCAAAAGGGAAATTAGAAAATATTTTGAACTTAATCAAAATGAAAACAGTATGTTAAGGGGGCAGGGGCTATAGGTCAGTGGTAGAGCACATACCTAGCATGCACAAGGTCCTGGGTTCAATCCCCAGTACTTCCATCAAAAAAATAAATAAGTAAACCTAATGACCCCCCCCCCCAAAAGAAAACAAGTATGTTAGAATTTGCAAGATACTGCTTTATAATAGTGTTTAGGAGAAATATATAGCGCTGTATATCTACGTTAGGAAAAAAAAAGTCTCAAATCATTGACCTTGGCTTCTACCTTGAGAAATAAGAAAAAGATTCCAAAGGAAACAGAAGAAGGAAATTAGTAAAGATTGGAACAGAAATCAGTAAAATACAAAACAGGAAAACTGTAGAGAAAATCAGTGAAATCAAAAGCTGGTAATTTGAAAAGATCAATAAAATTGATAAACCTTTAGTCAAACTCAGGTAAAAAAGATGATAAATTAACAAATACGAAGAAATTAGGTGGTATCCCAACAGCCTGCAGATAATGGCAGGATAATAAGTGAATATAATGAACATGTTTATGCCAATAAATCTGACAACTTAAATGAAATGAACAAATTCCTTGAAAGACACGAACTATCAAAACCCACTGCAGAAGAAATAGGAATCTTTAATAGCCCTGTATCTATTAAATAAATTGAATTTGTACTTAAAGAAAACTTCATGCCCAGATGTCATCAATGGTCAATTCTACCAAACATTTAAGGAAGAAATAATACCAATTCTATATAAATGATTTCAGAAAATATAAGAGGAGGGAATTCTTCACGAATCATTTTATAAGGTTAGCATTACCCTGATACCAAAGCCATATAAGCATATTATAAGGAAAAAATCAGAGACTAAGAAAAAATAAAACTGTTCACAAAACTTTCTTGTAAACATAGATGTACAAATTCTAATGAAATTCAGCATTACATTAAAAGGATAAGACATCATAGCCAAGTAGGGTTTATACTAAGAATTCAAGGTTTTAAATTTGTAATTCTCTTTATTGATAAACAAGAAGAAAAACCATGATTATCTCAATTTATACACAAAAAGCGTTCGACAAAAACCAACCATTCTTTTTTTAGGGTGGATAATTAACTAGGTTTATTTATTTTTAGAGGAGGTACTGGGGATTGAACCCAGGGCCTCAGGCATGCTAAGCATGCACTCTACAACTTGAGCTATACCCTCCCCCACGAAATCCAACAATTCTTATTAAAAACCCTCAGAAAACTGCAAATAGAAATTTCTTCAACCTGATAAACAGTATTTACAGAATAACCTACAGCTAACATAGCTAATGGTAAGACTGTCTACTCTCCTACTCATATTTAACATTGAATGGTAGGTTCTAGCCAGAAAAAGGAATAAAAGGCATTCAAATTGGAAAGAAAGAAGTAAAATTGCAGACAACACAACTGTCTGTGTAGGAAATCTCATGGAACCTACTATAAAAGCTGCTAAAATTAATAAGTGAGTTTAGCAAGGTAGCAGCATCCCTTGGTATCCATGGGGGTATTGGTTCCAGGACCCTGTGGATACCAGAGTTCACAGATACTCAAGTCCCTTACATAAAAGGATGTAGTATTTGTATTTAACCTGTGCACGCCCCTGATATACGTTAAACCATCTATAGATTACTTATGGTACATAATACCCAATATAAATGCTATGTAAATAGTTGCTGTTGTGTGACAAATTCGAATTTTGCTTTTAGGAATTTTCTTTTTTTTTTTTTAATATTTTTGATCTGTGGTTGGTTGATTCCATGGACGTGGAACCCATGGAAATGAAGGGCTGACTGTATACAAAAACCAATTTGTATTTATATGTGTTAGCAACAAACAATTGGAAATTGAAATATAAAAAATCAATACCATTTACAGTAACATCATAAAGTATGAAATACTCTGGGAGTAAATCTGACAAAAGATATACAAGATCTATATACAAATTATGAAACATAATTAAAGAAGACTTTAAATGATAGAGAGGTAGACTTTGTTCATTGGTTGGAAGACTCAGTACTGTTAAGATGCCAGTTCTTCCCAAATTGATGTATAGATTCAACACAATTGCAATAAAATCCCTTTTTTGATAGGGATTGCCAAACTGATTGTAATGCAAAGAACTTAGCCAAAACAACCTCGGAAAAAAAGCAAAGTTAGTCCTAATACTATCTGATTTTGAGCCTTAAAAGTATTAAGATGATGTGAAATTGATATAAAGGTAGACTGGTGAAACAGAGTGGCATCCAGAATTAAACACAAACACACACACCCCACTGATTTTTGATAGAGGTGGAAGGATAAATTAAGTGAAGAATAGAGAGTCTTTTCAACAAATGGTTCTGGAATAATTAAATACCCATATATATAGTTGATTTTTTAAAAAATGGAAATTCTTGTAACTTTACCCTTTATATATCTCATTTATTTATGTATCTCAGTGTTGTGCAGTGGTTGCCCTTTGGCTTTAGTACATTGGTACATGAATTATGAACTAGATTGTGATCATTTTATTTATTTATTTTTAATGGAGGTACTGGGGATTAAACCCAGGACCTTGTGCATGCTAAGCATGGAGCTCTACCACTGAGTTATACCACCTGCTGTGATCATTTAATTTTTTTAAGATACCATATTTCATCTTAGAAGTCTGAGAAATTAGACTGGAAAAATCACCATACTTGGCTACTTTAGGGTTCAGTGATTTGACAGGTGAAGTGGAGTGTAGATTGGATTATATATTCTAAACATTATCTTAGGTTTCTAGTTCTTATTATTCTCTTTGATTCTCTCTCCTGTCTCCCTTACAGGTTGGGAAGGAAAAAATGCTCAAGGTGAGGATTGTGAAGATTCATCCTTTGGAGAAAGTGGATGAAGAGGCCACTGAGAAGAAATCTGATGGCGCTTGTGATTCTCCCTCAAGTGATAAAGAGAATTCTAGCCAAATCGCTCAGGACCATCAGAAGAAGGAGGCAATTGTAAAAGAGGATGAAGGAAGGAGAGAGAGTATTAGTATGTATGATACTAGCTTTCTTTAGTGAGTTATGCATGTCTGCTTATTCTATTATGCGCAAATCTTTTTGCTTTCTCTAGCAACTAAATTTGTAATTGAGGTTTGTTGATAGACATGCTTTTGTTCATTTATGATTCAGAAAACAACTAAAATACAAAGTGAATCAAGATGTAAGTCTCCCTACACAGTTAAGACCATTGGGAAGTCATTTCCTCTAGTTGCTTAGAAATCTATGTGCACATACCTAGCTACTCAAGATGGGAAAGAAAGTTTGTCTTCTTTTTCTCTTTATGTTGGAAATATGTATATATGTGTGGAAGGGGGATGATCCAGGTTGGGGAGGGGGGCGTAAATTCTAACCTCTGTTTCTCACAAATGGCAAGCCAGCGTGATGGTTTTGAGATACTTCCTTTTATCTATATTCTGTAACTCAAGGACCTCTCAGACGGGAGCTGCCAGAACTCTGAAACACTGTGATATCGAGAAGTGATTTCTAGGGACCTGGAGACCTAACGTAGTGTTTTTGAAATTTGAAGAACTGAGACATTGCCCATTGGGAAAATTATTCATCCTTTGAGGCCTTTTTTTTTTTTTTAAATGTGTGAATAAGGAATTTGATTGGGATAGATTTCTTCTGTCTCCACAAATACGAGTTTTCAAAGGATTTGTGTGTATTGATCCCCCGCCCCACGACTGTTAGAGGATCAGATAATTTTACCTTATTATTTAATTGTTAACAAAGTTTGAATGAGAACATTTCATTAGAATGTTACGCTGTGTGTCTTCCATTCTATTTTGTATCTCTCCAGATGTTTTGGATTATGTGCAGATGGTTTTTAAGGGATGTCCTTTTCTAGTCCCAAGGAAACTTCTGAGACTGTTGTAACTGGTCCACCCCAGTTGTTGATGTTTCAGTTTTGTTTCCCACTCTGCATATTGTGCATGCTGATGTCTATGTTTTTCAGTTTCTCTTTTCCTTCTTTTGAAACCGAAGTTTTCTAGCATGTGGTTGGCTACTTATAATTCCCATGACTTGAAGTTGATAAGTGTTTTGATTAGTTGTTGGCTGATGATATGTCTTCTAACACTTTTTCTAGAATCAGACCATTGGAATACCAATGAGGTGTTGCAGGTATTAGTTTTATGCCTTAAGCATTGTGTACTGGGAGTCCCTAGTTTTAGGCTTTGGCTTCATTTTTATGGTGTTATATGCCTTAGCTTAGGTTTTAATGTTGGAATATAATATTATTGCTAGTATGTGGAAAGAATGCTAGGTGGGCTAAAAAACTAACGTTATGATGTACTCATTGTTTCCAGGGGGACAACTGACCAGAATTTCATAGCAATATGACAGACAAATTCCAGTATACAGAATGTTTTCTCACAAGGTGACCCTCCTTTTCATGGTGGAGGAGGGGAATGTATTAGGCAGGAACTTCTCAGCTGTGTGTTCTTAACCTCCCTGTTAGAAATTTCTGTATTCTTTCTCCATCTTAGAAGGTAGCTGTCCTCCTTCTTGGTCAGGATACTTGTACTTTGAATTCTATTGCCTCCTACTTTCTCAAGGGTTGGGTTAACTTTTATTATTCTGCTCTACAGTGTTTCTAACCCTCTTCTCTAACGATTCTTCTCAACTTATAAACAAAGTCCCATTTTCTAAAAAACGAGAACATACCCTCCGTTGATCCTGTTGTTCTCTTTCTGTCTTATTCAAACCAAGATTCTTGAGATTGTTGTCTCCACTTTCTGACCATCAGTTTATTCCTTTTTTAAAAAATTTGTTGTTGTTGTTGAGGGTGGTGGAATTAGACTCCTGAAACTGTTCTAATAAGGTTATACGTGACCCCTAATTGTCAGACCCACTGATTTCTTCGTCTGTTTTACTTTTACACTATTGGTGGCTCTCATATCTTTTAATTTATTTGATACCACAGTCTCCTGTTTCTCCAACTACTTTTCTGTGGTTTTTTTTCACTCCTCCCACCCCACTATTCCTTCAGTTTTTTTTTTTTCATTTGTTCTGCTTTCTTTTTATTTTTCAACACATCATCTACTTGGTTTCTAAGGTAGAAAAGTTGGAAACCTTTAACATTCCCACATTTAATTGGTTACCAAGTTTATCTTCTTGACTCTTCCTTCTCCATTCCTGTTACATTAATTCAGATGTTTAGGATTGTATCTTTGTTCCTTATTTTCAGTCTCACCTTTTAATTTTATTCATTTTCTAGCTGCTGAAAGTGTTTTTTCTTTTTATTAATTACTCACAGTAGTGCTCTTTCCAAAATGTACATCTAGTTAGACCAAAAATCCTGTTTTCCTAGGGCCCATAAGACAAATTCCAGTCTATTTAAATGGTAAACAAGGTTCTTTATAATTTGGCCCTTACCTCTAGTCTGATTTTTTTTTTTTTTGTACTATAGATCATATTCACCTGTGTCTCATTATTTGCAGTCTCTGAA
This sequence comes from Camelus bactrianus, assembly GCF_048773025.1. Classification (NCBI taxonomy): domain Eukaryota; kingdom Metazoa; phylum Chordata; class Mammalia; order Artiodactyla; family Camelidae; genus Camelus; species Camelus bactrianus. The sequence continues at coordinate 8,291,195 of NC_133556.1, read as the reverse complement.
CAAGTCATATTTTTTCTGGGCCTTCCCCAGCTATCTTCTAGACTAAATTAGACAGTGCTTCTCTCTTTTTGAATATTTTTCTCTCTTCTCTAGTATTTTTCTATGTCAACCTCTGTTATAGTATTTACCACATTATATTGTAATTATTGTTGACTCCTCCCATAGATTTAGCTACTTGAGGTAAGGACTTATGATTTATCTTTGTGCCCCACCACTCAGTGCCTGGTTGTAGAGTAGGTGTTTAGTAAGATTATTGTTAATGAATAAATGGATAGAATTAAAAGAACTTTTTAAATTTATTTTTTATTGATTTGATTAGATGACAGAGCACGTAGATCTCCACGAAAACTCCCTACTTCACTAAAGAAAGGAGAAAGGAAATGGGCTCCTCCAAAATTTCTGCCTCACAAATACGATGTGAAACTACAAAATGAAGATAAGGTTAGTAGGCACTTTATATTAAACTTTTTACACGTAGTGGATGTTGTTTAAGAAAGTATCAAAGGGCTAGTTTTCTCATAGAAAATGTTCTAAATTAAAGAAAAACATGAATATGTTCCTGTAAATTCTGAGTGGTTTTCTGGTCTTAATAATTAAGACTTTAAGTTAAATTGTATTTTCTTTTCTAGCAGGTGCTCATATTCCTGTATGTGAAAAGTCTTTTCATGAGAAAGAAGTGGGAGGGCAGCTGGGTGTGGAAGGCAGCTACACATTTGTCTTCATGTTTGTAACTTGTTTGTTTGTTTGTTTGTTTTTTTAATTTTTTTGGGGGGTGGGGGTAATTAGGCTTTATTTATTTATTTTTAGAGGAGGTACTGGGGATTTGAACCCAGGACCTCATGCATGCTAAGCATGCACTCCATGCTTAACTGTTTTTTAGAAGAAACAGCTAAGGCCTGAGAAATAATTTTATCAAAGTTCCTAATTTAGTAAATGAGATTGGAAAGGATTATAACGCAGCTCTTTTGCCTCTTTAGAGTGTTGTTTTCCCCTCATGTCAGAATGTTGACAAGTCTTACTTCATTTTGACTCATTTGTTTTATAGTTAGTGATCTGAAGACGTGACTGGATTGTTAGGATTTCTCTGTATTTGACAATTGGATGTTACAATTTTTCACCAAGTTTCTTACCTCCCATTCAGCGAGGTAGCTAGTTAAAACTTTATTGCTAACGAGTCTCAACCACTTCCCTAATTATTGTTTGTATTCTTGTTGATGAATGTAAAATTGTTTTGTTCATATGTAGTGAACAAATAGGAAATAGGAAAAGCATCAAAAAGAATAAATGAGAATAAGAAAGTAGAAAATACAAATAAGAGAAAAATATCTCTAATCCCATACTTAGAGGTGGTAATTGGTAAATATAGATGTGGTTAATGATGGTTAGATTTTAAGTGACTTTTTAAAATAGGAATATTCTATACTTACTGTTTTATAACTTGCTATTTTCATTTACTGTATGATAAGTATCTGTAATGTCATTAAATTTTCTTTTGAAACGGTATTCTTAGATTGTAGTATATATGAGAGTCACCAGAGGAGTTTTTTAAAAATTTGGATTCCTAGGCTTTACCAGCACAGATTCTTCTGATTCAGTAACTTTGGGGTGAGGCCCAAGCATCTGCATTTTAATAACACCTAGATGATTCTGATGAATCTGTCCTGATTGAGAAATTTTCCCCCTACGTCTGCATAGTGTCCACTATATAAATATATTTTAATTTGAGAAATGAATCCCTTATTGATGTACTTTTATGTAATTTTCCCTTCTGTTTCCTCCCCTTTTATAAGCAGTTGATGGCTCTGTTTATTTTTAAATTCTTAACAAGAGAAACTGTTGGTTCAATGGATATATACATTTTTAAGACTTTGATACATATTGACAGATTGCCTAGCGGTATCTTTAAATTAACATTCTATCCCTGAAAATTATTCTACTTTTTCTTCTATTTGGTTTATAGCTCTATTTTGTAGGTGGAATTTTGCTTTTTCTAGAGAGAATATAAATTTTTGTTCTCATTAGTTACTTGTTTTTTACCACAGTTGTGAGTTATTTTTATTTGTTAACCTAGATCATCAGTAATGTGCCAGCAGACAGCTTGATTCGTACAGAACGCCCACCAAATAAGGAGATACTTCGATACTTTATACGACATAACGCATTACGGGCTGGTACTGGTGAAAATGCACCTTGGGTGGTAGAAGATGAATTAGTGAAGAAATATTCTCTGCCTAGCAAGTTCAATGACTTTTTACTTGATCCATACAAGGTAAGGTCACTGTTAATTTTTACAGAGCAGGATAGAACACCATTAAATGAGTTTATTTTCTCTGATGGCTCCAATAGGATTAGACTTACAGTAGATTTTGAACTCTTTAACTTCAGGTAAGAATTCAAAAATTTTCATGTATAGCTGTTTCATATAGGTTGTGATATGGGGTTGGTAAGGGAGAGGCCACGTTGAATATCTCCTGTACTAATTTGATTTATTTTTACTGTGGTTGCATAATTAAAACAAAGAAACAAACTACATGCATGAGCTTTTTTGCTTCAGATCTTTCTTGGAATGAGGTATGGTGTAAATACAAAAAATTTTTGCAAATTGATTCTTAAAAATAAAAACTGATCTTGTATGTCAGATAAGATCAAATATACTGGCAGCCTTGAAAAGGACTTGAAATAAGTATTACTTTGTATGACAAATAAATAGAAAATCTAGCATTTCCCCCTGTAGAACTGGTGTTGATATCACTAACAGAATTATATTGAGAAATACTTGTATTTCTTCAAACATTGGAAAAGACCTCCAGCTATAGTTCAGCATTAGTGTGTTTTCTTATTCTACAGCAGCATGATCAAGCATTATCTTCCATTATGCTTTTTAAATTTTTATCATTTGTATAAAAAGGAAAATTTAGGAATTACTTGTCTTTTTCTAGATCAGGACTAAATTTTCCGTGGAACACTATAAACCTAAACTTTTTCTTAAATATTTTTATTTACTGAGGGGACATTTTAATTCATTGTTGTCTCACTGCAGTAGAGTTTTGGGACTGTGATACAGCTTTTGGGGGTTAGAACAGGAACTTACTATCCTTACTGTATGTAAGTCTTACATAAAATCACCTCTAAATGGATTTTAGAGTCTTGGATCATTTGAGTCCTTATATATTTTCCTTTTTTTAAATCTTACAGCTGTTTTTATTTTAGTTTAGTAACTCAAATATGTAAATAATATGAAAGAGTGAGTATTATTCATGGGTAAAAGGTCTTTGGGTTTTATTAGAACAAAAAAGCTGATCCTCATTTTTTTGTAGGAGCCAGAGACTGGAATTCCAGGACTTTATATCTTGAAAAGCAATTTCTGAAGAAATTGGCTATTCTGAAATTTTCTGAGGACTTCAAATATTAACTTAATGAAATTTGGCAATAATTGAGATTGAGACTAGGAAGAGCAAGCTTGTTTAGATTCAACTACTGTAAGAAGGCAGTGATTCTACAAATTTAGGGCATTCACTTATCTTTTTATTTACTTTGCATACCTTAAACAATAATTTCTTACTCCCCAGTACTATTTGACATTTCACTGAGTTTGTCTTTTAAGTTTTGCATATAAGTGATGTTTATTTTTCCTTTTTATAATACACTTTTCTTAAAGAACTTTTGGCATCGCAGCCAGGACATAATATAGTAAAGGCACAGATAAATACATCATAAAATAGTGCTTTGAATTGTTACCTGATCTAAAGGAAATTTAAAATGATGTGTTGAGAATTAAAGTTGATCTCCTGTGATCTGCCTGTCCCAAAGGCAGCGGGTTTATGCTTGCTTTGGCAGCACACACACTAAAATTGGAACCGAAGGCAATAGGTTAAATTTTTTATTCTTTGATTTTTGTAGAATTTAATGTTCTGCTAGGCTTCTGAGTACAACTATAGTAGAGAGAGATGAAGCCTGGAGAGAGGAAGCAGTTGTGAATAATAGTTTTAGGCAAGGACCAACAGGGAGAACTTAGGTGGGAGAGAGGAAAATTATTTAGAGATGCAGAATTTTGGAGTATTATCTGAGTAGGGCATAGTATGGTGATGGCGGTGAATTTGTGGTCTTGTAAGCTCTAGAATATAAATTACTTGAGATTAGAACTGTTATACTCATTTTATTCCTGTGATGTTTAGCATGTATATAATATGTACGTGGCTAGTTAGTTCATTTCTTAAAGGAGTTCTGTTCATTGAGGAGAAAAATGCAACTGACTGTTGGGTTTAGGGGTAAAAACTTTTTAGGCCTAATGGCTTGGAGGAATGATTTACAAGGAACTTGGATGATAAAATAACTGTCATCTAAGATGAAATCAGCCATCTTAGCTCCCTCTTGTAATACATTGCTGCTCTTATGTTTTGTTAGTCTGTCCATAATGTTTTGAATTCTTATTTTGGACTTGTGTATCCTAGTAGGGACGCTTTTGGATGGAGATATAACAAGGAAATTATACATTTGGAATCCTAAAGTAATTTTGATTGATTTAATACGGTTCTTAATACATTTAAAAAAACATTTTGAAATAATTTCATATAAAAAGCTGATGTATTTGTAAAGAATTTCTGTGCTCTTCAAGTAGATTCCTTGAATGTTAACATTTACCACATTTGTTTTAGTGTTTTGTCTCTATACACACACATTATTTTTTTTGAGCCATTGGGAGTAGGTTGTAAGACAGGATGCTCTCAAGAAATACTTGAATATGTATTTCCTAAAGGACAAAGATATTTTCTATCATAACTGTGGTACAGTTATTAAAATCAAGAAATCAACATCAAAACAATACTATTACCTGATTTATAGTTTTTTTTTTTAAAGTAAACGTAATCTCAAGGTTTTATCTTCATAATAAAATATGAAGCTTAGAGCTGGATCACTTGGCTCTTACTCTTATGTCTTCCCAGCTCAAAACGCTTGCATCTTTTAATAGCCAGCATTCTCTTAGATCTGCAGGTGGGCTCAGTGCATTCAAGCCTCAGCACAATATTTGTAATTTTACTGTTTTTCCGTAGCCGGCTTAGTCTATCCATTATAACCATTCTGCTCCCTATCATAACGTTGCTTTTCCTCGGTGTACAGAGCATGCTTGCCCATCTTGTATTTTGTCACTTTGTGGGGTTTCTGGCAGGTTTTAGGAACTTTAACCATGTTTATGAGAGCATTGTCAGCATGGAAAGAAGTTATCTACACTTTTTACTCCAGTTTTGCCAGTTGTCCCAATAACATTAGCTGAGCAAATTTTGTTTTGGTTTTAATAGGATCCAATGCAGTATCCATATATTACATTTACTTGTTAGTGGCACTTTAGTTTCCTCTAATCTGGAATGATTCCTCAGTTTTCTTTGTTTTTCAAAAACCTTGACATTTTTAAGACTACAAGTCAGCTATTTTGTATAATGCTCCTCAATTTGGGTTTATTTCCTCATGGTTAAGAATACCACAGATTTGATGTTGTATTCTTCTCAGTGAATCATATCAGAAGGCACGTGGTTTAATTTTGTCTCATACCAGTGATATTAATTACTATATATTTTTAAGGATATTTTTGTCTCCTAATAACTCATGTTTCAAGTAAGCATTTACAGTCCTAAGATTTTTCTTTGAATAAATTTTGGTGCTTGAAGTTTATGAGTTAGGGACTAGAGCAGAAGTACTTTAAAAAATAAATTATATTAATTTTCAAAGCACTTAAAATATTTTATAATAACACATTTCACAGATTTGCTGATAAAGGCATCTAGAGATGGAGACAAGCCTAGTATGTGAATGTTGCCTTGAAACATTGAATGAAAAGAGTGAAATATGAATCAGAATAGATTGCCAAAGATTTCTGATTTAGGGTTCTTGCTGCTTACTGTTAAATTTAACATCTGAATGAGCTGCTATAAATAAAGTTTCTTCATCTTAATCCTATTTATTAGATTTACTTTTTTCTGATGGTGGTTCCAGGTGACAGGGAACAAGGGTGGAATTATAAACATTACTTTTCTTATAGCCTCTCATGTTGCTGAGACATACATAAATATTTTTTTTCCTATTTAGCAGTTAGGAAAGGCCTTTGCCAAAAAATTGTAATACTGCTAATTCAGATGCCCATTCTTTTCTCCCTCCCTATGCACTACTCTAGTATATTACTTATGCTGAATGAGGGGCAGGGGAGACCCTTAGCACATAAGTGGTTTTATACTTTTTCAGATTCCCCCTGAGTCCAGCCATGCCGGCTCCCATTTGGCTGTGACTGCCCAGTATACCCTATGCTGAGATGATCCAGTTACTGAAGGACTGCTTACGCGGGGAGCTGGCCTGTTGGGAGGGGGTTGGGTGAGTTAATTTCTTTCATTTTTAAGAAGAAAAATTGTATGGTGTGGTTTGGCAAAAAACACACCTCATAAGTAAAAATGGGCTGCTGGACTGTCTCATGGCTAAGCCATCCCAGCTTGCATCATTTCTGCATAATACAGTGCTTCTAAGTGGAAGAAATTTATGCTAAATGTATGTTAAATTTGAGTGACTTTTCAAATTGAAAGAAATATAATCAGTAAATTAAGAAGTAGCCCAATTATAATGGACCTTATTACAAGATCTATTTAAAATTATAAAAATGAAACAGTCTCAACACATCTCCTTTTTAGTGATTAATTTTATTTTACTTTTTGGGGGTATTTTGGCTTGAGGGGGAGATAATTAGGTTTATTTATTGATTTACTTTTTAGAGGAGGTACTGGGGATTGAACCTAGGACCTCCTGGAGATTGAACATAGGACCTCATGCATGCTAAGCATGCCCTTTACCATTTGAGCTATACCCTACCCCCTAAATTTTATTTTAGAATGACTTTAAAAATAATCTGTTATCCTGAGCATTAGAAAAAGTAACAGTCTGTTATGTCTTTATACTCTGAAGATTTTCCAGGACCAGCTGAAATGGATGATTAACTTTTGGAAGACACGTATTTGTCTTTAATTCCTGCCAGGGTAGTTTTGAGTCTTAACTATATGATTTGTTGGGGGGGGGCGGTCTCTGAAATATTGTTCTCTTTGGAGTATTGGTACTGTTACTGTACATGAGAAGAATAGAATCTTACATAAGTTATTTTTGCTTATTCTCTTTAACATTTTGAAATATATTTCTGGGAACTAGAACTGGGAAATTCTGGCTCTGGGGAAAGTATCCTCTGAGTCACAGATAATGTTTATATTCTGTGAACTATGAAACCTCTTTGTCAGCCCATACTGAGGATGATAATCGGGGAACAAAACATCCAGTTGTGGTCAGGCAACAAAAACAACCACCTAGAGGAACAGTAACCTGCAATTGCTCATAATTCTTAAAAGGCAGATTGGCCTTTAAAGTTAGAGAGAGAACTTAGCCAGAAGAAGGATTTGTTTAGCATAGCCCACTCATTAATTGCAGACCATGTTTCTGCCTCTTGTGCTATGCTGCTTAGGTTCTGTGAGTTTGTTTCTCTGATGATTATATCCTTAATGTTTAAATCTTACTTGGCTTTGTAGTACAACTTATTAAATTTTATTACACCTGTTCGTTTACTCCTAACAAGAGCATAGGTGTTCTTCTGTATCATCTCTGGGATTTATTTCACCATAACCAGTTTCCCTATTGCCTTTTTAAAGGGGCTCCTAATTTCATGTTCGATAGTCCTTAGCTGTTTCCTTGCCTATAGTCTCATCTCACACTGGCCTGTCTTATTCACTGCCTCCAGACTGCTTTTTTTTTTGACTAGTTAGTCCTTTCTACTCAGAAACCTGAAGTTAAACTCAGCAATCTCTGAGTGCCTTCTGTGTGCTTAGCTGCTTTTGGTCAGAAGTCAAATATTATAGAGGTTATCTAGTCTTTCTCCTAATCACTTGAAACAATAATATTTGTTTAACTGTACTTTTTCATTGCTTGGTTATTATTTCATTTAGTTTGTGTTTTAGCTGCCAGACTTTTTTCTTTGTAATTATATTCTTCTAAAGCATCAAAATCAATAGCATTTTTGTTTTAATATTTATTTAAACAGAAACTATGGTATCATGACAGGTTGACTGGGTTCTAACCTATTAACTAATTATTAACTAATTCTGTGTGATGGAGATAAGGTGAAAGTTTTAAGAGACAGGAGAAGATGTGTATCTAAGAGTGAGATGGTAAATGGACTAAGGGAATATGTTGTGATTACTAAGTGGCATTCAGGATCCATTTGAGGTACCTGATGATGAATTTAAAGTAAGACCACATACTTTCATTGTATTTTAGTCATGTTTAAGCTGAACATGCAGGCCAGGAGTGACTAGATAACAGAGCAAGAGAGACAAGGGGACCATAGATTTATGCAAGATTGATTATAATGGTTGACTATGGAATTTAATCTGGGTAAAGAAGGACAGGGAAGTGAGATTGGTGGAAATGTGATAGAATTAATTGATTTAGGTCCTGCTGAGATTGAAGGATTACAGAGTTGGGTTACTAGAGGGAGTGGATTTGAAAGATGTGAGGGGATGATCAAAGAGAGAATTGCATAAAATTGAGAATTTACAGGGCTTACTGTTAATAATGGACTCATGGGAGTGCATTCTCTAGGTATGGGGGAAAGACGTAGAGGAGGTTGAGGAAACTGGAAACCAGGGTCAGGAGGGCTCCTTATTTGCGAGCAGTGTTCTTCTTGTTGTTAGTATACTTACTGATACTCTTAATAAGAAAATATGCTTCTGAATTTAGACAAAAATACTTAAATGATATACTTTATACTTAAGCATAGAATAGCCCCAGTTGTAACAAAGGTTTAAAGGATAAAAATCCAATCCTGTCTCAAGAGCAATGCTTTCAAAATTCCTCAGATGTTGCCATTAGGTAGATCGGGAATCATTAATCTCCAGACCCAGGGATGAACTCTAAAGTTGTGTGCGTAATTTTTATATGTTTCTGGGGAAGGAGTTCACAGATTTCTTTAAAGTATTTACGAACTATTAATATGTATACAAACAGGAAACTAGTTGCATAGCAAAAATGCCTAATATTGGAGTATAGTTTTTAATTCTAAGTATCAAGAGAATTTTGTGTTTATATGGCTAAAACATTAGCTAACATTCGTGTCTTTGTTTTTTCTGGGACATGTCTGTGAAGAGAAATGAATATTTAGCTTTTCCTGAATAGATGGGGAAGAAGACTTTTAAGATGCTTAATACTACTTTTTAAATTAGTTTTTTAAATTAATTTTGCTCCTGTTATTAAATTCTAGTACATGACTCTCAACCCTTCTACTAAGAGGAAGAATACTGGATCTCCAGATAGGAAGCCCTCAAAGAAATCCAAGACAGACAACTCTTCTCTCAGTTCTCCGCTAAATCCTAAGTTATGGTGTCATGTACACTTGAAGAAATCTTTGAATGGCTCACCACTCAAAGTGAAGAACTCAAAGAATTCCAGATCTCCAGAAGAGCATCTGGAAGAAGTGATGAAGATGATGTCACCCAACAAGCTACATGCTAACTTCCACATTCCTAAGAAAGGCCCACCTGGCAAGAAATCGGGAAAGCATACTGACAAGCCTTTGAAAGCAAAGGGCAGAAGCAAAGGTATCCTGAATGGACAGAAATCCACAGGGAATTCCAAATCTCCCAAAAAGGGCTTGAAGACTCCTAAAACCAAAATGAAGCAAATGACTTTGTTGGATATGGCCAAAGGCACTCAGAAGATGACCCGAGCCCCACGGAATTCTGGGGGGACACCTAGATCGTCTAGTAAACCTCATAAACATCTGCCCCCTGCTGCCCTCCACCTTATTGCCTACTACAAAGAAAACAAAGACAGGGAGGACAAGAAGAGCGCCCTGTCCTGTGTGATCTCCAAAACAGCTCGCCTCCTCTCTAGCGAAGACAGAGCTCGTCTCCCAGAAGAATTACGAAGTATTGTTCAAAAACGCTTTGAGCTTCTAGAGCACAAAAAGAGGTGGGCTTCTATGTCTGAAGAGCAGCGCAAGGAGTATTTGAAAAAGAAACGAGAGGAGCTTAAAGAAAAGTTGAAGGAGAAAGCCAAGGAGCGGCGAGAGAAAGAAATGCTTGAGAAACTAGAAAAACAGAAGCGATACGAGGACCAAGAGTTAACTGGCAAAAACCTTCCAGCATTTAGATTGGTGGATACCCCTGAAGGACTGCCCAACACACTCTTTGGGGATGTGGCCATGGTGGTGGAGTTCTTGAGCTGTTATTCTGGGCTACTCTTACCAGATGCTCAGTATCCTATTACTGCTGTGTCCCTTATGGAAGCCTTGAGTGCAGAAAAGGGTGGCTTTTTATACCTGAATAGAGTGTTGGTCATCCTCTTACAGACCTTACTACAAGATGAAATAGCAGAAGACTACGGTGAATTGGGAATGAAGCTGTCGGAAATCCCTCTGACTCTACATTCTGTTTCAGAGCTGGTGCGGCTCTGCTTGCGCAAATCTGACGTTCAGGAAGAGAGTGAGGGCTCGGACACAGATGACAATAAAGATTCAGCATCATTTGAGGACAATGAGGTACAAGATGAGTTCCTAGAAAAGCTAGAGACCTCTGAATTTTTTGAACTAACATCAGAAGAGAAACTACAGATCTTGACAGCACTCTGCCACCGGATTCTCATGACTTACTCAGTGCAAGACCACATGGAAACCAGGCAGCAGATGTCTGCAGAGTTATGGAAGGAACGGCTTGCTGTATTGAAGGAGGAAAATGATAAGAAGAGAGCAGAGAAACAGAAACGGAAAGAAATGGAAGCCAGAAATAAAGAAAATGGAAAAGATCCGGAGAATGGGTTAGGCAAAGCTGATAGGAAGAAAGAAGTTGTGAAGTTTGAGCCCCAAGTCGATATGGAAGCTGAAGACATGATTAGTGCTGTGAAGAGCAGACGGCTGCTTGCCATTCAGGCTAAGAAGGAGCGGGAAATTCAGGAGAGAGAAATGAAAGGTAAAATGTTGCATTGAGAGAAAAGGGGAAGACCGTTAGAAGATAGAAGGAAGGAAATTACTAAAGTAATGATAGTGTCTTCATTTGTCAGAACTGTTTAGTTATTTCCGTATGTAATAATCCAGACTCTTCTAGGTATGTAACATTCTAGTAGGAGTTTTCAACCTGGCATTCTACAGTTAATGATAGTTTGACTTGGATTAATGTGATGTTGTCATCTTTCCTGGCTCTAATAAAGGACCAAATCCACAAATAGGCATAGTGGAAGTACCATATGACTTGGGAATGGGCTGACCTGAGTTCATACCCTATCTCTAACTTAGCCATAGTTCTTTGAGTAAATTGCTTATCCAAGCCTCAGTTTCCTCATATGCTTAAGATTACAACAGTTGAATAACAAGGTATTTGAAGCCCTCAGCATAGATGCCAACTCAGATACTAATCTTTGCCTTATTAAGATACAAGAACATATAAATATTGGGCTTTGATAACACCATTGTCTGAACTTAAAAAAAAAAGCTTTATCAAGAAATAATCCACATACTGTACAATTCATCTGTGTATAATGTACACTTCAATGTTTTTTAAAAAATGTATTCACAGATATGTGCAGCCTATTTTAGAACATTTCCATCACCTCAAAAAGAAACCCCAGAGCAGCAGAGGGTATAACTCAGTGATAGAGTGCATGCCTAGCATGCATGAAGTCCTGATTTCAGCCCTCAGTACCTCCATTAAAAATAAACAAACAAACCAACCTAATGATCCCCCCCCAAAAAAAAGGAAAGAAAGAAACCCCAGGCCCTTTAGCTATTATCACCCCATCCGCCCACCCATCCTCCCCAGCCCTAAGCTGTCACCAGTTCACTTCTGTCTATATATTTGCCTGTTCTGATATATCACATCAGTGGAGTCATATAATAAGTATGTAGTCTTTGGTGACTGGCTTCTTTCACTTACCATGTTTTCAAGGTTCATGTTATAGCATATTGCAGTACTTCCTTTTTATGGCTGACTAATACTCCATTGTTTGGACATACAACATTTTGTTTATCCATTATTGGCTGATGGACTTTTGGTTTGTTTCATCTTTTTTGGATATTAAGAATGGTGCTGCTTTAAGCGTTGGTGTTGGTGTACAAGTTTTTGTGTGCACGTATATTTTCACTTCTTTTTGGTATATATACATAAGAATGGAATATCTGGGTCATATGGTAACTGTTTAATTGAGGAAAGTAATAAACTGTTTTTCACAGTGACTGCACAGTTTTAAATTCCTGCCAGTAGTGTATGAGAGTTCTGATTTCTCCACTTGTCTTCATCTTCGCAAACACTTGTTATCATATGACGCTTTGATTATAGCCATTCTAGTGAGTGAAGGAAGTCATGTCTAAGAATCTGTTGCCGGGGGAGGAGAGGGGAGGGAGGGTATAACTCAAGTGCAGAGTGCATGCTTCGCGTGTACTAGGTCCAGGGTTCAATCCTCAGTACCTCCATTAAAAATGAATAAATAAACCTAACTACTTCACTGAAACAAACAAAACAGAATCTCTTGCCCGATCCAAGGTCATGAAGATTTACTCCTGTGTATTCCTCCAAAAGTCTTCGGGTTTTAGCTCTTACATTTAGGTCTTTGATTCATTTTGAGTTAATTTGACTCATTGACTTATTTCTGGATATGTCTGTCTTTACACCAGTACCACAGTGTCTTGAATGGAATTGAGAATCCAGAAATAAGTCAATTATTAATATAGAGAAACAAATGACAAAGAATATTAATTTTTGCTGAGATCAGTATTTGAATTAGAGAGCTCAGGTCTTTTTTTTTTTTTTTTTTCTTTATTTTTGGTGGGGTGGAGGGATAATTAGATTTATTTATTTGTTTACTTAATGGAGGTACTGGGGATTGAACTCTGGACCTAATGCATGCTAAGACTGCACTCTACCACTGAGCTATATCCTCCCTCAGCTCAGGTCTTTTGGTTCAGTGCTGTAACCTAGAACTAAATTTGGTCTTTTTTGATAACTTGCCCGGATTGTTTTTTGTTGGTTTGTTTGTGGCTGCAGGAGGAGCTTTTCCTTTATTGTGACTTGGCCATTATTCTTTTTATCATTTACCTTTCTACTAATTTCTACTGTAATCACCATTGCAAACATACAGCTCCATTCAGGCTAGAGAACTATTTATTAAGATAACAGACACAAAATTTTTAAAAACGAGATTTGTCTTATTTTTTCAGTAACATCTTTAGACTGATGCATTTTCCAGATTCTTGCTACATTGTAGGTGTTCTTGCTATTGCTACATTGTAGGTGTTGTCATCAGTAGAGAATCAGTGGTAAAAATTCTGGGATAGTGAATAGCTTGTACTTACAATATCAAAATTTGTGACAGTTGTGGAAAAACTTAAAAGGCAAGGTTCCTGGGCTCTTTCCGTTGAGGGAAATTTCTATCTGGATAGAATAAACCTATATAACGAATGATAAGAGATAAACTGGTTAAAACTTTTTCCCCCATCATTAATAGTAGTAGGTTACTGAATAACTCAAAAAATAATATTCAGTAGGCAGTTATTGTTATCATCTGCAGATGCTTCCCTGCTCTTGCTTTCACAATTCTTTTTTGTAAATTTCTTAGGACTGAAATGTGTTTTATTTTGAAATAGCTGTTCTCGTTTTATTCATGCTGATCATTTTGAGGATCTTGTGACTGGTCCTGTCAGAAAATGTTTCAGTTAATTCCATTTAAGGACTGTTTTAAGGTTAGATTTGAAATTTTCAGTAAAAATAAAATTAACTTAATTATTAAAATTAATCAGTTAAATTTTGGAGAGAAAAGATTTTGCACTGAGTTGCTGGCTGAGACATCACCAAAATTCAAAGAACAGGAGGACCAGATAGGAATTGCTGCCTTACATATCATTTCTTATAACAGATTAGAATTAGAAGGAAACTTAGATTTGATGAAAATTTACTTTGTACCAGGCACTTTTCACTCTATATGTTACTTAAATTTGTAAGAATGAGATTTACTAGAAAAAAATTTAGTTGCTTCTTTCTGTCTTTAACAGTGAAACTAGAACGCGAAGCTGAAGAAGAACGAATACGAAAGCACAAGGCAGCTGCTGAGAAGGCTTTCCAGGAAGGGATTGCCAAGGCAAAGCTAGTCATGCGTAGGACTCCAATCGGTACAGATAGAAACCATAATAGGTAAGTTATTAAATTTAATTTTTGTCATCTTTTAGGGCTATTATATGGTGGTTACTAGTTAGTACTAAGACTAGACAAGCTTCCCTGTTTGTGGATGTTGGAAACAGAAGTGCTCATCACACACTAACTTAAATACTTACTGTGCCACATGCTAGAGTACGAAGTTAGGTAAGACATGACCCTGTTCTTGAAAATACCACAGATATGAAGCTTAAGTTACAGTGAAAGGAGAAATGTAATCCAAATAGAGGTCTTTAAAAATGGTAAGATATTTTAAATGCATACTTTGTGTAGAACCTAAAGTAGAGAAATATTGGAAGTTATAGAAATTACAGATATCATTAAATGAATCTCAAATTCCAAAAATTTTAGTGTTCTGTGCTTTACTTTAGACTTTGTATCTGCTGGATGTTCAGTGATACTCTCTAATCATCTTCCTCAACAGTGAAGTCATTCTGTGTTCATTATCATCTTATTAACTAACGTGTGGTTGTGATTTGTAGATACTGGCTCTTCTCAGATGAAGTTCCAGGTTTGTTCATTGAAAAAGGCTGGGTACATGACAGCATCGACTATCGATTTAACCATCACCGAAAAGACCATGCAGACTCTCCTGATGAGGATTACTGTCCTCGTAGTATGTATACCTTCGTTATTTTACCCTGCTCAAGTAGGGTCTGTATTAAGACTGTCTTTCCTCTGTCACTTTTTTCATTTGCTCAGTTTCTTTCACCTTCTTAGGTAGATTTATTTGAGTGGGGTGGGAAGATGTGAAAGGCATAGAAAAAGGAAGGAAACTAACATTTGATTACCAACTTTGTCCCAGGCATAATGTGAAAAAATAAAGAATTTGGATATTAAGATATTTGGGTATTCGATTTTATACAAGTAGTTTTCAAACTTTGTTCCTTGGAAATCTCTTTGTAGTTACTTCAAGGGCTGGAACATGGTAAGATGGACACGAAGGTCTTTTTCTTCCATTTAAAAAATTGATTTATTGAATATTTATGGAGCATCTCTTATGTGCCAGCCAGTTTTTCAAGTGCTATGATACAAGATAGCAAACAAGATATATAAAGTCTTGTTTTGGATCCTGAATGTCAGTTCACTAAAATTCTAGTGAGGAGAAACACAGCAGACACCAAACATAAATAAGTCATTGAGAAGAGTCATAAGGGGCACTGATAATGTTCTTTTTCTTGATTTGGGTTCTGGAACATGAGTATGTTCAGTGTGTAAAATAAATGAAAAATGTACATGTCTAAATATATATACATATATATAAATATATATTTAGAAAAAATGTATATGTGTGTGTGCGTGTATATATATATGTATGTATGTGTGTATGTATAGGGTTGTCCTGTGCTTTGTAGGTTATTTAGCAGCTTCCCTGACCTGTACCCACTAGATGCCATTAGTGACAACCAAATGTCTCCACCTATTGACAGATGTCCCCTAGGAGGCAAAATGGCTTTCTTTTGAGAACCACTGGGTTAGATGATCCATAAGCTTCCTTCCAGCTCTACTTTCTATAACCTAATGAAAATGGCTTCTCAGAGAGTAGACTTCTTTCATTTTAGACAAACTCATAATCCAAACTTCAAACTCACAAAACTGTTAAGGAAGTTAATATATAGACCAAAATTTCAAAGTTAAGGTATTTTCATGTTGAATTATACTATGTGTTAGATTGTAGCACTTAGTAGAAAGGCCTAGTTCTGATAGACTTTGTAAGTACCCAGGTGAGGGTAGTAAGGTTTGAGGGCAGTAAATGTGAAGTCATGATCTTCAGACTTGAAAGATGCCAATCAGATGAGGGACTATGGTTTTATAATGTGTTGCAAAAGCTTAATGGCTATCTTTAGAAACTGGGCTCCCGAGAGAAGATTGGTATCCCCGTCTGTTCACTTCTAGAGCATCTTGGTAGATGTTATAGCTTCATGTTTTCTAGTTCCAGCCTGGCAGCATCTCTTCAGAATTACCCTACTGTAAAGACTAAACAAGGTTATGTGTTAGTATTGCAGTGAAGATGCTGCAGGTTAGAGGGGAGAGAATGGGAGTAGGGGAGAGAGCCAGTTGTAGAATTAGGTAAGGCCTCAAATATTGGCTTAAGGTCTACCTATAGTAATGTCATGTATACTAGTATACCGGAGCTGGTTTACAAAAAAGTTAATCATATTTGGTATTTGGAGCTTCCAGGGGTAAGTTTGTAGTAGTTTATATATTTCAGTTGTGTGTACCTCACCACAGTTGCCTTTGTGCTGAAACATGTACAAGGAGCAGATTATTTATTTGCTCTAAGTTATTTAGTCATCTCTCTCCATTTTAACTTGTGATACTCTTAAACTTTGACCTGTACCACTGTTCAGCTGTATAGTGAGCAACTATCTCAGATAATGTGCTGTAAGATGTCAGATGTTTAAGAGAAATGAGCATCTATTATACACGTGGATATATTTAATAGGCAGCATCTATGTTATTAGTTGTTGAATTTGGCAGTGTGTACTGCCTAGGTTTGAAACTAGGAATTGAGTCTTTACTATGTTCAACCTCATGTATAAATTTTTCTTAGGTAAGAAAGCAAACCTAGGCAAAAATGTAAGCATGAACGCACAACATGGACCAGCAACAGAAATTGCTGTAGAGACCACCATACCCAAACAAGGACAGAACCTATGGTAATGTGAGCATTCATCTGGCTGCTCTTTTTCTTTTTCAATGTTAAGAAAATATTAGATATAGTGACACCTGTAGGTTAGTGATTATCCATTAAGATTATTTTATATGACTTTGATTTCTTGGATGTATAAGCTCATTGCTTTAAAAGCAGACTTGATTTTTTGCTAAGAGTGTATTTGTTTACTTTAAGGTTTAGAATTTTATTTTTTCCTTGTAACTTTCTATATTATATGATAGCATTGGAAATGCCTTTTAGTCTGCTTGGGAATAGAAATATTTAGGGTTTTCATTTTTATTAAAGACTAAAAATTTGTAAACATAACTATTAAATCTTCCTTTGTGTCTATTCTGCTTTTAGGCAGAGAGCTAGGTTTTTCCACTTTGTGATCGCATTAACTGCTTTAGCTGTGATCACCTTTGGTTTAATGACCTTTTATCTTTTATTTTTAGATATAATTTTACTCTTAGAAGGTATGGATAAGTGTGCCTATTAACTTTATAAAATTTGTCTCATATTACATTTTAGTAGGAAACATTGGCTTCAGTGTCCTAGGAAAGAGTTAGCATTAGGCCTCATAGAAACAGTAAATTGTTCTACTTATGAGCAAGGTTGGAATTCTGATTTCCCAACTACCACCATCAACCCTAGATCCTTTTCTTTTCTTTTCTTTCTTTTCTTTTCTTTTTTCTTTTCTTTTCTTTCTAATTAATGTATTGTCAGTTTACAATGTTGTGTCAATTTCTGGTGTACAGCATAGTAGTTCAGTCATACACATACATATATTAGGTCAGTTTCTTGGTGTTTCATTTTTCCCTCCCAGAGTTAACAGGTTTGTTTTTTTTTTTACCCCTACAGGTTTTTATGTGATAGTCAGAAGGAACTGGATGAGTTGCTAAATTGCCTTCACCCTCAGGGAATAAGAGAAAGTCAGCTTAAAGAGAGACTGGAGAAGAGGTAAGGATTTTCATCTAACTGCTCACACCTTCTCTTCAGCATTAGATATTATACATATCTTAAGAGCTTTTGTTTGTTTGTTTATCTGTAAAAGTTATTAAAATGAGAATTTAAAAAGCCTGTAACCCTCTTATGTTCTTGTTTGGTATTTTCTTGACATCTCATGCTTATTTGGAACAGTGTGCTTTAAACCACGTATGTACAGGTTAGCAGGATTATTCATCGACTGACACACCATGTATAGGGCTAAGAGCCTCCGTGCAGGTAGGCAGCCCTGCAAATGCAGTTCAACGTCGACTGGTATTCAGAAAGTATTCTGTCAGTATTCAAAATGAAAACAACCTAAATACTCATTAACTGATGGATAGATAAACAAAATGGAGTATATTCATAATTCAAAAGTACTAATGTATATTACAGCATGGGTGAACTTAGAAAACATTATGCTGAGTCAAAGAAGTCAGACATAAAAGGCCACTTGTATAATTTCATTTATATGCGACATCTCTGGTAGGCAAGTTTATAGTTAGAAAATAGATTAGTAGTTACCAGGGGATTGGGGATGGGGAGAACTGGGAGTGACTGCTAATAGGTATGGGTTTTTTTTTTTTTAACGATGCGGTGAAAATGTTTTGGAATTAGGTAGTTTTGATGGTTCTACAACGTGAAAACCACTGAAAATATATGCTTTAAAATGGTGAGTTTAATGTTATGTGGATTATAACTCAAAAAAACAAAACAAAACAAAACAAAACGAAAGTGTCTACAAAATTGGCATCAGTATCAATGCTGTCCAGATTTGCTAGTGTCCTTCCTGTTCTAGCCATTGTTTCTATCAAAGCCAGGACAGATTTTGGCTTAAGGCCACCTTAAATATCTGACTGCATGCTTGAATTTAAGTTTAATTGAAGAGAGAAAGAAAATACTGTTCAGTACATACTTTGCAATTTTGCCAGACTTTTGTGAGTGATAATGGGTACTTCATTGGTTTTAGTCCACTGCCTAATGTGTAAATGAATTAAAATTGTATTCAGAATTGTGCTGTCTTAATATAGATACGACGAGGCAGATTAAGAAAGGCAAGGGAAAATGTCAGTACACAGAACCACAAAGGAATACAGTTCTGGGATATTCCTTCTGTTTGGTTAAAGTATTTGATAGGCACATGTGTTGGATTGAAAGGACTTGTTCCTTCACTCATTGTGAACAGATCAAATCCTTTCATTGAAAAGTTAGCGATTTTCACAATTAAAAACAAAATTTACACATTTTTCTTGGTTTTGTTGGACATTGGGGGGAAAAAACCTTGTTTTGCTTGGTTTTGATCTTTGTAAAGACTATCAGGCAGTTTGTAGTCTTTGAGGCTTACTGCTCTTTACTCAGCATTATTTTACTGAAAAGCCATCTATGTTTTTTTATGACTGAATTTTGTTATATTCCTTCCTATATTACTGTTCCATGAATCTGTATGATATTTGTGAATCCACCCCAGTTTATTCTTGTGTTTTCTGGTTGATGATTATTTGAGTTCCTCTGAAGGTGGCCAAGGGAATAGGATAATGTGTCATGAGCCATTTGAGGTTTAATTTTATTAAACAAAAATATGTATACTCTTTTCAAGAAAAGATGTAAAATGAGTGATATAAATTAAAGGGTGTGTACCCAGTCATAGCTCAGTTAAAATAATTTTTACAGAGCATATCAGGCCAGTGAGAAACAAAGAAATGCTTTTTGTTATATCCAATAAAAATTGATCATACGCTTAGCTCAACAAGTTAAAAAAGTAGTAGAGTTTCAGAATATATTCTCTGATCAGATTGCAATAAAATTAGAACTACATTCTTCAACAATGACCAAACAGCTCTAAATTGATAGGAAGTTAAATATATTTCTAGATAACACTTAGATCAAAGAAGAAAATAAAAGGGAAATTATGTGGTATTTAGAAGGCAATGAAAGCAGGATCCTTCATAAGAAAACCAGGAGGACACAATGAAGTTGTATTCAGAGGAAAATAATATTAAAACCCCTTGTTATTAAGGATGAGAAGGGAACTTAGTATTCAACTTTGATGATCTTGAGCTTTAGTTTTTATTTTGATTTAAGAAGCCAAGAGTGTACTTCAATAAAAAAAAAAAAAAACCAAAAAGCCAATAGTGAAGCTTATGGCCCCTCCAAGGTAGAGAATCTTACTAGCGTTTCTATGACTGTAACCACAAAGGGTTAATCTTCATTGTGAGAGTGAAGGTCCTTGTGTAGGTTTCAGCTCAGATTCATGTTTTTTCTGTGTTGTGAAGAATTCCAGGCAGATGATTTAAAGTTGTCTTGGATTGGTAGCAATTCCTGGCAGCTAACTTAAGCAAATGCACATTCTCTCTAGAGCGGCATAACTTCAAACTAGACCTCAGAATGTCCACAGATAAAATTCCAAGAATTTCATGGTTAAAAAAGTAAAAAAAAAAAAAAAGAAAAGAAAGAAACAACGCAAAACACAAACCAAGTACCATGAATGAGAGTTAGGTAAAACAATACACTTCAGATACTAGAATTATCATATACGAACAAAGTAAGTGTGTTTATGAATCAAGAATAAGAAATTTGAAATTTTGTGCAAGAAACATGAGACTATTGAAAAAAAACAAGGAAAGACGAAAGGATCTAAATAAATCTTCTGGAAATAAAACATGTCATTCAAGTAAATTGAAATTTATAGACCATTTTTTAAAGTTCCTTTATTTCCCCTCCCCTTCATCCCAACTTTTCTAGGTACCAGGACATTATTCATTCTATTCATCTGGCCCGGAAGCCAAATTTGGGTCTAAAGTCTTGTGATGGCAACCAGGAGCTTTTAAACTTTCTTCGTAGTGATCTCATTGAAGTTGCAACAAGGTTACAAAAGGGAGGACTTGGTTATGTGGAAGAAACATCAGAATTTGAAGCTCGGGTGAGAACATAAAGAAAACACTGTTTGAATTCTGTTACTTAAGGAAACTCAATTTGAATTGTTCCCTGATAGTGTTCTTGATGTCCCTAGATGAGCCTGGAAA
The DNA here is from genome assembly GCF_048773025.1 of Camelus bactrianus. Classification (NCBI taxonomy): domain Eukaryota; kingdom Metazoa; phylum Chordata; class Mammalia; order Artiodactyla; family Camelidae; genus Camelus; species Camelus bactrianus. Next base: position 8,270,319 of record NC_133556.1, on the reverse strand, counting down.
TCATTTGTTTCTTGAAAGACATGTGAAACCCAAAACTCTTTTTGTCCATATGATCCTTTTCCTTAGTCATCATCTGCTGCCATCTAGAAAGAGCTAATCATTGGTTCAGAACCTTTGTTCAAAAAGAGATTTTCTATTAAGTTGAATGAAAACTAGTTTTGGAGTCTTATGTCATGTAACGTTTAACATATCCTGACGATGCCTGTGCTTCAAGGTATGAAACGTTTGTGGAGCCTGCTTTTGTTCATTCTTTACACCTGATTAGTTCAGTAAGAGTTATGCTTGTGTTGGGTGACACTCATGCTGTTAAATGAGTACATTTCAAGACCCATTTATAGTCCTGTCATTTAACTGCTCAGAAGGACCTTTAAGTAGTTTAGGTGAAATAGTTCAAGAGCTCTCATGTCCCACATTAGATAAGTTTGGATATCAAAGCTGGAGAAAAGATTGGAGAATACTAACCATCAATTATTACTGTAAAATATTTTTTATTGGTTTTAAATAATAAAGTCCACATAACTCTAAACAGATTAATATTTGTGGGTCTTCTCAAATTATTCATGTATTATAGCAGTGTGTTAATAGTTGTGTGATTTTTATGAGCAGTTGCACCCCCCCACCCCACCCCCCCACTTATAAATACTTTTCATTTCTTTTAGTCTTTGTATCACTTTAGGTTACATAATAATCCATGGAGTTGATATGATAAATTTTGTACTATCAGACTTTTGTATTTGTTTCTTTGCTGTTAGAATTAGCAAATTATATATGCATCTTACATATGTAACTTTTTTCTTCTTAATTAGTTTGGTTATGAATTGTTGGTACATTTCCTGAGAAAAAGGATCTGAACGTCTTTATTGTGCGTAATGATTTTTTTTTTAGGAATTATTCAACCCAAAGGATTTTGCAGTTTCAAATATTACATTTACTTTTTCTTTTTAATTTAGCAAATATTTATCAGTTGTTTGCTTTGTACAAAATCCAGGCCCACACCTTGCTTAACACTGGGTTATTCTCATTCTTTGTTTCTTTTTGTAGTTACAATATGGTATTTTCAAATTAGCATGTGTTGTGTGACCAAGAAGGTAGTTTCAATCTTCAGGAGCATGATTTGGATCAAAGTGATTAAGCTTCTGTTTCCTCATCCATAAAATAAAGTGAGGCTTAGATGAGATCAAGTATGTAAAATGTTATTACCTGGTTTATAGTTTGTAAGCCAGTGGGTTGCTAATTTTAATTTTCTTTCTCAGTTTTTCTTTGCCTAGAGATAGTCATTTGCACATAGTAGGCACTCAGTCACTGAGTGAATGATGGGTCTGCAACTTCCTTAAGCAGAACAAGTTTCAGCATCCCATGGATCCCTTCATCAGGGAAATCCAAGTAGCTGGCTACTGTTAAGTGTGTAAGCCATCCATTGAACTGAAGAACCCAGTCAGGTTAATATTATGTGACCCTTTTGGATCTAGGTTGATATGAATTTAATCGAGGATAATCTGGTTTCATCTTTCTCTTGGCCTTTCACTCAATCTGATTTTTAAATCATTTTCTGTAGGTGATCTCATTAGAGAAACTGAAGGATTTTGGGGAGTGTGTGATTGCCCTTCAGGCCAGTGTCATAAAGAAATTTCTCCAAGGCTTCATGGCTCCCAAGCAAAAGAGAAGAAAACTCCAGAGCGAAGATTCAGCAAAGACTGAAGAGGTGGATGAAGAGAAAAAAATGGCAGAGGAAGCAAAGGTACGGAGAACAAATGAAGATGTAGTTTTGTGACTGTGTGGAAGTGTGTGATCTGGTTTTAAAATAGTCTAACTATCCTTTTTAGCTACTGTAAACACTGTTCCTCAGCCAGGATTCCATCTTTATCACTTTCTGTAAATGTTGTACTTTTCAAACTCATCTGTGAAGCATAGCCCTGTCTGCAGAGCTGGATAATGGGTCAGAGTGTCCCCTCCCGCCACCCCCACCTCCTCCCCGAGCTGATTCCTTTCTTTAAACGATGGTGATGTTTTTAAATTTTTAAAAATTGTAAAATATATATAGTAAACAATATAGCCATTTTCACATGTATGAGTCTATGTCACTAAGTGTATTTACATTGTTCTGCAGCTGTTACCACCCTCAATCTCCAGAATTTTTTCATCTTCCCAAACTGAAGCTATGCCCGTTAAACACTAAACTACTCGTTTCATCCTCTCTTCAATCCCTGGCAACCATTGTTTTCTTTCTATCTCTGTGAATTTGACTACTCTGGGTACCTCATATAAACAGAATCATAGAGTATTTGTCCCTTTGTTGACTTAACTTAGCATAATGTCTTCAAAATCATCTATGTTGTAGCATGTGCTAGAATTTCCTTCCTTTTTAAGACTGAATAATACCCATTGTGTGTATATACCACAATTTGTTTGTTGGTCCATTGATGGACACTTGGGTCACTTCCACATTTTGTAATGCTGCCCTGGATATTGAGTGCTTGTTTGGAGGTTCTAACAGAGGAATGCAACTACTTGTGTTCCCTGACTGAAGAGTGGTCTTCCTCTATCAGAATGTTGTCCACTGTGACTGAGCTTGAAGCTTTGGGAGGGATGGGATGCACATGGGAGTGGTGAGGGAGGAAGAGGAGATCCACTTAGTCAGATCAGTGATCAACTCTGGCTATCAGCAAGATGACAGATATCATAGTCAGATTAGCCTTACATCCAGTAATGCTGCTGTGAACATGGGTCACAAATATCTGTTCTGGTCCCTACTTTGAATTCTTTTGGGTGTATACCCAGGAGTAAAACTGCTGGGTCACATAGTAATTCTGTTTAATTTTTTGAGGAACTGCCATAATGTATAGCAGCTGCATCATTTTACATTTCCGTCAGCAGTGCACACGGGTTCCACCTTCTCCACATCCTTGTAATGTTCTCTTCTTTTATAGTAGCCATCCTAGTGAGTATGAAGTGATATCTCATGTTTTAGATTTATATTTCCCTAAGATTAGTGATGTTGAACATCTTTTCATATGCTTATTGGCTACTTGTCTTATCTTCTTTGGGGAGATATCTTTTTGAGTCCTTTGGCTACTCTTTTTTTGTTGTTTGGTTTTTGGTTTTTTTTGTGGGGGGTAGGGAGATGTGTGAGTTCCTTATATGTTCTGGATATTAATCCTTTATCAGATATTTGTTTCTCAAATGCAGCTTCCCATTCTGTGAGCTGCTTTTTCATTCTGTTAATAGTGTCTTTTGATGCACAAAAGTTTTAAATTTTGATGAAGTTCAGTTTATCTATTTTTTCTGTTGTTGCCTCTGCCTTTGGTGTCATATCCAAGGAATAATTGACAAAATCAATGTTATGAAGCTTTCCCCCTGTAGTATCTTCTATAAACTTTATAGTTTTAGCTTTTACGTTTAGATCTTTGATCTATTTTGAGTTAATTTTTGTGTATAGGATAAGGTAAGGGCCCAACTTTTTTGTATGTGTATGTCCAATTTTCTTTTTTTTTAACATTTTTTATTGATTTATAATCATTTTACAATGTTGTGTTAAATTCCAATTTTCTCTCTTTTTAATTAAAAGTAGCTCATTGTAAGTAAAACAGATGTGAGAGGTAGTGAGAATACGAAACAATTCTTAGTTTCACTCCCCAAGGATATCACTCTTTAATAGTTTGATGTATTTTCTATATACATACAAAAATAATTTTGTTGGATTTTGAATGGAACCTTCTGCATAATATTCTACAGTATTTCACTTATCAGCATATATTGGGCATCTGTCCCCTCTCCCTGTCAGTCCATGTAGATCTGCCTGATACTATTTATTTTTTTAACATCTTACTTCCTTACTGATGAACATTATATTGTCTCTCTTTTTTTTTTTTTCTTTATTAGAATAATTAGCAGCTCCATTTTTTTCCTGTTTTGAGGATTAGATTTCTGCTTAAGATTACTTTTGAAGAAAAGAATTTGAAAACACTGCACTAAGGGAGCAGTTCCAGCAATTACCCAGTGGAATACTTTCCCTTGTTTTTGACTTCTCTCTCCTCCCCTCCTTCCCTCCCTTCATTCCTTTCTTTCACAAACATCTGGTAAAGGCTTGCCTGTGCCAGTCATTGTGCAGAGTCTGTAGGTTTTGGTGATAAGTAGAAGGCAGAAGTCCTTGCCCTCAAGGAACTCAGTCTGAGTGTGAGAGATGGTTATAGTACTGTGACACGTATGGCAAGTGAGGGATGCCTGGGGCAGCTTAGACTTTCCCAGAGGAGAGAACACATCAGCTAGATTTTGAAGAGCAAGTAGGAATTAATCATGTTGTGGATGGGAGGCATAGGGTTTGTTAGATTGAGCTGAAATTGGCCTTCTCATCATTGACACCTGGTCCTTGTTTTGCCTTTTGAGTTTATACAGAATGAGTAAAGCTCCTTAGATATTTGTGCACAGTTGCCATGTTCCCCCTAAGTTTCTTCCTGAGGCCAAAGGTGATATGTGATACAAGAAAGATCATTTTGGGTAAGAGGTAAGCAGAGCAGAAAACTAAACTAAAACTCAGTTCAATAATGGTTTAACTATTAATTCATGGCATAGATTCAGAGACTTCACACATGTGTCATTACCTTACTGGAATAAAGCATCCAGGTAACTTTCTAGATGAAGTCTAAGATGTTAGATAGTAAATAGTCCCCTTTGCTAAATCTCTTTTCATTAGGCATAATTTTCAGCCTTGCACAGTACTTCATGGGTTTTGTTTTTAACCTCGTGCTATACCGAAGCGTCTCCTTGATGTGACTGTTCCTTGCCATTTCTCTACCAGTAACATTTTCTTATTGACAACTAGTAGCTGTAGAATTCTCATTAAGTTCTTTTTTAGTACTCAACCCCATAGTGAAGTAACCTCTTGTTAGCTTGTCATATGAGACGATTCTTAGCTTGACTGGGGAGGAAAATATGAGCACTTTGCAGGTTTAACCTTGGGGCCCAGACACATAGTACACAAATGGAAAACATGGAAGAGTTTCTTGGAAAATCAATTAGGTTGCGTACTAAGTAGTTCAGCAATGTTCTCCATTAAAATGGCATTATGCCCTGCAGTTCCCCATCAAAGGTCAACTTTGCCACAGCTCTGAAATTTTCCACTGTCCTTTGCTTTGAAGGTTTCCACTTAGCATGGGCCAGGGTTTTTTCAGCTGGCAGTAGGTTGTTGCATGAGCTAATATCAGTCTCTAATCTGTGCTTTAGTTTCCTTATTTATAAACATAGATTATCTGTCAAATCCCTTTTTGTAAGTCAGTTATTTCTTATATTTAATGTTGCATTAAATGAGAAAGACGTATAATTTGGCAAAATCCTAGGTTCTGTTAGGTTCTGTGTTTACTTTGAATGCATTTGTCCTAACAACCCGATTATCTATTTTTCCATTTTAAATGTTCTTTTATGAAAGAATATGGTCTGAAGTCTCATTATATCCTTACCAAGATATATTGCCTTTTTACTGTTAGGTAAAGGGATTGATTCATGGTGACTTGCACCTAAGCCAGCTTCTCCTTAATTTTGTTATATCCACTTCTACCACTTGTAGGGCCCAACTTTCTTTAAATGTGCCAAAGAATTTGAATTTTTCATCAAAATAGTGTGTCTAGCTTCCCAGCAGTACTGTAAGACATCTACTTGAGGCTGCCAGTGTTGAATGTCAGAATTTTATCTTGTTGCTACTTTATCCATTTTTAAAACAGTCTTGAATATGGTGGGGTTGTTGTTGTTTTTAACATGCTGGACTGTTTGGAATTTTGTGCAATGGGAGGAGACTAAGGTGTTCTTTTAAATCTTGACGGCATATTGTTTTTGCCCTCAAAATTAGAGGCTGATTGGTGACTAGGCTGGTCTTGATGGGTAACTCAGTAGGTAAAACAGGATGCTAATGATTATCCAGTATGTTTAATGCTAAGAGCATTGGATTGGGGATCTGGAGACTTGAAGGGAGGCCTGGCCCTAAATTGCTTTTTGAGACCTTGAGGAAACCTTTTCAGGAAAAATAAGAAATGAACGTTATACAAATGTGCACAAACATTCATAACACTATTACAGAATAGCCAAAAAGTGGAAACAATCCAGTGCATGGATTAAAAAAATGGATATTACTCAGCAGTTAAAGTGAAATGAAGTACTGTTCCGTGCTACATTGTGGATGAATCTAGGAAGCAGCTGTGCTCAGTAGAAGCAGCCAGTCACAAAAGGCCGTATGTTATATGAAATATCAGAATAGGCAGATCTATAAACCAGAAGTAGATTGTGGTTGCCTAGGGCTGGGGAAGTGGTGAGTTAGGGTAGGGAATGTGGGGAATGACTTCTAATAGGTACAAGGTTTCTTTTTTGGGTAATGAAAGTTTCTAAAATTAGGATTATATTGGTAGTCGCACAACTCTGCAAATAGATGAAAAACCATTGACTGAACACTTTACAAGGGAAATTTGTTGTATGTAAATTATTTCTCAATAAATCTGTTTTAAAAATGAAGTCAAGTGAGTTTATTTTCAAGATCTCTTCAGTTTTTTATTTTAATGAGGCTACATGTGCTGAGTGCTCAAATTTTATAACTCATAGAAAATTAAGTAGAAAGCAGTGCTGTATACTGATGACTTTTTTGAATACGTGTATGCATCTGATTGTCCACTAGAGGACAGCAGAGCCTGTTTTAGCCATTCCCTGCGTGTTCTCAGTAACACTCTTCTAGGAACTGAACCTAAAATTCTCAAATTTATATTCCATTGAAGAGATTTTGGTTGTTATTACAGTAAGACAATCTGTGTTACCATGTGTCAGCTCTCCATTACATCAGGGGAGAAGACCAGTGAGGCAGCTGTGATGCGGACCTCACATCCTGCTGAGGAGCTCTAAGAGGGAAGGAAGAAAATTGTGTTATATTTTGAAGGCAGATGTTGAAATATCTGCACTAGAGGTTGGAGTAAGGAATGAGTCAGTTTCCACTAGAACTTAAGTGGCTTTTTAAATCGATTTTTGGGGGTGTTTATATTACTTACCATGTTATTCGTAAATTTATACACACAAGGCTTTCAAAGGTTCTCTGTTTCTGTAGGAAAGAGAAAGGACAGCCTTTGTTCCCTTCCCTCAACCCTCACACCCTAGCTTCAGTAGTTCAACTGTCTTTGTCCCTTGGCAGCTCTCTTCTAAAGCCTGTGGCCTTCCAGGATAATGGGCCTTTCCTATGGGAGGAAGTCAGTTACTTAAAATAGACCTTTTTGCCTAAGACAGGGCAGTGAAATCCAGCAGGGGTGTTGTCAGTTAGCTAGAGCTAGCCAAGTTGTAAAAGTAGCCGGCATTGCTGACCTAAACTTGAGTTCCGTCATGACCGAGTTAAGCATGTGACCTGCACAAGATGGATGATAGTAAGACAACCCAGTCTCGGCTTCCGGTGGGTTGCCTAGGCTTTACCTTGTCCAACTCAGTTGTCGACATGGATGCTCACCTAATTGTTTAGGCAAAAAGTGCTTTGAAAACACCCCCCCCCCCAATCTGCCTTTTGACTAGTAAAACAGCGAAACAAATAAATGAATTGTCTTAAAAAGGCATTTTTCTTCCTCCTCAGAATGCATATTTTATAGAGAGAGGGTTGGAAATTCCCAGTTATATTTTTCCTCCATCCTGTTTTGCTTTACTAATTCTAAATTAATTTGCATTTTCTGATAATGGGAGGAGGCAGTGCAAGTTATGCTGCTAGTAACTGCCCAGAATGAAATGAGGCCAACCCCCCTGGAACTTTACATTTGTCACTTAAGTTAAAAGCTGGTGATAAAGTCAAGAGGAGTATTTTGTGTCAGTACTTAATACTTTTAAGAATTGTAGAATGCTTTATAGGTACTGTTTACCATTTCTAGGCCCTATAGTCTGGGATCATGGTATATATTTGTGCAGTAACTGACAATCTTGTTGACCAAAATTTTATTAGCTACATGACATTGTTGCATGCTAGCATTTACACAGTTCAGGTGGTCCTGCTTTTAAATGATACTGAATCTTTAGGTGGGTTTCACTAGAAGAGATCTGTCTCCAGTCATTCTCCACCCCCACCCTGCCCTTGAATTCTTTGTGTGACCTTTGGCGAGTTTTTTCCACCCTTCAGAGCCTTGATTTCTTCTGTAAGATAAATAGGTTAGACTGGAGGAGTTCTAAGAGGTAAATGTACTAAGGATTCCTTCTTATCTTTACCTATTCCTTGTCCTCTATCAGTGTATACTTTCTGTCAGTATTATATGAATTACCCACATTTCATGACTTGAGGTCATGATAGTAATGCTGGCCTTGTTTGGTCTCTCTAGGTCGCATCTGCTCTGGAAAAATGGAAGACAGCAATCCGTGAAGCTCAGACTTTTTCCAGAATGCATGTTCTGCTTGGGATGCTTGATGCCTGTATCAAATGGGACATGTCAGCAGAAAATGCTAGATGCAAAGTTTGTCGAAAGAAAGGTATATTTAAATCAGAGTTGCTTATCTGAGTGTATCAGGCCCTAGGACTACCATTTCCAAGATCTTTTGTCTCCTGAAGAACTCTGTGTACACAGCTTTTAAATGTGGTGGAACAGATTTTACCTGCTCTTAAAGGTCTATAAAATTCTAGTGTTTTAAATCACATGCCAGCAAATCAAAGTGTGCCCTTTGTTTCTCAATTTTGAGTAGAACGTGAGCAGTTGATCTGTCCAGTCCTTAAATTTTCTACAGGGGACAAAATTAGTTAACCTAAACTTTTACATCTATTTCATTATCTCTGAATTTTAGTCACCATGAAGTAAGATGGGTGCTACCGGTAGAGGGCAGTATTTGTACATTGTGAAGAATACTTGGGTTTGGACCTTCTAGCATTGACTCCTACAGAGCAAAGCATTTGGAACTGTTTAATACTGAGAGTTTTCAGAGCCCCGTTATATGTAAAAGGAACTTGATGGCTAAAAGCCCCTCAGTGATTGACTTCTCAGTGGCTAAAGTTATCTTGTGACTTAGGTTAGGATTTAATTTCCAGGGATGAAAAGACCTACGTAAAATCATTGAGTTGCTCTAAAAACTGATGTAGAATAAAGGTTGGATTAGGGGTAATCATTTAAATTGATTTGGTTTATTTTCAAAGGTGGGGAAACCGAATGGTTTAAGAGAACCATATCAGATATGAGTTTGGAAGCATTTGAAGGGTCAGGAAGGAGGAGGAAGGGCAGAAAATGTAACACTTCATGGGGGATTCATTTCTTAGTGGGAGAGGAGCAGCAGAATTTCCTGCTAGCACTTGATTTTTGCTACCTCCTAGTAAATGTTAACTGTCTTCTAGCCCTGGGTAGATTTTTGGTATATAAGTTAGAAGACCTGAACCCTGAATTACCTATAGTCTAGTTTGTGCTACATCTCTTTTCAGAAGATGACTGCATTTTAAAAAATGAGGTGGCGCTGCACTAGAATGCTTGTTCCTCCACAGTGTTCAGGCTGTGCAGCTCTTTCAGGGCTGTGGCTGTGCTCCTGACAGTGCTGTGTAAGTTTCTCTTCTTGCAGGTGAGGATGACAAGCTGATCTTGTGTGACGAGTGTAATAAAGCCTTCCACCTGTTTTGTCTGAGGCCTGCCCTCTATGAAGTACCAGATGGTGAGTGGCAGTGCCCAGCCTGCCAGCCTGCTACTGCCAGGCGCAACTCCCGTGGCAGGTGAGAATTTCTTCTTTTAAAAACAAATACATTAATTAAATAGCCGTTATACTTAAGCTTCAGCTACTCAAACTGAATAATGCTGAGGAGCTATAAGTTCATCTTTTGAGTATAGAACCCAGTTGTTTAAGGTATTACAGTGGGAGCTCAGAGGGCTCTGATTTTATTTTAGCTTAATGTTGACATTTCTAGTTTTCATTACCAGCAGTGTTTTGTATCTTCTTGACCATACCTTATCAAATAACAACAAATATCTCTCTGTCATCTGCTTCCACTTTGCCCATTTCTTAATTTGTGATGACTTCTGCAACTAACTACTGCTAAAAATCCTGAAACTCACTACCTTCCTTACCCATACCTACTGTTTTCCTTCCTTATCATGATTAGAACTTTGATATCAGCTTGGACATCTTCCTCTCCCTCATCTCCATATTTGTTCATTTGCCAGATGTTATCAATTCCATGTCTAGATGTCTTATGAATCAGTCTCCTGCTGTCATTCAGCCCTCTTACTTCTCTCTTCTAGGCTCCTTCAGTGGCTTGTCAACTCCTTATCTCATACCATCCCCCTCTCCTATCCATCTAGCTTTTGTGGTGATACCAGAATGGTTTATTTAAGACAAAGATCTGCTTTTGTCAGTGTTCTGTTAAAAAACTTCGGTCTTCCCATTGTCTCTAGAATAAAGTCCAAACTCCCTAAGCCTAACTTTTAAGACTCATATACAATACTAGCGTGAGTTTTTATGAGCCCTCATTCCCATGTTTGTGTTTGTTATAGACTGTTCATTGTGCATCCTTGCCTCTTGTGCTTTCTCCCGGCTGGGAACGTTCCCTGTCCCTAGAACTCCCACCTGAGCAAACTGTCCACAGCCTACCTAAAATTTCACTGCTTTTTAAAAACGTCCTTACATCCTTAGGGTTAATTGTTTCTTCTCTATGTTCCAACTCAGATTTCTCTAAAACAGTATTTTTTTTTTCTAAAACAATATTTTGATACATCTTGCCTTTGTAGTTAGTTTTATACACGCTGTCTTCCCATAAGATTGTTAGTGCCCAGAGAGTAGAGGTGATGCTTTGTTTTTCACCCTAATCCCAGTAAGGTGAAACACAGGGCCTTGTAAAGAGGAGACACCTACTGTTTGCCAAGCTAATACCATTGTTTTCCACATTGAAATATGAGGTTATAAAAGAGCAACTTATGGGCACTCTGGCTTGGTCTGTCTCTGAAAGGGCAGAGCTGTTTGATCCTGAGCCTACCTAACAGCATTACTCGGTTATTTCTCACTCCACTCCAGCTACACTTAGAGAGATGAAGCATGCTGCTCTGAAATGGTGGGGCTTTGGACCAGCTGTTCTGAGCTGGGATTACCAGTGCTTTGATGTTATGGTCATTTGCAAGCTGTTTCAGCTCCTGGAAGGGGGCCATGAAGGTGGAGTAACACCTGTCTGGGCTGTTTATCCTTTCAGTCCACCCCAGAGTTGGGGACAGCCTTTAATACCTGAAATGTTACATTATCTGGCTGGTTTTTGTGAGACAAAAGGAATAGAGTTCTGTATTATTTTGTGTGTTGAGGGGTGAGGTTGCATTTTGGTTTTGGTTTTTGTTGCCATTGGTATCTTACCCAAAGCGTTTGGGGCCTATTGGAGGAGGCATGCTGTTGACACTCAGGTTTTCATTCTGCTTCCTGTGTCCTGGCCTAGATTCAGGTTCCCTCCCTGAATCATCAGATCCGTGAAGTCTGGAAAGGAAAAAGTTGCCAAGATCTAGGTGGAACTTTACCTTTCTTAGGGCTGTTTCGGCCTAGATCCATGTTCTCTACAAGTATTCCCCTCCCCCCCCATACAGGAATTACACTGAAGAGTCTGCCTCTGAGGACAGCGAAGGTGATGAGAGCGATGAAGAGGAAGAAGAAGAGGAGGAGGAGGAGGAGGAGGACTATGAGGTGGCTGGTTTGCGATGTAAGTATTCCCTTGACTTTCACAGTTGGCATCACAGTCTTCTGAACTGACTTGGAAAGACTGGGTCAGCAGCAGACACCTGATGTTGCCATCCTGCCGTCTTCCTTTTCTCATGCTGTGGCTGTGGGGTGACTCTGCTGCCATGTTTTAAATGGGTTTTCAAGATGCCAGTTAACTACCTTCCTAGTAGGAGGTTGGGTGGCTTGGTTTCAACATCAAACTATGGCAGATCCACTTGGTCTAAGGTCTAGTGGAATTCGAGGCCCCAGGTATGTTAATGGCAAGTCTGCTGGTTTTGAAGCCCTCAGTGTGGGGTAACAAAGATCTAGGCCCATTGCCATCTCTAACAGTTCTTGTGGCTTCTGGTGCAGTGTTGCTTTTACAGAAGTTATTTTTTCTCTGGTTACAGTGATTTTCTCTTCCCTGTAGTGTGCAGGCTGTAGATTTGCTAGTTTGAAAAGACTTTTTTCCACGGTTTAGGTGGTGGTATCGGGAAAGTTCGGCTGTTTCTCACTAGACAGCAGCAGGGAAAAAAGGCCTCCTCATTTATGCTCGCCTTGTAGACATAATCTCTCATGTTCCTTTTTCTTGAAGTTTTGAGAGTCGTGTCATTTTAATGGTTAAATGTTAAGTCCTGCAGTCTAGCCTTTTAACAGCCTCCCTTTTTGCAAAATGCACCCTTCTTTGTAGGTTAATAGAAAAGAAACCACAGTTGAAGATTTTGGTGAGCTTTTGAAGAGAAGTACAGTTCCCAAGATCATAGCTCTGACCAGTTGTGTTTGGTATAAGGAGAGAGAGGGTGTTTGGCACGCCCAGGCCCACTGCACTGGCGCTCCCCAGACGAGAGGGCTTTGGGCTTGTACTCCTGCTCCCATCTTCCCTGATCCCACAGATTTTAATTTGGGGCACCTACATTTCTCTCATTCCCGTAGGGCTCCCTTTGTTCACATGCCATAATTTTTTTATAGGTATCCAGGGTAAGGAGACAAGTAACCTGTTAACTCAGGACCACTGAGTACTGCCAGAGAGTTGTGATTTGGATGCATGGTTGTCTGGGAACAGATTCTGTATATAGTGGCGTACCGATTTTGTTTATTTCCCAAGTAATGGTTGCTTTCCACTTTCAAGTTACTGCTCTCTTTCCAAGGAATTGTTTTCCTCTCCAGGTTTCTGGGGCCTTGTCTACCAAAAGGATCTAGGAAGTATTTGGTACTTCAGAGCCTTTTGTCTACTCTGCCTTTTAGTCCACCAGTGACGTGGTTCCCTAGTACAACTCAAGGCCCTGGACTGCTGGCTGCCCCTAGCAGCCTGCCTTTCATCCTTGGCACCCCATCTTCTTACTCTCTCTTCCTAGCCTGGTCTTGAACTTAGAGAACCTAAAATAGTCAGTGAAGGGGCATTCATGGTCCAGAAGTAGACTATAACAACATTGGTTATTGATTCTCTGTATCATTGCTTCTGCATACCCCCATCTCTGTCCAAATGCCCATCCCCCCTTTCTGGGGGAAAATTTGCTTAGGGGAGAAGCTTTGAGCTAATCCTTGTGGAGCATTGAGGACGTATTGAGAAATACTGGTTTGTCTGACGCTGAGCACCTGTAGTAAACCTGAGATACAGACAGTCTTGGGTGCCTTGTAGTCTTTATTCTCTCTTGGGGGATTCTGGGCTCCTGTGGAAGTGGCCTGGCCTACTGTCTGTGGTTTTCAGAAATACAAGAAAGCAGGACTGGGGCTAGCCTTAAATTAGATTCAGTGAGGAAGAGTACACATAAGTATCAGCTTTTCTCTGAAAAGATTGTTGTGGTGAGTGTAGGATAACTGGGGATTATGAAACAGGATCTATTCCACACTCAAATTCCATCTCACACGTAAGTACATACATTCTCAGGCTGAGCTTGGGCTGTGGGAATCCCAGCAGACACATCAGCAGATGGCCTTTCCTCCCGAGTGAGTCAGTTTACAATTGACTCCTCATTCCTGGGAGTAACTGGACAGGGTGGGGACAGAGGGTGGGCGTACTGAAGGAACTGGCCTTCTGAAGAGACTCTTAAAAGGTCTCTGGCAGATGATGAAAGGTAGCCATTCTTCCTCTGCTACTGCAGCCTAGTGTCCTGTGAGGTAGGCAAGTGCACCCCTGACCAAAGGAAGCCATCGCTTTGCTTGTCCAGAGTATCGCCCTTTTCGTGGGCATGCTCCCTTCAGCCTCAGTTCTGCTCTGAATGCATATTTTTTTGTTTCAGTGAGACCTCGAAAAACTATCCGGAGTAAGCAGGGTGTCATCCCCCCTGCAGCAAGGCCAGGCCGACGACCAGGTAAGAAGCCGCATCCTGCCAGGAGGTCCCGGCCCAAGGCACCACCTGTGGAAGATGCCGAGGTTGATGAGCTGGTGAGAATTACTTCCCATCCGCCCTCCAGCATTTGTCCCGTACCCCCCACTCCAGTCCTGGGTACTCATCAGGCGACAGGTGGAGCCTCCCCCTGCTCCCTCCTCCCTGACTTTGGAGGCTGATGGGGCAGATGGGTGGGCCTGGAGGCAAACGAGGCGGCAGGCCCTCCAGGAACGGCTATGTCCGGCATCCCTGCTGCAGCCTGCAAGCGTCTCCTCTCGTTAACAGTCAGCCTACGACTTGTTAAGGATTTTAAAATAGTCTCCATGTGTCTCCCGTGGCTCAGAGGGGCTGGGTCTCTGTTGTGGGAATGTCAGCAATGTTGGAGCCTCACTTACTCTTGGGTCTTTCGCCGACAGTTGTCACGGGAGGGACGTTACCCTCCCCTCTGCTCCTCAGCCAATGTAATTTTAGTGGTTTTGATTTAGATTTCACTTGAGCTTTGAAGAACGAAAAGAGGCTCTTGAAAACTTGGTTGTTCTGACAGATCAAGTTGGAGCGGGAGTGGGCTGGGGTCATAAAGTAAGCCATTAGAGAGCCCCGAGGGCATTCAGAGCATCTCCTGCTTGCCTGGCCCTGACCCCTCAACTCTGCTCCTCCTGCTGTGAGTTACAGCCTGTTACTGCCCCCTGGAAGGAAGGCCCTGCTCCTTTCTCTTTAGCCACTTAGCTCCCACAGGCCTGCGGGCAGGACCCCAAGAAGGAAATTGTACCTCTTGCTTTTTTTTCCCTCAGACATCCCAGCCCCACAAAATTGGCTGCTGGTGGTCCCCATAACCCGCCTGGCTTTCTGCAGTTGCTTGTTTATACTCATCCATGGTGTTACCATAATCCCAGGTCCATCTGCTCTGAGAGAGCTAGTGTCCTGTTGACAGTGGCCCTGTCTAGCTGACCTCTAGCAGGACCACTGTAGTTCAGCAGCTGCAGCCTGCCTCTGCTGCTTTGATCACTGTCCACCAGGGAGGAGGCAGGTGGGCTGATGCCCCCTGGCTGAGAACACTTCCTGACTGGAAGTCAGATGATTTTGACCATCTCTCATCCAAGAAAATGGTTGAACTTTTTCTTTTTTTTAAAGCAGATATACATGCCCTGTCCATTCTTTTTCTCTTGGACCTGCAATAACATGTCTTCTTTCTTTGGGGCCAGGTGCTTCAGACCAAGCGGAGCTCCCGGAGGCAGAGCCTGGAGTTGCAGAAGTGTGAAGAGATCCTCCACAAGATAGTGAAGTACCGCTTCAGCTGGCCCTTCAGGTGGGCTTCGTGGCCGCAGGCACAGAGGAGCAGGGCTAACCTTGCAGCTGGCGGAGGGCGTACCAAGCTGAACCCCTAGGAACTACCCCGATCCCTTCCCTCAGGACACATCTCAGTGGCAGGGAAATTAGCTTCCCAAACTGTCAGAGACAGCTCTGAGTACAAGGTGAACACATCTACTCTGCCTGCTGGTTGGCTGATCTCAGCAGGATGGGCATTCTGGGGCTGGTGGTTTGGTAACAGTGTCTGTCCATTGGATTCAGGGGTGTGCTAATCTCTCCATTTGGTTCTTCTCCAAGGGAGCCTGTGACCAGAGACGAAGCTGAGGACTACTATGATGTGATCTCCCATCCCATGGACTTCCAGACAATGCAGAACAAGTGTTCCTGTGGGAGCTACCGCTCTGTGCAGGAGTTTCTTACTGACATGAAGCAAGTGTTTACCAACGCTGAGCTTTACAACTGCCGAGGCAGCCATGTGCTAAACTGCATGGTGAAGACAGAACAGTGTCTGGTGGCTCTGTTGCATAAACACCTTCCTGGCCACCCATATGTCCGTAGGAAACGCAAGAAGTTTCCTGATCGGCTTGCTGAAGATGAAGGGGACAGTGAGCCAGAGCCCATTGGACAGTCCAGGGGACGAAGACAGAAGAAGTAGAGAGGCAGGGCTGGTAAGGGAGCTGAGGCTGGGGGAATCAAGGGAGAGAGCGAGGGAGGGTGGGAGGGAGATGAGAGAGGAAGCTGGAGAATGCGGAAGGGAGGAGGTCCCTGGGAGCCCAGGAATGCCTTCATCCCAGGCTCGGGCCCTGTTTCCCAAACTCTCCATGGGCCTTAATCGAGCAGAGCACTTTGGAGAGCCTCATACTGGGTTGGTGGTCTTTGCCCAGAAATACTGTGGGGGTAGATGGCCTTAAACCCCCTTTCTGAGAGTTTTCTGGAAGAGTCCAAGGGTATGGCTTTTCTTGTAAACCCAGTTCCTTTTCTTTCTTTTTTCCTAAGGTCCCTCCCACTTTGGCCACCACAACAGTGCCAAGCCCTCTGGTCTCCAGGGGAGGGATTACTGTATTACGTAGAAGGATGAAGGGTAATCAGGCCAACTGGGAAGGTGGTGTCGATTTTTGTAATCTATATTTATACACAGTCTTGTTTCTTTAAGCCCGTGCTCTGTCTCTCCCTCCCTCTCAGGTGACGGTATCAGTGAGTGCCATACAGAATTCTGTATTCACCAGCATCATGAAACAGTTGTGGTCTGTTGAGTTGATCTTGGCAGAGTAAAGGGACATGTCCTGCAGCCATTCCTGAATACCCTTCCCCTTCTTTCTGACAGCTCCCTCCCTGCTCCCGCCCCCACCTCACCCCCTCAAAAAAACCTAAGGCACTTCACTCAGAGACTGGAGCCCTGCTTGTAACCGTGCATATAACCTTTACTTTGATGGGTCTGGCCAGAGGGGTGTTGGAGCCTAGCCCACCCACATACCAGACAAGCTCTTACGGGAGCAGAAGAAAAGCAGGAAGAATTTAAATGTTTAACTTTTTTTTTAAATTGACTTTTCTAGTTATTAATGGTTGCTTGTTTCAGCAGTGATATTGTATAAAGAACATCTTGTAAAAATATTTGTCATCTTGCTTTGGCACATGTACAGTACAATTTATATGATAACGTGTTTGCTTTACTTTACTGCATCTCAGCCCATCCTCTCTCCTTTAGAGAAGTTGGGTTGGAGCTCATCAGGGCAGGCAGTGGAACCTGGTCAGGACGGTCCCTCTGCCTGCCCTGGTGGCCGTTTCCACCGCCCCTACCTGCAGCCGCCTCTGCCATGCTGTTCTGGCCTCAGAGTTCCAGAATCTCAGTGCTCCGTTTTGGGGGGAGGGATGGGGAACGGATGGGGAACGGAGGGCAGGAGGAGGGGTGCAGCGGCCCCACCCCACAGCGAGTCTAGTTAGTAGTTATGTTTAGGGAAAACTTTGTAGTCTTTCCTGTTTATGGCAGATTTTGATAAAAAAGCAAAACAGGGTTTAATTTTCTTTTCTATAAACTTTGAATTTGGAAATTTGGAGCACCTAAGCTCTTCTGTACCTTATTTAAGGGAAAAGAAATCCAAGGGGATTGCAGCTCACAGAACCTGAGAATAAAGCCTCTTAAAGTGAAACTTCCAAGCTGTGGTCCCTGTCTCCCCATCCTCCTTGCCTCCTTGGGATTTGCTCCAGGGGCTGCTGGATAGGTTTACCGTCCTGGCTCCCGCAGGCTTGGGGTTAGCACTGACGTTACCATTTCACAGTCCCATCTGCCAGCACCTTCCCTGCCTTTTACCCTAGAGCCAGTCTGTTCTTGTTAACAGTGAGAATTCCGTGTTCCCACTTCAGTGATACCTGAGTTGTTTGTTGTTTTTTTAAACTGTTTTATGGAGGAAGGGCCCCATTAAAGGGTAAACTTGTAATAAATTGGAATTTCAAATAAACATTATGTACTTGTGTTTATAAAGAAGAAACAATTCTGGTGAATTTTTCTTTGTGCTCTTGGAGGTGGTAGCAGACAGGGCAGCCCCAAGCACTGTTTTCCCATGGACTCTTGGAACCAGTTCTTCAGGCTCAAGAGGACCTCTGGCTTAGTCTTTTTAAGCGCAGGTCAGATCCATCTACTGCATTTCTTTGCTTCCAGGAGAAATTTCTGGTGCCCTGGGTAACTGAAGCCAAGACCTTCAAGCCTCTCCTGGCCTTGTCTCTGTCTCAGCCCCCCTCCCCAGATTTCATTAGAAACTTCTAGGAATTAGGAGGAAGTATTTTTTAAGGCTTCACTATGGGAATTTGTGTAGTCCTTTAGGACTTAATTTTGGGGTAACTCCTGACATTTTAAAACACTTCTTTTCAAGGAAAATTTCAAACATACAAAACAAATTCCCATGTACTGAGCTTCAACAATCCTACCGCATAGCCAGTCTTGTTTATTCATGCCTTCATTTATTTTTTATGCTGGGAGTTTATTTTATAAAGTCAGAGTGGTTGATGGGAGTAGGTCACTGCAGGGCGACAGCCCGCCTGTGGAATCCCAGGATTCTGCCGAGCCGCCGCATGATCCCATTTACTGAGAAGTGAAACCGCCTGCTTCTGACCAGCTGCACCGGGGACAGCACAAGGCAAAATGGGAGGAAATTTGAGGAGAAACCTAAGCCCTGGGTGCGGGTTCTGCCACTGACTGGCTTTGTGGCCTTGGAGAGCATGGGCTTCCAGCCAGGCCTGCACCGAGCCCTGGGGATTTTCAGCCCTGCTGGGGAGGAAGCGGTTTGCCCCAAGGTCAGATTGAATTTGACCAGCCTTCCAGCTCTGGAAAGGGAGTTGGGTTACCCCTGAGCATTTTCCCCACAAGCACAGCTGGACTAGGGGCTGCCAGCCCACACCTGTGAAGTCCTGTCCTGGGGTGGGTTTCTTAACGTGACACTAGGATAGTACCTGTGGGGCACTGTCACCTCATCTAGGGTCTGTATCCTGGTCTTTCTTGATTGTCCCAGCGCGTGCCTCCCTAGCAGGGTGTGACCTTGGGGGAAGCACCTGATTTGGGTTGACTGCTGCAGATGGAGCCGAGAACTTTTTTCCTGAGGATAAGGGTCTGAATCATTACTCTGGTACAATCTCCCTCATCCTACCTACTCCTCTTTTTCCCCAAACCCTGTTCCTGGGGAGGGGGCACAGTCCAGGGTGGCAGTGAGGTGGTGTTTGGATTCCAAGGCAGCTACTCATGGGCAGTGCTGCTTCCACTAGGGAACCACGTCTCCAACTTGCCTGAGACCCAGGGTCCCCTCAGCAGGATGCTGAGTGAGATACTCAAACCAGGTAGGAAGAGAAGGTTGCTGTTCCATTACCACTTCTGCTGTAACCCTGTCCAGGGCCTCCGGGCCTTTTCACTGCCCTGGAGCATCCTCCTTTGGGGTGGAACTAAGCAGGGGGTGAGGGCAGCTACTGACCACCTGGGGCCTCTCCTCAGTCTGACTCCAGTGAACTTTGAATTGTTACCTTGGAACTGATGCTGACTGAGGTCAGGGCTCAGAAGTTCCCTTAAGAACAAGCTCAGGCTTGGCCCTCACAGACAGGCCCAGCGGGCGTGGACATGCACATGTGCTGCTCTGAGGAGCCATGTGCTGGGCTGCCACGGCCACCAAGGGATGGCGTGGGGGTACACCCTGCACAGGCCAGCAGGTGTTGGTTTCTGAGGCATTTCTGTTGGGCTCTGGAATTTCCTTTTTGAGGGTTGGGGGAGAGGTTTCTGTGGACAAAACCACCCTTCCAACTCACCCCACGCCCTGCCAGAATCCATGGTGTGGGAGTCACAGGAGCTCTGGAGGCCATAGTCTCCCTTGCTGTGTGATCCTGAGCCAGTCAAGCCCTTCAAACGCTTCTCTTGTCCGTGAAGTGGGGAGAGGAGGATCATATGGAGGGCCACTGTAAAACGTCTTCAGTACTGTTCCCATCTTCCTTTTCCTCCAGAGTGGGACTTCTCCATAGTATCTTCCAGCACTGAGATCCCTCCCTCTCTAATTTCCCGGCCTGTGTGAACCATCCCTGCCCCCATCCCAGTTGTCCTAGAAGCCAATCTTGTCTCCACTGAGTGGGACATCGGGACATAGCCAAGTGCCACCCTCTGCCCCCTCCACTGACTGGCAAGGAATAGGGTGAACCAGTGCTGCTCCTGATACTCGCCCTCCCCTCCACCCTTGGCCCATGCACATCACTTGCCTTTCTCTTCCCCTTCTCTGGAATCCTCTCATGACTCTGGCTGCCCCTGCCTTGAGCAGCAGGCCCTGAGCAGCTTCAGCTTGACTCCTACAAATCTGCAGCCACTGCCCCTCCCACTCCCAACTTGAGCCCCTGTCACCTTCTATATACTCCTTCTGTTCCTCAGTCAGGGACCCTCACGGGGGTTTCAAGGTGTTATGGTCACTTGGCTTTGCTGGTCAAAGGTGGTGTGGGGACTTCCTGTGTTCTCTATGAGAAGGGCAGGATTTAGATTGGGGGTGACATTCTGTGTGCAAGAAAAACATAAGCAAAGGTGTGAAGATCACAAAATTCCCCTTGGGAATCAGTACTGTTAATTGTGGTGAGGGACAGCCCCTTCCCCTCAACCACTGAGGGAGCTGACACCACCTGTTTGATCTCCATTTGGTTTCTTGGCCCTGTGAGATTGGTGGTTGGTGCAGGGTTAAGGGCTCTGGGTTTGTGGGGCAGGGCTCAGCCCTACTCTTGATACTGAAGTAGTTGACCTTGGGCCTCCCCTTGGCTGGCAGTGGGGCTGGACCCTTGGGTCCTCCTGGCAGTGACAATGTAACATGCACCCACGGACAGTCACCAAGATGCTCACAGTGGCCAAAGTAGAGGCCAAGATGGGGACCCCCAAGGTCTGACCCCATGCTGATGGAGACAGGGTCTCCAGGATGGCCACACACAGCTCACAATGGACAGAGGTGGCGCAGGTCCCAGCAGCCCTGCACTTCCCTGGCACCAGATACACACAGTACCTTTTCCTAATCTGGTACACGAATATGCAAGCTGCCTCAGGGGAGCCCTGCCCCTGCCCCATTTCTCACAGCTGCACTCAGCACCTCAAACCTTTCCACAGCCCTTTAGGGGCTGGGGGCCCGATTCCCACTATCCTCCATATCTCTATGCCTGTGTATACTACCAAGATGCTGGCTAATAGTCCAGCCCCTTCACCCAGAGGACGAGGGGGTGAGTGGGTGCTCTGACCAAGGAGTGAAGGGGCTACATCAGTAATCTTCAAAAGCAATGAGGACAGTCAGAGTCCAGCCTCAGCCCTCAGGCCCCAGGGAGGGGACGGCAAAATAGATCCACAGCAAGACAGTGGGAGCAGGTCCATCTGGAGGACCTTTGAGACAGGCTGATGCCCTCATTTTTTACATATATGAGGAAAGCGGGGTCTTACAGCTCCCATACAGGCTAGTTTCCCCAGGGCCAAAGGTGGGAGTGTCATCCCAGGAGATTCCCTGAGTATCCCAGCAAGCAGTCCAGTCTCACCTTGGGCAGCGGAAACCCAGGGCTCAGAAAGGCAAGCAGGTTGCCAAACGGAGCAGATAGGCCAGAGGGGAAAACTCACTCCAGGAGAATCTGGGACTCCTGCAAAACACAGCTGTTTCACAGCAGGATGTCCTCCTGATTGCTGGAGAGCCAGGGGATGAACCCAGCACCCACCCCCAGCTCTGCTCACAAGGGAGACTCCTGCAGGGCCCTTCCCCTCCTACCTTTCCCGTCTCAGCCCAGAGAGGACTCAGCGGTGCCACACGGGGGTTTATTCCAGTCACAGCTTCCAGAGAAACTCAACAATAAATTACATCATTAAATAAACTCCCTGCTGCACCACGCCCCCTTGTACCTCTCCTCTCCACATTACCTCTGCCCCAGTACCCTGTGGGGACCCAGCCAGGCCCAACCCCTGCACTAGGTTACAGGGGAGTGAGCCTCACTGGGTCCTGACAAGTGAGGGTTGAAGAAGAGTCTACCCGCCCTGGACCTGGGCCCCCCTGCATTCACTTGCCTGACCTTGACAGCTGGGCAGCTGCTAGTCAGCTGTCTCCTCCGGAGGGGGGCTAGGAGGGGGCAACAGCCGCCCCAGGCAGGCCTGTGTCCCTAGAGGTGTGTGGGGTTCTCCAGAGTAGGGTCCGTCTTAGTCATGTGCAAGACGACGGTGGGGGCCTTATACTGGCAGTGAGTGCCACGGCCATAGCCCCCTGAGGCCCGGCAGGCCTTTGCCCGGGCCCGGCCAGCTGCCATCTTGCGGTGGCACAGGCTCTGCCAAGTCTGGAAAGTCTTGGAGCTCCATACCCAGACGCCGCTGGTGATGCCCACCACCAGCGACATGAAGATTTTGAGCATAAAGACAGCCACCGTGGGCACGGAGCCCCCTTGCAGTGAGCAGTCCCTCCGGCCACCGGGCGTGGTGGCCGCCAAGCACGGCTGCTCTGTGGCCCTCAGGCGCCAGAAGTCCATGTTGAGGCGTTCATAGACGTAGCACACAATGACGCAGGTGGCGGGAACGGTGTAGAGAATGGAGAAGACTCCAATCTTGACCATGAGCTTCTCCAGCTTCTCCGTGTTGGTGCCGCCTGTCTTCATGATCTTGCGGATGTGGAAGAGGGCCACGAAGCCGGTCAGGAGGAAACTGGTGCCCAGCACCAGGTAGCAGGAGAGGGGCACCAGCACAAAGCCGGTAAGCGCAGCCGCATCCATGCTGGCCACGTAGCAAAGCCCGGTCAGCTCATCCCCCGCCACCTTGCGCAGTGTCAGGATAACGATGGTCTTGAGGGCTGGCAAGCCCCAGGCCGCCATGTGGAAGTAGCTGCCATGGGCCTCGATGGCCTCATGGCCCCATTTCTTGCCGGCGGCCAGGAACCAGGTGAGGGTCAGCACCACCCACCACAGCGAGCTGGCCATGCCGAAGTAGTAGAGCAGCAGGAAGACGAGGGTGCAGCCCGTATTCTCCAGTCCCTCCTGTATCACGTACAGCGCACCCGCCTCCTGGTCGCAGGCCACGCTCTGGGCCCCAGCCACCGCGCGGATGAGGAACGCTAGCGAGTAGACGTTGTAGCACATGGAGAGGAAAATGATGGGGCGCTCGGGGTACTGGAAGCGGTGAGGCTCCAGCAGGAAGGTGAGCACGGTGAAGGCAGTGGAGAAGAAGCACAGCGCCGACCACACGGCCATCCAGACGAGCGCGAAGTCCTTGTCGCGCCGCGACCAGAACACCTCGACGCCCGACCCGCAGCGCGGCGCGCACGAGCGGCTCTTCTCCACGTACTGGAACTTCTCCGGGTTCTCGCAGGTGCCGCCACCGCCCAAGCCCGGGGCGGCGTCGCCGGGGGGCCGCGCGGGCCGCGGCGCCACGGGCAACATGCCCAGGCCCTTGTGGGGCTCCGCAGGGCCCACCGTGGCATTCTCGGGCGCCTCCATGCAGAGCGCGTGTGGGTCGTTGCGCGTGGGCAGCCGGGCGCAGTCCAGCGAGTCCGGCCAGCCGAAGTTGAACTGTTCCATGATGGGCGCGCAGCGCAGCCGCGCCTGCTCGCACATGGGCCGGCAGGCGGGGATGGGCGTCGAGACCTGGTCCGTGCACATGGGCGCGTAGAGCGAGCATAGGAAGAAGCGCAGGTGGCTGTGGCAGCCGTACTGCACGAGCGGCGCGAACTCGGCCAGCTCGGCGGCTGCCTCGCCCTGAGACGTGTGGCCCAGCAGGTTGGGCATGCGGGTCAGGTTGTAGCCGATGCCACGGCACATGGGGATCTCCATCATCTGGCAAGGCGCCGGCCCGCGCCCGCGCTCCGGGTCGAAACGGCCGATTTCCAGCGCCGCGCCGCCCGCCGCCAGCAGCTGCCACAGCAGCAGCGCCCGGCGGAGCGGCAGCACGGCCATCCCGGGCGGCCCCGGCCGAGAGCGGGAGGGCGGCCCCGCCTCACTCGGGCCGCGCCGTCCGGCGCCCTCGCACCCGCCCGCCACGTCGCGGGGCGCGGGCCATAGCCGAGCGGGCCGCGAGTGTCCGGGCGCGGCCAGACGCCCTGGGCAGCGCGCGGGGAAGCCGCCCGAGGGAGAGGAGGCGCCAAGCCGGCGGAGAAGCCACCGCCGCCGCCACTGGAGCGCCGGCGGAGCCAGAGCGGGCGCCGCCTCCCGGGGCCGCCGCTACAAGCCTGGGGGCGGGGCGCCAGGTGGCACGCCCAGGGGCGGGACCTCCACGCTCCGAACACACCCCGGGCCAGGTTTTTAAAGGCGCCGCGTCTCGCTGCTTCGCCGGGGCATCCACGCGGGCGCACCACCGCGGGTCTAGGTGTAGGTTCGACCTCGCCTGCCCCCTCACAGTTGGTTCTTCCCCTTTTGTTGCTGCCCAACTTCTCCCTGAAACCGTACAGTCAGCCAGAAGATTTCCCTGCCCCTATACCGGGTCACCTCATTTACCCAGACGAGAACATTTCTAAGGCTTCCCGGCGTCGGACGCCTCGGCTTTTTACTCGCTGATAGTACAAATGCAGCCTCTGCCTCTACGCTCTGAGCATCAGTTTCCTTTTCTGTAAAACTGGCAGATAATCCTGTAAAAATGAACAACTTATTTGTTGCTCACGTGCTGCTTACCCGTCACACCTAACACTTGACCTCACTGTCTCTTCCTCCGCAATCCAAGAACGTTATGCTCTTTCCCAGGTGGGCTTCGGGAGAGCTGTCACCCGATCAGCGGGAGGCTCTGCTGTCTAGGGTGCCCCCTTGACACCTCTGGGACCTCGTAAGACTGCTTCCCGCAGAGCTAGAGGGCTCGGTTTTAACACCCTCAGTCTCCTATTGCCCTCTCCCTTCCTGTCCTCTGAGCATCCTTAGTACAGGGTATTCCCGGTTAATTCCTCTCTGCACAAGACGCCTTCTGCTCTCTGGTGCTGCCCCAACCGCCAGAATCTGAACTGCCTGAACCACCACCACCCACGCCCCACTAAGAGACCCACGGAATATTTTAGTTCATCTCACACCCTCCTCACCTAAACCTGATAGTTACCAGGATGATACCAGATCATTACTCCCCCTGCTTCCATGCTCAGCACCTAACCGTGGGGAGGAGGGAGTTCTGTCCTTTCCGTTGTACAGATGGAAACGCCAAGGCAGTCCTAGGGATGTGGCTCAGCCTGCGGGTGACAGCTGACAAGTGAGTGAGGTCTGACTGCAATCCCTCAGCTGCCCACACCATTCCACCCCTCCCATCCACTTCCAGGTTGGGAAGGTATTTCTGAGGGGCTGGGGTTGCTGGGGGCTGCCTGGAGTCCCAAAGCCCCTTAGCCCTCCTGCCTTTGTCCAGCCAGGTTCCCACGTGGTTCCCAGGTAGTTCTGTGGGTGAAACCTAAGTGCCACCCAGCAGGCCACCCAAGGGGCCCTGCTCTGGTCTGGGACTCCCTTAGAGACTGCCTCCCTCCTCCCAGCCCACCCCTGTCTGCCCTCACCCCTTGGCCTAGATGTACCTGGAGACTTAGATTTCAAGTGAGTGCTCAGCATAGGTCCAGCCCTAGCAGCTGCTCAGGGATGCTTCTTGGATGAAGGACTGAGGGAGTGGCCTGCACTGCAGGGGGCTATGAAACTGGTGGAGGACCTATGGTGAGCCAAGCAGACCCTGGACCAGGCATTTTACACAGTGACCTTTTTAACTCTCAAACAGCCCTGCAAGGAATTCTGTGCCCATTTTACAGATGAGAAATTGAGGCTCAGAAAACAAGCTTTTTGTCTAAGATTACACAGCTCACAAAGGTCAGGGTTGGCATTCAGGGCTCTTCTACTGCACAAGGCTGCCTGTCACCACCAGAGCAAGGGCACCTGCCAGCTGACCCTGCTCGGCCAACACCACCCTGTTGTAGAGCCGCATGTGGTAGGGGTTCACCAAGAAGTCACGGCAGCAGCTGTAATTAATGCTCACCTCCTCTTAGAGCTGCACTGGAGCAGGGATGGGAGAAGGAAAAGGAGATGCTCTGTTGCAGGCGTGCACACTTCCTCTCGCTCTCCAAGAGGACCCGGGAGGTTGGGTCTCTGTGGAGGTGCAGCCAGCCCTGTGTTCAGCACAAAGTACATCCCTGGCCCGCCATGAGAGGTGCAGCTGCAGGCTCCAGAACTTCCCATGGAGGTAGCGCAGAAATAGGGTAACTTTGAAAAAAGGACCTGATGAAAGGCCAGCGGCAGCTCCCCATTGCCCAGGGTGAAGGTCATGCTCTTGGGATTGGCAGCAGAAGCCCTTCCAGGCATAGCACCCCCACTTCCTTCCCTACCACGCCCAACTCCTCAGAAACCCATGCCTGTGATGGGTTTCCAGTCCAGAAGGCCCTTCCCTTCTGCTCTGTTGGGGGCAACAGCCTCCAGCCTCCCTCCTAGGGGCAGCCCCCAGCTCCCCTGGATGGGGCTGGAGGCTCTGCTTTGTGAGCCCAGAGTCCTTCCCACCCACTGTCCCTCACTTGTGCACTCGCATAGTGTTAGCATCCATCCATGCCCTCCCTCTGCCCCAATGCCAGCAGCTGCTCAAGGACCATGAGGATATTTTATTTCTCTCTGCATCTTGCCCCAAGAAGGCATAGGTGCATGGATGACAGTGGAACACAGCCGGAGCCCTGACATCACAGAGTCTGTATGAGGTGGGGGCTCTGGAGCTGCCCCCTCTCACTCCCTGGATGGGAATGGTGGAGACTTCCCACTGCTGGGGCTGTCCTGGGAGCAAGGATTTTTGTGCCCCAGCTCCTTACCAGGATGGAGCAGAGTCCGGGGGCCCTTCCTCTGGCAGCCGTACTGGGGAGGACGCCCCAGGAGCCCTGAGATGCCAGGCCTGTCACCATGGCAACAGCTGCTCCTGGGAAGCCAGAGGTGGGGGTGTGTGGAACAGCCCCTCCCCCATGCAGATGCTGCCTGGGAGAGAAGAGGCCTCTTGGGCCGCCTGCCCACCCACCCTGCTTTGTCACTTGATCCGTCTTTACAAAGGCGGAACAATACCCCAGGCGCTCACTGAAAAGGAGACTATGAGGAGGACCCTGAAGCGGGGACCGGGAGGAGGGAGATTACCATCAATGCCCACCCCCATTCCTGCTCCACTGGGCAGAGGGGGCCAGAGATAGGATGAAGCGGGAACAGAACCCCTCCCAGCTCCAACCAGGGAGATGCCTCCCTTCTGGGGGCCCTTGGCTGTGGGCCAGTGAGTTGCCCTGCACATGTGGGAAGGGACACCCTCCTGATCTGTGCCCCCTCATCCTAGCCTTCCCACACTCCCAGAGGCCCTTCTTACCACATCGTCCCTGACCACAGCCACCACTCACCCCCACCAGACGCATATTGCCCCTTCCCCAACTTGGCCCTGATATTGTCTCCAGGAAGACCCTGCCTCTGCCCCCACCCGATGGCCCTGGTACCCGCCTCTGTGCCCTGCAGCCACCCTACCTGTGCCTGTCTCCTCACAAATCTGGGAGTTTCCAGAAGTCAGTGGCTGGGCCATGCTCCTGGGTGTCTTGGTGCCTGGCTTGCAGTAAGGTCCCATAAATATTTGTTGAATGAAAAGAATGTCATAATGAGGAGCTGGCCGTAGAACCTTCTGGAAGAGGCTGAATGCAAGTGGGGCCTGAGGTTGGGGGAGGTATATTGATTGGACCCTAGGGGACAGAGGTGTCTGTGTGAGTAAGCAGGAACCAAGACTGTCCTTCACCTCCTCCAGGTGCCCAGGACACCCCTCCAGAGGGCTATCGGTGATGATGGAGGACCCAGCAGGTACAACACTGACAGGGGTGGTGGGCACCAGCACGTGTATGTGCTGTGTGTGTGGGTCTGGGGATGAGTTAAGTATGTCTGTACACATGAGGACATCCAGGGGCCGTGTGTGCACACATTCGCCCACACACGGGGCAGGGCTGGGTTGGGCAGGGCTCAGGGAATGGGCCCACCTCCCCACAGCTCAAGTCCTGGTTCTGATTCAGTGTCCTTTTATGGGGATGTCAAGGGCTGGACTAGATTGTTCCATTCTTACTAAAGAAGAATTTTAAAACTTTCTTATTAGGGCTTTTAGAATTTTAATAACTAACTCAACATTAGAAATGAGTAGAGAAATAAAATAATTGTTTCTCTCTTCCCTTGCAACCCTGGCCCTCAGGTAATCAGTATCAAGATTTCGGGCATCTCTTGTGACCAACAAGGGCTTAATTTTCAGAATATACAAACAGCCCATACAGCTCAATATCAAACAACCCAATCAAAAAATGGGCAGAAGACGTAAATAGACATTTCCCCAAAGAAGACATCCAGATGTCCGACAGGTACATGAAAAGATGCTCAACATCACTAATTATTAGAGAAATGCAAATCAAAACTACAATGAGTTATCACCTCACACCAATCAGAATGGCCATCATTAAAAAGTCCACAAACG
This sequence comes from Camelus bactrianus, assembly GCF_048773025.1. Taxonomy (NCBI): domain Eukaryota; kingdom Metazoa; phylum Chordata; class Mammalia; order Artiodactyla; family Camelidae; genus Camelus; species Camelus bactrianus. The sequence goes on along the minus strand of NC_133556.1, from coordinate 8,242,131 downwards.
ATAAATGCTTGAGAGGGTGTGGAGAAAAGGGAACCCTCCTACACTGTTGGTGGGAATGTAAACTGGTGCAGCCACTATGGAGAACAGTATAGAGGTTCCTTAAAAAACTAAAAATAGAGTTACCATATCATCGAGCAATCCTACTCCTGGGCATGTATCTGGAGAAAACTCTAATTTGAAAAGGTACACACACTGCAATGTTCATAGTAGCACTATATACAATAGCCAAGACATGAAAACAACCTAAATGTCCATCGACAGATGATTGGACAAAGAAGTTGTGGTATATACATAAGATGGAATATTACTTAGACATGAAAAAGAATAAAATAATACCATTTGCAGCAACATGGGTGAACCTAGAGATTATCATATGAAGTGAAGTAAGTCAGATAAAAACAAATACATGATATCACTTTTATGTGGAATCCAAACAAAAATGATACAAATGAACTTATTTACAAACCACAAATATATTCACAGAGGTACAAAACAGACTTTTGGTTACCAAAGGAGAAAAGGAGGGGGAGGGATATATTACAGGAGTTTGGGATTAGCAGATACCAACTACTATATATAAAACAGGTAACAGGGACCTACTGTATAGCACAGGGAACTATATTCAATAGCTCGTAATAACCTATAATGGAAAAGAAGCTGCAAAACAATATATACATATATGTATAATTGAATTACTTTACTATACACCTGAAACTAACACAACATTGTAAATCAACTATACTTCAAAAAAAAAAAAAAACGAGTTCAGACATCTCTTTTGACACTTTTTTTAGACTTTACAAACATAAATACATGTACTGCAGTTTTTTCTGATCTTTTCTTTTACTAAAACGGAATTAATATTGTACATTTTACACCTCATTTTTCTCATCTAAGAATCTATCCTGGATAAATGGGTGGGCATATCATAAAAAAATAAGTGTAGGAAAATATTAATGTTAGCACCTCATGGTGGGCATTCAGGTGCTCACTATAAATTGTGTTTAAATTTTCTGGATATTTTTACATTTTCACAATAAAATATTTGCAAAAAAATCTATCATGAATGTCTTTCCAGGTCAACACAGAGGATCCAACCCATCATTTTTAACACTCATTCTGATTTCCACAGTGTCGGTTTATTATAAAGGATTCTGCCAATCCCCTACGAATAGACATTTAGGTTGTTTCTGTTACGATCTCTATATGGGTACATGTATCTATGTTCAGGGTCTGCAAACGGTAGCCCACAGTCCAAACTGGCCCACTGCCTGTTTTTGTAAATAAAGTTTTATTGAAACACAGATATACTCATTGGTTTAGTAGAATCTATGGTTGCTTTCCAGCTACACTGGTAGAATTGAGTAGTTATGATAGAGACCATATGACCCACAAAAGCTGAAAACATTTACTATTTGGCCCTTTATAGAAAACGTTTTCTGACCTCAAGTGTACTTGTGCTTTTATTTCCATGGCATAGAGTCTGAGAACTTGCTGAGTCAGTGGATATGTGATTGATGGGGGTACACAATTGATGTGCCATGAACTTGCACATGTTTAAAGTGTACCATTTGAAGAGTTTTGACATAAGGATACACCTGTGAAATCAACACCACAATTGATCCAGATAATGAGTATCTTCTGGTTAAAATGCAACTCTCTTACTATGAAGCAGCACATTAAAATGTCAGTAACTGGTATAGATATTAACTGGTCAGTATCGTGTGAAATGAGTTTACTAATAACGACCATTTTTGGGGGATTCACACCTCGTGTTATCCTCATAACACCTTATGAGGCGTCTATTACTTATTTCAATTTTTAGACGCGGAAACAGGCTTGGAGCGAGTGGAGGAAACTTGCCTCAGGCAAGCCGAGCGTCAGGATATTTTTTTAAGATAATATATTCTTCACTACTCCCCTCAAAGGTTTTTGTCCCCTCCCTCCCTTTCCAAGTGACTATTGAAGTTCTGTCACTATACATTAGTCTGCACTTGGTCTACATAAGTGGCAGGTGAATGTGATGCTGTGGGACTTGGGGCAGCAAACTGAGTGCCGCCTCTGAGCCCCTGCAGCACACGGCATGGCCTGGGCTGGGCACTGGGACACGAGGGGACAAGCTGGGGCACCTGTCTGCTCGTGGTCAGCTGGATTCACAGATAGAACAGTGACCACTCTGGGGTCAGCTGATGTCTGTGACTAGAGAGAGAAACTGGGGTGGGTGTCAGAGAAGGTGACACATGACCAGGGTGGCACAGCCCGGTGGGAGTCAGGTAAGAGGAGAGGGAAGGGAGTTCTACACAGAGGGAACAGCCTTGGCAAAAGCTTTGGAGAGAAGACAGAAGGAGCCTCCCACAGCACACAGGGGAGGCTGGAAAGCTGGGATGGACCCTCTGGCCTAGGGGAGCCATGCGTGGGAAGGTTTAAGGGAGGGAGGACTTTACATGGTCTGTGCAAAGCGCTGTCGGGGACAAAGGACAAGCAAGGGCTCTGCTGGGGGCGGGTGGGGACCAGAAGAGGTGACAAGTGTGTGAGGCCTGGAGACGGGTTGGGGGGGCGTTTTAGGGCTCTGGGGGGCTGCTGGGAAGGGGCATGGCGTCTGCATGCACGAGGGCCCAGGGCATCCCACCTCCGGGGGGCCCCTGTCCTGTGTACCCCCCGGGCGCTGCCGGGGTGCTGCGGCCACACTGTGGCCAGGACGGGCCAGAGGCGCCGGCCGCTGCTGAAAGCTACTTTTGTGCGGCCGCTCCAGCTCCTGTTTCGTTGACGTTGGAACCTGCTGCTTATTTATCCAACTCGAAGGGAAATTCAGCAGCGGCCGAGGGGAAAAAAATAACCTCAGCTGCCGAGCTAGGAGGAAAGAGGCCCCAGCCTGGCCTCCGCCTGGCCCCCGACACCCTGCCCAGCCCAGCCGGGGGCCTCGGATGGAGCCTGGGCTCTCCCAGCAGCTGTGAGCTTCACTCTGCCCCTGAGAGGTGGGCCTGGGACCCCCACCCTCTCCGAGGCTGCTGGCCGGGGGGAGGGGCCCCCTGTGGCTTCTCCCAGGGAGTCACTTGCCTCAGGACATGCGGGTCCTCAACACGGCCCCAGCTCAAGTGCCCCCTCCCCCACTGGGGAAGCTCCAGGGTAGCTGTCCCTAGTATGTCCTGGAACCCTTCTCCTGGCCCCCCCCACCCTGCCTCCACCTCCCCACAGCCAACCCTGGCCCTGGCTCCAGGCCACACCACCTCTCAAGATGTGAAAGCAGAGCCCAAATGGGCCTGTCAGATGTGGAGGCACGACCTTTAGCCACTCCAGACCCTGTCGTTCTGCAGCCAGGGGTGGACATGTGGAGGAAAAGGTGTGGACACTGCCACCAGGCTCCACCCCAGTCCAGGGAGGGCCTCCCAGCTCTCCTGGGTGCAGCCTGCCTCCCTTTCCCTTGGTCCAACAGTTCCCGGGCCCTGCGAGGCCCTTTCACACCCACGACCTTGTTTGCCCCCATTTTACAGATGAGGAAACTGAGCCTTGGGAGCCTGGAAGGTGGAGCTGGACCCCAGGCCTCCTGATGCTGGGCCTGCAGCCTGTCTCCCTTCTTTCTGGTCATACCAGCAGACAGGCCCACCTGCTCCCCTGGCCGGGTCAGTGGTCTTTCTCCACAAAGGGCTGCACCAGGAGCTCCCGTGGGCAGGGGGCGTGTCCCTCTCAGTCGTGGCCTCTCCTGGTCTTTGCCCTGATCCTGGCTTTTGTGTGCGGTGGGGAGAAGCAAGGGGAGTTATTCTATACGAAGGACAGAAGCTCCCCTTCACCAACCCCTGCCAACAGGTCTTTCTCTGTTGCTGGTGTTACCATTTCCACAGGCGCCCACACAGAAAAAACCTCAAGCGTATCTTTGTGGCATTCAGGCCCTGGGAGGCGATGACACGGCTACCTGGATTCAAATCATACCCTGCAGCTGTCATCTTTGCTAATCTGCCCAACCTCTCTGGGCCGCAGTCTTCCCGGCAGTTAAAGGAAAGCTCTGGTGGTGCCATGTTCCTGGGCTGGGTGACCTGCACGGTGCGGGGTGGGGGCTCCGCACATGAGCCCGAGTCACAGCTACCGCTGTCCACACCCGAACCTCCTCTCATCCCACTCACACATCCTTCACTCAGCTCTCAGGACTCTGGGGTGCGCTATTGTCTCAGGCTGTCACCTGAAGCCTGGTTGTCATCAGGGCATTTTGCTTTTCACCATGTCTTCAGGGACTTTTGCTTTCCTGGGTCCTTTCCTCCATTAAAACAGAACTTAAAAAATTCTATTTTATAACTACACTAGTATAAAGACGAGTGTATTAATCTTATCTATAAAAATCCTTTGACCTAAAATTTATTTTTTCCTGATTTTAAGAGATAGCCTCTCGGTGGGACCCTTAGAAGTGCCATGGGCCCTGGTGCAGGGACTTGGGGCCTGAAGCGTGAGGCCTGTTACGCGGCTGGTGGACGTAGCTCCTAGGCTAATCTCTGATATTCTCTTCTGTCTAATGTCCACCCCTTTATCTTTTTAGTTACTTTCTGGGGAATTTCCTCATCTTTACCTTCCAACTTTGTACTATTGTTATTTCTCCTTCTTCTTTTTACTTTCAACATTTTTTAAATTGCAAAAGCCTTTTGTTCTCTATTTTCTTCTGCTTTACATCATCCTGTTCTTGTTTCATCATAAAATTTTTAAAAAGTGTATCAAAAAAGAATCTGTAGAGCCACGAAACACATGAACAACAGCTACAGGCACCACCATGGTGAGTCTTTCAGTCAGAAGTTGGAGTACAAAGAACCAGGCTGGGAGGGAGGGTGTAGCTCAAGTGGTAGGGCTCACGCTTAGCATGCGTGAGGTCCTGGGTTCAATCCCCAGTACCTCCTCTAAGAATAAACCTAACTATCTACGCCCACTAAAAAAAAAAAAGAAATAAACAAACCAGGCCCAAGAAGACCTAAATAGACATTTCTCCAATGAAGACACACAAATGGCCAAGAGGCACATGAAAAGATGCTCAACATCGCTAATTATCAGAGAACTGCAAAGCAAAACTACAATGAGGTATCACTTCACACCAGTCAGAATGGCCATCATTAAAAAGTGCACAAATGACAAATGCTGGAGAGCGTGTGGAGGAAAGGGAACCCTCCTACACTGTTGGTGGGAATGTATATATATCTGGAGGAGACTCTAATTCAAAAAGATACATGCACCCCAATATTCACAGCAGCACCATTTACAATAGCCAACATGGAAGCAACCAAAATGTCCATTGATAGATGATTGGATAAAGAAGTTGTGGTTTATATATACAATGGAATACTACTCAGCCATAAAAAGAATAAAATAATACCATTTGCAGGAACATGGATGGACTTAGAGATTATTATACTAAGTGAAGTAAATCAGACAGAGAAAGACAAGTATCGAATGATATCACTTATATGTGGAATCTAAAAAATAAAAGACACAAATGAACTTACTTACAAGCCAGAAATAGACTCACAGACATAGGAAACAAACTTATGGTTACAAAAAAGGGAAGGGTGAAGAGGGATAAATTCAGAGTTTGGGATTAGCAGATACAAACCACTACATATAAAACAGATAAACAACAAGGTCCTACTGTATAGCACAGGGAACTATATTCAATAGTTTGTAATAACCTATTATGAAGAAGAATATGAAAAAGAATATATGTATAAGTGAATCACTTTGCTGTACACCAGAAACTAACACAACATTGTAAATTGACTGTTAAGTCAATTAAAAAAAAAAGAAAGAAGCCAGGTCCAACAGCATACATACGGTTCATTTATATAAAGTTTGGGAATGGGCAAAAGTAAACTAGACTGGTATTTATGGTAGGAGTCAAGGAAATGCAAAGAGGTGAGCGTGGCAATCTTGGGGTGGGATGTGGCAGTCAGGGCGGGGGTAGGGGTGGGGTAAGCTTGGGAGGGGAAGGTGGTGGCTTCTGGGGGCTGGCGGTGTTCAACTTTTTAACTAGGTGGGGTCACCCAGGTGTCCATTTGATAACAAGTTTTAATGCGAACACTTATGTTTTGTGCACTTGTCTGTGTGTTATAGTTTAGTATTTAAAAAGGAAAAGGCACATGAAATATACGAGGCGAAGAGGGACTGTCCCCACCCCTCTTCCCCCGTAACAGTGTGGGTCTCACCTCTTTTGCTTCCGGACACCGGTCTATGCACTCACGTCCCTATGTACACACATACACGGGTGAGCAGTTTTCTTGTGTTTCCCTCAGATGGTACATGTATCGTCCTGTAACTTTCTTTTACTTGGTGGGTCTTAGACCCATTTGAAGCTCAACAGGCCTTCTTCTCTATAGCGGTGGCACAGCATTTCCCACGCTATTGATAGGTCAGAGCTGGACTGAATTAGTAATAGTACTTCCTGCAGGGGGTGTCGTAGGAGTAAATGAGACACTGGGGGCAAAGTGCTTAGACCAGGGCCTGGGGTGGACCAGGCTGGCCGCGAGTGGCTCCCCTACCATACCACGGGGTTAATGGTCAGCAAGGAAAGTGGCTCCAGCCCGCGCCTGACCCAGGGCAGGGCACGACAGTGGCTGTAACAGCAGTAAATATGCAGGAGCCACTCGTGTTCATCACTGTTAAGTGTGCACTTTGCCTCACTACCCGGAAGGGCAGGCTCCTGTCTTTTTCTTTATTTTGATGATTTTCTTGGCTCTCCTTCCTCATTTTCTCTTCTGGATGAACTCTGTTATCTAGTTTCAGAAATAATCTTACTGGATTTAGAGACTGATTTACTGAAGTTACAGATTGATCTGGGGGGAATTGACATCTTTACAATATCAAGCCTACCCATCTGGAGACACACACACACACACACACACACACACACACACACACACAGAGTGATGCTGGCTGTGAGGACAGCAGGGCTGGGACGGAGAATGATGTCCTGAGTGGGGGTGGGTGGGCTGTCCTGGAAGGACACAGAACCTCTGGCCAGGTGCCTGCTTGTAGAGGTGAATCCTTGTCCCAGGTCTTCAACCCAACTGTGAGGTCCATCGGTCTCTCTTCCAGCTGGAAGGACATGCCCACCCCGAGGCCGCCCTGAGTGCTGGGGGGGCACTCCATTTCACCTCTGAGCACCTCGCGTCCCTCCCCCGGCCCCGACCTAGTCATTGGTGTTCAGGGGCCTGAAGGACAGGTGGGGCCGAGGTCAAAAAGCCTGTGAGCCTCTTTACTCTGAAAGTAGTAGGAAGTCTCGGAAGACCTTTAGAGACAGGAATGATGTAATTAGATCTGCATTTCTCAAACAGCTCTCTGGGAGCGGGAGCAGGAGCGGGGCTTGGAGGAGGCTGTTCGGGCGGCAGGAATAAAGAAGAAGGGAGTGAGCATCCACCAGCCGCGTACTGAATGAATGAAAGATCAGCCCGTATGGATACCAGCCTGTCGGGAAGGAAGAGTCTGGGGTTGGGGAGGGGTCGGCCCTCCCCAAGTGCCCCCATGCAGCATCAGGTCACACGCCAGCCTGAGCCTCCCCAGCCAGGGCCGGGCTCTGACTGCAGGACTTTCCAGCCTTCCAGCTCCGGGCCGGGAAGGGAGGTCTGAGGTCGGGCAAGCTTCCTGGCAGGAGCTGGGACAGGGGAGGAGGAGCTGAGGAGCTGAGGAGCTGAGGAGCTGAGGGCAGGACGTTCCCTCCACTGAGGGGTGGCATCTGCCCACGAAAAGAAGGGGGCACCAGGGCCAGGTGCCTTCCAGATCTCTTCCCTCCACCCTGGGCTGGCAGGTCGTGCCAGGTGGGCCTGAGACTGTGACGAGGGGCCACCCCCTGCCCAGCATCCCCGCTTCACCCACTCACTGGTGGGGTGGGGACTCGGCAGCCCCTCGTCCCACCCCTGCACAGAAGCCCTTTCATGGGCAGGCTGGCTCGGAGTGCTGGCAGCCCCTCAGCCCCACGCCTCCTTCCTGCCGGGCCCCCACGCGGGTCCCCCTCTCCGGGCTCCCGCACAAGCCCAGGGTGGGGAACGGCCGGGCACGGAGCACAATGTGGCTCCTTGTTTCCCAGCCCAGCCGAGCCTCCTGAAATTGGCCCATTTCCTGCCTGGGCTGCGGGGCCTTTTCCAATGTAAATAAACAAATACGGAGAAGTCAGGGCTTGGGTGGATAGCGGGGTGTTGGGGTTTCTTTTCCCCCATCCCAACCCCAGGGCCACAGTCAGCGTGTGGCCACAGGGGCTGGATGGGGAGGCTTCGTCTGCTGACTCCTGTGCCCTAGTCCTTTCCCTCAGCCAGGGCTGCCCCAGGGAAGAAGCCCAGGAGCCAGGGCCCCCTGTCAGGGACTCCTGGGCTGGGGAGACAGCAGCTGACGGTGGAAGGGGCTCTGGGGTGGAGGGCAGTTCCTCAGGCTCCAGTCCCAGCTGTGCCACCTCGTAGGGCTGTGGCCTGGGGGAAGGAAATGCGCCACCAGCTGCAGAAAGGGCCCAGGAGGGGCTGCCTGCCTGGAGGGCTGCCTGGAGTGGGCCTCAGTCCCACGGGTGGGGGGATGGGCACACATGTCAAGCAAGAGAGTGAGTACTCAGAGTTATTTGGGGGAGGATGATGCAGGGGGGTCCTCCTCTGTGGGGCTGCATAGGGTGATGGGCAGGGGGCTGCAGGCGGGTGTTGGGGGGAGTCCTGTATGTCTGCTCTGATATTTTGTGAAGTCCCTTTAAATGGCTCTTAGTTTCTCAGATTAAAACACAGCCTGTGTCTCGGAGAACCACGCTTGCCACATGCCTCTTCTCTGTCAAAGAGGATGGCCTGGATACAGGGAAGGAGCACGGGCGAAGGGTCCGGCTTCCTGCTTGCCCAGGGCCTGCGCTGGCGCCCACTGGTGTCTGTGAGCTGTCCCTGCGGCTTTTAACCCAGGGGCTCCTCCCACAGGCCCCACCATGAGGGCCCCAGAGGGTTCCCCATCCAGGGCTTCCCTGACCTGACCACGCTGGCCACTGTGTCTGCTTTGACGTGGCCGAGTCTTGTGGTGGCAGGACGAGAGAGCCCTGCCCAGGGTGCTGCCTCCATTCATCTCTCACAACTACCCCTTCAGGCAGAAGCCCAGTGGGGATGACCAAACTGGGAGAGCCAATCCAGTCACTTCGTCTCCGAGGATTCTAAGGGTCCAGGAAGCGGAAGGTCCCTGCCTCTTCTTGACAGGATCATTTTCCTCACAATAAACTCTATGGAAAGTGAGTTTGCCAGGCCTGGACCTCTGTAAGTTACTGGTGTTAAGCTTAGTTTTTCTCAAAATGGCAAAAATCATACATTTCAACATCAGAGGGGCCCTGTGCCTCTTTCTCTTTGCCTCCTGGTCCCCCCCAGGCTGACCAGACAAAGGACACGACTCAGAAATGCACAAGGGTAAAGCACACGAATGACAAAGCGTCTCCCTGACACCCCACCTGCAAGACTCCTCACAGCTCTGGAGGGAGCTGGGTGGGAGATGCGACACCTGCTCTGCTCCTTCTCCCTCTCCTTGCCCCAAAGTACGTCCAGAAGCCCCTGATGATCATGCAGGGCAGAGCTGGAAAATCAGTTCATGAGATTATAGGGAGTCAGCAGTAGCCATTCCCTTCCCTCCAACTCCCCTCCATGGGAGGAATGTGCCCCAACCCCATTTAGCTTGGGTTTGGCCATGTGACTTGCTTTGGTCAAGATGTAAGCAGATGTGAGATGAACAGAAGTTTGAAAAGTGATTTCTTCCTGGGCTCCTGCCTTAGCCCTGGTCTGCCCTGGCCAGATGACCAGTCCTGGGAAGCTGAGACACATGAAGAGTCCTGGACCCAACTGGGCTTACAGCCAAGCCCAACTGCCCAGCAGGAGCATAAACAAGAAATACACATTTGTCATTTTAAGCTTCTCGGTTTTTGAGTGGTTTGTTACACAGTATTATCATGGCAATAGCTGACTGGTACTGTTAGATGAACTCTGAGTCCCCGTGTAGCTCTTGGCCTCTAAGAGGGGACCAATCCTGGCCAGGTATGAACATCCACTTGTCTGGATTTGATGCTGCACTGAACAGTCCCTGCCTCTCATGAGCAATGGAGCTGAGCCCCAGGAGCTCATGGAGAAGCAGTCCTGCCTTCCTCCCAGGCAAAGCAGAGTCGGGGTCCTCTGATCTGTGCTGCCCTTGTGCCCCTGCAGATGAGGGACCAGGGTTCCTCAGAGGAAGAGGATGATGTCAGACAGGGGCTGTCTGCTCTGAATATCTCTCTTGTTGACCCAGTCTGGCCTTCATTTCACACACATCAATCTAGAGCGCAGGCATCTGTGCATCCATTTCCAGAAAAAAACTTGAGAGTCAGAGAAGTTGAGGGACTTGGCCAAGACCACGCACCTGGTAAGCAGAACAGCTCAGGCCACACTCCTGAAGCTGGGATCTTCCCAAGACAGGGTGCTCTGGCCTCTCTGCAGCTGAAGGGAGTGGGGCAGGGACCAGTCCTGGGCCCAGCTAGACCTCTGGGGACAGTCTGTGGGTGCCCTCTCCATCTAGCCTGCTACCTTCCGGGAGGGGACTCTGGGCAGATGGGTATGTCTTATGAGAGAGATTTTCTTAGGCCCACCTCCCTCCTGCTCGCTCCCCTCTCCCCTTCCTATGATCCAGCCCCAGCCCTTGAGGGAAGAATGAACCCCAAATTTGAAGCCTGTCTCCTTCTCTTCCCCTCATCAAAGCCAGCTCCTGGACAATCGTCACTCCTGAAAGCATCTGAAACACTCACTCACACCGAGGCCCTGATGACTGAGGAGAGTTGGGCCACCACAAGGGGACAGCTGCCTTAAGGGAAGGATGCCCTCAAGCAGGCCACATGTCGACACAGCCCAGTGAGGTGGGGAGGGAGGTGGGAGAGAGGCCACGCAGGACAGGGCCTGAGCGTCCACTCCAAGTAAGCAAGAGTATGGGGCCAGGTGTATTTATAACACAGCCCTGAAGGGGACCAGGCCTCCCATAAATCACACTGTTTCCTTGACAGGAGTAAAAATAGCCCTATGGCATCCTGCACATGCTTGTGCATGGAACAGAGCTGGCCCCGCCAAGCTCTCTGCCCCAAGCCCCACCCTCTGGTCATCAGGACCGTTTCCACCTCCGCCTCCCCCAACCTGGGCACCAGGCCTGCGGCCCGCCCCTCATCTCCACAGAGGGGGTGCTCCCCTAGATGGAGGGGCTGCTCAGCTGGCCCCCGAAGCTCCGTTTACTAGGCCAAGACTGCTGACTCTCTGGCTGGCTTAGAGCAGCCATGGAGGAAACAACACACATCCTGGGCCGAGTCAAAGTGGGGAAAGGGGCAGAGCCGGGCATTGGGTAAGGAATAAGGGCTGGAGACAGGGGGCTGGAGGACTTAGGCTGAGGACCCTGAACAAGCATCCTAGATCACCATAAGGCCTTCCACTATCTGACACAACCAAAACCAGGGATAGAGTTGGGGAGAGACCCCTCAGCCAGTGTTCTCCAAAGGGCAGTCTGAGGTCTGCATCAGGCCAATTGGTGGAGCTCCTTACAGTAGAGATTCCAGGGGGTGGGCTCTCGGGGTGGGGCCACCTGCATTTTAAACCAGACCACGTGGTTCTGAGGCCCACTGTCCCTGCCTTAAGCCCAGGCCTTCCCACTCTGATGCCCACCCTCTCCCAAGAATGGAGCCCTGGATGGGAGGAGGCAGGACACGGGGGAGGTGAGCCACTTTTCTGGCTGTCTCTGAGTTAGCCAAAGTGATCTATTTGAGGCATGAACACACCTTACCAGTATTTATCTCAGCCTCTCTCTGGGAAATCCACTCCCCCTGGGCTGGGGGTAGTTTGAGGCTGCCTTCCTGGGGATGCGGCCTGGGCTCAGGTCTGGGAGGGTCCAAATGCGGGAAGGCCAGCTGGCCGTGTGCTATTTGTAACCCTATTCATCCTTTGCACACGAACTCTCCCAGCAGGTTATTAGGGAGCAGAAGCTGGGATTTGAACTAGGGTCTCTCTCACCACAATCCATGGTCCAGGTCACAGTGGGGCTCTGCAAATTCTTTACGGTGTCCAAGCTCAGTATTGTCACAGAGCTGCCTTCAGTGTCTTTCTCCTGTGATGTTCAAGATGCAGGCATTCGGCATCTTGACCAGGCCAGGAGGAGGCAAGTCGGGGTGGCCAGGTGCCCTCCGCTACCCTCGCTGTGCAATGCCCCTCTGGAGCCCCGCCCCTGCCCAGCAGGACCTGGCTGTGCCCTGGGTGCTGAGGGGAGAGGCTGTCACTCTGGCAGAGACGGCAGGCACTTAATTCATCTATTTAGACTGGGGCAGTGGTTCCAGCCACACCACGCCCTAGGAGACCTCAGAGGAGTCACTCCTCTCTGAGCCTCCTTTGTGCAAAGAATACTTGATGCGCACATATCCACCAGACAGTCTCCACTTACTGGCTCCAAACTGGGAATTCTCTCATTCATTAGACAAGTGTTTATGGAGTACCTCTTATAAGAAAGGCACTCCTCCAGGGCTGGGGGTACAGCAGGGGACAAGACAGGCCAAGACCCCAGGGAACATCACAGTGCCACAGTGCCAGGGTTAAGAGCGGAAACTCTAGAGCTATCTGGGTTCAAATCCTGGCTCTGACTCTCAACGGGCCATGTGACCTTGGACAAAATGCTTAACCGCTCTGTGCTGTGGTTCCCTCATCTGTAAAGTGAGGGTAATTATGGTACCTGCTTTGCTCTTGGGAGGATTAAGTGAGTCAATGGCACACAGCACTGAGTGTTGGCTGTTGTCACTGTTAGTGCCTGACCCGAGGTCCTCACAGGGCGCACTGGGAGGATTATAACAGGACAGCAGGCATCAAAGCATGAAGTACCATAATTTATCCTACGGCAGTCCCAGCGCTCTCCCTCTCGTGAGCTCCACGGGCCGGCCCTTGGCTCCCTGTCTTGGACCACAGCCTCCTAAACAATGGATAACCCCCTGAGGCCCTTTGCACCCAGAAAACGGCATGGAAAAAGCAAAAGAAACATGGATCGTCCTTGCCTTTGACTTGGCCCTGGGCGCTACCGGTCCACCCCCGAGTCCAGCCCGGATGAGAACAGAGGGGAACTGTAGCCCCCAAGCCTAGCACCTCTGTGCGGGGAGAGGCTCTGGGCTGCCCTCAGAGCTGTAGGGGCCAGCAGGCCGAGTCAGAAAAGCAGGCAAGGTGATGGCGCTGAGTTAACCATCCTGCCTGGAGGACTATCTTTCCTCAGCAAGTGGCCTGAGCTCTTAGTGAATCAATAAGCAATAAAAAGAGACAGCTGAAGATGCTGGAAAGTCTAGTCATCTGTGTTATTTCAGTAAAAGGCCAAATAGTATTAAAATTTAAACACCTGAGGATATCCTTATATTGAGAAAAAACTTGGGACATATTAATAATAATACTAAGGCTGTTTGGATGCTTTAAGGATGTTAATGCAATAATCCTTGCCGCTCTCTAACAGGGTAACCACTACGGTACTATTATTTATCCCTGGGTGTCAGAAAGGATGGCTGAGCAGTGGTTCTCAAAGTACGTCTCCCAGATGAGGAGCACCACCTTTACTGAGGAACTTAGACTTGTGAATTCTCTGGCACCCACCCAGCTCTGCTGAATTAGAAACTCAGGGCGTGAGGCCCAGCACCCCAAGCTTTAACAAGCTCTCTGGGTGATTCTAACACACCTCCGAACTGGAGAACCACTAAGCTAGATTTGCTGTGGTAACAAAAACTCCCTACTCTCAGTGGCTTAAAACAGTAAAGGAACATTTCTCCCTCTGGTTGCTGCCCACTGGGGGTGGGGGTGGGGAGACCTCTGCTCATCACTACACTCACGCACCTTTTGGAAATGGTCCGAAAGGCTTGTAACAAATGAAGAAACATTTATTCAAGAAACTCTATGAAAACTTGGTAAGAACAGAGTCTGTGGTATTTGAACAAGACCCTCCCTGGCCCCAGCCCCAGCTCAGTGGAATGGAAATCCCACTCCCCACTGGTGGAGCCCAGGACAGAAAAGTCCCTTCTCTTTAGCTCCCAGTCAGGGGGCTATCTTCCCAGAAGGGACACGACATTACCGTTTCTCTGTCCCCAGCTACCTGTTGCTGAGGCACTTATTTGGTCACATGTGGCTGAGAGGTGGGGGCTTCCTTCCTCTGCCCATCCCCCACTCAACCAGGGGCATGACACCCAAGAATGCTGAGCCCCAGTCCCCTTGTCCTGGCGTTGCAAGGCAGAGGCTCCATCCTGGCAGAGGCAAGCCAAGGTGACCTGAGGCTACTGCGCTTCTCCTCCACTGAGCACTCAGCTCCTAAACAAGGGTGTCATTCAGAGAGAAGCATACCCTTGTCCCTAGTCCCAGCTCCAGAGTCATGGCACAGAGATTTTGCCCAGAGGAAGAGGCAGGCTGCAGAACAGAAGGCTCCCACTCTCCTCCCAAATAGTTTTGACTTCCTCCTCCCAAAGGAATCGACTTCATTTGCAACAAAGTGTGGAGAAGTTCCAGCCTAGAGGTGCTTTCAAAAACAGTGGCGGTTGTGGTGAAAGGCAATTGGGAGGAGATTGGTAGATTCACTGGAGATATGGGCTAAAATGTAGGCTAGCTAGTTTGTCAGAGAACCAGGGAAAGAGACAACCATAAGGAGCCCTGCTGTGGGCCAAACCAAATCTCAAACACTGAGCCCAGGAGCTATCCCTGCAAAGGAGTCTGAATTTGACTGGATTAGTCTGGGAACCACTTATGCCACAGGGCACTGTTGAAAACAGTAGTGCAACTAACCAGCAATTAGTGGAGCTAACAGGTGGATATGGTCAGGAAAAGAGACAAAGAGAGCCCTGCCGAAACCTGTCATTCCAGGGTGACTGTGGGCACACCCAAGGCTGCACTCCCTGAGGAGCAACATCAGAGGATACACACTAAAGGGAGAGGGTAGAATAGATTTTACTAAATAATCCATCCAGTCACTAAACAAACAAATAAGCAAATAACATTAACAACCCCTAGGGCAGGGGGACCATACTGAGTTGCTACAATACATTGTCTGGAATGTCCAGTTTCCAACCAAAAACTTGAGACATGCAAAGAAATGGGAAAGTACACCAGGAAAAAGGCAAGTAACAGAAACCGCTGATGAGAATGACCAGATGTTGGACTTAACATATAAAACTCTTAAAGTAGCCATTATAAATGTGTTCAAAGAACTAAAGGAAACCATGATAAAAGAAAAAGGAAGATATGAAGACAAAGTTGCAACAAATAGACAGTACCAGTATAGAGACAGAAATTATAAAAAGAACCAAATGGAAATTCTGGAGTTGAAATGTACAATAACTAAAATGAAAAATTCACCATAGAGGCACAGTAGTAGATTTGAACTGTAAGAAGAATGAAAGACAGACTGATAGAGATTACACAGTCAGAAGAAAAGAGATAAAAAAGAATGAAGAAAAATGAATAGAGTCAGAGAAATGTGGGACGTCATTAAACACAGCAACATGTGTGTTGTGGGAATACCAGAAGGAAAGGAGAGAGAGAAAGGGGCAGAAATAAATATTCGAAGAAATAATGGCTGAAATGTTCACAAATTTATTGAAAAACATTAATCTACAGATCCAGGAAGCTCAACAAACTCCAAGTAGGATAAACAAGGAGATCCACAAACAGACACATGATAGTATAAATGCTAGCAGCCAAATACAAGAGAAAACTCTTCAAAACAGCAAGAGGGAAACAGTACTAACAAGTACTAACTTGGGAAGTACTAACAAGGGGAGCTCAACAAGATTAACTGGCATCTCATTAGAAATAATGGGGGTCATGAGGTGCTGAAATAACATATTCAAAATATTCAAAAAGCTGTCAATCAAGAAGTTTATATTCAGCAAAACTTCTTCCCAAAATCAAGGCAAAATAAAAACATTCAAAAATAAACAAAAAATTGAGTTACTCTGTTGCTAGCAGACTTGCCTTATAAGAAGTACTAAAGTATTTCAGGCTGAAAGTAAGTGACTGAAATTCACACGAAAATGAAGACCAGTGAAGGTAATTGTGTAACTATAAAAGACATTATAAATGAATATTTCTTCTCTTAGCTTATTTTAAAAGAAATACTATAAAACAATATGTACATAATATAATATTATTTGGCCTATAAAATAGAGAAATGCAATATTTTTGCCAGTAACAGCACCAAGGAGATGGGTGGGAGCAAAACTGTATTGGGCTAAGACAATGACCCAAGATAGAAATTCAAATTCACAGAACAAATGTTAAGGCATATTGGAAGACTTAATACTATTAAATTACTCTAGAGATTCAATGCAATCCTTATAAAAGTTTCAACTGCCTTCTTTTTCAGAAATGAACAAGCTGTTCCTAAAGTTATATGGAAATTCAAGGGACCCAGTGTAGCCAAAACAGTCTTCAAAAAGAACAAAACTGGAGAACTCACACTTCCTTCCTGATTATGAAATTTACTACAAAGCAAAGTAATCAAGGATAGACATATAGATTAGTGTAGTAGAACTGAGAGTCCGGAAATGAATTCATGTGTCTACTGTCAACTTGTTTTTGACAAGGATTCCACGACCATTCAATAGGGAAAGAGCATTGTTTTCAACAAATGGTGTTGGGACAACTGGACAGCCACGTGCCAAAAACTGAAGTGGGATCCTTACCTCACACTATACACATAAATTAACTCAAAATGGATCAAAGATCTGAGAGCTGCAACTATAAACCTCTTAGAAGAAAACACAGGGCTACATCTTCATGACTTTGATTAGGCGGTAGTTTCTCAGATATGACATCCAAAGCATGAGCAACAACAACAAAAAAGAAAATTGTACTTCATCAAAACTGAAAAATTTGTGCTTCAGAGGTCACTATCAAATAAGTGAAACAACAATTCACAGAGTGGGAGAAAATTTCTGCAAATCATGTATCTGAAAAGGGAGATGTATTTACAATATATAAAGAACTCTTACAATTCAACAATAAAAAGACAACCCAATTAAAAAATGGGCAACCGATCTCAATAGACACTTCTCAAAAGATATACAAATGGACAATAAGCACATGAAAAGGTGGTCAGCATCATTAGTCATGAGGCAAATGCAAATCAAAACCACAACTAGATACTACTTCACACCACCAGGATGGCTATAATAAAAAAATCAGACAATAATGTCTTGATGAGGATGTGGAGAAATCAGAACCCTCATGCACTGTTTGTGGGAGTATAAAATGGTACAGTCACTTTGGAAGGCAACCTGGCAGTCCTTTAAACATTCAGTTACCATATGACCCAGCAATTCCACTCCTAGGTATAGACCCAAGACAAATGAACATATATCCACAGAAATATTTGTATATGAATACTTACAGGAGCCTTAATCATAATAGCCAAAGATGGAAACAAACCAAATATCCATCAGCTGATGAATGGATAAACAAAATTTGATAGATCCATACAGCAGATTAGTCGGCTATAAAAATGAAAGAAGTGCTGATATACGCTACAACATGGATGAACCTCGGAAACATTATGCTCAATGAAAGAAGCCAGTCACAAAGACACGCAGCATATGATTGCATTATATGAAATGTCTAGTTCAGACAAGTCTACAGAAAACACAAAGTAGGTTAATTTTTGCTTAAGTTTGGGAACAAAGGGGGATAAGGGAGAGTTAGCCAAAGATTATAAAGTTGTGATTTTTTTTTGAGGTGTTGAAAATATTCTAAAACTGACTGTGGTGATGATTGTACATATCTGATATATACATGTACAGTGTATATACTAAAAACTACCAAATTGAATACTTTAAATTGTGTATTTTGCCAATTATATCTCAATGAGCTGTTTTATGATGCAATTCCTAGTAAGATTTTTTAAGTTTTTTTTTTTTTGTATGAGACTCTCAATATGCAGAACAGATGGAAGTGGTGTTTTACTAGTATACTTTTTTATAGTGTCAAATTTATTTACTTACAATAATAGCAATCATGTACTGACTTAACCTTAGTCTTAAGTTTTGCTTTGTGTAAATGTTTGGTATAAAATACATTTGAGTTTTCATGTTCTTCTTTTGTAAATAGTCAAAAATCTTTTTTTAAACAAACGTGTCAAGTATTCAGAAAAGGACTCAGAAAAGAAATTATATAACCAACAGCTAATACAATCCAGTTTTGTTAAACCTGCACATTTTGCATTATTTGCTTCAGATTTTTCTTTTAAGAAATAAAATATAACAAAACTAGTTGAAGTTCTCTGCATGAATCTCCCCATCCCATTTCTCTCTCTCTCCCTGAATCTGGTGTTTATTACTCCCACGAATTTCTTTTTAACCACATATATATGTATCACTATACAATATAAAGCATGGTTTTGCATGCTTTTAAATTATGTAAATATCATAATTTTGAATATCATTCTTTAACTGCTTTCTTTTCACATTATGTTTTTTTTCCAAATATATGCAAAAGAAGAGAATAATGTAATGAACCTCCCAAATCCTGGATTCAACAATGATCAGTTATGGCTACATGTACATCATTAAAACCCCTAACCACTTCCTTTCACTCCTCTGAATTATTTTAAAACAAAACAGAAATCATGCAATTTCAGTGGTAAAAATTACAACATGCAGCTTTAAACATTTTTTTTATTGAGTTATAGTCATTTTACAATGTTGTGTCAAATTCCAGTGTAGAGCACAATTTTTCAGTTATACATGAACATACATATATTCATTGTCACATTTTTTTTCGCTGTGAGCTACCACAAGATCTTGTATACATTTCCCTGTGTTATACAGTATAATCTTGTTTACCTATTCTGCATATGCCTGTCAGTATCTACAAATTTTAAACTCCCAGTCTATCCCTTCCCACCCACCCTCCTTGGCAACCACAAGTTTTTATTCTATGTTTATGAGTCTGTTTCTGTTTTGTATTTATACAACATGTAGCTTTAAAAGATAAAGACACTTCTTAAAAAATCACAGTATACTTTTAGATCTATTCATGTTAGTACATGTAGCTCTACTCTGCCATTTTAACTGTAATGTAAAATTTGATTACATGAGGAAAATACTTTGATTTCTTTAACCATTGGCTTATTGATGAATGCTTAGGTCGATTCCACATTTTCACCAAAAATAATAATTCAGATTAAGGAAATGCCCTTGTGCTTGTTGTTTACTGAGAAATTTTTTTTTAACATAAATGAATGTAATTTTATCAATTACTTTTTCTGCATTTATTGAGATCATATGATTTTTCTCCTTTAATCTGGTTGGATGGTGATTTACATTAATAAGTTTTTCTAATAATGAGTGACCTTCATATACCTGGTATAATTTACAACTTGGTCATATACCTATTTTTTTTAATTGCTGGATTTAATTTGCTAAGTTTGCTTAGGATTTTTGCATTTGCAACATATTCTATGCTAAGTGATTTATGATTTCCTTTTTTCCCACTGTTTTTGTTTGATGTTGGGGTCAGTACCATATCAGCCTTATAAAGAGTCATTAAATATCTCCTCTTTTTCTCTTCTTCAGATATTTTGTTCATGATGTGTATTTTATGTTCCTTGAATATCTGTTAAGAACTCACCTAAAAAGTCACCTAAACCTATTGTTTCATTTTTGAAGATGTGAAACTACCAGTTCAATTTACTTCATGATTATAGGTCTAGTGAACCTTTCTATTTCTTTGGGCATCAGTTTTACCTCCAATTTTTGGCCATTATGAATAATACTGCTATGAATACTCATGTACACATTTTTGTGTGAACACAGTTTCAGTTCTCTTGGTTGGTGATACATCTAAGAGTGGAATTGCTGGGTTGTAGGGTAACTCTGTGTTTAACTGTTACCACAGAAGCTGCACCATTTTACATTCCCATACAAGTCATGTACAAGGATCCAATTTCTCCACAAAGATGCAAACATTTGTTATGTTCTTTCTTTCTTTTTTAAAAATTATAGCCATCCTAGTAGGTGTGAAGTAGTTTTGTGGTTTTGAGTTACATTTCCCTAATGACTAATGATGTTGAGCATCTTTTCATGTATTTATCAGTCATTTGTATGCCTTCTTTGGAGAAATATCTACTTAGATTCTTTGCCTGTTTTTAATTGGGTTATTGGTCTTTTTACTGTTAAGTTTTTAGAGTTCTTTATATTTCTGGACACTAATTCTTCATCAGAGATATGATTTGCAAATATTTTCTCCCATTCTGTTGGCTATCTTTTCATTTTCTTGGTGGTATTTGAAGCACATGTTTTTAATTTTGATAGAGTCCAATTTATCTATTTTTTTTCTTTTGTTGATCATGCTTTCAGTGTCATTCTTAGAAACTACTGCCAAATCCAAGGCCATGAAGGTTCACCCCTGTTTTCTTACAAGGGTTTTATCATTTTAGCTCTTAAATTTTTATACATTTTGAGTTATTTTGACTGATTTTTGTTTGCTGAACCACTCTTGTTGTATAATCTTTTTTATTTGCTGCTAGATTCAGCTAGTATTTTACTGAGAATTTTTTTCATTTATATTCATAAAGGATATTAGTTTTCCACTTTCTTGTCTTGCATGCCTTCCTTTGAGTTTGATACCAGGGTAATTCTGGCCTCATAGAATGAAATGGGCATGTTCAGACCCATTGATTATTTAGAAGTATTCTGGTTTATTTCCAAGTATTTGACTATTTTCCTGTTATCATTTTTGTAAATGATATCTAATTTAATTCCACTATGATCATACTTTGTATGATTTCACTTCTTTTAGATCTCTAAAGGTCAGTTTTACAACCCTAGGTTTAGTCTATCCTGGTAAGTATTCCATGGGCACCTGAAAAGAACGTGTATTCTGCTATTGTTGGGTAGAATGTTTTATAAATGTCACTTAGATCCAGTTGGTTGATGGTATAGTTCAGTTCCTCAATAGCCTTTCCGATTTCCTGTCTACTAGTACTAGTACTTCCTGAAAGAAAAGTATTCTAGTCTTTAATGATAATGGTGAATTTGTTTATTTCTCCTTTCATTTCTGACAGCTTTTGCTGCATGTATTTTGAAACTGTTTTTAGGTGCACACACTTTTGGCATTGCTATGTCTTCTTGGTAAGTTGACCTGTGTAGTTCTTTGCTCTGAATACCTTGTCCGATATTAATATAGCCACTCTGGCTTTCTTTTGAATGTTTTCTTCATGGTAAACCTTTTCCCATTCTTCTGCTTT
Organism: Camelus bactrianus; assembly: GCF_048773025.1. Lineage (NCBI taxonomy): Eukaryota > Metazoa > Chordata > Mammalia > Artiodactyla > Camelidae > Camelus > Camelus bactrianus. The sequence continues at coordinate 8,220,915 of NC_133556.1, read as the reverse complement.
TAAACTATTTGTATCATCATATTTGAAGTAAGATTCTTATAGATGGCATATAGTTAGGTTTTGTTTTTTTTTAATGCCATTATTGATCTGTTTGGATTTAGGTCTACTATTTTATTAATTTTCTGGGTTTTTTCTTCTTTGTTTCTTGATTTCCCTTTCCTGTCCTCTTTTGGGTTACTTGAATGCTTTTTAGTAATTCATTTCAATTTATCTACTGTGTTTTTGACTGTATCTTTGTGTGTAGCTTTTAAGTTGGTTGCTCTAGGGAACACAATCTACATACTCAACTTTTCAAGTCACTTGGCATCAATATTTTACCACTTCAAGCGGAATGTGGAAACCTTTCCACAATGTGTCCTTTTACTCTCCTTGTTTATGTTGTGGTCATCATATATCACATGGACATACATTGAAATTCCCACCAAACAATGTCATAATTTTTGTTTTCAACTGTTAAACGTAGCTTTAAAAACTTAAGAGAATAGTCTATTGTATTTCCCCAGATGTTTACCATTTCTGTTGCTTTTCTGTCAATCCTGTCAACCCCAATTCCAAGTTTCCTTCTGGCAGTATTTCCCTTCTGTCTGAAAAACTTCCTTTAGTAATTCTTTTCAAGTAGGTATGCTGGGAACGAATTCTTTTAGTTTTCTTTCATTTAAAAATGTCTTCATTTTACCTTAACTCCTGAAGGATATTCTAACTGGATATAGAACATAGGTTGACAGTTCTTTTCTCTCCGCACTTAAAAAATGTTGTTCCACATCTTTCTGTCCACTATGGTTTCTAATGAGAAATCCACAGTCACTGAATTGTTATTCTCTAAAAATGTATGTTTTTTTTCCCCTAGCTTCTTTCATGATTTTTTTCCCTTGTCTTTTGTTTTCAACAGTTTAATTAGAATGTGTCTGGTTGTGAACTTCTTTGGGTTTATTCTGTTTGTGGTTTACTGAGCTTACTGAATTTATAGGCTTATATCGTTTGCCAAATTTGGAAAGTTTCTAGCCATTATTTCTTCAAATGTGATCTGTTCACATTTTATAGCTTTATTTCATGGGAGAGATGGGGTGGAGTATGCCACTCCACCTTACAGGCCATCTTATCTGGAAACAGAAACTTTCTGATTAATAATAATACGGCTACACAATTTTTTTGGATTAGAATTTGCCTAATAAAAATTTCCCATTCTATTACTTGCAATAGTTGCATATTCTAATATTTATGTGTCTTTGGCTTTGTTTAGTTATTTGACACTCTCCTTTAATCTACAAATTTTGTCCATTTACATGAATTGTGATCAGTTATAAATTTTGGACTGTGCCATTTATCTTCCTTTTCCTTTATTCCCTTTTCTTCTTTATTGTTTTCCATTAGATTCATTAAATTTTCTGTATTCCTTTCTCCCCAGCCCCTGCTCCATATATACATCTTATTTCATTCCCTTTGTGAGTTACTCTTAAATTTTTAACTTATATACGTAAACTTAAAATGTCTACAGTGTATGTCTACCCTTTTAACCAATACAAGAAACATAGTCACCTATTGGTGTTCAATACTTTGATTAAATCTTTTTATACCCCACAAATGGTTACTGTTACCATTTGATTTACTCATTTTTATTTGTATTTTTTGTTTATCATTCCTTCTTCCTTATCATTACTTCCTCGTGGGTTATAATATACACCATATATAGGAGATAAATATCATATATATACATGGGTATACAGGGTACATATCTTTATATAGACATATAGTCAGTCCATAAAATTCTGTTAGTAGTAAAATCTATTAATCTTTATATATAAAAAAACCTTTTTATCCTTGCTCTTCAATAATTTAGCTAAAGAATTTCTAGATACACTCCTATTTTCTCCTAGCAGTTTGAAGATACTCTTCAAGATGTTCTTCTGACCACTAATGTTCCCATTAACAAATCTCTTGGCAGTCTAAGTGTCATTTCTTTGAAGGCAATCTGTCTTTTCTATCTGATTGCCTTTAAGATCTTCTTTATGGTGTTTGGCAGTTTCACAGTGATGTATATAGTTGTGAAGTCATTCATCTTACTGGAACCAGTGCTTTTTGAAACTGAGGATTTATATTTTTCACAAAAACTGGAATTTTGTAGACATTGTCTCTTTGAATATGTCCTCCTCACTATCTGCCTACTCTCTTTCCCATGGAACTCCTCTTAGATGTGTGTCAGATCTCCTCATTCTATTTTTGTCTCTTTCTCTCTCTGTATCAGTAAGCTTTTGCTGCATAACAAGTCATCCCCAAATGCACTAGCTTAAAATAACCATTTGTTTAGCTTATGATTCTGTGCATTGCCAATTTGGGCTAGGCTTAGTTGGGTGGTTCTTCTGGTCTTGACCGAGCTCACTCATGCATATGTGGTCAGGAAGGAACTGGCTGGTCTAGGATGGCCTCAGCTAGGGTGGCACTTCTTTGCTCCATGTAGTCCCTCATTCTGCAGACTAGTCTGGGCTTATTCACTAAGAGTTTCAAGAAAGTGAATGGAAGTGCCCAAGGCCTCTTGAGGCCAAAGTTCAGAACGAACATTCTTCTGCCACATTTTATTGGTCAAATGAAGATGCAAAGGCAGCCTAGATTAAAGGGGTGGAGGAAAAGACTCTGCTTCTTGATGGTAGAAGCTGCAGTTGCAAAATCACATGGAGGAAAATGGAATTTTACAAAATTAAGAAAATGACACTTACACCTCTGTATTTGTAACCTATACATGATAGTAGTTTAGTGAATAAACCACTATCCCAGGGAATAAGCTGGGATCAGAGTGGAATAGTTTTGATCATTTTTGCAAGAAATCTATAATATTCCTTGTCATGGTTACTTTTTTTTTTTTTTAACTCTGTCCTTCTCTGCAGAGAACTTACCTAGTTAACTAAATCTTTCCTCAGTTATGGCTAATTTGCTGTTAGACCATCCACTGAATTCTTCATTTAAATAACTGTATTTTTCATTTCTAGAGGTTCTATTGGATTTTTCTCACATCTGCCAATTCTTTTTTCATAGTCATTTTTTTTCTCTTGTGCTTTTTAAAAAAACTCCTTCCTTTATCATTTTAAACATACTTATTTTATAGTCTCTACCAGATTGTTTTTGGGTGTTTAATTTTGCTGTTTGTGTATCTCCAGACATTTGATCAGGGTTCATTTCTTTTTCTGCAGGGCTTTATCTGTGGGAGTCCTGTGTGACTTCAGTTAAGGACCTGTTCCTTTAGAGCAAGTTTTTTGTTTGTTTCTCTCAGGTACCCCACAGAAATTACTAAGCCAGGAACCAATATTTATGTCAATCTCTCAGTTTTAGGTTTACAGTTGGAGTCAATTTGAATCTAAAACTTGTGTGAGCACTGGCTCATGGTAAACTCTCATTAATTCTACCAGCCAGGTTGAGACAGACAAATCTCCTTGTCCTTCTGTGCCTAGAGGTCTATTTTTCTTTCTTTCTTTTTTTGATTAGCACATTATTTCACTGAGAATATAGCCCCCAACAGTTCCAGCTTTGGTTGGGGGTCTCTGTTTTAAACCCCACTTTGGGTGGGTCCAAGGCTTCACTTTCTCTGGATGACATCCTGCCCCCATTTTCTGCCTGTGCCCTGACCACTCTCTCTTACCCCAATTAGGGAGCTGTGGTCAACTCCCTCATCACCCTCTTCATTTTTGGCTCTTGGAGATTTCCTTTTGTTTCTTAATTTCTTGGATTTAAAAGGATGCTGTTGGTGGTTGGTTTTTGTTTGTTTTCGTTTTAGCCTAGCTTTCCTAGGTGTTTAGAACAGGATGGCTTTCAGGTTATATAATCTACTATACTGTTCAGAATAGAAGTTCAAGTATAAACACAAATTAATTTTTTTAAAGAATCAAAATCATAAAATTTCCTGACCCTCATAGCAGGTAGAAAATCTGCAGAACACAGTTTGAAAACCACTGACACAGAAGGGTGAATCCAGGCTTCCTGCTACTTGCTTCCACAATTCTAGCTACTGTGCACTCATGCTTTAGGCCTTGGGGTAAGTTACTTAGCTACTCTGAGCCTTTTGTTTCTCTTTTCTATGGATAACCATACCTAACTCCCAGAACCTGGGAACATGCATTGGAACACCCCGGCCCTGTGATGCTTGAGCTGCAAGTCTCTCCAAATGGAAGTCTTTGGTATAATCTGGAACATTCCCTTAGGTGTAGCACCTCTCTGCCCAGCCAGGTGAATGGAGGGCTGGGTGGAGACAGGTTTCCATTGTCGCATGCTGTTTTGAGCTTCCCTACAGACATTAGTACAGAGGAAAGGCTCCCCAAGCAGAACCCTGGGCCCGGGAGTCCTGTCTTCTCTGCTATCCATTTCTGGGAGGACAGCCTAAGCTGGCCACACCTGAGGACGTCCTTTCCGACCAGTTCTGGGCAGAGACCCCATGAGAAGGCACCCCACCCCCTCCCCACCGACCTCCACTTCCAAACAGCCCATTCATCCTGGGGTTGGGGTATGGGTGGTGGTGGGAGAGGCTCTCCATCCTCTTGCCCCAGACCCGGGAACTGGAATGGGGGACACCCCAGTGGAGGCGGTGACCCCAGGGAGGCCCCTGCACAGGAAGAAGGGCATTTCTGTCTCGCTCTGAATCCGCCTCGGGTTTCGCACTTCCCTTCCCGGGGACAATCCTGACCTTCACCATGAAGGAACTTTTGCAAATACGCACACACACACGCACACAGGCACACACACACACACGCACATGTATTTTTGGAAGAAGGGGAAAAATTCCAAGAGAACCTCTGCTCGGTTAAAAATGAAGTGAAGATTATATTAAGAATGAAAGGCGAGCGGGGCCGCTGGGGCACAGACAGAGGGCCCTTTCATCGCGCCCGGCCGCGCGCCGCGGGCAGCTGCCAACACAAACGCGGGCGGAACAGAACCTGCGGAGCCGCCGGCCGCGCTGCCAGGCCGCGTCCCCGCCGATCCCGGGCTGGCGCCGCTCCCGTTTCCGCTCTGCTGACGCGCCGAAATCGCCGGGCGGCGGGGACCCCGGGAGCCGCGGGGCGAGCGCCCGAGGCTGGGCTCGGCTGGGGGCGCGGTTTCCAGGCCGCAGCTTTACCCGCGCGCCCGGAGCCCTCCCCCGCGCTGGATCTGTCCCTCTGCTCCTGGGCTGCGCGTCCTCATCCCAGCCCCTGGCTCATCGTGGGTGCTCAGTGGCCTCAAGGCAGCCTCCTCCGCGAAGCCCTCCTGGATCATCCCTGCGCTAGATTTCCACAGGCCATACCTGGACCTTCCTCGAGGCCCCTGTTAGGCCCAAGCAGAGTCCGCGGCCCTCCTGTAGCCCCACATCCAGTCTGAGCCTTTCCCACCCCAAAACGTGTTGGGGAGAAGAAAGGGTCCATGCCTGCCACCTGCCCTGAACACCTAGCGCTCCCTATGGAAATTCTCCATGGAGGGTGGGCTGCCTAATTTTTGCGGTACTCTACCTCCCACTAATGTTGGGAAAGCCATTCAACCTGACCTGTAAAATGGGCACAGCCAAGCCATCCTTCCCTGTTTCTCAGGACTCCTCAGTGTGGGGCTGGGGAAAGAGGCTGTGGAGAGGTGAGGACAGCTTGGGAAGTGCTGGGTGCCGGGGCCTTTCTCCATGAGACAGGCACTCCTGGCCACTGCCCAGATCTGCCCTCCTCGTCCCCCACCCCTACAGGTATTGCCTCCCACCTCCTCACAGGAACTCTGTTCAGAGGCCCCAAGTAGTGGGAGAGGTTATGTCAGCCCACAGCCTGGCCCCTGGGAAACTTCCTTCGCAATTCCACCTCATCACTTGGCTCCACCCCAAAGACAGAGGAGGGCACGGATTCTGCTGGCCACTCAAAGACCACCACCACCTGCCTGCCTGGTTCAGGGGTGGGCAGTGACTACTGTAAGGCAATCAAAACTTCCCTGTGAAAGCCTGCATTGAGGCTGCCAGGGGTTCCCCAATGCCAAAAGGGAAGCAGAGGTGAGAGACGCAGCAGGTGAGGGGGCAAGTGAGAAAGAGGAAAACCCGGACAGACACAGGCGGACACAGACATCACCCCGGGTCACCAGGATCCAGCTGTGTGGCAGACAGAGCACCCCCTGGGCCACCTGTGACCACAGCCAGTCCATTCTATTTTGGTTTGGGCTGGAGTAAACTGGGTTTCTGTCAGTTAGGATTGAGAGTCCCACCTAATATCTTCACCACACCTGAGGAGGAAAGCCTGAGACTTACACTTGGTACCTGTGACCTTCACAATGTGCGACCTGCTTCCCCTTCTGGCCTTGGGCTGCCTTACGCCTGTCCAGCACTTCACCATTTACAAAGGATTTTCCCAAGCACCACAACCCAGGCGTCAGATAAGGAAGCTTCAGTACTAAGTGCCGTATCCGGAGTCACACAGGCGTAACGTGGATGAATCACAGCCGAGCAGCTCCGACCACAGCTGGTCTTCCAGCCTCACCAGCCATCCTCCCTCCGCCTCACCTAGGACTGACTGCTCCTGACTCCCACACTCGGGCGTCTCCACTGTGCAGTGTGGTTGTGGTCCCCTTCCTCCTCTGCTGACCCCTGTTCTTCACAGCTCACAGCTCAGCGTGTGCCCGCCTCCCCTCCCCTCCTCTGAGCCTGCAGCCTGCCTCGGTGTTTTGGCGTTTGTGCTTCCGATGCTGTGGGCTGGGCTGCCGCCTTCCCACTTTGCTCCCCAATGCAGAGTCAGGGCTGGGGGCGGGAGCCTGCCCTATGTGGCTCTGTGTGCCTTTAGAATATTTAGGGGGCAGACACCACAGGATGTGATAATGGACGAGACTTGGGAAGGGAGGGCAAGAGAGGAGGGTCAAACACAGGGATCCCTAGGTTTGCTTCTGGCTTGGGTGTGATCACTAACCAAGCTCAGGAGCGTGAGAGGAGGCCCAGGTCACCCAGAAGAGACCAGGGAGAAGTGGTCTCAAGACCCCCAGGGGTGCTGCACAGAAGGTCCAGGGAGGAGGGGGCTGGATGGAGGAGGAGGTCTGGGAGGCTCTGAGGTAAAGGTGGAGGCTTTCACCCAAGAGGGGTGAAGAGAAGGTGATCAAGGACAGAACCCCAACACTGATGGGGCCGACAGAGGAGGGGGGGGAAGGAGGAGGATCAGTGAAGGAGACACAGAACACTGGGATTGGTCTGTGACAGCCACACGAGAAGGTGTTTTAATAAAGGATTGTTCCAAAGTGGCAAGTGATCTCAGAGGTCCGTGGGAAGAAGGCTTCTTTTCAGAAAGAGGATGCCCGCTAGACCCCTCAGCTCAGGGGTCACAGAGGACCTGGGTCAGAATAATGTCCATGCAGAGGTGGTGCAGATGTCTGACAGCAGTGGGCCAAGGGGCAGGTGATGGAGGGGACGCTAAGAAAGCAAATGCAGACAGCTCCGCCCAAAGCCTGGCAAGTGAGGGCTTAACAAAGAGGAGGAAGATACACTGAAAACCACGAGAGAGAGCGCTGAAAGAAATCACAGACCTAAGTAAATGGAAAGACACTCATGTTTGTGGATTAGAAGACTTTATAGTGCGAAAACAGCATTATTCCTTAAATTAATCTACATATTTTGGCAGTTCCTACCAAAATCCCCCCCCAAAGCTGCATTTTCTTTTTGCAGAAATTGACAAGCTGATCCAAAAACTCACATAGAAAAATGTACAGAATCCAGAATAGCTAAAACAAAATTGAAAAAGAACAAGGTTGGTGGACTCACAATTCTGGATTACAAAACTTACTACAAGGCTAGAATAACCAAGACTGTGTGGTTGTGGTCCAGGGGCAGTCACAGATTGGGGAAACAGAATCGGGAGTCTAGAAATAAACCCATCCATCTACGGTCAATTGAATTTTGACAAGGGTACCAAGTCCATTTTGTGGGTCTGGTCTTGAAGAGCCTCTTCAAAATGATGCTGAGAAGCTGGATATCTACATGCAAAAGAATGAAGTTGTTCCCTTACTTCATACCATAAACAAAAATTAACTCAAATTGGATCAACAATCTAAGTATAAGAGCTAAAGCTATAAAACTCTTAAAAGAAAACCTAGGGGTGAATCTTCCTCATTGGATTTGGTTTCTTTTACGTGACACCAGTGGCAATAAGCAACAAAACAAGAGATAGGTAAATATGGACTTCATCCACATTTCTGTGCTTCAAAGGGCACCACCAAGAAAGTGAAAAGGCAATCGACAGAATGGGAGAAAGATTTTGTAAACTGTAAATTTGATATGGGCCTAGTTCCAGAATATACAAAGGACGCTTTCAACAATAAAATGACAAATGACCCAATTAAAGAATGGTCCAAGGATCTAAACAGACATTTCTCCCAAGAAGGCATACAAATGGCCAAGAAGCACATGAAAAGATACTTCACTTCAACTGTCCTTAGGGAAATGCAAATTAAAACCACAATGAGACATCAGTTCACACCCACTAAGATGGCTATAAAACTGCTACTACCACAACAACCAGAAAGTAACAAGTGCTGGTATGCATGTGGAGAAATGAGAACCCTCCTGTGTGGTGGGAATGCAAAATGGTGCAGTTGCTGTGGAAACCAGTCTGGGTGTTCCTCAAAAAATGACATGTGGAATCACCACTTGACCCAGCAATTCCATTCCTAGGTATAGACCCAAAAGAACTGAAAACAGGTGTTCAAACAGAAATATACTCAAATGACTCAAATGTTCATAGTACCATTATCCGCAATAGCCAGAAACACAGCAAATATCTAGCAACTGATGAATGGACGAACAAAAGATGGTATATACATACAACTGTATCATTCAGCCCTAGAAAGGAATAAAGTACAGATACCTGCCACAACATGGATGAACTCTGCAAATATTACGCTCGTGAAAAAAGCCAGACACACAAGGCCACATATTGTATGATTCCATTTATATGACACGTCCAGAATAGGCAAATCTGTAGAGGTGGAAAGGAGACTGGTGGTTGTCAGGGCCTGAGAGGACAGTGGGAGTGACTGCTAATGGTTCTGGCATTTCCTTTTGGGGTTATTCAAAAATTCAAATATTCTTGAATTAGATAGGGTGATGGTTATACAACTTGTGATCATGCTAAAAAAAAAACCATTCAATTGTATACCTTTAAAATGTGATATTCGTGGTATGTAAATTATGTCTCAATTTTTTTAAAAAGGAGGAAGAATATATAAGATATCCTCTTATAAACATTGTTAACTCTTCTGGAAGGCAAACAAGGAAACTGCCAGCAGTGAGGAGGGACCAGGAGTGGGGTGGGGGCAAGGATGGGAGGGAGAGCGCTTGTACGTCAGTTTTGAGTCATGTGAATGGAGTAACGTTTTGCAAGAAGTAAATAAATAGAAAAAAATAAAAGGGGTCTGGCTACAGATGAAAGGAGCAGGCAGGATTGAAGGAGTCTTTTACTGGAAAGGAGAGACTGGGCCATGTTTGGAGGCAGAAGGGAAAAGTGTTCCAATGCCCATTAGAGGGCGGGCCCCATGGGGCACACACAGAGGCTCATGAACCACTGAGTCCCGGATCACTGGCCCAGAAAGGGGCAAGGGGTGGGCACTTCCCCCCACCCCCTTCCCTGAGGACCCAGGGGAGGAATGAGAAGGCGAAGATACAGAAGTAGGGGTGGGGGAAGGGGGGCCTTATTTCATGCCCAATGGCATTTATTGGCTCTGTGGAGGAGGAGACCAGGTCACTGGGCCTGGAGAGAGGAGGGGGTGCCTGGAAGGGAAGGGGGCCTGAGAATCAAGGGCACGGTTAGCAAGGGCCTCCTCAAGGGATTCACAAAGGAACCAGTGACGCAGGAAGGGCTGCTGAGTAATCCTGAGGTTGGAAAGGCACCTCGGTGATTTTCACATCCATTCCCGAGCCTGAGTGAGGCTCTTTGTGTGCTGGGGGACCCTGTGCTACTGATGGCTGTGGCCAGGCAGGGGGCAGCCCACCAAGGCATCTGCTTTTCACTCCCAGCGCTGAGATGGAGGAGTGGGCCTTCCAGTGCCTGTTGGAGGGAGGGCCCCGTGGGGCTGAACCCCTTGCAAGCGTTTGGGAGAAGTAGGGGTGGAGGTGCACGTCCTGAGCAGAAGGGCACAGTGTCCATGGTGCCCTGGGAGTGGCCCTAAGGCTGGGGAGTCACACCATCTCTGGGGCAGGGACAGAATCGGGTAAGGCCAGGGGAAGAGGTGGCCAACATCGTTGTGGCCTTCGGTCCTCCAAGTCAACTGCAGATTTTCCAGCAACTATCCGCAGCAAAGTTGGAAACCTGCGCTGCATTTCCAGGCAACTAGCTGCCGTCCGCCGTGGTGCCCGGGGCTCTCCCGACACCAAAGATGCCATTGGATTGGCTTTCACCCCCAGCACGGAGGGAGGGAGCCCCGTGGTTAAGGCGTCCATGTGCCCTCCACCCTTCTCTGGGTGGATGACTCCCAGATCTGCAGCCTGCAGAAACCCAGCCCCAGCCTGCCTGACCAGCACTTGCCCCGCCCTTTTAAGCGGTCACTGCACCCCGAGGCTCATACTAAGCTCAGTCTTTTTGTCTGATTGACTTGGGTTTGTCTTTTTTTTTCAATCAAGGGACCTTGAGCCAAGTTCCTTCAACACAGCCAACCAAGGCAGACCTCGTTCCAAGCCACCTATTCTGCTTTATCTGACTTGTCCATAAGGATTTCATGAGGTATGTGGACATAGCTCATAACCATGATCTACTTATTCCTTCAACAAACTGGTGCTCCTGTCTCTCTGACTGTGCTGGAGAGTGGAAGACCACAGCCAGGTGACATCCTGTCCCTGCCCTGGAGGAGCTCACAGCCTTGAAGAAGTCAGGCCAGATCATCTGATTACCACAAGGTGATTGAAACCAGGGGCCTGAGCATCACAGAGGCAGCTGTCAGGGTGGTCAGGGAAGGCTGCCTGGAGGAGGTGAAGCTTTTTTTCCCCTCTCTCCAGGTTTATGCGTGTACTTATAACTACCTTATACATGTGGTTTTTGTATAAAAAAATTAAAATGCTTTTTTAAAACATGAGAAATATTCTAATACCAAGCAGAGAGGGAAGCTTCTGTGATTTAATTTGTTGGATTGGGGAGTGAGAAACTCACTCTTGTGCTGAATATCCCCTTTTCCATGATTGTTGGGACGACAGGTGGTTTGCTGGGGACACGTGTCCTGCCTCTTTGTGATCCTCAGGGGCTTCTGCTCGGGATCCTGCCTTAAGCTAAGCTTTGGAAGAGGAGTGGAAACGCAGTCTTGTCTGAGAGCAGCACTTGTGGAGGCACAGGGTGTGGAATGGTGTGAACATTTAGGAACCGCAAGTGGCTCAGCGTGGCTGGAAGGCAGGGAGCCTGGCAGGGAGTTGGCTGGAGGCATGCCAGGCCTCCTGTGCTAAATTAGGGAGTTTGAACTTTATCTCAAAGGCTATTGAGAGCTACTGAAGCACTGAAGCCGGAGCAGGACGGGCCATCAGGTGGAGGAGGAATGACTGGGACTGGGGAGGCTGGCTGGGAGCCTGTTCAGGGATCAAGGTGAGAAGTCACAGAGCTGATCCAGGCAGGGCAGAGAAATGGACAGTTAAGGGCTGTACAAGGGCATGGAGGAAGCAAAAGCCTCAGCTTCGGGATGAGGCTGAGTGGGGGGGTGGGGTGGGAGTGGGGAAGGGTCTGGCGCAGGGGCTGGGGCAGCGGAAGCAGCTCGAGGGAAATGACTTTCACCTCCTCGTGCGAGGTACACCCTGTACAGAGGTCTCCTGAGCCACGCAGGGGTCCTTCCAATACAAACCACATGAGTTTGGCTTACCTATTCTTGAGGACCAGGTAATGACTCTGGCATATCTCCACTTCCTCATCCACCTCACACTTTACCTCAAGAGGCTTGTAGAAACCAGCATGAGGTTTGGCATCAGGAATTTAGATTCAGATTCCACTGGCATCCGGTGAGCACCCATCACTGAGTGAACCACAAGGTCACCGCGGGGACACCAAGTAAGTGTGGGGCTCTTTCTGGGGCAATGTGACCCTTGTTCCAGAATCTACCTTTTCCAAAGTGGCTGTTTGTCCAGAGTCTGTTTCCTGGTGCCGTTCTTGTTTCCTGGGATTTTTCAAAGACAGCCGCAGAGCCAACCCCCACTCCTGTAAGTCACTTCCCATTTTGGATGGTGAATTTTCTGGGTCCGACTTTTATTCTCCCTAGAAGGATGTTTCAGACCTTGATGTGAGCAGTCAGTGAGGGGGAGCTCAGCAGGAGGGGGCTGGAAAAATGAGCGGGATGGGGGAGACAGAGATTTGACTCAAGGCCTTCCCCCATCTGCAGCTGCACTTTTAGTTTGAAGGGTTGTGAATTAAGAAAATCACATTTGTAGGAAAGATAAAACATTTCTTGGTTTATTAAATATTTACATCATAGCGTGCTGTTCTCTATCTGCTGACATCTCTGTCTCTTTCTAGAATGTTTGCCTCCTATGCTAGAAACACAAGTGCATGTGTCCAAACACAGACACACACACACACACGTCTTTGCTTAACTGATGCTCTGGATTAAGTCTGACTCCTCACTATTACTATGTCATTATCATGACTGAGTGGATCAAGGTGATTAGAGGTCAAGGTAAGCTTCTTAACGAGGTCAGGAGAGAGAAGGAGCCAAGCAAAGAGCCCATCTGGCTCTTGAGCCCTGGAGAGAACAGGCATCTCCAGGACCAGTGTCCACCCGGAGAGGAGCCTGCAGGGCTCCCCAGTGCCCACAGGAGGGTCTGATTTCTCTGCCTCTCTCTCACACACGCACACATCTCCTGGATCTGGTACCGTCTGCCCACGTGACATCCACGTGAAGACATTTTCTCAAACGAGCACGTGGGTCCCCTTGGGGCCTCTGGTCCTGCCACGCTTCCTGCCTGGAGCAGGTCCTCCAGGCTCTTCTGTCGCAAGTCGCCTGCCTGCAGAGCCCCTCTGCCCCGCCCGCTGTGCCAAGGACTGACTACACTCGCTGCTGTTTCCTCTTGGCCACAGGAGCCGGTCCCAACACCCAGCACAGACCAGTCTTTACGGAGCAATTGTGTTAAGCAGCTGAGGCAACAGAGATGCTGAGAGCCGCTCCCAGCCGGTCACTGGCCCCACCCAGGGCAGCCGCCCCGGCCACTTGCTGCGGCCCAGGCAGTCCTTGGTTTCTCTGGGCCGCCAGGTTGGCCTGGAAGCGCAGAGTGAGCTATGTCGCCACCTATTGCCCGGTCAGCTCAGCAAAAGCCAGGAGGGCCTCCGGCCTTGCTGAGAGGGAAACAGCCCAAACCCTATTGCAGAGGTCAGCAGCCAGCTCAGTCTGGAAAGGGGAGGGTCCCTGACCACCTCTCTGAAAGGGCTGCCCTCCAAGTTAGGCCATCCCAGCCAGCCCCCTGCAGCCGGGAGGCAGGGAGGCCCTGGGTCAGTGTCTTAATCTAAGCCAGTCTCTTCCTTCCCGGGTAAGTGAGGGAGCCCCCTCCCTCGCTCACCTCCCAGAGTTGTGCCAGGAATGAGCTGCAGGGATGCGGTGAGGCCCCGGGGACTCCTCAGGTGGTGGCTGTCATCACCCAGCACCACACTGTCCAAGACGCCACGGGGAGGCTGGCTCCACGACACTCACGACACACATTTTGCAAGACCCGAGGAGTACAGAGTACAGGAGGACTGACTGGCTCTAAGGTTTCCAATTAACTGTCTCAAAACAGCTCCCCACAGGAGGGAGGTTTCAGGGGAACCCCAATCCAAATGCACAAGCATTTTACTGTGAGGTCAGTCAACAAGAGCTGCTCTGGCTCCAGAAGACGAACCCAACTCCCACTCGCGATGATCCGACTGATCCCTCTACTCCACCTACTGACTTTACAAATTTAGGGGAATTCACACAATTAACTTACACTGGATCTTGCAAGGACAAGGAAGTGTTTTACTTACAACAAAAACATCTGTAACATAATTCTCTCCCTTCAAAGCAGGGAACCCTATAAAATACACAGAGATCTCTCTTTGTATTTCCCAGGACATTAGCGGTGGGAAGGGGTTGGGATTGGGAGAAAAGCCAAGGCTATTTTATTTGGAAAAAAACAAGAAACTATCTCAAAAAACGCATTTTTCTACTCGTCAGTAGCTACCCATTCCCCTCCTCTGTATGAAAACGTGAAAACAGAAAACATCGCCTGTGAAGACACTCTGGTGTCACTCAGAGGTGAGACAGCAGCCTCAGGCTGTGGAATCCCAGCCCCTCTTCCAAGCAGGTCACTGCCACTCAGTATGCCCTGGGGAGTTCTTTCCAAAAAGCCCCCTCCACACCCCTACAACGATGGAGAACTCCTGGCAGCCTCGATTCTCTTGCTTGTAGTTAGCGGAGGATCTAGGAATCAAACACAGCAGTCAGAAACACAATAGGACTCGGACATCCCAGAGGGAATCAAAGCCCATCCCAGGTCTGTGGTGACGGGTCCAGAGGGGAGTCAGGGACAGATGCCATCGCTGCACGGGGTGGGTTCTGAGAAATGGTGACCATTAATATGGTGGCTTTGAAACTTCAAGTCAAGAACATGGGATGCAGTCTCAGAAATCAGAACAGAAGGGACCCTAGGAACATCCAGTTTGACTTCACTTTTCAGATGAGATCCCAAATAAATAACCAACTCCCAAATGCTGGCAGAGCTTTATTCATTAGTCTTGCTCAACTGCTCCACCAGGACTTACACTTTCTCAGCCGTTTAGAGATGTGGAAAATGCCCCGAAGAGCCAAACACACAGGCAGCTGCTTCTCAATGGGGCACACGAAAGATCTGTGCCACACTGAGCAGCATGAGCCGCACAGGATGTGACCAGACAGGAAGGCTAGACAGGCCTCGCCTGGGCAGCTCCACAGGACTGCCAGCTTCACACCACGCACCTCTGTGAGCTGATGGCAGAAACTCAGGGTGGCAGTTTATCTGGACTTGACTCCTGGGTTCCACTATTTCCGGCTCTGTGATCCTGGGTAAGTCACACCTCCTGTTTCCTCACCTGTAACACATGCCTGATTCTATGTACTTCACTGAGCTGTTACAGGACCAGTGTGACACTGTCTGGAGGAGGGGACACAAGGAAAGCCAGTACAATGGTCGATGGTTCTGCAGTCCCTGCCTGGCCCACCATCCCTCCCCAACTCCCCAGAGCGGAACGCTGGCCCCAGGGCCACATAAAATGCCACACACGGGTGGGTACTGGCTGGATGTGCCATCCCAGCCTCCTGTCACAGTGTGAGCAGCTGTCTGGGCCATGCTGTGTGTGTATCCAAGCCCAAGCAAAGTCATGGAGAAACAATGGGATCTTGTGATAGTCTGTGATGCAACAACACTGAGAAATGTCCAGCCATGGGGCCAAAACCAACCGGACGTGCCCTCTGGTCACCTGTAACTGCCATCCAGCTTGAGTCCCAACAGCGCCTGAAGTGCTCAGGCCCAGGACTGACAGCGAACCAGGCCTCAGTCAGTGAGGAGAGAGGGAGGCCTGGGGGGGCACTGATGAGGCCGGATTTAATTATTCCACCACTAGTGCCACCTCTGCTACACACACGTGCAAGACTCGCCGTACTGTTAAAGTGAGGAGTGACTCTGCTTTACAAAGAATTCAACTCTTTGTCCAGCCGATTATAAATGGTAAAAGCACTAGAAGGAAACAAGACAGTTCTTCTCAATTAAGAAAGGGAAAGGCAAAGAAACAAATGAGAAGATGCTGACCAGTCACTAGTAACCAAGGAAAAGCAAATTAAAACATCAGAAAGGTGCACTGAGGCCCCTTCCACTGGTAATCTCACTTCCTGAAATCCTTTCAACAGAAACAGAAGTACCCTGAGTACCCTAAGGACTTTAACTTGGTAGGTACCGCCTCTGCCCGCCAGCTGGGAACCCCCTGCTCTCCTCCTGGGGCTCTGGGGCTCTCCTTTTGCTTTCTCCCAAGTCCGAAGGTCCCCCCACAAACTCTTCCCTCTCAAGCATCAGGCAACCTGAGGAAAACAAAAAAATTCCTGCTAACCTATGATGAAGAACAAATTTAGTTTCCTTCTGCCTCAAATTCTCCTACTCCATTTGAAGGTCTTCCATTACAAAAATGCCCCATTATTTTCTTAGGGAAGGAAACGTTCTTTTGTGTAAGAGGAACTCCGCCACTCTCCCAAAGCAACCAATTAAAAATGCACAATATTTCTATCCTGCCACAAAGATTCAACGTTATAAACCATAACAATAGGTCAAAAAGTGGAAAAAAAAAAGCCTATCTTTTTGACAGGAAGGCATTTGATAACAATAATTCCTGATAAAAGCCTTTAGTTTAAAAACATTTCCCTAATGTTACAAAAAGAAGAATCTCTTTCAACCAAAAGTCAGCCTCATGCTTAACAGTGTAGAAGCAACAGTTCCAACAGCTACAGTTGTGAAAGACACGGGTACTCAAGAGTCCTCACCACCATTTAACACTGTTCTAGAAGCACTCAGCCCCCGTAGTTAGGTGGGCTCGGAAGACAGTAAGGGGGGCGTATAGCTCAGTGGTAGAGCGCGTGCTTAGCATGCACGAGGTCCTGGGTTCAATCCCCAGTACCTCCATTAAAATAAGTGAATCAATCTAATTATCTCCCTCCACCAAAAAAAAAGAAAAAAGAAAAAAAAAAGAAGAGCCGTAGATGGCAGGACAAGTTTATCATTACTTGTACATAATGAGCACATGCCTAGAATATCCAGGGAAGGAACTGACATAACTAATAACTATCAAAAAATTGAAAAATTCAGAAAGGTTTTGGTTAGAGAGAAACAAAACAGAAAATTTATAGAAAGAACATATGACTTGTAAACATGTGAAAAGATACCTGATCAGGGGGCAGATCCCACTTCAGATGCACCAAACTGGCAAATATGAAGACCTCTAACCATATAAGTGATGGCAAAGCTATGGAATGGAATTTCAGACACTATCAAAGGGGATGGCAAGTGGTACAGGCACCTGAGAGGTCAATGATTCCTGGTTCTGTTGAAGATACACATACTACCACCCAGTGACACAACAGTTAAATAAATAGCATGGAAAACTCAGGTATGGGGACAACTACGTCAGCTCCCATCCATCCATCCATCCTTCATCCATCCATCCCTGCTAAGAACATGATGATTAGCTGACTGTCATGCTATTTTTTCTACTTTTGAATAGGTTTGAAAATGTCCATAATAAAAATTTAATCAAGTGAAAAAAAAACTGTTTCAATCTAGTCTGTGTCCCATGAAAGACTGTAGAAATAAACACTGTAATCAGTATTCACTCAGCACAGACATGTTCCCGAAAATGTGGACTGGTGGAGAAAACCTCTGGATCAGACACTGGGATTTTATGAGGCTCATTAGCTGAATTTTCATATTGAAACCAATAAAAAGGAACACTTTAGCATAAATAAAAATGTATCAAAGTAGCAAAGTTCCCATTTCATTTTAAAAAGCCAATACTCAGAGCACACCAGAGTGCAAAGACAGAGAGAAAAGACACCATGTCACCAGGGCCCACGGAAAGAGCAGCCCGGGGACTGACAAAGACACAATAAGTCAGACTCAGGCAAGGAGTACAGACAAAGGTCCAGCAGGGTGGACTCCTGCTGAATATATTAATATGAAACAAGCTGCTTCTGAGGAGAGTAAACTCCCGGCCTGGGGAAAGGGCACAGTCGCTGAGAAACAGAAACTCAAGCAATGATACAATCAGGGTCCACTATAGCTGCACAAAATAATGTTCAGTAATCAAAGAAGAGTGTGAAAATGTAACTGAGAAGGCAGAGAAGTGATGTAATCCTGGAGCCAGAGGCTGCAGAGCCCGGGACGTTTGTGTTGGAAATCTGAGGACAAAGAGCTGAGAATCAGGGCAGGGAAACTGGAGTTCCCACGGCGTCGGGTACCAGCCCTGCTTGTCCCGCAGCCCTGTCCTATACCCTCTCATCCCACAACAGTGAACCAGAGTAAGGGGACAGATGTGAACAGCATCTGTGAGAAGGCTCAAGAACAGCGAGCCTTCACCTTTTATGGTCACAGAGCCATTTGAAAAAACTGATGAAAGCTATAGGTCCCTCTTCAGAAGATGCACAAAAGTTACACATAAAGGTGCAAATTCAGAGACCCTCCTTGAAGCCATTTAACTGGTTCTTTTTCTCAAAATGTTACTCAGTCAATCAGAAGAACCGAGTCTAGGTATCTCAAACATCCAACTGAGTGAGAAGAATCTTACAAGCAGCCTGAGCTCACCCACACTACCCGATGTGATGTTCTGGCCCCACCCCCACCCCCAGCTGGCTGTGTCCTCCATCCTGCCCCTCCTGCTCCTGCCACCCTGCCTGGCAGCCGTGCAAAGCCAGCTCTCACTGCTGCACCCACCTTCACCTGCCTGGCCCCACCTTGGCCCTGGGTTCTCTGGTGGCCTGTTCCACACTGACTCTTCCTGCTGCAGTCCCCTGGGCCTCCCTGCTGGTCCTCCGGGCCAGCAAGC
Source organism: Camelus bactrianus (assembly GCF_048773025.1). NCBI lineage: Eukaryota > Metazoa > Chordata > Mammalia > Artiodactyla > Camelidae > Camelus > Camelus bactrianus. The sequence continues at coordinate 8,202,421 of NC_133556.1, read as the reverse complement.
GGCTCCCTCCCTTGGCTACATCCCTCTATTTCTTCTTGCTGCTGGCATGAGTCAGGCATCCATCCCTACCTAATGCGAACACACATCAAGCTTTCTGAGTGGTCCCCTGAAACGTACCCTTTCTGGGTTTAAATTGAACCAGAGAGCACGCTAGGCCCCTTCCCCGACTTGAGGGTGGGTCAGGACTCACAGCACAGCCCTCCCACACTTCCTCCTACGACAACTGTCATAGCTCATGGCTGTCAGCTGCCACTGTGCCGCAGGGAAGGCAGCAGGATACCTGATCGAAGAGGGGGAAAGAGTGCCACCCGACCGCCACCCTCGCTTCAAAAAAAGCTTTATGTCACTCAGCACGTTATTGTTCTAATGACCACCCAGCCACTCTCCTCCTCCTCTCACGAGAACACCTTGAGAAAGCCGTCCACCCCACTGCGGTCTACAGACCAGCTGGACCATGTCACCTGGGAGCTGCTCAGAAGTACAAATTCTCAGCTGAATCGGAACCTCCGGGGAGGGAGCCCCGGAAGCTGCGCTGTAACAGCCCTGCGGGCTGTCAAGGGGCTGGCCCTGCAGCACTGGCTCACGCTCCCTCCTCTCCCACCTCCTGCTCACAACACACACGGGCGGGTGGGAGCACCCGGGTTCCCATGGCTCCACCGCGGCCGCAGTACGCTGGCAAGTCCACCGAATGTCCCTCAGTCCTTGTCTTTTGAGTCCTCTGTGCTGCTGGGTTTGACACTGCTAGTTACTCTATGAAATTCAACCCTCTAGAGGGTGTTCATTAAAAAAATGTTTTAACCTTCTCTGGTGTCAGACACCCTACTGAGAAGTGGTGGCAGCCATGGAATGGGTGTGTGCACAACTATTCAGGGGTTCATGCATCCCTCAAGCCCACTGGAGACCCCCAATTAAACCTCCCACTCCTTCTCCTGGTTCCATGTTGGTGCTCCCAGGGTCCATCCTTGGCCCCCCGCCTTCCTCTTTCTATACACCTTCCTGGATGACCTCATCACATGCCTGGATTTCACTGCCCTGCATATACTTGTGGCCACCACACACTCTCCAGCCAGGCTTCTTCTCTGACCCCCAGACTCACAGTCAACTGTCTGCTAGGCACCTCCACCTGGATGTCCTACCCGCACCTCAAGCTCCTTAGGCCCAAGCTAATAACACCTGCCCCAAGCCTCCTTCAGTCGGAAATACCTCTAGGGACCCAGCAATCACAGCTGGAAATCTGGAGTTCGTTCCTGATTCTTTCCCCTATCCCGACAGCAAATCGTGTGACTGCGCCACCTGAAACAGTCCCTGACGTTCTCCCTCCTCCTCCTTGTCCCCACGTCTGTGCTCAGGCTCTCATCTGCTGGCTGAGAGGTCGGCTGGGACTGTCTCTTGGTTATAGTCCTCTCCCCTTACACCATTATTCCCCCAGCCACCAGAGGGATTGCTACAAGAGGAAACGCTCCAGCAAAGGCTGTTATGATGATCTCATTTGGGACAGAAGGGATTGGGTAGAGAAAACGTAGGATGTATGGTTCTAGGTTACCTTTAAAAGGAAATCTGTAGTTCCCAGTAGATGCTGCCACATAAAAGGGTGTGACACACAGAATAATGGCCCCCAAAGATGTCCACCCCTTAATTCACAGAACTAGCCACTATGTTACCAAACGGGGCAAAAGGGATTTTGTGATTAGATTAAGAGTACTGAGATGGGAGATAATCCTGGATTATCTGGGTGGGCCCAGTACATTCAGAAGGCTGCTGAGGGAGACAGAAGGTCAGAGTCAGAGAAGAAAATGTGACTACAGTGAAGCAGAGGGGAGGGAGGGGCTGAGAGAGAGATACTGACCAGGGTGGGAAGGGGGTGGTAGTCTGAAGATGCTATGCTACTGGCTTTGAAGTTGAAGGAAGGAGCCACTAGCCAAGGAATGCAAGCAGCCTCTACGGGCCACTTGTTACAGCAGCAACAGGAATCCAGCACAGAGCGATTTTCTTACACTCGTGACTATCACATTCAGCTCGCCAGTCATCACCACCACCAAGCCCTGTGACATATCAGGCTGCCCCAGGGAATTACAGAGCAAACGGCTGCATGTGTCTGTCACAGCCTTTCCTGTTCGGACTGTGACAATGACCGTGGTGGGGATGCTGTCACAGCAGCTGGGCAGACCACATCCTTGTGGACACACTTGTCCTGTGTGCCAGAGATGATCTGTGCTCATGGCTAGTCACCTCCTTTGTCTATCAGGTCTGAAAACCCTTCTCTGGGTTCTTGAAACCCTTAGACTCATCTGCATTCACCTGGCTTCACCCTGGGCCTGTGACAGCTCCAGCAGAGCCCTCAGAGGGCAGTCAGGAGAACCAGGCCCAGCCTCATCTTCTTCTCCCTCAAGGGTCTCAAGGCACTTAGACACTCACTCGATGTTAATTCCTTACTGCCCAAGCTCCCTTCTTTCACAATTTGCCTGTATCCTTATTTATCTAAGTTGGTGTCTGAGATTACAGATGCCTGGAGGCAGGGCTTAGGCATCCAATTATGAATCCACGAAATTTAAAACATTTACCAACATCTGACGGGACCTAAGGAGGTGCACAGTGACCTCAAAAATCTGATCACTTCATCCTATAGACGATGAGACTGAAGCCCAAGGGGTTAAATGACTTTGCTGATGCCACAGAAAGCAAGTGAAGACTGAGAATCCAGATTTCCTATTTTTCCACCCCATAATGAAAGGTAAAGGGCATTTCAATAATCATGGATTTTGAAAATTAGAAAAAGGAACCTAGTTAGCTCCTGAAATTTACTTTAGTGACCCTCAGTGATACCTCATCCACTAGAGCACAGAACCCACTAAAGTAAATCCTAGTAGGAAGCAGGCGTGGGGCCCATTACCGCTGCCAAGACAGGATGCGGAGATGAAGGGGCCAAAGAAACTCTACCAGCGGAAACGTTTCCCAGGAAGGGGTATGGTGAAAAGGTGCCATGAAAAGTGGGGTTATTTATAGTCACACAACAAAGGGATGACTTCACTGACACCTCCTATCTGGGAGAAAAGGCATTTCACAGATTTCCTGAAGATCAAGAGACTGTGTCTAATGGTCTGCCTGGGAAACAACACGGCCCTCAGCTGACAAGAGGACGCCCTCCTGGCCCCGTTACCCTTGAGGAAACACACCTCCATTTGGAGGGGAAAAAAGGGGAGATGCAGGGAAAGAAAGTCAGAATTAGTAACGTGAAATTACAAAACTACGTTTAAACAACGGATTATTTATTCAGGACTCAGATGAGTCTAGCCGGAGGCATGAAATACCTTTACAGACTCAACAGCAGATTGAGAGCTTCTCCTTAATCCCTTTGGGAAGAAGGGGATCAAACAGATTCTCTGCTAGATCTGGTCACATACTGCGAGAGACGATGATCTGCTCCTAGGGTTTCCTGGCAACCGACCAGCCCAGGCTGGACACAGGAAGGCTATTTTGGAACCAGGGAGCCCCTGACCCCAGGGGACCCCTCTAGTCTCGCATCAGCACTGAGCCCTGCGGGACCCACAGCACCGGCGCTCACTCTGGGCAACTCTCTGGTCCAGGAATGAATGAATCCCAGGACCTCAACAGGAGTGGGACCGCCACAGCGTGGCCTCTACCTCCACCTGAGTCTCCTGGGAGCTGCTCTGACTTCCCAGAAAACATTTTTTAAAGTCTATTAAGATCCTCTTTCCCTGAGGCTAGCCAAGCAACATGGCTCGATCCTCTTAATTCTGTAGCTCAAAGGTTTCAGCTTCTCCTAAGCGTGGGAAGCAGGGAAGAGGGAGGAAATTCCTAAACACCTAAGAAAGGAATAAAAAATCCACAGGCAACCAGTGCTAACGCTCCAACTAAAGAAAGGAGCTGAATATGGTTAAAGCCTCAGATACCGTCTGGGGTTTACTTTTCTTTTTTCACTTTTTAAAATATTTAAGTACAGTCAGTTACAGTGCGTCAACTTCTGGTGTATTTTTCACCTCTTAATGGAGGCACTGAGCACGCCAAGCAGGTGTTCTTAACCACCCCCCAACAATTCAAATCAAATGAAAACAGTCAGTCATTTACACAAATGCACAAAGACCTCCACAGGGAAAGGGTCTAATTCTCTGAGCTTTCTTCCTTTCCCAACCCGTAAAATGGGGATAATTTCTCCCTCAAAAAAATGATGTGACGATTAAATGGGTTTACGGTCATTATGAAGCGCTAGAGACATGGAATGATGCTCAGACTCTAGGAAGAACTCTTCAGAAACCTTTTACATCCCAAGCGCTCCCGCTCACTCATTACAGACCTCTGCTTACTCCCACAGGTCAAACGCCAGACCAACCTCAATTCCAGAGACCTCACAGGACACAGCGATACATGCAACTGTATAAATACCCTAAACAACTAGAAGAACATACTTGAACTTTCATAACAACATTAACATCCTTCACATGAAAAAGGGTTCTTGAGGGGAAGGTACAGCTCAGTGGTAGAGTGCATGCTTAGCATGCATGAGGTCCTGGGTTCAATCCCCAGTACCTCTGTTAAAAATAAATGAAATAAACCTAATTACTCCCCCCTCCAAAAAAAAGAAAAAGTGTTCTTACAAAACAACAAAGACCCAAAAGAAGAGTGAGCAAAAGATATCGACAGCAATTTGCATAAAGAACAGAGGGCCAATAAATACACAAGAAGATGCTCAACTTCACTAAGAAATTGGGGGTACACAGAGTAAAATAATACAGCACCTTTACCCAATATCTTAGGGGAAAAAAATCCACCTGAGGAAAATCTGGGACACTAGCATAGGAGTTGGTACTCAACACAAAGCCCTCACCTCTGGCATTTAAGGGTCCCAAAGCATTTCGGTTGCCCCCACCTGTTCAACCTTTAGAAGAATGAGTCAAGAAGCTCTGTCCAGGACACAACATTGTAAAATGATTATAAATAAATAAAAAATGTTAAAAAAAAAAAAAAAGAAGCTCTGCCCAGGCAGACAGAGCTCCTGGTTAATTTCTTTTACTGCTTCATTCTTAAATGTGACAGGACAACCAAGAAACACCAACCATCTGTGGGAAGTCTGCAACATGGAAAAGAAAAACGTCAAAGCAAATGAACAGAAAAAATAAACGTTTCAGAGAATAAAAGAAAATGTGCAAGAATGGTCCTTATCATTCAGAGATCCACAGGCAAATATTTGTGGATAAAGTGATGTGATTACAGGCACTCCACACACCCTAAACCAGACCAGAGCCTTGCTTCGGGATTTTTCAAACCGGAGCTATCGTTGGTTCAGGAAGAGGAGGGAGGCGTGGGGTAAGGAAGAGCCCTCCCTCAGAGGGGCTGTGCGTACACGGATGGCCTGGCACTCCTTATGACAGGACAGAAGGAAGCAGAGAGGAGACCTACTCCCTGAGGTACTGGCCATTCAGCTCCTCCCCTGATTCTGTGAGCTCCCCCAGGACCCCCTCAGTACGCCTCTTTTCTAGCAGACGTGAGTTAAAGATGCAGTTCTGTTCCTGACAATAACACGAGTCCTGCAGTGATTTCATACTTGGTCCAACCCACACTTACTGAGCAGCAGTCATAGGCCAGGCATAGTTCCAGATGCTAGGAAGTACAAGGATGAGAAAGACATAGTCTCTGAGTTCAAGGCAGTCAGTCTACTGTAACCAGAGGCTTAGAGAGTATAACTCAGACAACTCCATCCCACCAGAACTAACATCTCACAAGGATGAGACAAGCCAGTAACACCTAACATCTCAGAAGACAAGAACGCATTTTAAATAATCTTAGTCAAAACTAGGTTGGCAACATAATCTAAAAGCCTAGACATTCTGAATGACTAACCAGGCTCAGGAACAACAGAAGAAAAGGGGTGCAGAGAGACCACCAACGACGCAAAAGCCAGAACGCGTCACCACCTCAGCGGCAGCGGGAGTCTGACGTCGTGGCCACTTCAGACCCCAACACAATCACAGCTGGTGACAAGACAAACACGAGACTTAGGAATACCCGGGAAACCATCTAAAAATCTGGGGCTCCAGAACGCCTGCCAGACCCAGCAGACTCAGAAGGCTGGGCGGTGAGGACAACGGAAAGGAAACTTGTCACCCTGCTGGGATTTCCAAGATCCGCTTCTAGGACGGACCCGTGAAGAACTGGGTCTTCACTAAGCGGCAGGGCCTGCCAGGTCACAGTCCACAATGTCTGCCCAGGAGCCGCCAGGCCTCCTTTTCTCCTGGACACTGACAGCCACCAAAAGAGGAAAGTCCTCTGGGTCACGTCTCAGCTCAGGAGACTTGCAAATGCGCCAACGTCCCCGCAAGACCTGAAGGCCAGGGTCGCAGGGTCACGGCCAGCGATGACGGCAACGTTTACTTCTGATACCAACTGGCTGTTTCCGACGGGGCACGGACAGGGGTTTACAGATCACTGTGAAGGCGGCGGGGATGAATGGGCCTTTTCACTGCCGTCTGCTCTCCAGCCTTTTGCAGGGAGACGTGGGAAGCAACAAAGGAGAGATTTATCACCACTAGCCCGCTCAGCAGCTGTTTTCTTATTGTCCCTTGTTTAACTTCTCTCAAGAGAGCAGAGTTATCTCCCTGGCTAAGCAGGTGTTTAAGGCAGGTGATTTTATTTCCATCAGTTTTCCGAAGTCATGGTAAACCAGACTAGGGGGTTACATCATGTGGGGAAACCGGAACCGTGTGCCGCTGGATCACAGGGTGGGCGTGTGCGGCAGGGGGGACGGAGACTTCTGCTCCCTGCTGGTCTCACCCCCACATCTCTAATTCCAAGAGTAAGCAGTTTAAGAGTCTCTGCCCATCCCCCGCCCCCGACATCATGTCCTCTTTAACAGAGGAAAGTGAGGTTGGAGGCTTTCAGGAAAAACCAGACTAAGAAAAGCATTATCTTCAACATCCAAATAAATCATCACATTAATGACAACACTCAGTTTCACGTTCCAAGCTACTATGGCGGGGGTGGGAGGGTGCACACAACATGAACACACCTTTGTTTTCATCTTAAAGCTTAAGGCTTCCCAAATCTGTGAATTTATCATCCAGCTCTGGATGGACTTTCCGATCCTCTCTGGGGTCTCCTCTGTGCCAAGACCCCCAGCGAGTGCCTTCCTCCTGCACCACAGCCATCTCATCACCTTCAAAAAGGAACTTCTCTCCCACTGCAGCCAGCCAGCCTCACTGGCACATCCCTCACACAGACGGCCCCTGGCCCGTGATGACTCAACTTATGACTTCTCCACTTGATGATGGTGCGAAGTGGCATGCATTCAATAGAAACTCTACTTCAAATTTCGAATTTGGTCTTTGCCTGGCCGAGCAATCCATGGTCCCGTATGCTCTCATGACACTGGACAGCTAGCAGGAGCTCCCGGGAGAACCCCACTGCAAGGTGAACCACGAATACACCTACATCCCTTTTCAACCTGCACAGCCTCTGTTTCACCTCCAGGACAGTATTCAGTAAATTACATGAGGCAGTCAATGCTTCATGATAAAACAGCCTTTCTGTGAGACAATGTGGACCAACTGTAGACTCATGAGAGTGTTCTGAGCACGTCTGATGTGGGCGAGGCTATGTTAGGATGTTCCGGGAGGTCAGATGTATTAAATGTATTTCTGACCGACAATATTGTCAACTTATGGTGGGTTTAGTGGGACTTAACCCCACCGTCACAGGAAGATCTGTACTAGACAAAATCCTGAAGATTTTATGCTTCAGCCCTTTGCTTACCTTTAATTTTCTCCTACCGCAGAGCCATTAGCACAAGGAGCAAACATTCGGTGACACATTTCTTTCTCTTTGTCTGTGTAGTCCCTGTAGTAGCTGCAGGGAGAAAGAGACAGCAGTGAGAGAAGGTCTGTCTTTGTAGGAGGTGACATCTGGTGGCTGGACTCTCTGCTTAGGTCCAGGAACACTGGAACCGAACTGGGAGGGGATGGAAGCAATGCTGGAGAGGGGGCGGGAGTGGAGAAACTGTTGGACAAAAAGCCCACCGTCTGAAAAGACGGCGGCCTGGAATGCCTGGAGCCACCGTTGGCGAGGCTGCAGGCCGAGTCTCACCGAGTGACTCCTCACACTCAGCAGCCTCTAACTTATCTTGAGATTTTTCTTGCTAAAGAATGGTCAGATTCCAAAATTTCTACATCTAACTTGACAGGATATTTATAAATACCAGAAAGGAAATGGCTGGAAAGCCTTAAAGACCTGAAATGCAACAATCAGATCCAAATATAAGAGGTACACACATCTCAGACTTTTTTTTTAATGTCAAAAAAGCTTTGACTAGCAATTTTGATTAAACATTTAAAAACGTTAACAGGAGTAGAGAATCTCACCAATACAGAGGGACAAAAGAACACCTAAGAAAACCAACAGTGACTATAATATGAGGTCATGGATGATTAATTATTATATGTCAATATTTTCAAAGTTTTCTACAATGAACATATAATTTCTATAATCAGAAAAAGTTACATTACTGAAAAATTGGTATAGCAATCACTTGGGTAACAAGAGAGTCACCCTAAGGGTCTGACTCAGATCTGAAAGCCCCAATTCAGATCAAATCAGCATCCATAAGGCTGCTTCCTGAGGTGCAGTGACAGCAGCAGTTCCCGGTTGGTGGCAAGTAGGGAAGAGTATCTGAAGAACATCGTCCTTTCTAAAAAGCCACACTGGCCACCTCTTCAGGGTGCTGACCAGTGGGGAGGACAAGGAGGCGGGCAATGGTCCAGACAGGTGTGGTCCTGCCTCCCTGGGGAGCTGCAGGTTTCGAGCAGTGAGCACTTCATAAAGTTGGCACTAGGGGGAGCTGCCTCCTAACACGTGAGGGCAACATCGCCTGGTCCTCTACCCAACTGGCCGGGCCAGAACGACAGCCACATCACACAGTGCCTTGTCTGTGTGCACTCCGGCAAACAGAGGTCGCACCTGGCCAGTTTCTTCAGCTCGTTGTTGATGTCATGATTGAAGGGCTGTTCCTTCTGGGCTCGGACTAGAAAATCCCGGGCCTTCTGATACTCAGTCATGAGGAGACAGGCCTGCCAAAGGACAGAATTTTAAAAGCACCCTTTAGGGAAGACAGCACTTTTGCAGTGCCCAAGGTGGACACCACTGCTGCCTTTCCTTGGGCATTCACTCCCAAGTCCCTGCCCTCCCACTCACCTGTCCACACCGGAAGAGGGCCTTGGCATTCTTCTGGTCAATGACCAGAGCCTGCTCTCCGTAGCGCAGGGCCGTGGTGGGTCGCTCCAGCTTCAGGTATGTAAAGGACAGGTTAAGGAGAACAAGGAGCTTGGCGGTCTCCACCAGGTGCTGCTCCTCAGAGGGGGCCGATCGCCGGTGGAGAAGCACCAAGGCCTATGGAGGGGAAGACAGGTGGTCAGGAGGAAGTGGTCTTATGTAGAGAAATTGCTAAGAATCCACACACATGCCAAAGACTATTAGAGCTGAAATGAGTTCAGCAAAGTTGCAGGGCACATGATCAATATATTAGAGTTAGTTGTATTTCTTTACTCTGGCACTAAACAATCCAAAAACGAAATTAAGAAAACAACTCCCTTTATAACAGCATCAAAAGAATAAAAGGACAATAAATCAAAAGTGCAAGACTAATAGGCTGAAAACTAAAAAACATTGTTGAAAGAAATTAAAGAAGACATAAATAAATGGAAAGATAGCTCACATTCATGGATCAGAAGATTAATATTGTTAAGATACCCCAAAGTGATCTACACTTTCAGTGCAACCACTACCAAAACTTCAACAGCCTTTTTTTTACAAAAATGGTCAGGCTGATTCGAAAATTCATATGGAAATTCGAGGGACCCCAAACAGCCATAACAACATTTTTAAAAAAGAGAGAGGGAGAGAACAAGGTTGGAAGACTCACATTTTCTAATTTCAAAACTTACTACCAAGCCAGTGTGGTTCCCATAAGGTCAGACACGTGGATGAGTGGGACAGACCCTACAACGCAGGCTGAGGGTCCACAAACAAGCCCACACATCTAGAGCCAACTCATTTTCAACAGGGTGCCGACACCGCTCGATGGAGGAGTAGCCTTTTCAACCAATGGTACCTCAATAAATGGATGTCAACATGAGAAAGAATGTTGTTGGATTCCTACCTCATACAACTTGCAAAAATTAACTCAAAATGGACCACAGATTTAAACATAAGAGCTCACCTGTAAGACGCTTAGAAGAAAACACAGGTGTAAATCTCTGTGGCCTCAGATTAATTATGACACCCAAAGCACAAATGTTTGCAAATTATATTTGATAAGGTCTAGAATCCATAAGGAACTTTTACAATTCAACAATAAAGACAACCAAATTAAAAGTGGGCAAAGGGTTTGAATAAACATTTCTGCAAAGAAGGTATACAAATGGCAAATAAACACATGAAAAGACATTCAACATCATCAGTCATCAGAAAAATGCAAAATCAAAATCACAATGAGATACCACTTCACACCCACTAGGATAATTTTTTAAAAATGGAAAATAAGCATTGGTGAGGATGTGGAGTAACTGGAATCCGCGTACTGCTGGTAGGAATGTGAGAAGTTGCAGTCATCATGGAAATATGACCCAGAAATCGCACTTCTAGGTACATCCCTAAGAAAACAGAAAACATAAGTCTACACAGAAAAACTTGTACACAAATGTTCATAGCAACATTATGCTAACTCACAACAGCCCCAAAGTGGAAACAGCCCAAATGTTCACCAACTGATGAACAAATAAAAGGCAGCAAGATTCACACAACACAGTGTGTTATTCAGCCATAAAAAGGAATGAAGTGCTGACAGCTGCTACAACATGGATGAACCTTGAAAACATTATGATCAGTGAAAGAAGCCAGTCACAAAAGGATAAACTACATGATTTCACTGATTGAAGTGCCCACAGTAGGCAAGTTCACAGAGACAGAAAGTGGAACAGAGGCTACCAGGAGCTGGGGGGAAGGAGAAACGGGGAGCTACTGTTTAACAGGTAAAGAACTTGAGTCTGAGGTCATGAAAAAGTTCTGGAAATAGGTAGTGGTGATGGTTGTGCAATGTTGTGAATGTTCTTGATGCCACAGCATTGTACGCCTAAAAATGCTTAAAATGGTAAATTTTATGTTATGCATATTTTAACCACAATTTAAAAATATATATACATTTTAAAAGGAATAAAGTGCTAATACAAGCTACCACGTGGATGAACCCTGAAAACATTTTGCTCAGTGAAAGCAGCCAGACACGAAGGACAGCATATCTGATGATTGTCTCTACGTGACAAGTCCCAGACAGGCAAGTCTGTAAAGAGGGAAAGTAAAATAGGGATTGCCAGGGCGCAGGAGGGAATGGTGAGTAACTGCTAGTGGGTACGGGGTTTCTTTCTGGATGAGATGTTCAGGAAGGAGACAGTGGTAGCAGCCATACGACCCTGTGAATATACTAGAACCACTAACCTTACACTTAAGTGGGAATTTTATGGGATGTGATTTATACCTCACCAATAATAAATACATGGTTCTGGGAAGACTGGACAGCTACATGCAAAATACCCAAACTGGATTACTTTCTCACACCATACAAAAACATTCAATATGGATCCAAGATTTAAAATGACCTGAAACCATAAAATTTCTAGAAGAAAACTTGGCAATATATTCTTTCACATCGCTCTGAGTAACTTCTCTTTGGATATGCCTCTTCAGGCAAGGGAAACAAAAGCACAAATAAACAAATGGGACTATATGAAATTAAAAAGCTCTGGCTCAGCAAAGGAAACTACCAGCAAAAAGAAAAGGCTGCCAATGAACAGGAGAAGGTATTTGCAAACAATACATGCAATATAGAAAATACATAAAGAACTACAACTCAACAGCAAAAAAAACCAAATAATCTGATTAAAAAATGGGCAGAAGATCCAAACAGACATTTTTCCAAAGAAGACATGAAGATGGCCAACAGGCACATGAAAGGATGCTCAACATCACTAATCATCAGGGAAATGCAAATCAAAACCACAGTGAGATACCACCTCACACCTGTCAGAATGGCTGTTATCAAAAAGACAACAAATTAACAAGGGTTGCCGAGGAGCTGGAGAAAAGGGAACCCTCCTACACTGTTGGTGGGAATGTAAATTGGTGCAGCCACTATGCAAAACAGTAAGGAGGTTACTCATGAAATTAAAAATAGAACCACCATATGATCCAGCAATTCCACTCCTAGGTATTGACCTGAAAAAAACGAAAACACCAATTTGAAAAGACATACGCATCCCAATGTTCGTAACAGCATTATTTACAATAGTCAAGATATGGAAGCAACCTAAGTGCCCCAAAATAGTTGAATGGATAGAGAAAATGGGTATATACACACAATGGAATATTATTCAGCCATAAAAAAACGAACTCTTGCCATTTGTGACAACATGGATGGACCGAGGGAGTATTAAGTGAAGTGAAATAAGACAAAGAAAGGTACTGTATGACTTCACATATATGCAGAATCTGAAAAGCAAATGAACAAACACAACCCAACAGAAACAGAGTCACAGATACAGAGAGCAAACATGTGGTTGCCAGAGGGAGGGGTGGGAGAAGGAGAGAAAGAGACGAGGGAGACGAAGAGGTACAAACTTCTAGTTGCAAAATAAATGAATCATGGGTACGGAATGTGCAGTGTGGGGAACACAGTCAATAACTATATAATATCTTTGTATTCTGACGGTAACTAAGCTTATCAAGATCATTTTGAAATGTACAGAAATAACAAATCACTATGTTATGTAATAGAAAGTAACGTAGTGCTGTAGGTCAATTATACTTCAGAAACAAATTCATAGAAAAAGGTCAAATTCGTGGTTACCAGAGGCAAGGGAGGGGGAGTTGGAGGAAGGTAGTCAAAACATACAAACTTCCAGTTATAATATGAGTAAGTGTTAGGATGTAATGTACAGCATGATGAATATAATTACTACAGCTTATGTTATATACGAAAGTTAAGAGAGTAAATCCTAAGAATTCTCATCACAAGGAAAAATACATTTCTTTTCTATTTCTTTAATTTTGTATCTATATGACGATGGGTGTCCCCTGAACTTACTGTGGTAATTATTTCATGATATATGTTAAGTCAATCACTATGCAGTACACCTTAAGCTTATACAGTGCTGTATGTCAATTATATCTCTATAAAACTAGGAAAAAAATACACACAAACAGCACTGTAAAATTTAAGAACACCAGAGGAAAAAAGATCCTTAAAATCTCTACAGAGAAAAAAATTAGGTCACATATAAAGGAAGAGGAAGGTAAATGGTATCAGAATTAATAGCAATTATAACCATAAATCAAAAACACAGTAGATTCACAAAAACCAAAAAGAAGAGAACTCAAGCATAATACAAAAGAAAACCATCAAACCACAAAAGGAAAAACAAAAAGAAAGGAACAAAGAAATACAAAATCAACCAACTGGAAAACAAGATTAAAAATGGTAATAAATACATTACCTATCAATAATTACTTTAAATGCCAATGAACCAAATGTGCCAATAAAAAGACAAGAGTGGCAAATTAGAAAATAAAACAAGAGCCTGCAAGGTGCTGCCTCCCAGAGACCACATTAGGGCAAAGGATGCACACAGACTGAAAGTGAGGGGATGGAAAAAGATATTTCAGGCAAATGAAAAGACTTGGTTGCGATTATAAATGCAAGAATAGAACAATACTGTTCCTCAAAATCTGAGGGACGGTGACTGCATCCTATAATTCCTCACTCAGTTATGCTACCTGTTGAGTGGGAGGTCTACCTTTAGATGCGTAAGGCTTTTTATGGGAAAGTTTTTTCCCCCCAAGTGAGCAGGCTTGTTCTCAAGAGGCCGTGATTCAACCTAATCGTAAGCCCAAACCTGGACCTTCCAAGCTTAGGACCCTGGCCTTGCCCGCAAGCCCGGAGACGACCAGCATGCGGCTCTCCCTTTCTGGGAGAATGCATGGCGGATGCTGTCAGCCGCCCACCCAGCATCTATTTCCCGCCTCTCCTAACAGAGCCTCCATCTCAGTCAATGCAGCAACGTACTAATGAAACAATGTTCCCCAGCACCCTATACAAGTACAGCTAAGGGTGTGCATTTACCACAGCTCTGCCCAAGGAGAGATGAAGGGGGGGGGGACTTCTGGAAAGCTCTTAACATTAACAAACATGCTGGATTCCTCCCCTCCCTTCTTCCTGCGCAGGTGACTGTGTGATGCTGCAGGCTGACTGATCAACTTGAGGGTAAAAAGACAAAGACATTTAAGGGCAGCTGAGCCTGGGTATCTGGGCATCTGGAACCTGGATCTGATGGCTTTGTGGAACTGCCATGCCAGTTTTTGACTGCCTGCCTTTCTATGTGAGCAAAAACTAAGCCTCTAGTTTATTTGCGGTACTGTTTTTCAGGATTCTGTGGCTTACAGCTGAATGCAAACCCTGAACGTTTAGGCTCAGTATGCAAGTGAGACAAATCAGAATGTCCCTCTATACTCTAAACTCTAGAACCAAGGGCACAAAGTGTGGCACACAACGCGCTCATGACAGTTGCTGAATGCGTTACAAAGCAAATGGCAAATTTCTGCCAGTAAGACCTCCACGAGAACCCAAATCACAATCAGAAGCTTGGTGAGAACGCACTCAGAGAGTTAGATAAATTTTCACTGTATGAAGAAGACAAATGGGGTGGAGAAATCAGTTGGTAGGGGACCCAAAGCCAGAATGAGAATCTTAAAAATCTTTTCATTGAAATACACACATACAGTTAAGTACAAAAACAAGTGTCCAGCTCAATGAATTTTCACAACCTGAACACACCCATGTGACCACATCCAGATCCAAACACGGAACATTCCCAGGCTCCCCCAGATCCTGTGGCCCCTCTCTCCCAGTCCCTAGCCCTCTGGCAGGAGGATTTTTAAATGAGATTTTTCTTAACAGTTGCACATGAAAAGTAGCAAAAGAGACAAAGTCTGAATCTCTTAAATAAGGAAATTTTCGGGGTCTAAACTTATCCTTCAGAAGCATTCTTACCCGTTTGTATCTCACTCTGGCATCATAGAAACGATTTTGGCGGAAAAGGTAGTTGCCGAACTCCCGTTCAGTAGCTGCCACTTTTAGGACCTTCTGAAGTGGAAACTCATCTTGTTGCTCCTGAGGATCAAAGACAAGGACACCCAGCAAGGAAACAAAGCCCCAGGGCCACAAAGCCAGTGCCATTACAGCCAGCAGTTCTCCTCCAGATCAGGAACTTCTGTTCACTGCTGCGTGCGGGCTAAGTACCTCTGCAGAAGTCACCCGTGTGGATTCCAACAGCAGGTGGGTGTCCTTCCCGCCCCTGCTTTACAGAGTAGAGCTGAAAGGAAGCCTATGCCTTCAGTCCTAGAGATGCTCCCTAAAAGAGCAATTTCTCATGGAATTAGAAACTGATGGAACTTGACAAGCACAAGTCAGGTCTCACGACACCCACTTATCCAGCATGTATTTGAGAGGTCCTGGTCTGCCTGGGGCCCTGCTGCTCTTTGTGGCCCTGATGTGCTACCCTGGGTACATATTAGAGTCACCAGTAGAGCCTCCTTTTTAACAGGTGTCCTGGCCCCACCCCCAAAGATTCTAAATCAGGACACAAGAGGTGGGACTCAGGTTATCTGCAAGAACCTCTTTTATGGAAAGATGAGAAAAAGACCCCTCATTGGAGGGGATGACACTTTAGCTGGGGGGGAACATCATACACAGATGTAAACCTGGGGGGACATCTAAGGCCACACACTCAATGTGAGACAGTGTGACAAAGAGTACACATGACTGCTGGCGAGAAGCCCTCTCTTCGTGGGGTGAGAAAAGGCAGTTTTTAAGTTATGAGGACAGAGGCCATTTGTTCCAGTTTGCCTGGGATTGTCCCCATTTACACCTGATGTCCTGGTAGCCCACTCTGTTAATAGCTCCCTTCGCACTCAAGGGTCCTGGGTTGAACAATAAATCACACGGTCGCCCTAATTATGAGCTCTCAATGCTTGACTTGATGGAAACCCAACAGTGTTGAGAAGCAAACGTTCACCATCTTTCAGGGAGAACCCAAGTTCACCTGCTGGTCCATAACAAACCCTTGGCCTACACATGCACCCACACACAAGAGCCACTACTGAGACAGACACACGCTAGGAAGTGGCGGGACCCCCTCCCCCCACAGGAGCCTCCAGTGGAACCCGGGGCAGAGGATCAGCAGCAGGGTAAGATAATTACCAAAACCACAAACTCCTCCCTATTGAGTGCTGACACCTGTGCCCCAGAACTTACGGCTGAAAGGGCACAAAACTTGTCTGACTCAGCAGAGTCCAGGAAGTCAAGCAGCTCGATCTCAAACAAGACGGTGGTGTTTGGGGGGATGAGGGGAGGACAGCCCAGCGTCCCATAGGCATAGGTCGGTGTGAACAGAAACCTGGCCAGCTCTCCTTTCCGCATGCTCAGAAGGCCCAGTTCCATGCCCCAAAGTGTGATATCTGGAAGAAGGGACCAAAGAAAAAAAAAAAAAAAAGAAAGAAAGAAAACAAGAAAAAGAAAAAAGAAAGAAAAAAGTGGCGGAAGCTTACCCCATATTCTCTTTCAATGCTATCAATTTCTTCCCCTTTCAAATCCAAATCTCTCTGCATGGTATCCCAAGCCTTCTGCATTGTGGGCCCAACTCACTTTTCAGCCTTGTTTCTCATTGCCACCACCTTTCCCAGGCTCTGCAGCATTCTGGCCTCTACCACTCGGTTCATGCAGCTCCTTCCTACAACGCTGTTCTCCTTCCCCAGGGGAGCTTGGCTTCTACTCTGAGTGAACTCTTAGTCAACTTCAAGGCTCACTTCAAATGCCCTCTCTTCCATGAAGTCTTCCCTGATTTTCCGAGTTTGAATTAATCGTGCCTTCATTAAATACTCCCACAAAACACTTCTTATACCTCCCAGGGATTCCACCAGGTTAACTGTCTGAAGTATGTCAATCTCTACCACATTGGCCCTAGACCTTTTTTTTTCAAGTTTTACTTATTTATTTTTAATTTTTATTCATTTATTTTTAATTTTTGGGGGGAGATAATCAGGTTTATTCATTTTTATTTATTCTTTAACAAAGGTACTGGGGATTAAATCCAGGGCCTCGTGCAGGCTAAGCATGCACTCCCACTGAGCTATACTCTCCACCTGTTGACCCCAGACCTTCTAATCATCTGAGTACCTCTCTTTTCACCGTGCATTGTGGGTAGTAAACATTCAATAGGCGTTTACTCAATAAGCAAACCAAGAAAAACGCAGTACCCAACGATAAAGTCAGGATGCAAAGATAATCTTGCCAGGTAGGCCATTTCCCAAAGAGCTAGGTCTCATGGAGGAATGTGGGAGAAAATATGGCTGGTTTAGCCAAACCCAACCTCAGAAAAACCAACTCAGAGAATCTGTGCTCTGGGCAGTTTTCCAGTGCCAGGGTGTTGCCCTCACTAGTTCCTGAGAACAATCGCTTCTTTTCCAGCCCCTTATCTGAACTCACCCTCTCCGAGTTTCATGAGCCGAAGAGTTTTCCTAAAGCAATTAGAATCAAAAGGCTTGTCCATATGCTCCAGATATCCAGAATATTTCACTAGGACAAAAGAGACAGTGTGAGGAAAACGGACCAAAGACACCCATGCCTCCATGTCAAATCTCTTTAATTGTCACAGAAAAATAATGGAAGTACCAGCTGCCCTTAAACTGCCCCACACCCCAAGAGATAGGATAATTCTTTATGTAACGTTTGGATACCTGCCCTTTGGCTCTGAGGTTCAAGAGCTGGGCTGGTGGCCCCCGGAGAGCCCCTTGTTCACACAGGCCTCAGGCAAAGGGGAAATGGGTTCCCTCGCTTTCCCTTAAAAACCTGAATTCTAACAAAATTCATTTTTTTTAACGTGGCCCCCAAAGTAAAGTGCAGTGCAAAGCCTGCTGCCCGAGGAACCACCAGCACTTTGGCATCTTCAGCTTCCCGAGGGCAAATGGCACCTGAGGCCTCAGGCCTTACCGAGCACCGAAGCGTCGGGTGTCACCAGCTCTCCAGCGCCCTCTCGAATGACATCCTTCAGCACGCCCCGGTCCCCGGAAATGTCCAGCATCCTCTGACTTAACCGCTGGTACGGAGACTTGTGGGGAATGAAACACAAGATCTCGGAGCCCCCGGCCGGCACCCCGCCTCTGGCGGCCCCGGCTCCTGACTCCCGAGCGCCCAGGCCCTCACCTGGGTGGAGGCGTCCTCCCTTTGCAGGGCTCCCGGGTTCCGGGCGCTGCCCCCCATCTCCGTGCCGCCTGCCCCGCGGCCCCACCACCCTCCCACTGGTGGCGACTCGGGGGCCCCTTTGTACCTGGCTGTCCGTGCCCGAAGGCGGCATTCCGTTCAGGTGCCGCGAGAAGGTGCTCATCACTGCGCTCCAACCGCAGCCAACCGCCCTCAGGTTGGCGCAGGGCGCTCTGGACCGCATGCGCAGACGCGCGGCAGGGCACGTGACGCGGCACGTGGCGGGGGCGCTCGGGGCTGGATCCCGCACGCGTCTGCGCGGAACAGTATGAGGCGCGCGACGGGGCGCTTCGGAGCTCAACTCGGCAGGTGTCGCGGGCGCATGGAGTTTGACCCAGCATCTGGTGAGGGCGCGCAGAGCACGACGGGTGCTGGAGCAGGGGTGTATGGTGCACGTGACGAAGGCGTAAGGACCCGGTCACGCAGGTGGTGAGGACGGGCAGTGGGGCACGTGATGGGGTGGGTAGAGACATGGGTGCTTAGGCTGTGGGGGTCGTGGCTTGCAGGTCCAGAGCTCCTATTTCTTAACACTCTGGAGACCATCTCCCATCTCTTATCTTTTCCATTCAGTGACTTCCCACCACACCTCCTGATGTGCGTAATGTGGTATGACTACAGTATTTATTAACTGTAAAACAAAACGTCATTGAACTTGTAAACCTTTGAAGTTCTTTTAATAAGAATGTTCATAATTTATTAATATTGAATAAAAGAAGTCGGATGCAAAATAATACATACTATTGAATTCTCTTTATTTAAAATTCAAAACCAGGCCACATTAATCTACAATGCTAGGAGTCAAGATAGTGGCTGCCCTTATTAGGGGTTCTAGCTGGGGGGCACATGAGGAAGCCTTCTGGGTGCTGGAAACATTCTGTATCTTTTTTTTTTTTTTTAATGCTTACCACTTTATTATAAAGAATGCAAGAGAGGAGGGTATAGCTCAGTGGTAGAGTGTGTGCTTAGCATGCACGAGGTCCTGGGTTCAATCCTCAGGACTTCCATTAAAAAAGAAAAAGCCCTCCTGATAAAGGATACAGATGAGCAGTCAGGTGAAGAGGTATACAGGGTGAAGTCTGGAAGGGTCCGGAGTTCAGAGGCTTCTTTCCCCGGGGAACTGGGGTGCACTACTGTCCCAGCACAGGGATGCATTCACCAACCCAGAAGCTTGTCTGCATCTTGACCTGGAGAGTGTGTGTATATATACATATATGTTGTATCTCAAGTGTATGGTTAAGATTTGTGCACTTTAAAGCAGTTATACATCAATTTAAAAATCTAGGTAAATAAAAATACCTTCAAAATTCTGAAGAGAGAGAGAGATTGAGGTTCAGAAAGAATTGTGTTAAAGCACAAGTCCGCTCCCGTCTGGGGTCTGTGAGGTAGGAGCAGGTTCCGGTCCCCTGTCTCCACCCCTCACCCGTGCCTGGCCCAGGCGAGCACCTGAGCACTGCAGTTATCGGAGCTGGCCAAGCAGAGGCTGCCTCCCCAGTCCCGTGATGTGGCCCAGCTTCCACCTGATTCTGAGCGACCTTGAGGACACCTGGGTGTTTCTGGGAAAGGGGAGGAGGAAAGGGGCAGAGATTAGTTGGTACAGCAGGTGTTCAGCTGCAGTCCCCAGGTCTGCTGTCCCATCCTGGGGAGAAGAGAAGGCTGAGCAGAGTGGGTCAGTGATGCAGGTGTGAGACCCCAGCGAATCCTGAGAAACTAGGTAGTCCATTGTGGGGGTTTCCCCTGGGCCCGCTGCCGACTTCCGGTGAGATGCTTCTCTTCCCTCAGCGCCAGTTTTCACAGGGGAGCTGGGTGGGAGCTTCGGAGATAGCCCTCCAAAGGCCAGACTCTCTGGAACAGTGTGTTCTAAGACCAAACTCTCTGCTTTAGAATGACCTGGGGGGCGTCTGTTGTAAATGTGGATTTCCGGGGCTCACTGGAGATGTGTGAAAGGGTGACTCAGGAATTCTATTGTAACTATGCTTCCAACAGCTGCTCTCCTGTTTGAGAACTGATCCAGAATGTGGGAAGGACCTTGGCTTGTTTTTGCTGTCTAGTTCTAGGTCAGGAGCTGGGCTGGAGTTTGCACTATTTGTGTTGCTCCAAGTGACCCCTCAGATGGCCCCTTTCATGTTTACCTCCAAATTCAAGTTAAAAGTGTAGAATCCTGTACCTCCAAGTGACCATCCTTTTCATTTAAGCCCTTTGTTTTAAAGATGGGAGAAGAGGCCCAAGGTAATCGCGGGTCAGGACTGGCATCCTTAAGAGCCTCTCATTTTTCAGGGGCGCTGGGGGCTGGAGGCGGAAGGAGTGGAGGGAGCAGGCTCCAGGGAGGCTGCCCTGGGTTCCAGCGGGTGCTGTGAATGGCGTGGCAGGTGAGCGTGCTGGAGCTGGAAGACCGCCTGCAGTGCCCCGTCTGCCTGGAGGTCTTCAAGGAGCCCCTGATGCTGCAGTGCGGCCACTCCTACTGCAAGCGCTGCCTGCTGTCCCTGTCCCGCCACCTGGACTCAGAGCTGCGCTGCCCCGTGTGCCGGCAGGAAGTGGACGGCAGCAGCTCCCCACCCAACGTCTCCCTGGCGCGGGTGATCGAAGCCCTGCAGCTCCCTGGAGACCCAGAGCCCCAGGTCTGCGCACACCACCGGAACCCGCTCAGCCTCTTCTGTGAGAAGGACCAGGAGCTCATCTGTGGCCTGTGCGGCCTGCTGGGCTCCCACCAGCATCATCGGGTCACACCTGTGTCCACTGTCTACAGCCGCATGAAGGTGGGCAGCAAGGCTGCTGGGGAGCGGAGAGCCAGGCCGCCCCTGGGGACTCCGAGCCCGGTCCTGCATTCCCAGCACCTCTGCCCTGGAGCAGAACTCACAGACTTTTAGCACACTTTTCGAGCAGCTGCCCAGGTGCAGGGATTACGGTGGAGGAAGGCAAATTGCAGTGCAATGAAGTGGAGTCCAGTTTTATTAGCAGAGAAGGAGCCATGTGGGAGCTTGTCATTTCTGGCTATAGGCTGGGGAGGTCTTGGGTCCCGGTTTTGGATGTGGGTTTTTGTGATCTCCAGATTCCTCTCTGTGGTGCAACCAAATTAATTTTCTTTATCAGATCTCTTTCATGCAGTCCTGTTTTATCGATTGAGATCTTGAGATAGTTTATTTATTTGCATAGTTCTGTTCCCACTCACTGTGGCCAAGTTGATGAGAAAGAACCAGTCCCCTCTTTCTTTGCCTCAGGAGCATTTACCACTGGGATGCCCTTCCCAGGCTGCTATGAGATGCCAGAGAGCAGGGACTCTGTGTCCATGATTCTCCCGTTGCTTTGTTTTTATCTCAGCTCCCTCTCTGAAAGGCTTTTGCATCTGACTTCTGCTTGGGCACTACCTACACCAAGATTCTGTACCCTCCACGGGCACAAACCTGCAGGGCTCCCATCATGGTGCGGCCAGATGATGATCTTGGTGGTTCTGGTTGGACCCCTAAGGCTAGGTCACATGGGAGCCAGGGCAGCCCAGGAGAAGTGAGTTTACTTCAGCCTGGGAGGCCCTAAGTCGCCCAAGGCTTCTGGGGATGGATTGAGGTCTTTATAAGGAGTAGGGGGTCACCAGGTGTAACCTGGGCCACTGCATGTCCCATTGGCCTCAGTTGGGGCCAGCCTTTTTCGTGATGACTATTGGTCAGATGCCCACTAATTCTGGACCTGCTGGTGACCAAAAAGTTCACCTGGTGGCTACCCTCCAGGCAGCATTCCATGCAGGGAGTGTTGACTTCAGATTGGTAGCTGCCCCTATTGGATGGTGTGTGGTGACTTCCGGGTGGCTGTAACAACTTTCAGCAGCTCTGTCCACGTCATAAGAGGGATAACGTAGAGGTTCTCTTCTGTCTGGGCAGTTCCTGCCATCAGTGTGGAATATTCTTGAATAGTCCTACCTATTTGAGGGTCAGGGGTATCTGGGGCTCTCCCTGGTTCCACAGGGAATGCTCCCAGGAAGGGCAAGGCCCAGGGCTGCCCCTAGAAGCTGAGAGGGAGAGGGGTTGGCGGCTCGTGGGGTCATGGTACATCGCTTGCAGGAGGAGCTGGCAGCCCTCATCTCCGACCTGAAGCAGGAGCAGAAGAAGGTGGATGAGCAGATCGCCAAACTGGTGAACAACAGGACCCGGATTGTTGTGAGTGCCCTCCCCTTCCATCCCTGTGCCCTTCCCGGGACCCGTTCCTGCAGATCCCACTTCTAATTTGTCCCTTACAGAAGTCCATGTCTTCCATATAAAGCCAGAATTCAAAGCATTCCAGGGCAGGGTGGGGAAAGTGCAAAGGCTCTTAGGGGAATTCTGCACAGTTGTCAGGACTGTCTCCAAGTTGGCTTATGTCCTCCATGTCCTTGGGAGTGAGATAACCCAGAACCCAGTCCTGGAGGCAAACAGCTCAGCAGTGGGCATGACCGCCCACTCCTGCCACCTGTATCTGCTTGCCCTTGACAGCTTGTGCGGTGCCCTGCTGGGACCTTGGAGCACAGGCATGGAAAGGCCTGAGCCCTCGGTGGCTGTCTCGTTTTCCTAGCTGAGGGGCGCATTGGGGCAGGGAGGGTGTGGAGTCTGGGCGCTGCAGGCTGTCGTGAAACAGGAGCAGGAGACCAGCAAGACCCATGTCCCTTGAAAGTCAACTCAGTTTATCTTCCTTGCCCTGGAGATGGGGGCAGCAGTACCCCGTCTAAGGGAGGCAGAACTCAGGGTCACACAGGGAATCCTGGTTATCTCACTGCAAAGCCTGCTCTCTGGGATCTTTCAGCCCGTTTCTCAGTTGCGGAACCCTGTGATAGCGCAAAATCTCTTGTTCGCACTTAGTGGTCAAAACAGGCAAAAGCAGGGCCGTTGTGTTTGAGCTGTGCCCCGCCTCTCGGCTGCCACTGCTGACCTCCCCCATGGCCACACCTGGGACCCCCAGGCAGCATGTGAGCACCCTGGCAGGAGTCAGCCTGGGAGTCGGGTACCAGGACCAGCACCATTGGGAAGGCTCAGCAAGGCCTAAGCGGCCAGGCTCTGGGGACACAGCTCCCGCTTTGACCAGCCCCCTCCTGTCCCAGAATGAATCTGACGTCTTCAGTTGGGTGATCCGCCGTGAGTTCCAGGAGCTGCACCACCTGGTGGATGAGGAGAAGGCCCGCTGCCTGGAGGGGGTGGAGGGCCACACGCGCGGCCTCGTGGCCTCCCTGGACATGCAGCTGGAGCAGGCCCGGGGTGCTCGGGAGCGGCTGGTCCAGGCTGAGGGTGTGCTGGAGCAGCTCGGTAACGAGAGTCACCACGAGTTCATCCGGGTGAGAGGACGAGGGAGTGTCCCCCACGCCCCAAGGGCCTCCCCCTTCCTAACGGCTTCCGTGTAGCCTCCTCCATGCCCTAACCCACCTCCTTCTTGTCTTCCAGAAGTACCACTCCATGGCCTCCAGGTAATCACCTCAGAAGGAGTCCTCAGCGAGGGTCTGGTGGCTGCGGGCCTGGGCATCTCACGTCCACTAGATCCTCCCTTCAGTTTTCATGGGGCCTTGGGAGCAGCTGCCCACCTCCAGCTCTGTACTGAGCACAGGGAAAGTCACGTCCCTGCCTTCAGGGGTCGCCAAGCCTCATGGGAGGTGGTGGTGGTTACATCACCCTGTGTACCTAGAACAGTAGAAGTTTGCACAAGCTACAGAATTAACAAGGAGGAGGAGGTGATGAGGGGAGATGGGCAGAGTGCTCAGGTTGGGTGGGTGAGAGGGCAAAGGACAGGAGGTGGCAGGCAGGCAGAGTCATGTGAAAGGGTGAAGTGCGTTGAGCTTGCAGCGTTATGAGAAGTTCAGTGTTGCAGTTGTAACAGGGCAGAAGTGGAGAGGAGAGGGTGATGGTGGGTAACGGAACAGGCCACGGCTTATAGAAAGGTGTTGGATCCACTTTCCAGTCCCAACAAATGAACCACCCGTACTGAGCCTTCCTCAGCCCTGTTTATGAGCGTCTGCTTGTTTTCTCAAATTTCCCTTTGTCCTAAGGACTGTTTGGTCAGGAGCATTGGCTTAACTGAGTGGACAGGGGATCTGACTGGCTGAGTTTGGTTTCCACTCCAGCTGGAGCTGGGGGCCTGGGTCCCTGGATACAGAGAAGTGGTCCTCAAGTGGTGTGAATCAGAACCACCTGGAGGGCTCACTAAACCGCAGCTCACTGGGCCCCAGTAATCAGCTCTGATTCAGCAGGTCTTGGGTGGGACCCAAGAGAATTTGTATTTCTAAAAGCCCCCAGGTGATGCTGCTGGCCCCAGACCTGCACCTTGAGAGCTACTGATGTGGAGGGTTTGCCATCCAGGAGGAAGCCGGGCCTCTAAGAGGAGGGTGGCGGGGAGGACGTGGTGGGCATCTTGAGTGCACGGGCTTCTGAGCTGTGGGCTGGCGTCCGGGTGAAGGGCTGGGGTGCACGGTGAGCGGGTCTGCCATCCCTGTGCACCACTGCCCGCAGAGCAGAGCTCCAGCAGGCCCGGCCCTTGGAAGGTGCGTTCAGCCCCATCTCCTTCAAACCAGGCCTGCACCAGGCTGACATCAAGCTGACTGTGTGGAAAAGGCTCTTCCGAAAGGTTCTGCCAGGTGAGGCCCCTGACACCCCCCCCCCCCCCCGCCAACTCAACCCATCATCCTTCCTGGGCGCTACGCTGTGTGAGGTGCAGGGTAACAGAAGGCAGGCCGGCCCGGCTAGAGCTGAGGGCGAGGGATAGGCTTCCCCCAGCAGTGTGGGCTCCAGCTCAGCTCCATCTCTTACTAACTGGTGACTGAATGAGTTGTGTAATTTCTGAGCCCACCCTGCTGGGTTGTATAGCTTCTAAACATCCGTGTGTAGTTCAGTGCCTAATAATGGTAGTTGTGGCTCTACCAAAAAATAACTCAGACATTTAATTAACTCCTGCATTACGAGCACAGAAGAAATCATCAATAGACTGATTTCATCCAACAAAGACAAAAACAGGGTTTATACAGGAGAAAAGGAGAAAGGGGAGGGAAAAACTACAGATAATCTCTGAGTTGTTTGCACATTTGGGGCGTAACTGATTAGCTGGCAGCGAGCAGAGAGGTCAGTTGGGATAGTTTGTCCTTGAGCAGGCTGCTAGGGGATCCAAGAAGGCAGCTACAGTTGTTACAGATTCTCCAGAAAACCTGGGGTGTGACGCTGTGGAGCACAGTGACAGGCGGTCTTCCAGGTCCTTCCATCAGCACCTTGGCCTTAGGCAGGCTGCCCGCACCGTTTCCCTTACCAGAATGCCTCAGCTCACAGCTGCCCCTTTTTTCCATTCTTCGGGTATCATTCACTCATTCAGCAAACACCCTTAGGGTTACCTGCTCCGGGCCCAGCCCCTTCTAGCCCGTGTAGGTACAGGGATGAGGCTAAGGCAGGTCCTCCCCGCAGGAGCTCAGGGCCTCCAGTCGGCCTCCCTTGGGGCAGAGTCTGCTGCCTCCTGTGTGGCTCGAAACTACATCTTCTCTGATCTTTCCCAGCCCCGGAGTCCCTCAAGCTGGACCCTGCCACGGCCCACCCGCTCCTGGAGCTCTCCAAGGGCAACACGGTGGTGCAGTGCGGGCTCCTGGCCCAGCGGCGCGCCAGCCAGCCTGAGCGCTTCGACTATAGTACGTGCGTCTTAGCCAGCAGGGGCTTCTCCTGCGGCCGCCACTACTGGGAGGTGGTGGTGGGCAGCAAGAGCGACTGGCGCCTGGGGGTCATCAAGGGCACGGCCAGTCGCAAGGGCAAGGTGAGCAAGTCCCCGGAGCACGGCGTGTGGCTCATCGGCTTGAAGGAGGGCCGGGGGTACGAAGCCTTTGGCTGTCCGCGGGTGCCCCTGCCCGTGGCCGGCCACCCCCATCGCATCGGCGTCTACTTGCACTATGAGCAGGGGGAGCTCACCTTCTTTGACGCCGACCGCCCTGATGACCTGCGGCCTCTCTACACATTCCAGGCCGACTTCCAGGGCAAGCTCTACCCCATCCTGGACACGTGTTGGCACGAAAGGGGCAGCAACTCCCTGCCCATGGTGCTGCCCCCGCCCAGCGGGCCTGGTCACCTCAGCCCCCCGCAGCCCACCAAGCTGTAGGGATGCCAGTGGGGCTGCTTTCCCAGCGGGCGCAGTGCCATGAGGGGTCCTGCTGGCCCTAGTGAGCAGAGGTGATGTCTTCATTGTTAGGGGAGGTCTTCATGCCTGGGGGTCCCTAGAAACACTTAAATGATAGGGACAAAAGGACCACGGTCCTATCTGCATTGGCCAGGGGCGTGTGTATCAACCTCTTTTCAGGCTATTAACCTGCTTATTAACTAGCAGAGCCAGGCCTTGGTGTCCATCGGTCAACCTGGGCTTCCCTCGGCCCCTCCTAACCATGATCTCTGCTTCCTCTTTCCCCTGAGGGTGGCAACACCCCCTCACATAATTTTCCCCATCACTGTGACCTTTAAATAACTTCAAGGATAATAAATTTGATACTGTTTCTCCCTTTTCAAGTGATTTGCAGTTATGAACTGCTGTATATATACACTGCTTGATGCTCGGGTCTTTAAAAGCAGCTCCAGCCTCTGGTGGGGGCCACATCTCGCTTCCACCCCCTGCCCATCAGTTTGTGGTCAGTCATGTCAACCACTCTGTCAGAGACTGCTGTCGACTTCCCTTTCTGTTAGAGGAGGTGGAAATGACACTCCTTCAGAGCAGAGGCGAGTCGGGGCCAGACGGGGTGTGTGGTTGATCCCTGAAAGCTGCTGGGCACATAGGAGTGGGCCCAGAGCCATGTCTGTTCATGGTGAGCCTGCCCTTGGCCACGGCTGACAGTGGCCTCCTTAGACCAAGGCTGGGACAGCTGAATTCTCTCCCAAGAATCTGAAAGTCAGAGGAGAGAAAGTGGTTGGGGCTGAGTCATCTGAGGCTTGGTGCCCTGAGGTCTGTGGAGCTGCCTGAGAGCCTTCTGTGGGGAATGACTCTGCATGAATCCACGTCGGCCAGACAGACAAAGGCTTGCCCCATGGCCTATGAGCCATCCTCCAGGAACAGGAGAGGAGGGAGGGTTGTGAGGTGCCACCTTGGGGCCATCTTTACCGACCTCCTCATCCCCATGGGAGACTCATAGGACATTGCCTTCTGGGCTCTGATGAACCCTGAGGCTTTCTGCCCCACCTCCCTCCCAGTAGGGCTGCAGCCTGTAAAACAACTTAGCTGTGTCTGGAACTGGCTCCTCAGCAATGGGATATCCCATCCCACAATTCAAGTTTCAGCCAAGAGCCCTCTGATTTCCACACCAACGTTTTTGGCGTGTGAAACGAGGACCACGTGGAGCTGCCACCTTTGGCTAATCTGCCTTCTGCCATCTATGTAGGTAACAAACTGAATCAAAAGCTGCTTGTTATCTCTTGACCAGCTGAATCTGTTGGGCATTGGCCTTGGTTGCTGTGTGCTTGACAACTTCCAGATCCAGTTTTTGGTTATGCAGCTCTTCCTTCAGTTCCATGACTCCATGCCCGCTCTCCACCTTCTCCACCTTGCTGTGTCCGGGGAGGCTGGCCCCATTGAAATACAAACTCCTTTGGCTTCCTGTTGGATTCAGTGGAGGGGAGGGACTGGCAGGAGATCCCAAGGCAGGAGAGGGAGTTCGAGATACTGATTTTCCTGGTTTTCTGCCTGCTGGGCAATGGGTTGGCAGCTTCCCTCTGCAAAAGACTCCTGGCAGGTGGCCCTCTCCTTCTGTTACTCTTCCTTTGTTCCTTTAGGCCTAGTGGTAAACAGCACTGTTGCCAGCCCTGACTGTTGCACCATTTCCCATAGGTTCCCTTAACTCTGATCTTTCTTTTTTTTTTTTAATGGAAGTACTGGGGACTGAACCCAGGACCTCATGCATGCTAAGCATGTGCTCTACCACTGAGCTATTTCCCCTCTCCACCACCATTCTTTTACAAGTAGTCCCTTCTTTAAACTCTCAACTCCTCTCTTGTGTGCACCTTTCTGTCTCCAGCCAGATCCTGACAGAATCAGTGGCATACTTGTGCACCCATTTAATAAGTGCCCTCTTTTGTAGGCTAACCAGAGTTAGTGTTTGTGCTTTCATCCAAAAGATCTTAACTGATACACATCCAATATGCAGAAGGCAGAGGAAAGGGCAGTTAATTCTTCATGTGGAGTTGGCATTTCAGCTGAAAGAAGTGGAGGACAGGCAGAGGAGAAGAGCCTTCAGGGATCTAGGTCCACAAAGGAATGGGGCAGCTGGAGCTGGTCTCAGAGATGAGGCAGGGGCGGGGCTGGTCTGGGGTGGGGGGTCATCGATGCTACTTTAGTGTATGTTAACTTTGTTCTGTTAATGACAGTGTGCGAGTGGGTGAGTCTGCCTGGGGAGAAAATACCAGACTGATGGAAAGGAGTTGAGAAGATGGAACACCAGAACCTAAGGGAACAGCTTAGATATGGTTGCCAAGGAAACTTAGAAATGATCAGAGAGATGGGAGGGCATGCTAGCAGAGGAGGTCATTGAAGCCAAAGTTTTTCAAGAAGACAAGTTCAGCAGTGCCATGAACCCCAGATTCAGCAGGAAAGGACTGAGGAGTATTTGGAGATTCTTCATAGTTTTAGAGGGAGCCATCTCAGTGCAGTGGGGTGAAGACAGGCTGCAGGAAGTTAAATAACAGCATGTGATGGAAGAAGTAAAGGCAAGAATTGCTGGTTCTCCCTTTAAAAAGTTTGATAGTGAAGGGAAAAAGAGAACTGGGTCATGAGTTTGAAAATGGGATTAAGAGAAGTCATTTTAGGACAGAGGCAGTGCTGTCCAGTAGAAGTATTTGAGCATAACGTAGGTTTAAGTTTTCTAAGGGTGACATTTTAAAAATAAAAAGATACAGGTCACCTAGCACTAACATCTTGGTTTCTTTATACCATTCTACAATAAAAGGAATGAAAGCTTCTTGGGGAAATGGCTGGTTCTAGGGCTCAAGCAGGAAATACACAAGATGGGCTTTGAGAATCTTCTAGTGCCAGAAAGCAAAGAAATGCTCAAAAACAAACATGAAAAAAACAAACAGAAACCCAAAACCCTGGAGTAAAGGAGGCCTGTGAAAGGGATATAGGAGCCAACTGAAAGCACTTCCAGTGGCCAAAACAGGAACAGTTTGAGCAACAAAATATTTTGGATTACAACCCAAAGTATAAAATAAACATCCATGAGTCCATACTGATATAAATGATTGAATAACTAAATGGGGAAGAAGAAATAAATCTGTGCAAAGGAATTCCAAATAACTTATGTAGCTGCTCTGCCCTCAAGGCAGTGCTGTTAGCAGTACAGAGAATATACAGGTTGGAATATTCTAGTCCATGGGGGTCTGTCTACTTGAATAGTTGAGATACACATGTAGCGGGTTTTTTCTTTTTTCTTTCTCTTTCCCTCCCATCAACCCATCATGCATCAGTAACCACATGGGTTCTGGGGACACAAACACCACCCAATTCCTGTCCTCTCGAGGGTCAGGCTGGGGAAACGTTACTATAGATGAATCATCCCAAGGAATGCATGAAAGGCTACCATTTGGAAACAAAGTTAGAGCCGTTACTCACAGCATGTGCCAGACCCAATTCTAAATGGAGTTACTGAAATGATGAAGCTGTAAATAATTTCTCGACTGTAGAGGTCCAAAGCGCCTTTCAAGCATGACAGCAAAGGCAGAAAGAACAAAGGTAAAGATACAAAAAATGAGAACTCCATGTTGTCCAAAATTATAAACCACATTACAAAGCAATAAACTAGAAAAAAAATGGCAATACAAGACAAGGGATATATATTAATACATAAAGGACACTAAGAGAAAGACGGTAGAAGAGTGAGCAAAAGACATTCACGTGTTACAACAGAGAAATATATATGACAAACAACATGAAAATACTCAACCTCAATCACAGAAATTAAAACGTTAGTAAAATCTCATTGCCTATGAGAGCAGCAAAAATTGAAAGACAAAAATGAAGAGCTACGAAGTGGTGAACCGGGCTGCCAGCGTCGGCCTCCATACCCTGACAGAAGAGTGAACCGACAAACGCCTTGCTGGTGCTTGGGATGAGTAGTGGGAACCAGGCAGGGCACTTCCGGGTTCGGAACCTCCGTGCCCTCTGACCCCGGAAGTCCCAGGGAACGGGGCGGC
Source organism: Camelus bactrianus (assembly GCF_048773025.1). NCBI lineage: Eukaryota > Metazoa > Chordata > Mammalia > Artiodactyla > Camelidae > Camelus > Camelus bactrianus. The sequence goes on along the minus strand of NC_133556.1, from coordinate 8,171,911 downwards.
ACAGAGCCGGCGCACTTCGCGACAGAGCCGTAAAGGCGCGCGAAAGCGGAGCATGGCGCTGTACGCGGCGGCGGCGGCAGTGCTGGCGGGCGTGGAGAGCCGCCAGGGTTCCCTCAAAGGGCTAGTGTATGCCAGCAGCTTCCAGGTAGAGGGGTTCGGGCCTGGGCGGGGGCCAGGCGGGGAGCCCCGGCCTGGGGCTCCCCGCCTGGCCCCCGCCTTACCTGGGTCCTTTCGGCCGCGCGCAGAACGTGAAGCAGCTGTACGCACTGGTGTGCGAGACACAGCGCTACTCTGCGGTGCTGGACGCCGTGATCACCAGCGCCGGCCTGCTCCGCGCCGAGAAGAAGCTGCGGCCGCACCTGGCCAAGGTAGCTAGCGGGGAGGGTTGGGGCAGGTTGATCTCTTATAACCCGGTCCCAGCTCCACTACCAGCCACCATGTGAGTTTAGCTAGTTGCTCCTCTGAAATGAGGAGGCGCAGCATTTCGCTGGGTTATGAATTGAGGTGAGATGAAGATGCTTTAACCTCGAGCCTTGTGTGAAAGATTAAGAACATAAGTGCAGAGTAGCGGCGGTAGAGATTCTGGGTAGAACAAAAGGGTGATGTTGACAAAGAGGAGGGCTAGGATCCAGAGCTCTCCTGATGAGAAGCCATGGGGAAAGGGTTCCGGACTGGGAAGAAAGGCACCAGGTTCAAATCACATATCTGCCATTAATTTCTTGTGTGATCTTGAACAAGGTCACGCATTACTGTCTTGACAGGTGGTCTGTTTAGTCCTTCCAGTTCCAACACTGTGGAGTTCTAAGGAATTAATAATGCTCAAGGTTTTAGCTCCTCCTGTCCCCATCCCCAGGTGTTAGTATATGAGCTGTTGCTGGGAAGAGGCTTTAAAGGGCGTGGGGGTCGATGGAAGGCTCTGTTGGACCGGCACCAGGCAAGGCTGAAGGCAGAGTTGGCCCGGCTCAAGGTTCACCGAGGTGTGAGCCGCAATGAGGACCTGCTGGAAGTGGGATCCAAGCCTGGTCCAGGTGAGCTGGAAGGAGTTGTGGGCGTGGGGGATCACCAACAGGCCCTGAGAGGAGAGGGCTGTCTTCCTGCCCACTCACTGCTCATTGCTTCCTAGCCTCCCAGGTGCCTCGATTTGTGCGGGTGAACACTCTGAAGACCTGCTCTGAGGATGCAATTGATTATTTCAAGAGACAAGGTTTCTCCTACCAGGGTCGGGCTTCCAGGTGAGTTTAGAACCTTGCCTTGCTGTCATCATCTAAGGAGGTGCCTGGGGAAACAGGGATCCGTGTAATATGAACATTTTAACAATTTTAATTCTTCCAGTCCATGAACACGGGATATCTTTCTGTTTCTTTATATCATCTCAGTTTCCTTCATCAGTGTCTTATATGTGTTTTCAGAGTATAGGTCTTTCACCACCATGGTCAAGTTTATTCCTAGGTATTCTTTTTGATGCAGTCTTGAGCAGGATTGTTTTCTTGCTTTCTCTCTCTCTTTTTTTTTTTAAGAGTCTATTTTTTTAAGTTTTTTTTTTTTTAATTGGGGGGGTGTAATTAGGTTATTTACTTATTTACTTGTAAAGCAGGTAGTGGAATTGAACCTGAGACCTGCATGTTAAGCATGCGCTCAACTGCTTGAGCTATATCCTGCCCCGCTGTTGCTTTCTCTTTCTGATGGTTCATTATTAGTGTATAGAAAAGCAACAGCTTTCTGTATATTAATCTTGTATCCTACAACTTTACTGGATTCATTTATTAGTTGTAATAAATCTATATCTTGTCATATGCAAATAGTGACAATTTTACTTCTTCCCTTCAAATCTGGATGCCTTTTAGTTGTTTTTCTTGTCTGATTGCTGTGGGTAGGACTTCCAATACTGTCTTCAATGTAAGTGGCTAGAGTAGGCATCCTTGTCTTGTTCCTAATTTTTAGAGGAAAAGATTTTAGCTTTTGCCTACTGAGTGTGATGTGAACTGTGGGTTTATCATATATGGCCTTTATTATGTTGAGATATGTTCCTTTGGTACTAATTTTGATGAGAGTTTTCATCATGAATGAATGTTGAATTTAATCAAATGCTATTTCTGCATTGATTGAGATGGTCATGTGATTTTTATACTTTTATCGATGTGGTGTATCACATTGATTGAGTTAGGGATATTGAACCATCCTTGCATCCCTGGAATAAATCCCACTTGATTATGGTGTCTGATCTTTATTGTTGAATTCAGTTTGCTAATATTTTGTTGAGGATTTTTGCATCTATATTCATCACAGATATTGGCCTGTAATTTTCTTTTTTTGTAGTGTCTTTGGTTTTGGTATCAGGGTAATGGTGGCCTTATGGAATGAATTTAGGAGTGTTCCTTCCTCTTTAGTTTTTTGGAATAGTTTGAGAAGGATATGTATTAGCTCTTCCTTACATGTTTCATAGAATTCCTTTGTGAAGCTCTCTGGTTCTGGACTTTTGTTTGCTGGGAATTTTTTGATTGCTGATTCAATTTCACTGCTAGTGATCAGTCTTTTCAGCTTGTCTGTTTCTTCCTGATTCAGTCTTGGAAGATCTTATGTTTTTAGAAGTTTATCTATTTCTTCTCTGTTGTCCTTTGTTGGTATATTACTGTTTGTGGTATCTCTTATGATTTTTTTTTTTTTTTGAAAGAATCCAAGTTGAATTCAAATGTATACCTTGGAAGATAGATTTATCCAAACTGCCTATAAACAAGTGGCATGTCAGCTCCAAAGATACCTGTCTGGTTTCAGCTAATAAGGAATCTATTAAAATGTTTACATGTCTATTTTTGGTAAATTTATTTCAAAAAGCCACCATTTCATTTCATAAGGACAGTAAGGTTAATTAAATCACAATGCAAGACAGAATTTATAAATGAGATGACAGAACTATTCAAATACACTTTGTTGAGAAAAGATAGTTTCACTAACTATAAAATCCAGCGAGACAAAAGGATGAACACACCACCATTATTGTCAAAAGACTGTTAGACTGTGGTTTAAATTCAAAAGGTTAAGAATTTTACAAAAAGATACGAATATTAATTATATAGAGAGAGTATTTGATTGGCTATAGAAAAAAGTGTGGTTTTCTTCCTCTGAACAGCTAGCTTTAGAAAGTAATACCAACGTCACTTAAATTTTGACCTACTTTAATTCCTTATCAATGGCACCATACCCTGGAATACTCAAAGTAATCCAGTTACTTTGGCCACTAAGTTAAGTCACCCTTATGTTTCTAAAGTAATTTATCTAGGATTCACTGGAGTAGCCTATACTTGTTATACAGTGTTGCACAAACTTACAGATTTTTTTTCAATATTTCCTATACTTTTCTAAAGTCTTATTTCCCAGGACTTTTATCACTAAATATGTTTACTTTAAGGTTCCAAACACTCATATCTATTATGAGGACATGTAGGGTAAATTCATTCTGTTTAATGTGACAAGGGACATTCTAAAAATGACCCCAAACCTGTGATATTGGGACAGGTTTGGAGGTGTTATCTAAAGAGCTGAGGGAAGTTCAGAGTGCAGATCTCAGACAAGGGATTTTAAATTTTTTTTTGTATTTTCAAGAGAAACATTCTGGAAGAGAAAAAGTATTCTGTAATCTAGGGCATGTTCAAGAGCCCCTGCTCTCACAACCAAATGTATGAAAACAGTTTTCTTTAAAGAAATACAGGTCTATGCGCCAAGACAAGCTTTGGCTAAATGATTGGTAGCTTTTGTTTGGTTATGGAAGTTTCCATGGAAACAGCCCTGAGAGACAGAAAAGGCAGCATTATTTTTGTCTGTAATGCCATCTAATAAAACTGCACATTGATTCATTCATGCTATCCAGAACAGATTTCTGAGAAGCCCTGACAAAGGGAGGCAGGGGTTCTCTCCAGGCACACTTTGAATTTCCTGCCTTCCTCCATTTGAAACCTTACATTAAAATCCTGATAAAACTTCCTCTGAACATTTCCCTCAGGAACCTCTAGTTCAAGTAATGCTTCAGTAACCAAAAGCCAAATGAAGAAACGTGAGGCACTTGGAGCTCTACTGCCAAGTTCTTAAAATTATGTGACACCAAGCTTACTGTAGCTGAAGAAATTATTCTGAAGAGTATTTTAATATTTCCATTATATCAGGTCTCAGCAAGGCAAGAAATACTGCCTTAAGTGTTTATTTTACACAGTTGAATCAGGTAGTATCATTCATAACTTTTCTATGTCTGCATCGTTTGTACGTGTGTATATGTATCTATATATCTGTATCTTTATATATTTAATTTAGTAACACACTCCACACCATTATCTAATCTTATTTCAGATTAGAGCTTCTCAGAAAGGCCACAAAAGCAACCCTAGCTCAGAATTCTATATATGAAGTACATAAAAATAAAAACCTCAACAACAGTACAATATCAACAAGACAAGGTAGGGAGGGCAAGGGTGTTGACAGAGGTCTATAGAGGAATCCAGCTGTGGGTTTCTCCCTGGAGTGAGATCCCAAACACAGAGCCGTCTTACAGAGTCCAGTACTTTTCAAGAGGGAAAGCCTGAGAAATTCTATTAACAGAAATGTCAAAATCCATAATTTCCCAGAGACATGATTTGACATTCTTTCTTATTCTAAAAATGTTGAAGATCGTATGATTTTTTAATCTGTGGTATTAGTTGTAACATTTCTTTCAAATCTTATTTTATTTGAATTCTCTTTTTTCTTGATGAGCCTGGTTAAAGGTTTATCAATTTTGTTGGTCTTTTTAAAAAAATCAGCTCTTGATTTTTTGACCTTTTCTATTTCTTTGGGTTTTTTTTTTTTGTCTCTTTTATTTCCTCTTTCTATTATTTCTTTTGTTTTGCTGACTTTATCCTTTTTCTGATTCCTTTTAGATGGTAGGTTAGGTTGTTCATTTGAAATTTTTCTTGTTTCTTGAGGTAAGCCTGCATTGTTTTAAATGTCTTAGAGCTGCTTTTGCTGTATCCTATAGATTTTGGAAGGTTGTGTTTTTATCTTTGTCTCGAGGTATTTTCTGATTTCCTTTTTGATTTCTTCATTGACCTATTGGGGTTTTGTTTGTTTGTTTTTTGTTTTGTTTCATTTTGGGTTTTGTTTTTTTTTTTTTGCATATTGTTTAGTCTTCATGTGTTTGTGTTGTCCCCATTTTTCTTCCTATACTTGATTTCCAGTTTCATACCGTTATGGTTGGAAAAATAATGCTTCATATAATTTGTCCTCTTAAATTTGTTGAGACTTGTTTTGTGGCCTAGCATGTGATCTATCCTGGAGAATATTCCATGTGCACTTGGAAAGAAAGTGTATTCTGTTTTTGGATGAAATGTCCTGTAGATACCAATTAAGTCCAGCTAATATGTCACTGAAGACCTCTGTTCCCTTACTGATTTTCTGTCCAGATAATATGTTCATTGATGTAAGTATGGTGGTAATATCCTGCTGTTGTATTATTGTCTATTTCTCCCGTTATGTCTGTTCGTAATTGCTTTACATATTTAGATGCTCCTATATTAGGTGCATATAATGTGAGTAAGTGTAATATTCTCTTCTCATATGGAATCCTTTATCATATACAATGCCCTTATTTGTCTGTTATAGACTGTTTAAAAGTCTACCTTGTCTGATAAGTATATTGCTATGCCAGCTTTCTTGTTATTTCCATTTGCATGAACTATCTATCTTTTTAAAATTCCCTCACTTTCAGTCTGTGTGTGTCTTTAGCTCTGAAGTGAGTCTCTTGTAAGCAGCATATAGATGGGTCTTGTTTTTGTTTTTAACCCAGTCAGCTACTTTATATCTTTGGACTGAGGCATTTAGTCCATTGACAAAGTGATCTTTTCATTCTCTTGGACAGTGCCTAGGTTTAAGCATCATTTCCTGCCATGATTGACAGAAGAATCTCCTAAACTGGTCTCCCCACTTCCAGACTTTATCGCCATGTTTGCCCACATGTGTGGGCTGGAGACAGATCTGAAACCGGATCCAAAGTGTTACTGCCCTGCTGGAAATCCTTTCTTGGCTCTCTGTTGTGCTGTGCCTCCTGCTTCCTTTCCAGGCTCATCTGCCATGGGTCTCCTCCCCTCACTCGCCTACCTCCTGGTCTGTCCTTTTACAGCTCTGGGAAGCCGCCTTTGCTCCCTCCCTTCCCCTCCACCTGTTACAGATGTTCCCCCGTCTGCCTCTAGCATGCTGCTTAGAGATCAGGGTGGAGAGAATGGCTGTGTTTGGATTTGAACTCTAGTTCTGCCACTTGATAGCTTTCTGATCTGAGTTACTCTCTAGGCCTGTTTTCTGTGTGAGTCAGGTGGAGTGGACAATGCTTCTTTGCAGTTTAGTGAATATAGTTATCACCTCAGCTCCTCATGTTACTAACTCATCCATCAGAAATCAGCTCAGCACTTACCTCCCTGCACCATGCCCTTCCCCAGGGTTGTCTGTCTGTCTATCTATCTATGAATGAAAGTCAAGTGAGGATTTATTAAGGGATAGAAAGTACACTCAAGGGGAGAGCCCCCGGGGTTATGTTGTAACAGTACCAGCTAACATTTATTGAATGCCTGACTTGTGCAAAGTATTTTCCTAAGTATTTTGCATGTCATTTAATCCTCACACCTACCATTTTCCCAAAGTACAGACAGAGGCTGAGATGAGGGCACTTTCCCATGTTCCCGCTGCTGGTCAGTGGTGGAGGTGGGATCCTGAACCCAGAGTCTGGCCTGAAAACCCCATTCTCTTAACTGCTTCCTCTATCTTGTCACCCTGTTAATTTATTCATAGCAGTTTTAAGCATTTGTTGCATAAATAAGCAGTTAGGTGATCTGTGAAAAGTCTGGCCTGGTACCTGGCATGGAATGATTCAGAAAACATGGAATGAATGGCTCTTATTCCCTGGCAGCCTCGAGGACTTAGGGGCCCTCAAAGGAAAGTGTTTTCTTCTGGATTCCTTGTTGCCAGAGCTGCTCGTGTTTCCTGCCCAGACAGATCTGCATGAACACCCACTGTACCAAGCCGGTCACCTTATCCTACAAGACAAGGTAGGGAAAATGGGTGGAAGAGGGAGGAGCAGGTGGGGAGTGCCCAGCCCGGGGCCTCTGTTCACCCAGCCGCTGTGCTCTGCGTGCACGCCACCAGGCGAGCTGCCTCCCAGCCATGCTGCTGGCTCCACCACCGGGTTCCCACGTCATCGATGCATGCGCTGCCCCGGGCAACAAGACCAGTCACTTGGCTGCTCTTCTCAAGAACCAAGGGTGAGCACCATGGTCAGAGGAGTAGGGTGAGGTCTGATCCTGTACTTTGTAAGAAGAAATAAGGAACTCTTACTCCAGTAGGATATGAGACTGAAAGGAGGCCTTTCCTTTCAATACTTCCTTCTGGACCAAGGGCAGTTCGTGGTTTAGCCCCAAGCTGAGCTTCCCGGTGGGTTGCAGGTGTGAGATATGAATCCCTTAGCCCTTGGGATAGAGTGCCCAGGCCGGTTGTTTCTAACCACTGACCCTTTTAAAATACTTATAATTTTAAAACATTTAAATACTATTTTCTGTTTGTCCTGACTTAAAAGTATGTGTTGTCATATGTCAGAGGTGTAGGCTCTTACATGCTCCATAGATTCTCAGTTCACCTCACTTCTGCCCTCTTCCCTAGGAAGATCTTTGCCTTTGACCTGGATGCCAAGCGCCTGGCATCTATGGCTACCCTGCTGACCCGGGCCGGGGTCTCTTGCTGTGAGCTGGCTGAGCAGGACTTCCTGGCGGTCTCGCCCTCAGACGAGCGTTATCGTCAGGTCCAGTATATCTTGCTGGATCCTTCTTGCAGTGGCTCCGGTGAGATTGGGGAAAGTGTGCCCAAGGGCCCCACAGATCCAGAGCAGCCTTAGAGCAGAAGGGGAGGAAGTTTGCTTTGGCCTTCGGTTTAGTTCTGACTCTTATTAATCATCGTGTGACCCTGGGCAGACGTTCTCGTCTGTAAGTGGGGATTTCATTCGAAGTCACGCAGTGTGTGGTGAAAGCCCTCTTCCTTAGGGATGCTGACCAGGCAGCTGGAGGAGCCCGGCGCAGGGGTGCCGAGCAAGGAGCGCCTGCGAGCACTGGCGGCGTTCCAGCAGCGGGTGCTTAGTCACGCGCTCACCTTCCCGGCCCTGCAGCGCCTTGTCTACTCCACGTGCTCCCTCTGCCAGGAGGAGAATGAAGATGTGGTACAAGCCGCCCTGCAGCAGAGCTCAGGAGCCTTCAGGTAGTGGGTGTCCACCAGGGTCTGGGGGAGGGGGCTGCCCTCTTATCTCAAGCTTCTGCCGTTTCCTCTCTGCAGGCTTGCTCCTGCCCTCCCCTCCTGGCCGCACCGAGGCATCAGCACTTTCCCAGATGCTGGGCACTGCCTCCGGGCCTCCCCTGAGACCACGCTCACGGGTGGCTTCTTCATTGCTGTATTTGAACGGGTAGAGGTGCCAAGGTGAGTGAGTAGGGGGCCTGCTACAACGATGCTGGAAGATGGGGCATGACTAACTTACGTACTTTTCTTTCAGCTCCGTCCCATGGGCTGAGGCATCAGCACCAGACCTTAGACCCAGCCGAGCCCCAAAGAGAAAGAAGAGGCGGCAAAAAGCAGCAGCTGCTCCCAGTACAGGGCCTGACACATAGCAGGGGCTTGAAGCTTTGACTTCTTGGGTCCCCCCTCAGCTTGGTCTCAGGCCCTCAGCCCCAAGCAGCAAGTCCATTTGGAAAGGTTCTTTTTATGGCTGTAGGAAGAAAACTAGGAACCCTGTTTCTCCAGCTGGAGAGAGAATGCATGTACCCAGACCTTGGGTCCCTTCCCCGGGCTGTGTTCTGGCTGGTGAGACACGCTGCTGCCGCCCATAAAAATAAAAGGCAGGACATGGTCTACGATAGATCACAGTTTTTTTATTCTTAATGACATAAGCAAAGAGAAAAATCTCACATTCATACTAAAAATTCCAACTAGACTCACAGGAATTCAGTCTTTGTCGTGGAAAGTCCCAGCCTCCCGCTCCTGCCCAGTGCACGTACGTGTACACACTCGCGCTCACACTCAGGCACCAGGATGCCCGCTTCAGGGGCTCCTGGACCAACGGTCCTGCCTGTGGGTGGAACTGAGGTAAACTAGCTTAGAGCACTAAACTAAGAGGGTCTACCTTACATAAGGTATAGGTAGAAGCTTGATTTCTAGACCCGTGCCCCACCCCCCCTCCAATCTAGTAGGTATTTGAGGTTCAGGGCCCCCCCAGCTCCACACACAACAGAGCTCTTCTTGGGGGCGGGGAGGAGCAGTCCCCTGCCACAGAACATTCACCCTCAGTCACAAAGGTGGGGGGACTAGTTACATCTACATCACATTATTTATAAAATAAGAATTACATTTTTATATGTTTCCAGAAGGAGCTCTAGTCCCTTAGGAAAGCTGCCTGGGACAGCATTTGAGCCTCTTCTTCACACAGGTATAACTTAACAGTACAGCTAATTTCTAGTCAATAGCATTTATACTTAACCACCTCAATGAACCAAGCTTGAAGGAATTTAAAAGGCAATTTAGCTTAAATACAAAAATAAATTTTTATTTTGTTAAAAAATGTTTAAATATTTTTTCTTTTAATTTAGACACACGCATTCATACTTCTCCCAAAGAGGATGGGCCTGGCAGCAAGGCTCTTGGGCCTAGGGTATGTGGTTTTGGAACAAAGGAAAAAGAAGGGAAGGGGTGGGGAGTAATGTAATTTTAAAATGTGATTCATTAATTTAGGTTTTCTAACATACCCTACGGGTGATCTTGCCTACAGTGAGGTGAGGGAGGTGGGAAAGAAACAGCAGAGGGAAGAGGCCTTTGCTTCCCCTTGGCCCCATCCTCCTGGGCTGCCAGCCCTTAAAAGTCAAAACACCATTTGAAAATCCAGGACTCGGCACTTACAGCCGTAAAGTGGTGCTACTTTGCACATTCAATTAGCTAGGCCCCAGAAACTTGAGAAACAGTTAAGTCCGGCACTACCAACATGCCGCCACTCATACAATTCAATGCTTCCTCCAAACTCGATTCAAAGAGCAATAGACATGAGCATCAGACAAAAATAACACAGAACAAGGCTTTAAACGTACAATCCCGGAGAGGCAGACGAGCCCAGTGAGGCCAACAGGGAAGGTGGGTGAGGAGGCAGCTGAAAGCAGTGGTGGGCATCCTGCCTGCTCCAAGAGCTTCCATCTCCTGGAGTGAGGTACCACCCCTGGGTCTGCCAGGCTAACAGTCTTGAGCCACCAAGCTTTTAGGGGCCAAACTGGCAGAGAGGGTTGGGGATGAAACATCGGCTCAGACTTGGCAGGAGGAAGTGGAACAGCAGGAGCGGCACCCACTGGGGTCTCCAAGGCAAAGCTAGATTCAGGATCATTTTAAAAGGAATCGATCCTGTAAGGAACCAGTGAGGGATAAAGCAGCAAGAAATGGGGAAACAGCCCCCTAAAGGGACAAGGGGAGAACCACTTTTTATAGCCAAGCCAAGCAAGGTAAAGCTTTAGGGATAATCCATTTCCCCCAGTCCCATCAAGTGCATGTCAGAGATGCAAGTGGTGACCCTCCGTTACCCTCCGGCAAAGATGGCTCTCAGGGAAAAGGCGGGAAGGGAGGCCGCCTGACTAAGCTTAAACACCACACAAGAGTCAGGGAAGGAAGTGGACCATATGTACAGGTGTTTCTTTAGTTCTCTCCAGCCTCACCAGCGGAACTGTTCAAGTAAGGTAGCAGGCTCCTGCCCCGCCCTGTCCCGCCCCACCTCCCTCGATGGCCCGAGGCTTCTGCTTCCTGGAGGAGAGGGAAACAGCCGCCGGGGCTGCTGCTACCTCCCTGGTGGCTGAAGCCAGAGGCCTGGGGTAGGTCTGCTTTATGGAACTAGAGGGGTCAGAGGCTCTTCCTAGCAGATTTGGGCAAGGGGCGGGGGAATGGGCAGGGACAAAGGCTATTTCTTGCGGGTGTGCTGCCTTCGGGCCTGCAGTCGCTGCCGAGCCCCTGAGGTCTTGGATCCCGCACCGATGGAAAAGGAAGGGGCCGCTGGTCCTGGAAAGATTCAACAAGATCTCATCAGGGCAGCTGCGACCTGACAACACTCCTCTGAAGAACACTGGATGCTAGGAAAGGGCTTCCCAAGTTCTAGCAATCATTTTGGGGGAGGGGCTGATTAAAAATGCAAAATTCCAGAACCACAGACAGTCTGGGAGTGAGGCCCAGGAAGGCATTTTTACCTGGCTTCCCAGAGATCTGGGAAATTCTTCCTGAGCTGGCTCCTCCCTGATCTCTCTGTCCAACTCCAAACCTGGGTTGTGCTGGACTCCCAGGTGGACCAGCCCACCCCACCCCCTCTTCAGAGAGGAGATAAGCAGGTCACGCTGGCAACAAAGAGACTGGCCGCTTACCGAAAGGTCCAACTCCAACAAAGCCTTGGGTGGGTGTTGAGGATGCCCCAAAGGAGAGGCTGCTGCCCGATGTGCCCACCCCAGGGGCAGGGGTGTTCTGACCAAAGGTGGGTGTGGAGGTGCCTAGGATGAAGAGACAGCAGAGAACTGTTGAGACCAGGCTGGTGAGCGGAGGGCCTCAAAGCAGATGGTAATTATCCGAGTGAGGGTCTCTGCTCCCAGTAGGGCCTCCCCCAGAGGACCCTTCAGCTCCAGTTCACGCCACTAGAGGAACTGCTCGGGATAATTAAGCCCGAATACCTGCCACTCCAGGTGTGCCTCCAGCCTGCTCACAGCTGTGCTGCCGCAGAGACAGCCCCTCAGGGTTGCCTTCTGGCCACCTAAGGAGCAGGGCCTGTGTTCCCTTGACCACTAAACCACAGAAGAGGGGACACTCAGTGGACCCCCACCTTCTACCCTAAGGTTACCTCCCTTCTATCAGTACTAGATGTGTTAAGTCTCTTCTTGTTTGCCCCCTCCTTCCCACTGGGGGTCCCCTATCTCCCCACCGGGCGCACTGGGACTCAGTCATCAGCGAATGTGGCCGCCCTCGCCATCCTGCCATCCGGCACTGATGCTGCTTTCCCTCCTACTCCTTGGGGAGGGCTGCGTCCTCTGAGCTCTTCCTTGTCTGGGGACTGGAGTGGGGCAGGCATCTTTCTTGCTCCCTGAGGGCTGACCTTGCACAGGAGTCCTTCCATCTCCCCGTCCCCGCCACAGCTGCTCCAGTCCCCACTTCCCCGCCCTCGCTCCCAGCTCCCTGTTCCGAGCACCCTGGCTCCCGTGTTTCCTCAGCCTCCTCAGGAATCCCAGTCCACTGCCCTGCCCGCTTCACTTGCTTGAGCTTCAACAGGCTGGCTTTGTCTGCTACCGCTGATTTTAGGCTGGATGTTGCTGGAAAAGCACCAATGCTGACTTGTCTCACTTTAAATTCACTACTGTTTTCCAGCCTCCAGGTGGCCTGTGGTCCTGTGACATCTTGTGGCACTCCTCCCCTTCCCCTGCTCCAGAGCGACTGCTTCAACGGGCCCTCCTGTGTAGGCATTTCAGCCTAACCCACTCCTCAAGACCTTCTCTCACACTCCGTGAAGAAAACAGAAGCTACCAGGGTCAAAAGTCCTTATAATTCATCTTCCACGAGGCAAAAGTCATTTCATTTTTTCTGCTTGAAATTCTACACTGATTTCCCTTAGTACTGACAATCCAGGCACTCAACCCTGGCCATGACTGACCTACTAACCAACTCTGCCTACCTCGCGACCTCATCTGATACCACTTTCCCTACTTTTAAACATACAGCCACTCCTGACTTCCTCTGTTCATGAACCTACCCAACTTGTTTCTGCCTCTGGGCCCCTCACACCCCCACATCCTTCTTATCACAAAGACAGTCTCAGAGATTAAATGTGTTACTTCCTCAGAAAGGCATTCGCCCCCAGTCGTTATTAATTACATATTTTATCAAGACACTTACTGCAACCTGACACTGTGTTTATGTGTTTCATACCTGTCTCCCTGCTACCACAATGTAACGCTCCCCAAGAGCGGAACTGTGCTAACACAGGAGTGCCCAGCACAGCCGACCGGGTCAGCTCCTGACCTTACCTCCAAACACAGGTTTGCTGTCTGGTGTGCTGGCCACACTGAAGGCAAAGGCTGTGTTCTGGCTGGGCATGCCCAAGCTGTTCTGACTCAAGCCTCCCCCGAAAGGGGTGGTGCTGCCAGTGGTCCCACTCTGTCCTGCTCCGAAGCCAAACGCTCCAGAGGCGGCACTGGTGCCTGCGGTGGCCACGCCGATCCCAAAGCCCCCACTGCTGGCTGGCGCCGCCGATCCCCCAAATGTGAAGGGCGATGGTGTTGCGCTGCCAAACATCGAGCTACTGGTCCCGCTGCTGGTGGTCTGGGTTGTAGCTCCAAAGCCAGACGTGGTGGCTGCACCAAAGGAGAAAACAGCTGTGGTGCTGCCGAAGGCGGGCTGGGTGCTGGCAGGGGTGCCGAAGGCAGAGGCTGTGGGTTTCAGACCGCCAAATGCTGACTGTGTGGCGCTGCCAAAGGCCGGCTGGGCTGGGGCTGGCGCTGGAGTTGCAGTTGGGGCTGGGGCTGGGGCTGCAGAGTTTCCAAAAGCAAAGGAGCTGCCAAAGCCAGGGGCAAGGCCTGGCTTGGTCGCCCCCTGCTGCTGCCCGTCAGTGGCCCCGAAGGTGGGCTGGGGGTTGGCTCCCGGGTAGGACGGCAGAGGGGGCTTCGCGCTTGAGCTGAAGGGGATGTTGAAAGCCAGGGTGCTTGTGCTACTGAATGTCAGCGTGGGCTGGCTGCTGGTGACCGGGGCGGAGGTGCTGAGGGTGCCGCCAAAACCACCAAAGCTGGCAGTGCTGCTGCCGCTGGCGGCGGTCTGAGCGGCACTGGGAAGGGACTGGCCAAAGGTGGTGACTGTTGCTGAAGCAGGCACGGAAGGAGACTTGCCAAATTGGAATATGGAGCCCATGGCCGGGGTGAAGCTGGCACCAGAAGCAGGCGGGGTCCCAAAGAGGAAGGGCTGGGAGGTGGAGGCCGTGGTGCTGGTCACGCTGCTCAGGGTACTGGTCACGTTGCTCATACCGAAGCCGAACGCAGGCTTCGGAGCAGAGTCTGTGGAGGTGCTGGCTGTGGTCATGGAAGCCACTGTCGGGGTGGCACTGGCCTGGCTCGTGAAGAGAGGGGCGCTCGTGGTAGTGGCTGGAGGAGCTGTTTGCTTGAAGAAGGGAGTTAACAGGGGCACAGATGTAGGTGGCCCCATGGTGTTGAAGACAGGTTTGAAAGTGAGAAGTGGGGTGCTGGTCATCGTGGGGAGGGCTGAGCTGGAAGAGGCTGTGGTTGTGACCTTGGAAGGGCTAGAAGGCAAGGGGCCTTCATTCTCGCTTTTAGGTGGAGCTGCAAAAATGGGCTTGAACATGGGAGACGCTGAAGACACAGCAGGAGCTGCAGAGACAGGAGGGTCTGCAGGTGGGGTGTTCAGCATTCCAAACAGAATGCTCTGCTTAGGGGTGGGAGATGGGGCAGATGGGGCTGGGGACTTGGCAGATGTCTCGGCCTGAGGGGCTGGTGGTGACTTGGCGGTGTCAGTGACTGGCCCTGTGGAAGAAGCAGGGGTCAGACCCGAGAAAGTGGCTGTGGACGTGGAGTCTGAGGAGGTGCCTGGAAGGGGCCCTGACTGTGAAGAGCCAAGAAGGGCCAGAGGGCTGGGTGTCTTCAGAGGTGAATGGGCCACAGTGGTTGCCACTCCAGCAGATTCTGGGAAGAAGAGCAGAGAAAATGAATTCAGAATCCCCTCAAACCTGATGGTGCTCAAGGCCTGGCACAGAGCTAGGGATTCAACAGTCAATAATTACAACTAAACCTATCACAGGCCCTTAAAATGTTCATTCCTAAAAATGAAGAAGTTTCACAAGCTCTACCCTTCACAGATCAGAAGAAAGATAGAAGGGGATAAAACTTAGCCTAGTTGGGGGTTAAATGTGTAGAAACCAAGGAACATCCAATCACCTGAACTCAAGTCCAGTCAATTACCTACAATATACCTTATTCATCAAACAAAGATGTGCTACATTCGCCCAGGTGCTCCGTTCAGAACGTGTAACAGGAATGAGACAGTCTCTGCCCGTGAGCCCTGGCAGGGGCTGAACAGCTAACACACTCTACTATACGATAAAGTGCACTAATAGGAGTGTGCATATGTGTAGCACTGGGAAGGCATGGGACTGGAACAGTCAGCTGGACCCTTGCAAACCTAGAGGAAAAGTAATTAATATGGTCTTGTGCCTGTGGTGTAGTAAGCATGTGACAAGACATCTTACCCAGGTGATTATTTACACTTCAGGGACACCTCATGAGGTAAGCATCATTTGCATTTTACAGACGACGACCACAAGGCTCAGAGCAGCTAAGGAACTGAGTTTCAAGTCAAGAGCCACTGGACTACCAAAACTATGCTGTCTCCCCCAGCTTCACGTGTTGCAGTACCCCCATTGCCCCCCACCCCAACATGTCCTGATGACAGACTTCTGAAGCTTTTTAGGCTTGCACCAGCTTGGGTCTGGGAAGCCAAAATAGGTTCAACCTTTACAACAATTTTCAGCAACGATTGGCATGGTGCTTTTATTTCCACCTAAACAAAGGCTGATGTTATTACATGCTCCAAAGCAAGCTCTCCCACTCACCAGGGGGGGATGGCAGGCCTGGGGAATTCTGCATCTTCTTCAAGCTCTCCAGCAGTGGGTTAGTGCTTGGGGCTGGGAGGGAGGCTGGGGAGGTGGCAGTCCCAGCAGCAGGCAGGGTAAAAGTGAAAGGTGGCTGACTGGTAGACGGGTTCTCAGTGACAGAGTTCGAGGCAGTATCTAAGGAAGAAAGAAATGATGACACTGTCCTCCCTTGTGTGGGAATTCTTCTCAGTGGCAATGTAGGGTCTCTATGTAACTAATTTAGAAATGCTCCCCCTCAATCTCAATGCTGTCTTCCAGATTCCACTGAGGACCCAAATAGATTTCCCAGAGGAGAAAGACCGAAATAAAACCAACAAACCCTCTCTGGAGTGTGAAACGGATCTATATTCCTTACCAGTCTTATCCTCCAAGACCTTGTTAAACCACTGTAGTGAAGCTTTCTTTTCCAAGTCTAAGTCTTCAGCAGTGATTGAATAACCAAGCTGGGGAGGTGGAGGCTACCAAAGAGAAAAAGAAGTCAAGTCAATCAGAAGAAACTGGAAGAATCCTGTATTTGGCTTTTGCAATACAGAGCTAAGCTTGGGGGGCCGAGGTAGACGGACAAGACCATACCAAGGTCAGCTGGTCCCCTCGCCTGGAGGGCAGCAGCTGAACCTTCCGTTTACGCTGCCCAGAGCTGCCAGGTGTTGATGGGGAATTCCACGAGTTCTGTTTCTTCCATGTGGTTGTATCTGCAACTGAGGAAAGAAATATAGACTTGTTTTCTTCTTCCTCTCTGCCAGAAATGGATAGGTTTGTCTGTCCACCTGTTTTTAACATTGAATTTTCACTGGGTATCTAAAAAATTCTATCTTCCATGAGTTGGGCTCTTGGATGGTGTCTGCAAGATTATTTCTAAAGTCAAGAGGATATAAAGAGAGAATTGGCCCAAACGCATGCATACAATTGCTTACTGGACAATAATTACCTGGATTGCTCACAGATACCTCAACCTAAGGTTATCTATATCCCACTGTCATCCCGTGTTATACTCCATTTTTCTGTGTCACCTTCTCCCTTACCAGACTACAAACCTCTGAAGGACAGAACTCCTATCTCGGTATCTGTCAGGCCCTTTACACAACAATGCTCAACACTGCTACTACCATCGCAAGCCACTCTTATGTGCTCTTCAACTTACCCTTTTCTCCCTGGGACTCCTTGTCTGTTACCAATGGAGTTGAAGAGCTAGAATCATGAGAAAGCTCCTCTTCTCTGTAGGGGGAAAAGGCAGAAAATTAAGTTTATCTGTGAGTACCTGACAAAAGTACTGGATAACTTCTTGTACCTGCTTACCTACTAACCAGACAAGGTCTAGAACAACCATGATTTAAGACCTCAGTGTGCCAGGAAAAAAAATAAAAGAAGTCAAAAGACAATTCCTACAAAAATGAAGGGAGGCAGTTCACAGGGGCCACAGAGAAACTTTTGTCCTAAAATAAGCACAAATCAATAATCTTCAAAACCTTACTTACAACCCATCAAGTTCCTGAATGTTCTAGTCACAGGTCTGATCCCTAACAGAGTGACATTCAACTTGACTATAGGTACCTAGAGGTCAGCTGGAGTCAAGAACATGAAGTCTGCTGCCTGCTGACTTCACCCAGTTCCCTGTCTTGCACCTCAGTCCCTCATGCTGCAGTGTGAGGGGAGCCAGAGGCTGCTCCAGTCCGTACGTGAGAACTGGGAGAGATGAGAGTGATTCAGGCGGGCGCCTCACTGTCCTCTAGATGTTAATTTCTTGGAGCCTCCAGATCAGAGTTGCAGAAAGCCTAAGAACCAAGTAAATGTCCCTCCTTTCCTGACCTGTCACAATCCACACAGCAAATTATAATGGATTACCTTATTTTCTTTGCCGGCCTCTCTGGTGTCTGGGAGCGGGATGAGGGGAGGCTAGAGAATGGAGATGAACTGGGTCCACTCCTCTTCCACAGCTAAAAGTCAAACAGAAGGAACATGACTGACCCTAGCTGATAAGTCTAGCATTCAACCTTTAATGTAATTTTGTGGTTCTATTCATCACTGCATATAGAATCTCCTTTTAAGTAACTAAAAAAATTTCTTTGTGAAGAAAGGCTCCTGGAAAGTCAATCGCTGGTATTAACAAGAAAAAAAAAATCTGAAAAAGTAATGGAATGCTAACTAATAAATGTAGAAAGAATGTATTTTTGGCATAAAAAGGAGACTGTCACATTCAGTAAAGGGTTAGAGCTATGATGTGCATACAAGTGTATTCTATATTGTCTATCAAAATGATGGAAGTAAATTAAGAAACTGTTCCCTACCATATGACCCAGCAATTCCACTCCTGGATATATATTAAAAAAAAAACCCAAAACACTAATTTGAAAAGATGTTACACGCACCCCAACATTCACAGCAACATTATTTACAATTGCCAAGATATGAAAGTAACCTAAGTGTCCATCAACACATGAATGGATAAAGATGTGAGATATATGTGTGTGTGTGTGTGTGTGTGTGTGTGTGTGTGTGTGTGTGTATAAAAAATGTATGATGGAATACTACTCAACTATAAAAAAGAATGGAATTTTGCCATTTGCAACAACACAGATAAACTTGGAAGGCATTATACTAAGTGAAGTAAGTCAGACAAAGACAAATACTGTATAGTATCACATATATGTGGAAACTAAAAAATAAACTACTGAATATAACAAAAAATAAGCAGGCTCACAGATATACAGAACAAACCAGACGCTACGAGTAGGGAGACGAAAGAGGGGAGGGGCAAAATAAGGGCAGGAGATTAAGAGGTACAAACTTAGGTATAAAATAAGCTATAAGATACACTGGACAACACAGGGAATGTAGCCAATACTTATAATAACTATAAATGGAGTATAAACGTTAAAACTATGAATCACTATATTGTACACTTGTAACTTATATTGTACAGCTATACTGCAATTAAAAAAAAACTGCTCTAATAAAGATAAGCCAGTAAATTAGTCTTGCTCTCATTAAATTTTCAGTTTAACTTTATTTAAAAAAATATACTTATCCACGACATTGATGACTTTTGCAACACCAGTGGTATTACTGTTATATGATAATTATCCATACACCTGTCTCTTCTACCAGGTGGAGTTCCCTGGTAGCAAAGACGATCAGTTTTCATCTCTGCCTCACTTGAAGGCGCCTAGCGGCAAAGTAACTGATAAAGGATAAGCACTCTGCAAACAGTTTCACCGTCTTTGGCCTATTTACAAAGATACTAAATATTACCACAGACATTTTTCTTACTGAGAAGCTTCTAGTGATTTTTCACTCAGTAAAGTTGCATCATACAAGCACAAACAGGGAGGCAACGATGCTTAATATAAGTTTAAAAAAAGAAAAGAGGGATTTAAATCAAAGTCAGGTGGTAAAATAGCAGACGCATTCCATCAGACTAACGTCAAGAAACCCAAGGTTTAGAATGAGCTTGAGAAAAAAGCTGGAATCAGTTAAGTTTCTATGTTATGATCAGGTAAAGAACAAGAAAGGATAGCCACCTGAAAAAAACAAATGCTTAGGCCTCAATAAATGTTGCTGAGTCAAATAGATATTTATAAAAAAAAAAGAGTTTAAGTGATTCACCTGCCCAAGTGTCAAGAACCGAGACTTGAAACCAAGTCAGTCTGGTAGCAAAGCTTGCTCTGTTTCCTCAGCTATATGACATCTTCTTTCTCAAGAATTACAACCATTTCTTATTTTTTTTTAAATTTATTTTTTGTTTGTTTTTGTGGGGAGGAAGGTAATTAGGTCTGTTTATTTACTTATGGAGGTACTGGGGATTGAACCTGGGACTTCATGCATGCTAAGCACACACTCTACCACTGAGCAATACCTTCCCTGCTACGACCACTTCATATTTAAACTCTCACTAAATTCTCAATGCCTATAGGATAAATTTCTTTTATGATCCAATGCAATCTGGACTCAATCTGCCTTTTGATTAAATTAATACCATTCACTGAATTATTCATCCTTTGCTGATTTATCTGCAATAATGGCTCTGTCTATAGACTTCCATGTATGATTGTTTTACTTTCAGGGCTTTCTATTCTGTTCCATTGGTCTATAGTTATCACTCAAGGGTCTGTATCTTCTGTTAGCTTAGTGGTAATCCCCAAATCTGACAGATAAAAGGTGATTAGTAAACACCAGCTGATCAATTAATTAATGCTAGGACCCCATTTCTCCCACACCACAGACAAGTGTACCTGAGAGAGACCTCGAGTAGAACTGTAGGAACTGGCGATGGCATTGCGGCTGGAGCTAGGGATGCCACCTGCACACGTGCTTGTCAAGGAACTCATAGAAGAGGTGCGGGATCTCTTATTCAGGTGGTCATCTGAGCTCTGGGAATTAAGACCTCTCTTCAGAGACCCAGGCCTAATAAAAAGGGGAAAAGATCATTAGATGTACTACAGAAGATAGCATTTTTTTAAGGCTTTGTCCATGGACACAAAATCTATCTTAAATAAACTTACATCTGACAGTCAGGAGGGGAAAGCTAAATATTTTAAAAACCAAATGTATGAGTCCATTGATATAATACTCTAGAAAACAGATCAGTGGATGCCTGGGGATGGGGGCAGGATGGAGGGAGGTATTACTAAGGAGCACAGGAAACTTTTGGAGGTGAAGGTTATGTTCCTTATCTTGACAGTAGTTATGGTTTCACAAGTGTATACATGTCAAAACTTATCAAAGTGTGCAGTTTAAACAGGCAGATTATTGTATGCTAATTATACCTAAATAAAATTGTTTTTTAAAAAAAATCAGTGTTAAGATGAACCAACCATTTTTCCTAAGCTTCCAAGTGAAACAGAAATTCCCTACACATCTTTCCTGTGGAACAGTCATCCAACCTCTGTTACATGGACCAGTTTATTCTTATAGTGGATCAAAAAGTACTTCCTCTAATTTTCACCCATGGATATTATCTGGAGCCGAAACCAACAAGTTGTTTTTCTTCTTTCATGTGACAGTCCTTCACTTTTTTTTGGAGGCCATTATCCAACTTTCCTTACTTCCTTTGAGATTTTTCTCCTCTGGACTAGTATTTATACACCTTAAAAACTGCCTTACCCACCACCAGCACCACCCCATAAAATCTTAGCTGCTCCATCAGGAATGAATTTCAGTTTGTGTACATCCTCTCTTACAGTGTAGTACCCCGAACCAAACACAATGCTCATGGACAATCCGAACAGAACTAAGGAAAGCAGGACTGCCACTCACCAGCCTCATCCTAGCCTTTGTTCTATCAGTACAGACTAGGGGCATGTTAGCTTTTTTGGCAGCCACATCATACTGCTGGCTTAAGCATATAACTTACCTCAAGGCTTTTTACACACATTCCTGAACCACTTTCCCCACCATCTAATTCCTTTTCAAATGTATTTAAACTCAAATGTAGAGACTTAACATTTATCTTAAATTCCATATTGTTGCATTTTATCCATTGCACAAATCTTGCGATCTTTCTGTCTATACACTCGGTTATTAAACATATCTATAAGCCCACTTAGCCTTAGCATATTTTATCCATATTAATGAAAAAATATTAAAAGGAGTTAGAAGAGAGTTGCTGTGACAAGTTACTCAAAATGTTCTCTCTGATTTCAAAGATTTGAACGTGAACTAATAAAGCAATGCAAAAAGCAAAGAGGAAAATCTATAGGACAGTAACTCTGACAATGTCCTTTTCCCAAATAGTCTGTCTCATCCGTGGAGTCTCACTTACTTAGGCACGAAAGAAGCAGGGACTCCATTGGCCACCAGGGGCTCAAATGCTGAATGTCCGCTCCCACTGCTATCATGGCGCCTGTGACAAATACAAAAACTCTCAATTAAATGAAATTACTTTTTCCCCTTAAAGCATATCCCCATATTCTTGGGATTTTATACTATTTCTATGGAGCACAGGTTCCATGCTAGGTAAGAAAAAGGCTGCTTCAAATCCCAAAGATTCCAAAAGGTAAATTTATGCTAAGACTGTCCTGGCAATAAGGAAAGTATGAGACTATTTCAAGACCTTTTGAACTATTTAGGTTTATCAAATATTTGCTAACTTCTCACCAAAGTATCACAATCACAAATGTAACACCCTATCATCCACAAATTAAAAACAAAGCAACACTTTAGGGGCCAACCCACATATCCTATACAGCTCTAGAGATTAGTATGTGAAGTTTGCAGTATCATACATAAGAAGGGTCTATCCATGGTGCATATGATCATTGCTTATTCCAATTCCAGAAAAGATTAACACAGAATCCCCAGTTACAGGCTAATAAGGGTCAAGAAATACTACCACCCTGAAGAACATGAAAAATCTATCTGGACCATAAAAATAGTTATTTCCTCTTTCCCTCTTCTGCTTAGCCAGTTAACATTAGCTCAAACTGCTCACTTGTCAGTCATATCTCTAGTCATCATTACCTGAGCTTTCCCTGTTACACAAATATACTTGCATTAATATTTCCCTACTTAATTTTGTCACCTACAGTATCAAAAATGGCCAACTTTGGTAGGCAACAGATCAGTGGTAGAGCATATACTTAGCATGCATGAGGTACTGGGTTTAATCCCCAGTACCTCCATTAAAAAAAAAAAAAAAAAAGAAAGAAAGAAAAGAAAAAAATGGCCAACTTTTAAAGCTGCAGGATATGAACAATCCGGTCTCGGTAATGGGGCCAATGATTTTTAGTGTGGAGTTCACCATCTCATCAGAGAGCCATTCCTCTTCTCATTACCCTCTGTTATATTACCTTTTTTTTTTTTAATGTCTATACACTTTTAGTCTATAATTATCTTGTTTATTTTATTAGCTTTTTTTTTTTTTTTTTTGGTCTCTCTCCCTCAAGTAAGTCCCATGAGGACTTTGTCTTGTTTAAAGCTCTCTGCACTATACCTGGAATAGGATCCAGCACACAGTGGGTGTCCAATTTGCTGAATTAAAAAATGAGAAGAATCCTTAGCTGACTCCTTGGAAAGCCACAAGCAGTTCTGAATCCTAATTAGTGACTTCAACCTCCTCTCTTTGTATACTTATACTTGTTACCAAGCCAAAGAAGGGGACCTAATAAAGTCACAAACTGGAGCTGGCCTCTGTATTTCAACAAATCCCAGGAGCCCATGTGAGAAGCCTGTTTATTTACTCTGCTGGGCCTGTTACCTTCTTTTATTTTCCTGGCTATCAGCAAATATTTGGTCTTCCTCCTCTACTATTCGTTTCTTCCTCTCTTTGAGGGCACTCAGTACAGTCTCCTTTGCACATGGGTCTGGGGCACTAGTTGATGGTGAGGACAGTGTTGAGCTGATAATCTGCTCTGGTCTGCAATGAAAGACAAGATTCTAGCATTAATATATTTTAATCACCATGCCATACAACACAGACTTCAGTCACTAGAAATTAGAAATTAACCAACAAGCAAAAGTATAATTTATACCCTCACAGAAACTGCTCTTAGCAATTAGCAATTAGCTACAGACTAAGGAAAACAAAACAAAAGATGGTTCAATTACTAGAATTTGGGATTTCTCATTCAAATAAGCAGCTACTTCCTTTTTTGCTTTCTCAGAGGAATAACTGCAGAAGAATAAAGTGGACATAAATAGGAGTCTATTCTTTCAAGACAATACTCACATTGGAGAACGAGTCAATTTGCTATCCGGAGGAGCAATTCTCACTGTCACTGGGCTGCACACCATTTTGGAGTTTCGAGCAGATAGCACAGTCTTCTTGTGATAACCATTCCAGCATACTGTGGGAAGCACCCCTAGCAAGGAATATTGGGCCTGCTGGATTGGATATCTTCTTCGAGGTGTTATTACAAACCGATGTGATAAAGTCCCACAATCCCTGTGGAGAATGGGAGATATCAAAGAAGCTTAAAGGAATGTCAGAAAATTTAAATGACTAAAGAACCATGTGGGTTCAGATATTTTCCAAAGAGCTTAAACCTTTTTCTAAGCAATACAGACCACACAGTATTTTTATGGCAACTTTCCCCCACTCCATCTAAGGGCAGAATGTGGCAGCTGCTTAACAGCTGTCCCTACAATGGACTTCAACAATGAGAGGAAAATTGAAAACCTCGCTAACGCAAGTAAAACTACGATGGAAGAAAAGTGTGTGTTAGGATGCGCAGGGGGCAACTTTTCAAGAACGCTTCAATCTTTTCAATCTTTTCTGCTAAGTCGTCACTAATATACAGCCAAAGTCAAACATTAACACCTAAATGTTCATCTTCTCAATTATGTGTACTTTTCAAGAATCTAATACTTTCACCAAATTTCTGTATACTCTTGTATCACTCAGCTATTGGGACTAGATGAAACTGTCTCTTTGGTTTTATCATCTTTATCCACCAAGTTTTATCAAAGAGGTGTTTCCTGGAACACTTGAGCTTGGCTAACCTCAGAATTTCTATTCGTGGTCCAAAGAAAAAAATCTGACAAAAGATACTATATAACCACACAGGAAAGAGAAAGACATTTTCACCAGAAGGATAGTTTAGCCGTTTTTCAAAATTCACACAGTTTTAAGAATTGGAAGGGAGCAGCTGTGGCATCGCATCTCATTCCAAAGGGTAAAGGGGGTCAGGAGACAGGTGACATGCACCAAGGTGTTTGAGAGGACAAAACGACACAGAATCCACTTTGGACTTAATGAAAAAGGAAATCGGATTTAAAAGTCATGGCCTCAATTCAAAGCCAGTCGACAGAGAGGAGGTGTGGGGAAGATCAGGGTTATCTTACCTGTGGGCAGGCCTCCGAGAGGGTCGAAGAAGAGGAGTAGGGAGGGAGGGGTGAACGTGAACGCGATTGGGATGGGCCGACTGAGCAGGCGGCGCGGTACGGGCAGGTGGGCGGCGGCCAGGCCTCTCTCGCAGGACCCTGGCCTCCGGGGTCGGGGCAGGCTGCGGGGGGCCGGGCTTGCCCAGGTAACTGCCCATGAGGAGCAGTTCAGCGGGGTCAGGTCCTTCGAGTAGGCTCCGCGGCTCTAGGAGACTTCCGTTTACTGCCGACTTGGCCGGAGGAGAGGCGAGCAGCGTTCGCTGACGCCGCGCGTTCCGAACGAGCGAGAAGGCGCGCGAACCTCGGGGCTCGCGGCTCAGTCCCCACCAGGCCGCTGTAGCCCCCACAGCCAGCCAGGCCAACGCAGCCGCCGCCGGCACCAGGTACAGCACGAGGCCGAGCAGCGACAGGCCGAGGAGCGCCGCCCCAGCCGGCCCGCCACAGCCCCAGCCCCGGCCGTCCCTGACACTCGCTATGGGCCGCCGCCGCTCGCCTCCTCCAGCCGCAGCAGCCGCCGGAGACATCGCGGCTCCGCGCCGCGGAGAAGACTTAAATATCCCAGCGTGCACCGCGCCGCGCTCCGCCTCACCGTGCGCCGGCTACGTCACTGCGCACGCGACTTGACGAGCGACCGCGAGGGGAAATGCTACCGCCTGGTAACGCGCTAGACCCGAACCATGTCGGAAAATGTGCCCTCGTTGAAACACCGAGCTCTGATTTTTGAAGCTTCCCGCGTGTCCACCCGCACAACATCCATCTAGAGGTGAGCCTGTTGGAAGAAATCGCGTTAAAAATAAAAGCCCCGGAAAGTGACTACTCACTTAACGCTCATTTTCCAGGGGGCTAAACATCCTAGAAGAGATTATGAGGCACTTTTCACAATCGCCACCTGAGGTTGCAAGTTTTTTCAGTTACTCTGTTTTCTGCCAAAGTATATACTACTAAAGGGGGTTGACTTCAACAGCAACAATACAAAGCAAGACCAACCCAAACCAACCACCCTTGTTAAATGTGGATCTAGTACTAATAAATTTCCGATCAGTCTAATTAATAAATTACAGATTAGACCTGAAGCTGCAATATAAGTTTGCCTTTCTGCGGTACAAATTGATAAAGGGGGACAGTTATCTACCAAATTTCACATCATGGTCCAGAATCGTGTAGATTTGTAGGATTTGTGATCATTTACCTGTGTTAAATTTGGTAGCCTGAGAAAGTAGATTAGTGGTTGTCTAGGGCTGGGGAGTGTATTGTGGGTCGCGGGATGGAGAGTGACTGCTGAAGGGTGGTTTCCTTTTTGGGGGGACAAAAATATTTTAAAATTAGATTATGATGATTGTTGCACAGCCCTGTGAATTGTAAGGAATGTGAATTATATCTTAATAAAACAAACAAACAAAAAAACTTGGTTGACTGCCAATTCAGGCTTTGGCTAGCTCAGCTTCCTTGGCCATTCATTCTTTGATTTATTCATTCATTACTGAGATACATTAAAGAGATTAACGGAGGAAAACACAGGGTCTCTGATCTCTAGAAGCCCTCAGTTTAGAAGGGAAGAAAGATGTGTAAACAGAAAGTTACAATTTTTGTTATTGTTGTAAGTGTGATAATAGAGGCACTTTTAAAAAGGGAAGGAATGATGAAGAGGAAGAAGGGCTGGGAGGTTCTACTTGAGCTGAGAGAACTGGCTTACCACAGGTTCAAGGCAGATGAAGAAGCATTTTGCAGAAGCACCGAGATGAAAAGGAGTATGATACAGGAGTCTGCAAATAGTTCAGAATGGCTGGAGATTAGGATGTTTGTGGGTATAGAGAGGTTGGAAAGATAGGAAGTAAAGATGCCTCTGGAGCAACCTGGAGAGATGAGAAAAGCAAGCAGTTTTTCTCTTCCCCAGCCTATTGCCAGGGCAATTCTGTGTCTATCTGTTTACATACTGTGATTTCATACAAAACTTCATTTCAAAAGAAAAGGCTGTGTTACTTAAGAAAAAATCTAACAGTATTGGTATCAGTGGAAGAGTGGGACAAAAACCAAGCTGCAATGGGTTAAACAGTGACTAGAAGATGAAGAAATGGAGGCAGTGGCTGCAGACTTCCCATTAGAGAAACTGCAATAATAAGGGAAGAAGAAAGATGGTATCTAGCCTAGCAAGGGTCTTTTAAATTATCATTTATTACTGGTGTTCAGGGGAGGAGCTAGACATAAAAGCCACAAGACTAAGTAAGATTTCTTGGGAATTAATGTAGATAAAGATGTCTAAGGCCTGAGCCTTGGGGCACCCCAGTGTTTAGAGGTCAAAGAAATGGACACACAAAAAGCACAAATCATTTAGTAAAATATAGATAAATATGACTGCGTTACTTCTGTATGGGAAAAGACAACAAAGGCTGCTAAAAGACAAGGGAAAACATGATTCTAACTCAAATAACCAAAAAAGGATTAGTAACTAGAGTTTATTAGCAACTCCTAAGAATCAGTAAGAAAAAGATGACCCAACCATTAAGAAGGACAGTGATATCAAGTGCAATTTATTGACTAGGAAATCCAAATAGCCAATAATAAATATATACATGTGTACATGTTTATGTATGTATGCATGTGTGTACATATGTATATACACATACATATTTTTTTAACCTCACTAGTAATCCCAGAAAGGTTTATCGAGGTAACAAGGTTAACATTTTACATTCATTTACAAAAGGAGAAAAATGTAATAGTTCATCAAAACTAAGTTTTGGCAAGGATGTGGAACAAATGGAACTCATAAGCTATTTGTGGATATGTAAAACAATATAATTTGGAGAGCAGTTAGGCAATATCTCACAAAGTGGAAGAAATAATGTATCTCATAACCCTGCAATTCCATTTCTGGGTACAAAGATAGTCATTGCAGCATTCTGTATTACAATTCAACTACATCTAAATGTCTAATGTCTACCAACACAACAATGGATGAATAGTGGTATTCATAAAATACAAAAAAAGCAGCTGAAAGTTAACAACCTATCCAGCCATGATTGATACCAGACTAGTCCTCCTACCATAAACCACCATAAAAATGGACAAAATTTATGAGGAAACTATCTTTGGACATTGGACAACTGGAAGCACAAGACTGACCCCTGAGAGGAAAATCGTAAGGTGAGTACCCCCAAATCATCTAGCTCCTCTACTTGGGGACAATTTCCCCAACTAGCGCACAGAGCTAGAGTCTAAGCAGAGTAGGGAGAGCCCACTGGGCTCAGGAGGTAGAGGCCAGACTCTGAGACAACCAAAATAGCTGGAAACCATTGGGAAGAGCAAGAAAAAGAAGGGTGCCATGCAGACGGAGTTCTAGAAGTCTGTGTGTGAGTACCCCACAAATCTGTGGCTGAAGGCTGGTGTGATGTTTAAAAATGTATACTAAAGATGTTTAAGACGTATACTATAAACTTTAAAGTAATCACTAAAATAACAAAGAAGTATAGCTAATAAGTCAACAAAGAAGACAATGGAATAACATAAAGTACTGGAGTACAAAAGAATGCAGAACAAGAGGGGAACAGAACAAATACAAAACAAATAGCAAGATGATAAAAGCAAACTTAAAATGTCAATCACAGTAAAAGTTAATGGTCTAAACACTGAAATTAAAAGGCAAGGACACAGTAAAAAGTATTTCAAAAGAATTTGACAAAATTCAATACACACTCATTATTAAATAAAAAAAATTATCAGTAAGCTAGGAAAAGAAAGGAACTTCCTTAGCCTAATAAAGGACATGTTAGAAAGCCTACAGCTAACATCACACTTAATGAGGACAAGGTAATGTGTTCACTCTAACCAGTTTTATTCAACAGTACCAGGGCAATGAAGTCAAGAAAAAGAATGAAATGACATATAGCTTGGAAAGGAAGAAGTAAAAATGTTCTCTATTTGCAGGCAACATGATTATGCTCACAAAAAATCCTAAACAATCTACAAAAAAACTGCTAGAACTAATGAGTGAGTTTAGCAAAATTACAGGAAACAAAACAGAGTCAGCATACAAAAATCAATTGTATTTCTATATGCTAGCAACAAACATCTGAAATTTTATATTTAAAATGCAATACTAATTATAATAGCACGAAACATGAAATGGAGATAAACTTAACAAAATATGTGCAAGACTTCACTAAAACATTAACTACATCTGAAAATAATTTTTACAGACATTAAAGAATATCTAAATAAGTGGAGAGATATATGTTCATGGATTATAATATTCAATATTGTTAAGATGGCCATTATCCTCATATTGAACTATGGATTCAGTGCAATCCCAGTGAAAATCCCAGTAGGGATTTTTTAAACTAAAAACTGACAAGCTAATTTAAAATTTATATGGATATGCAAAGAACTCAGAATAGCCAAGTCAATTTTGACAAAAGAAATAATAACACCAAAATTGGAAGGCTTACATTACCTGACTTTAAGATTACAGCAAAAGTTGTAATCAAGACAGTATGTTGGCATAAACACAGACATATAGCTCAATGGAACAGGAGAATCTAGAAAAAGACTAACATGTATGTGGTCAATGGATGTTCTATATTGGCACCACTGTTATCAGTGGGGAAGATGCTGGAACACTAGATGTATTTATTTATTACTGCATAACAAATTACCCCAAACCTTAATGGCTTAAATCAACAGAGACTTCTCTTACTGAGTCGGATCTGGGAGTGTCCTGGGTGGGTGGTTCTAGCTCAGGATCTTTCATAAGGTGGCAGTCAAGACATCAGTGAGGGCTGTAGTAATATGTAGAATCTGCTTGCAAGACAGCTCACTCGCCTGGTTATTTGGAAGAGGCCCCTTGGCAGCTGTTGGCAGAAGGCCTCAGTTCCTCACTATATGGCCCTGTCCACAGGGCTGTTTGAGTGTCCTCACCACAGGGCAGCTGGCTTCCCACAGAGCAAGTAATCCAAGGGAGAGCAAGTAAGCGGGGAGCCACCGTGCCTTTTAGACCTTAATCCTGTGTCCACACCATCATTTCTACTACATTCTACTCATTAAAAATCGTTTCATTGGAAGCAAGACACACTCATTAGATTTTTATATTGTCTGTGGCTGCTTTTCCACCACAAGAGCAGAGCTGAGAGGTTGTGACAGAGGTCATATGGCCTCTACACTTGAAATATTTACTACCTGGCCCTGATCTGTATCAGCTACAGTGCTTGGCTTAATGTCTTATGCTCTCAAGAAATGTAGCTTGTACTCATGAACAGTACATGTTGGCTAGCTTGTCCAAGAACTATTAGTTGAGCTTCTACTAAATGCCATGTAATATCGTAAGTGCTGATTACATATAGTCAAGACAGAGCTGGTTCCCACATTAATTTTCTTTGTCCCAGAGGTCCAGGTTGCCTTGGGGTGTAACACAAATAGCAGGACTTTATTGTGCTACTTCCCACTAGAGGGCAGCCTGAAGCTTGTATTTAATGGTGCAGCAATAGTGTTAACTCCAAAATCTAACACTATCAGAGGAACTGTCAAACAGACAAAAATACCAAACTACCTAAGATTTGTATTTATTCTCTCAAGATTGTTGTTAACAAAATTTAAAAATGGGTCAGGCTTATCTTTGGAACTCCTAGCCTCCTATTCCTTCACGCTTTCCACACTCTTCCATGCAGAGGTGGAGTGAACCATCACAGGCACCACTTGTAAGTTAAAAATGTGGCTGAAACAATCAAGTACATCTCTCACCAACAGATTAGTCAGGGTGGGGAGAAAGAGGAGGTTCCTGGGGAGGAGTGGATCAACCTGGTAAGCATAGAACTGCAGGCCAGAAGTAACTCAAAGCAGAAACACGTGTGTGCCTGTTTACACACAGACACCAACCTGGGTGTCCACCACACTAAAAGAAGAAACACATACCTTCTGTTCATTAATTCGCTATTTACTGCACACCCACTACCTACTACATACCACACAGGACACAGCTGTGAGGATTACTGACACCGTAATAGCCCTTAAGGAATGTACAGTTTAAAAGGGAAGTCAGATATTAAACAAATAGAAATGCACTGAAAGTACCAAAATAGTACCAAAAACTGTTTCAGTTACTAGTTACTAACAGCATAAGAAACTAATAAAGAATGTGGTGGCATAGAACAATCATTGTATTATCTTCAAGGATTCTGTGATTCTGGTGGACTTATTTCTGCTCCACAATGTCTGAGAACTCAGCTAGGAAGACCCAAAGGCTAGGGTTGATTGATTACTGTGCAGGTATTAACACATTACATCAGACAAAATTATAAATATCTGTATGCAAATGCAAGAGAAAAAATGGGAGAGTTAAGCAGGGACTAGATCATGAAGGACCTTGAAAATGAGGTTAGAGTCAGCCTCCTGCGCTCCCCTAAAAGTATAATTTCAATCCAACTGCAGACATATGACAGAGATTATGTGGATACTAAATAAACTACCTGCCACCCTGATATAAGCTTCTGAAATTTTGCTCATCCTGCTTCTGCATGAAATGCCTTTACTCACTTGGAGAAAAGCTACTTATCTTCTAAGATTCAGCCTAAGTGTTACCACCTCTGTGAACCCTTCATTCAACCCCAAACATTTAGCCACTCCCACCTTGGTGTCCTCGCTATCTTGTACAGACTATTTTCATTGCATTTATTTACTTAATTGTGCTCATTCATAAATATATTACTCCCCACTCTAGTCTTTGGGCTCTTTGAAGAAAAGGGTTGTGTTTATTTGTTCATATTTTGATACTGAACACGGTGAACACTCAATAAATGTTTGCACGAGTAAATTTTTTTGGAAGGGAGATAATTAGGTTTTTACTTATTTATTTAATGGAAGTACTGGGGATTGAACCCAGGACCTTGTGTATGCTAAGTAAGCTGTCTACCACTGAGCTATATCCTCCTCACTGCATGAGTGAATTTTATCTTCAAACTGAAGCTAACAAGAATCTGACTTCTCTGCTTTGGTAGGAGACCATAGACAGTTTGGATTTTTTATAGAAGCTGAGGCTATGCCAAAATTGAAGGGTATAACAACCACTACTATGATGTAAGGACTGCTTATGCTGTGCCAGCTACTGCTCTAAGTGCTTGACGTGTATTAGTCTATTTATTTCTCCCAACAGTCCTACTGCAAGTTCAGCAAATGTTGAAAAGGCTAAGGCTGGCCAACTGCAGAAGAGGGCCCAAATGGACAGATGAAATAGGGAAGAAGATGTGGAGAGGTCTCATGAGCTGGAGTACAAAGGCAGAGGGGCTGGAGAGTAGAGTTCTGTAGGAAGATGGTTTGGGGTTAGCTTTTTACTGGCTGCTGCAGTATGAGACCATGAGATATAAGAAACACACAAAATGGGTAGGATTTTTCATCACACAGGAACAAATGTATTGTTGCTAAAATGAAAAATTACACTCTAAAACTTAACAAGGAAACAATTTAAAATGCCTTGTGTTGTTTCCAGTTCCACAGAAGATGGAGTAAGCACATTCCATCATCTTTTTGTTAATTATAACCAACACTCCTGTTCAAAATACATGATACAATTATCAAAAAAAACCCTCTTGGAAGGTGGAGAAAAGAAGGCAAACTGGGGGTAGGGGGTATATAGCTCAGTAGTAGAGTGTATGCTTGGCATGCACAAGGTCCTGGGTTCCAGTATATCCATCAAAAAAAAAAAAAAAAAAAAAAGCAAATGGGTTGGGGACTCAAGATACCACTCAGTGGTGAGTTCCCTGGGTGGTGTATTTGTTTGTTTTGCCTCCTATATATTTTGGCTTGGGTGTTAGAGCAGTCTACAACTATAAAACGCCAAATGAACCCCTCCCAAAACAAAACCAAAAACCCCATAAAAACCAAGCCCCAAGAAAAGCCCATTCTCTCTAGCTAATGACCAGGAAGAAGGCAGCTCTGCAGGATGGCATCCTTTTGACTACAGTCACCCTACTCTAGGCAAACACCACAAAAGAACCCATACCTTTCCCCCTCCCCACTTTGTGCCACAGACGGTGGCACAAAGCCCTGTTGACCATCTCCTCCTTGTACCAACAAAGCAGAAGTGACCTTTCTCCTCTCCCACCGGGTACTGGAGACTGTGGGGAGGATCCCTGTTGACTATCCACAACCTGCACTAATAGACAGTGGGGAACTAGAAAAAGGGATTCTTTAAATATGTATAAGAAGTACTGGTCACGGCTTTCCAAGTGGCGCAGATATGTAACTAGCCAGTATCAACATAGCAAAAGCTTTGAGAACTGAACTACAATGTGGAATACTCTGAGATTTAAAACTGGCCTCTGGGTAGCACACAGGTGGGGCAGATCAGAACAGCTCTGCAAAGGCTGTGAAAATGAAATTGATCTTCAAACAAGAGCCCACAAAACTGGATCAGAATATGCATTCTGAATATAAACATATTGATACTGACTTCTTGCCGAAGTAGATTTACATAAAAAGAAGAGCCTCTTAACATAATACTCAAAATGTCCATGATAAAGTAAAAAATTTCTCCTCATACTAAGAACCGGGAAGAACAACTCAAATAGAAAAGATAATCAACAGACGCCAACTGCAAGGTGACAAAGATACTGGAATTACTGAACAAGGATTTTAGAGCAGCTGTCATAAAAATGTACAAAGAAATAACTATAAGTACTCTTGAAACATACTGAAAAATAGAACTTATCAAAGAAAAATATATAGAGACCCAAATGGAAATTTCAGAACTAAAAATTACAATAAGTAAAAAATTCACTGGATGGGCTCAACAGCAAAATGGAGATTTAATAGAGGAGAGATCAGTAAACCTAAAGATACATCAGTAGAAATGATCCAATCTGAACAAAAGAGACAAAGAAAAAAAATGAACAAGTACCAATGGGACAACAACAAAATATCTAACGCTCATGTTCCTGGAGTCTCAGAAGGAAAGAGTGCAGTACACAAAAAATATTTGCAGAAATAATGGCTGAAAACTTCCAAATTTGGCAAAAGACATAAACCTGCCAATTCAAAAATCTGAGCAAACCCTAAAATAATAAACTCAAATAAATCAACACCCAGATACATCATAATCAAATGTCTGAAAATTAAAAATAAAGAAAAAATCTTGAAAGCAGCTGGAGAGAAAAAAAGATTATCTACAGAGAAAGGACAATTCAATAAACTACATATTTCTCATCAGAAACTATGGAGGAGAGAAGGAAGTGGCAAAACATTTTTAAAGTGCTGAAAGAAAAGAATGACACCCCATAATTCTATATCCAGTGAAAATACATTTGAAGAGTGAAGGTGAAATAAAAATTTAAGAGATGAAGGAAATGAAAGGATTTGCCAGTATCAGACCGGTTCTAAAAGAAGTGATAAAGGAAAAGTTCTTCAAATGAAAAGAAAATAACAGAAGCTTGAAACATCAGGAATGAAGAAAAAGCAATTTTTGGGTAAGTATTTGTGTGAATACAATTACTTGAATTTTTAAAGTTATGTTTGATGGATGAAAGCAAAATTAAAACATTGTTTCACGTGGTTCTCGATGTATGTAGAGGTAAAATTTAAGACAACAATGTCATAAAGTTAAGAAAAGAGACCAAAAGGTGGTCAAGTTTCTACATTCCACATGAACTGGTAAAAGGTTAACACTAGCAATCTATCATTAAGTATGTATAATATAATCTCAACAGCAACCACTGAAAACCTATACAAAGGGAGCTATATTTAAAAATCTTTAGCTATATTAAAACAATATACTAAAAAATGTTCAAGTATCCCATAAGGAAGCAAAAGAAGGGAAAAGGAGGTATAAAAAAAGTGGAACAAATAGAAAGTAAAATGGCAGACTTGAATCCTAACCAATCAAAAATTATATTAAAGGTAAATCATTTAAACAGATCAATTAGGAAAGCAGAGATTATCAATATATTTAAAAAAAAAGTATGACTCAGAGTGATGTCACACAAAATGGCAGAGTAGGAACTAGGGGTTTGTCCCTTCACCAAACCAACCATTGAACTACAAAGAGTGATTGGTATAAACTATTTTGGAACTTGGAACGTGACAAAACTTCTACCAACCAGAGAAGTCTTCGTAACAATGAAGGGAAAGGCTGCTGATCTTTCACAAGTGAGCAGCATGTGCAAACCTGTCAACATCCCTCATTCTTCAGACATGCTGCAACTGTACGGATAGTTCCTGAAGAAGCTGGCTGGTGCCAGAGTAGTGGAAACATTGTTCTCCACAAGTTTGAGGATACACAATTCGATCAGTCTGATGGATCCCTGAGTACTAGCATAGATGCTTGCCTTGAATTTGACTTTGTTGGCAGTTTTGGCTTTTCCCAAGGGCATCTATCAGATTAAAAGAGACAGAATCCCCCACCTCCCTATTTAGAGTCAAACATTTAAGGAAATCTATGTCAGGTCACTGACTGCAGAGAAAATGGAACAGAAACTTCAGTGACCACAAGAGAACAAGGAATACACATTTTGCAAAAATAGTTTGTAAAACTAATAGACAGCTCCAGACCTCAACAAGCAAAAACTAGCAATCACTGAAGACTCAGATAATCGCATTTTGACAGTTACCACGTTATAATGCTTAGGGTGTATAGTTCGCAACAAAAAAATTTTAAAACAAAGAAATAGAAGAGTATGGGCCATTCACAAGAAAAAAATAATTTGACAGAAATCATCCCTGAGGAAGCCCAGACATTGGACTCCAAACAAAAACTTTAAATCGACCATCTTAAATATGCTCAGTGAGCTCAGGAAACCACAAACAAAGAACTAAAGGAAATCAGGGAAACAATGGATGAACAAAAAAAGAGAGTATCAGTAAAAGGAATTATAGAAAGGAAGCAACCAGAAATTCTGGGCTGTAAAGTACATTAACTGAAATGAAAATTCACTAGAGGGGTTCAACAGCAGATTTGAGATGTAAAAGAAAAGATCGCGAACCTGAAGACCGGTCCTTTGAAATTATCTGGCCTGAGGAGCAGAAAGAAAAGTAAACGAAGATACCAGAGCCTCAGGGACCTGTGAGAGAGCAGTAAGAATGCAAAGAACAGAATGATGGAGACAGCTGTATAGGACCTGGCACCTCATACAATGACGAAGCTAACGGGGTGGTTGAGAGTCAAACCTGACAGTTTCACGCCTTAGTGACTGTGATAAATTTAGTTAGCAAACACACGGGGGGTGGGAGATTGGGAGAGAAAGCGAACATTATGACTTCAGATTTAAAGAGTGTGAGGTATGGAAAAAGGCACATAAAGCTGCCCTACAAACAGATAAAATGCAGCTGTACCGCTTAGAAGTCCTCTTACTTGAGAGTGTTTAAAGAACCATCTAAATAAACTATCCTGGTAATTGAGATGGTGTAGTAGACCAACATCTGTTAAAATAGGGCTAAGAACAGAAGAACCCTGAACAGAGACATGTCGCTGAATTGAGGAGCGTAAACCAAGGAACGAGCAGAAACCAGGTAAAGAGCAGCAGGCAGTGAAGGCTGAACGTCATCGAGGGACCCACGAAGGCGGCAGCACAGGAACCAGTGACAAAGACAGAGAATGAAATGCTAGGGCGGTCGCTAAGCAACACGGGCTGCGCACCTACTAGGAGCTGAACCGCCCTGTAATTATGACGTGTTTGACCAACCCAGACACACCGCTCTGCGTCCATCATCTCAGCGGAGCCGAAAGCCGCTGGTGACCAGCCCCGAGGGAAACATGGGAGACGCCTGGGGCCTCGGCCGAGGGCGTGGAAGGGGCTTACCCGACTGTGCACTTCGAGGCGGTGGCCGGGCCACGGCCGCCACAACCACCCAGCCCAGGCGGCTGCGGCCAGCCGCGAGGCCCCGACATGTGCCAGTCCAGGCCAAGGACCCATCCGGGGCCTCCCTGGCCTGCCCGCTCGGAGCTGGCAGAAACCGCGTGGTCCCGACGTGCACCGCGCGCGTCTCACGTCACTGCAGGCGACTCCCGCGAGAGAGGCAGGAAGAAGCCGGTTGCCAGGCAACGGGGCCAGACCGCTCCCTGCCCACCCTGGTGGAGGCGGGAAGAGCCTGCGGCGGGGCTCTCCGCCTCTGTCATTACCTCGAAGACCCGGGGAATCCAATTCAATGACTCTTTTCTACAGGAGGGAGCATCTACTCAGTCCCAATAACCCACGACCCCTAAGATAGTGAGTCCTCCAAGGCTGTGGCTCTTTGAAAGCCCTCACACCCCCCCCCCAACTCTGCCTCTTGCAGGTGCGGGGTTTTTCTGGGACTCCCCAGGGGCAGAGCACCCGCACAGAGCTGGAGATTCCCCCACGGTTGGTTGGTTGGACTTTTTTTGTTGTTGTTGTTCTTTGTGAGTTACTCGGATCGTTGTGAAGACTGCCTGGAAAACGGCTCACTTAGAACAGGCACTACTTAAAACACTGGCTAAGAGGTTTTCCCCCATCACAATCATTCTGCTATAAGGTCTGGCCCAAACTGAACAGCTAACACCTGTTCTGCTAGTCTGTGCGTTAAAGAAAAGTCCTTTCGGGGCTTTCAAGCTCTGAAATTCCTCTCTCCAACCACGAACTCTTGATTCTGTCACCTCTGTTTTGCCTTCATTCTACTGATAATAGTTTACATTCTTCCAGTTCTACTTCAGGTACACTTTTCATCCTTAATCCAGCCTGTAGGGCCCTTCTGCTCTAACCAGCAGCTCCCTGGGCTTCTCTTCTGTCCACAAGTAGCTTGGATGTTATGACCAATCATTTCAACTCTCACCTCAATGATTTTTCACTTTGCCCTTTTTGCCTGTCTCCATTCCTCGCTAAAACAGGCTGTGTGTTTTCTCCAGTCTGGCTGCAGAGATTCCAAGCATTGCTGGTGAAAAGCAAAGAACCGTGCTCTCACTCCTCCACGAATGCGTGCTTTCTACAGCTTTGTGCTCCTTCCTGTTGTAGACTGGAAGGTCTTTTATCCATAGATGTGACCTTGTGACCTTGCAGTCATATTAACTACAGTTCCCCTAAACTTCCTATAATCTGCCACAAACTTTCTCCTCAGTCCCACTCTACTTTTAGTAAAGGACCTCACCTACACCTACTTTGCATTTTTATATACATCTTTTTAAAGAAAAATGTGAAATTTATGAAAGTATTAAAAATAACATGTATAAAAAAAAATAACATGTATAAAATAACCCACCACCCAGAATAAACAAGTATGATCATTTGGTCATATTATCTCTTTCAAACCTTTTTTCTCCCAAGTATTTTTGAATGAAAAAAAATGCAGAGGAGGAAAAAAATATCTTTTTCCTCTACCCTTCTGAGTTCTCAGCTGGGGCCCCTGTAACAGCAACAAAAATAATAATAACAGATTAACAAGAGAAAAGCATACAAATTTATTTAAGTTTTATGTGACACGGGGGACTTCATAAGGAAATGAAGCCCCAAAGAAACAGTTATCCCTGAGTATTTTTGTGCTAGTTTTCTTGAAAAGTGGAGAGTCATGGAAAAATGCTGTAGGACAAAAAAGGGTGTGAGCAGAGTGTAGGGAACTGGGGAAATAGCAAGAAAGACCTGTTTGTTCAGATTCCTCTCAGTGTCCCTCCATCTTGGAGATAAAGATGTGTGTTTCCTCCGTGTGTAGGGAGGGTACTTCTCATGTGAGGCTTTTATGACCTGTTTCAGGGGAAGGTCAGAAAGGCCTTCTTGTACGTGTTGCCTCTCAAATTCCTCCAGCTTAAAATGTGCAGTATGCCAGAGTACCCTATTATGGGGTAGCGTGTTCTGATTTTGTCATCCTCCAAGAAGTTTCACAGTCTAGAAACTGTGTGGTAAATTGTCCCATAACTCACTGTGCCGGTCTCTCAGGCCTGGGAAGAGATCAGTCCTGTGAAACACTTGTTTAACATCATTTCATGAGGCAGTGTTGCACGTGGGCTCCCACCAAAGTTAGGCTTCCATATGGTGTAAGCAAGCAGCCATTGAATAAGAAGCATTTCTATGGGAACAAACCAAAAAAGGGTGAATGGTTAGAACAAACTATAAATTCAGTCTTTGAGTCCACAGGGCAGTCAATTGAGATTTCTAGATGTTAGACCTGCAGCGTTACAGATGAAGTGAGGACAGGCAGTGGTCCTCTGACAGATTCTCCTGGTTTTCAGTTTGAAGGTCTCTGATGATGTCATCAGATGTTCTGGTGAACTTTGTTGTGGTGACCTCTTTGCAGTTTATAGCAAGTTGTATAGATTCAGTTTGAAGCACTTTGGGAAAAGGGCAGTTTTCCTTTTTTGTGATATTTGAAGAATTCGGGATCCAGTCCAGTTTACAGGTAGGTAACAAAACCTTAAAGACACTGATCAGGACTAGGATTTGATACCCACAGGGAAGTGCCACTGTTTTCCATTGATACATTATCCTTCTCCCTAGCCATCCCTATTTCTATCAAAGATAATCAACATAAGACTAATTTGCTTGCAAAATAAGTCCAGTCTCATTAATCTTGGCCTGACTATTTACACACACGCAGCAATAATAGTGACTGACCATATAGGTTCTCTTCATACAGAATTTCAGATTCAACTTTGATTCAACAAATCATCCTTTCTCCTGCTTTCCCTAGAAGCAACTATCATAAATTTTCTGTTATTGGGCACATCTAAATACATAGGTATCCATAAATAAGCAATGTTTTGAGTGTTTGGCTATTCCATAATTTCCTCACTAGTTTATAACACCATCTGTCAAACAGTATTGCATGGAGACGGAAAGCAGATGGGTGGTTGCCCGGGCCTGGGGAGAGGGGTGAATAGGGAATGACTGCTTACTAGGTACCAGGTTTTCTTTTGGGGTGATGAACATGTTTGGGAATGAGATAGACATGCTGGTTGTCTAACAATGTAAATGAAATAAATGAACTAAATGGTTAATTTTGTGCTCTGTGAATGTCACCTCAGTTTTTAAAAAAGCAATGGGAAGCCATTGAAAGGTTTTACAGGAAAGGAAGGAGGGTGACAAGGTCAGATGTTACTTTGGGGATGACGATTACCCCAGTGGCAGAATGAGAATGGCACGGCGGGCCGGAACTTGGGTGGTGGAAGATTTAGGAGGCTATGGAGGGTACCTGGATGAGGGGTGACAGCATGTGTCACATCACACCCTGTTTAAGCTCCCAGCATAAAGCCCCAACTCCTTCAAATGACATTGTACAGTTTGGCTCTTAATTTGGTCATTCTCAGCCGCCAAGGGCTTGTGTTCTTCCATGAGCCAAACGCTCTTTCACCGCTGTTAGCTTTGCCTGGAGTATTCTTCTGCTCCCTCTTCTTCTGCCAACATTTCCTGATTCTTCAGGTTTCAGCCGAACTGTCATTTCCTCACGGAAGCTCCCCCTGACCTCCTTGAATGCATTAGTTCCCTTGCAGTGTCCTCCTTTACGCAAAACCTTCGGGTCACACGTCGCGCTTGTTCAGTGTCAGGAAGGTGGCTGTGTCCCTGGCACTGTAGCCTTTGTGTCATCAACACGGTCCACATTGAATCAGAATTTGTGGGAGGAATCCGCACCTCAAGGAAGTTGCTTCAGCACCCTCTTATTTCTGCCATACTTACATTTCTCCCTCCTCTGACTTCTCTGTAGCCTTGAAGCATGCTTACCTCTTTCTTTTTAAAAACTTCTCCTGGATGCCATTATTTCCTAAAGTTACTGCCTTCTTTCTCTCTTTCCTTTGGACACTGCTAGATTTCTTGGAATGGTGTTTCAACTCTTTCACATGTACACTTCAGTTTCCAATGTATGTGTCCGTCTTCCTCCCATGTTTGGAAGAGCCTTAAAGAGGGCACCACCTCTTGTTTATTTTTCTCTCTCCTGCAGTCTCCTGTGTATAATAGGAACTCAGCAACGTTTGCTGAGTTGATATGATTCTAAAGGATGTACCTGTTATGATATTCATCCTTTTAAACAATATAGGAATTGAATTGTTTCATTTTCAAAATTGATGTTGAATGTTGGCCCTAAAGGAAAAAAAAATGTGTTCAATTAGAGGAGACATGGAGATTTCAGAGGAAATTTTGAAGGACATTCCAGGATGCTTCCAAGGACATCGGCATTTAACTTAGAAACGTACGCTTTCCCTAGAAACAGTGCTGCTGTGCTCTCAGCTTTGGTTCAGAGAGGGAACTCAGAGCACATGAATGAGGAGAAGGGTTGGGGAGTCTGTGTGCCCCCTGAGACGGCCTGATGCAGAAGCACTGAATTGTGAGAGGTGACAAAGTGAGAGGAGGAACTTATGAGGGAGTGTGGAAGGTCTCGTGGGGTGACAAGAAAGTGCTGTCCTGCAGAAAGTGTTTCCATTTGGCCAATTGGACTAGTGAACCCAGGACGTGAGGATGGGAAGTGGCGTGTCCTACCTAAGACCCATCAATGGCTTTGCTACTCTCTGTGGAATGAAAGGAAAACTTCTTAGCCTGGGAGTCAACATTTTCTTTAGCTTGGCCACAGCCTCCCTTTCCGTCTTTCTCTCCCGTTTCTCTGCTCACATAGTTTATGCTTTAACCCAACCAGAGTACTTTCCATAACCTGCTGCGTCATATTTATCTCGTGTAGCATTTGCCCCCACCTGGTTTACCCTCTTCCCTAATTTCCACCTGTTGAAATCAGACCCATCCTTCAGGGATCAGTTACAGTTTAAGTGCAGCCTTTCCTGACCTTTCCACTTGGGAATGATCTCAACAGCTTAGCACTCACCGGTAACACGCAGCCCTTGACACCGGCTCCTGGTGCGCTGGCTTCCCTTGGTTTTCAAATGCCGCAGCCACCTGACGTTCCTTCTGCCTCTCAACCTACTCTTTCTGAGGTCCTTGGCAAATTTAGCCTCCTGTGCTTGGCTGTTTTAAAGGCTGAAGCGCCTCAAGGTTCCATTCTGTATTATGCTTGAGTTCTTTTCTTGTTGGTTTTTGTCTCTCTTGTGTGCTTTTGATCTGTGGTTATCCTGTTTTTCACATGTTAATCCATTAGTATCTACTTGCTTTAGACTGGTAATCATATAGGCTGAAACACATTCTAAAAAGAAAGAAAAAAAAATAAAATCTACATTTTCTTACTACCCTCCCCCCCACTTTATGATTTTGATGTCCTCTTTGACAGTGTTTATTCTTCTCCTGTTCATTGTAGTTACATTTCCAGTTGTGATTTTTCTTTTCTGTGGATTCTTGCTTCTTTTCTATTTAGGGAAGAACTTTCAATGTTTCTTTTAGGGTAGGTTTAGTATTGCTGTATTCTTTTAGTTTTTGCTTGCCTGAAAAATTCCTTATCTCTTCTATTTTAAATGATAATCTTGCTGGGTAGTTTATTCTAGCTTGCAGTTTTTCTCTTTCGGGACTTTGAATGTATCTTGCCCCTCCCTTCTGGCCTGCCACGTTTCTGTAGAAAAATTAGCAAAGTTTCATTCTGGACCCTCTTCTTTTCTCATGCTTTTTCCTTTGCCATCTCAGTTCTGGTTTCAGTTACTATCAAACTCCCATCACCTCTGACTTCTCTGAGCTCCAGCCCCCCCCCCCCCCACATCACCACCTGGATACTCAGAGGCAACTCGACTTAGAACACGATCTCCGTGCTGAGCCTGTTGCCTCTCTTGAGGGGGCGGTGCTACCAGTTCCACAAGCCAGCAACCTGGAAGCTCCTCTCCGGGACCCCTCCTTCTAAGCCAAGGCTGGGAGATTTCTGCCTTTTACATGCCTCTCTGGCCTGCTATTTCTCCCCATCTCTACTACCACTACTCTTGTCTCATCTTCCACCATCCATTGTCTGGGCTGCTACAGCCACTTCCTCACTGGATTTCCCCGTCAACTCTTGCCCTACTCTGTTCTCCACACTGCATGCAACTAGAATGGTCTTTTCAAAATGTAAATCTGATCTTGTCAACCCTTTGCCTAAAGCCCACCAACCACTTTCCACTGTCTGCATGATCTGCTCCTGCCTCTTTGTCCAGACTCATCTTGTACCACCCTGTCTGGGCGCCAGCTACACTGGTCTTTCAGTCTCTTTAGTGCCCATCACAGGTCCTTTGCACATGCAGCTCCTTCTATTGGGAGTGAGCAGTCCCTCCTTTGTTGCTTAGGTAACGCCTCCCCTCAGTCTGTATTTTAGTTCGGCTATCATTTTGTCAAGGAAGCTTTTCCGTAACCCCTCCTTACACACTCTCAGAGGGTTCTGTCCCGTTCCTTTATTGCTTTTACTCCATTTGTAGTTACACACCTGTTATTGCGATTATTTGATTATCCTGTTTGTCTCCCTCAACAGCCTGTAAGCTACAGAAGGGCGGGCCCACATCTATGTTTGCTCTCCGCTGTGTTCCCAGTGCTTAGGAGACACTTGATAACAAATAATGAATATGTGAATGCCACTTTTGAGGACAGGGAATGGGAAGCCTTCATCTTTGAAAATGTCAGTGCCTGTGCAATGAATGGATGCATAAAATGTGTGTATAACTCAGAACGTGGTGTAAAAAGAGTTCATTCATTCACTCCAAAATGTTGAAACATATGTGGAGGTAATGTATTAGAGGCTGAGGACAGCCATGGTGAGCAAGACTAAATGACGACAGTGTAGCATATAGTATGCTTCAGCTATACGCCTTTGGCTTCCATGTCGTCTAGGCTACCCTCCCACTTGCCCATTTCAGCCCTTTGTTCCTTTTTACTTTGGCAGGGCCACGCGTAGGGCCCAAATACATTTGGTTCTTCTTTGTATAAACTCTAACTCTCCCTCCCACCTTTTTTGATTTTTTTCTTTCCCCTTAATGGAGGCACTGGAATGAGCCCAGGACCTCGTGCACACCAAGCATGTGCTCTACCACTGAGCTATACACCTTTTCCTTTTTGATTGCATGTTAGCCATAAAACATTCTGGTGACCGGATCTCATCTCTTACACCATAAAAAAAAAATACTCTGCTGGTCAGAGTGACCAGCTACCAGGCTGCCCTCTTGAACTGGGGCCTGGCTAC
Organism: Camelus bactrianus; assembly: GCF_048773025.1. NCBI lineage: Eukaryota > Metazoa > Chordata > Mammalia > Artiodactyla > Camelidae > Camelus > Camelus bactrianus. Next base: position 8,128,401 of record NC_133556.1, on the reverse strand, counting down.
AGAACCCCGGGAAGACAACCATCTGGTTAAGTTCATGTACAGGGTGGGAGGAGAAGGCACTTCAAAGCATGGGACTCCTGTTTGTTCCAGGTAGTCCTCTGCTTGGCTTTCTGGACCCCTCAGCTTCACACTCAAGTTTCAGGAATGATCTGAAAGAGAGCTGTGACCAAAACCCATCCATTCTATCAGTGGTGCTTCAAATGGAGAAGGCTCACCTTTGCCTATTGCTTCTGGGAGCAGAAAAACCTGGCTGTAGGCAAGTGTTCCCCACTTTCTGTATTCATCCAGAACCCTCCTTCCCTCAGGGCACACTGGGCATTCTCTCCACTATTTGCCTTCTCTTTTCCTAATTCTTTGACCTCCTTAGTTACAGATTCTAGTGATTACCTGCTTCATTCTCTCCATACTCGATGAGTCATTCGGGCAATTCTGCTTACCAACTGTAGGTCTTCCCCATCTCCCTCCCTCCCTCATAGGTCCCCTTGGCTTAACACACCGGCAGCATTAGGTTACAGACGATCCTGCCAGGGAGAGTCGCCATGCAGCCAGCCCCATTCTGTCAGTTCCATCTGCAAATCCTCTGGTAGCTGGGACAGGCTTGCTCTGAATCCCCTGTGATTGGCAGCTTCTGGCCCTGAGTGGAATTCATCCCATGCCATTTTAAGGTGGCAGATTATTTTTAAACCTTTAGGGTGGAGAAGGGAGTAGCCCTTGCTCAGGAACCCAGATTTTATGCAGACACCTGGCCTTTCAGATTACAGAACTATATTGAACACTCAGACACTGCTTGACCATTCTCAAGGACAAGAGAGTATACAGAAGATAGAAAACACCTAAGGAGTGCGAACTAGTATTTTTCTCTAAAGTAGCAGAGGGAATGTGGTAGCTGAATGCTTCAGAGAATGTCCCATTTTAAAGACACATTCCCAGAGGTGCAGAGCTTAAGTGGACTCAGTGAACCCCAGGATACAAATTTGGCTTTTCACTGGAACCCCAAGCCTCAAAGCCACTTTGGTTGGTCAGTTATCACCACTACTCTCTGTTGCCAGGTTGAAATATTTATTGAAAAATTGAAAACACAGATGCAACATATTATACAAAGAAAAGTCTTAATACCATAATAAAAGTACTGTTGGAAGAAAGCAAAGCCAGTGGCTACCTGCCCTGGGAAGGTAGGCACTCAGTGAAAAATGAAATTCATTTAGAGGAACTATTCTAATGGAAAATTGTAGTGGGGGAGGTTAAAAACGGAAGAAAAACAAACCCAACCCCATCCCTGCAAACCTCGATGTGAAAGAGTTTGTTAGAAGTTTGAGACAATTGCTTTATCACCCAGATTTATCTGAACCCCCTCGGTTTGTCCCTGTGAGTAGTAATCAGCTTAATTTCGGGCCTTCAAACCTGAGGTAGTTGAGGGTCACCTGAAAGACATGTCTGGAAATCACCTACTCTCAGAATCGGACCCAACGTTTGACCAATTGTTTCACGTTGCTTTGGCTCCTGGGGTGACAGGCTGAGTCACCACTGTGGGTGGCTGATCCTGGATTGGGTCCGGACCTGGGAGACTGAGCAGCAGACAGCTGGCCTGCTTTGCTGTGGTGACGGCTGGCAGGCCCGTGGTGGTGGTTTTCTATGCGACAGGCATTGCGGTCTCTGGAGGACCGAGGATGGTGGAGAGAGCAAAGCCGGTCTGGTTGGAAGGCCAGTGCCAGGACTGAAGGCTTTTATTGGCAGGAAGGATTTCCAGAGACTTCGAAAGGTGGGAGAAGATAGCACGAACTTCACCACTTATTAATGACCAGGGTAAGTGGAGCCCGGAGACCCCTCCAGACTAGTTTCTGACCAAGAAGCAAGCACTCCCCAGGGGCAAACTCACAGCCACCTCCTCAGTGAGGCTGAAGCAAAGCAACTGGACTGAACAACATGTGTGCGTGACCCCTGGTACCTTGTGTAAACCCTGCGGTCTGACTTGGCAGCTCAGACACTTCCAAGAAAGGATGCTCTGGACAGAGTCTGGTTTTTCCAGCCACTGGGTTAGGGACTGAAATTCAAGTGGGATCCTAGGGGTCCTGCTTTGGGCAGCAGAATCAGCCAGCAACCTCAGTTAGAGTCTCATTTAAACACCTTGTTGAGAAATAAGTAACCCCACAAAGGTAGGTCTTTCCTTCCATTTTTTCCTTATTATGGTCACTCATATCCTCACTTTAGAGATATTAGAGCACCGTTATCACACAATTAAAGTAACAGATTCAGCTGTATTTCGACCTCTCAACCCCAAGCCATCATCTTGTTGGTGTCCTGCCTTGCTCTGACCCATTTATACTGGCCCGTGGGACTTCGCTCACTAATGATGCTCAGTAACTCATTTAAAAGGCTGTGAGGGTCATTTTAAGCCTTAGGATGTGATTCCTGTTTTAATCAAGGTATTTCACACCTAGGATAACATACTCATTTTTAGAACGGCCAAGGTAGGACATTTTGATTTTGGCTGGAGAATGGACTAGTTTCTAAGTCAACTATGGAAGTAATGATGCTAACTCTGACTTAACAGTTCCTCGTGTGAGACCGAATCAGTGTGTGCTCCTGTTTAAGTGCTTTCCTGAGTGTTTCATTATTCCGGGTAAGCCCATGAAGGTTTTAAAAATTACCATGGCTTTTTAGCAGGAGTGTTATTCAGAGAATCCTAATCTGGTCCATTATACTAGATTTTTCCCCCACTGGTAATTTGGAACACAGGAATCTGAATGGCTGAGATTCTGAAAGTGGGGACCAGCCCCCTTTGGAAATGTTGACCCACGCTGGGAACATACCAGTTAGTTCAACTGGTACCACTGGGCCAGGGAGGCTACAAACCACTTCTGCACCTTGGGTGGAAAAACACTGAGCACAAAGAAGCATTAAGCAGAAGACCAGTCAATTTCTACTGCTGATCTCTCTTTAGCCCAGAATGGAGATCACACATCTGAGACTCGTCATCTGAGCTAATGGGACAGTTTCTTGAGTGCCCTACTTAGAAAATGCACAGAGAGGGGGTTGGGGGGATTTTGGAAGAAGGGGGAGCTGTTCACAGTGATCAAACAGGAGACTCACAACCTGTCCCGTAGCAACACTCAGCAGTGTTCCTTGGGGACAGGTCCTGGGAAGTGCATGTTGGCTACTACCTATGAGTTGCTACAGATAAGGAAGGAAGGAAGACTTGTTCAAGATCAGAAGGTCACTTAAACGCTGGGGTCCATCTGGAGGTGATGAAGTGCTGGCAGGCTGCCCATCTCTAGGACACTGTGGACACACCCGCTGTCCTCATCCTGTCCGCAAGGCAGCAAGGGCCTGGGATGTGTGGCTGGAAAGGGTCAAAGCCAGTGGTCCCCCTCTCTTGTTATCCCTGACCCAGATGCTCTGAGGAACTTTCCTGCTTTGAGATCCAAGCCGGTAACAGATCGGGACGGCATCCTGGCCTTGTTTCTGATTCTTGAAGACAGATGTACTTGGGCAGCAATGCGAGCCTTGCCATAGTCACACCTGATATCCTGATTGCTCAAGCATCTATTGCTGCTGCTGCTGCATGGAGGTTAGTAATAAATATTCAAGGTACCAAACCAAGCCCAGGGTTCTTCCCGGCTTGGAGCAAGTTTGCCTGATCTTCTCGGTCTGTCGATTAGGTGGAACATGGAACTCTCTTCTTCAGATTCAAGATTCAAGAGTTTGCCAGGGCAGACATTTGGAGAAAGGAATTGGAAACCCCTCACCTGCTCCCTCTTAGAGCCCTGCCTGGGTCTGAAGGGAGGTGCCAGCTGGAGGCGGCACAGAAAATTCCTTCTGGGGGAAGAAGTGTGGCTACTCCCACCAGCTTCGTTCCAGCCCGTGCTAAGGTATTTCAGCCTGGTCACAAGGAGTTCCCAGGAAAGGTGGTTTCCTGATGACCTGGGCCGTGTGCACCCTTCCTCGCCCTCTCCCTGTGGCCCCCTCACTTGTGAAGGTGGGCAGAGGCTTTTGGCTGGGTTCCAGCTTTGAGAAGGAAAGGCACTCACTCACTCTGCTTCTGCCTTTGGAAGAGACCCATGGCCTGCCCGACCCTGGGGAGTGGCCTGGGCAGACCCACACTCGCTTGGCAGGACTCTCGGCATGGCTGGGAGCAGGGGGGCTGACGGGGAGCACCATGGCGAAGCCTGGGCAGCACCATCGCTGTGAACTCCTGTGGGTGGGGCCCCTGATTGCGCAGGGCTTCAGGGGTGAGCCCCTGGGAGGGTCACCTATATGAGTGAAACTTGGGGGGACAAAAAAAAAACCACCAAAAAAACCCCAACCAATCACCGTAAGAAGCAGTGGGAATCCATAGAATTGCCAAAAGATGGGGAACATTGCCTTGGCATCCTCAGCCAGGACACCCCTGCTGTCCTTCCGACTCTGCGCAGACTCAGGGTCGGATCCTGGTTTGGAACCCACCAGCCCTCTGATGCTCACAAGGTTTGTGCAAATGATGAAACTGAAAAGACTGAGAAGAAAACAGAGAAGAAAACGCATGAGATCTTCCCTGGCCAGGTTCAACAGCAGCAGCAATCCCCACCAACAAGGGTACCAATCGTGTGGGGGTAAAACAGCAGGCAGTCTGGGAGGAAGGTCCCTTCTGTGCGGGTGGCCCCAGTCCCCCTCCTCTCGGCTGGGGGGCAGTGAATCATGGGTTCGAACACAGAGGGAATCCCCGTGGAGGGAGTCTTTGGAAGGCCAGGTAGGTCCTCAGCACCAGACTCCAGGGGTCTGGTCCCTGGTAGGGGAATCACACACACACAGATGAACAACAAGGATTTACACTCTGACGTGTGGGGCATCGGTGTGGCTCTATTCTTTCTCGATGACTGCTTCTTGCAGTGTAGGTGGTGATGCTTCTGTTCCTAAAAAACAATAATCACTTATGTTTCACAGCGCTTCATGCCTGCAGGGTTTCACTTACCAACAACAGCCGCCATACTGGGCTCTAATACACGCTGTAATCATACCCGTCTATTCCCTGAGTCAGGTGTCCAGGAATAACTAGGTGGTGCTCCCAGACTCAGCTGAGGCCAGTCAGAATCTAAATCCTGGTTGTGATCAAGTTGGCCACTTTGGATATGCAGAAAAGCAGCCCTCCCAGATTCCGGGTGACCATGAGTCCCCGGGCTGGTGGGTGACCTTTCTTCACTCCACACCATTTCTAGCTCCTGACCTTTCTTGCTCTCACCACAGATGCTCATCACTGCTCTAGGCAGCCGGGACCTTGTAATTCACTGCCCTGTCTGCTGCATCTTCACCACCCACTATTCCATCATTCACTACTCAACTGGCTAGAAACCAAACTCCCAGGGAGAACCAGGCTAACTGTGCCTGGAAGGCAATGGTGGTGAGTGAATGACCAGCCAGTCCACCAGTCAATGTTTAGGTCTTGAAAGGGGACTGCAAAAGCTTTCTATTCGGCAGTCTACCCCAGTGTGGGGCTTACAGGCTATTTACAACTGAAGACAAACATGCTGTGAGTAGGAAAGAGGAAGAGGAAGTTCCCCATCATCCTGTTCGATTCGAGGGGGAGGCCCACATCACTCAGCATCCCTTCCCTGCAGGCTGGAGCCGTCCTCAGTCCCCGGTCCCCGCCCTGCTCACCTTCCTCCCAGCCCTCAGCGACACCAGCCAGCTCGTAGTGCTTTTTCCGAAGCTCTCCCAATTTTTGACGCTCCTTCTGCAGTTCATTTTCCAGCTCCAGCACCCTAACCTGCAGGGAAAGTGGCCTTTTCTTTGAGCAGGGATCTGAGAATGGTCTTGTTTCTACTGAATCCCTTTTTCCTCCGGGTTCCCGTTCTCTTCTTCCACATTATGCCCGTTGTTCCTGGAGTTCACCCAGTTCTCAATTTCAACCTTGTCTCTGCTCTAATTTCTCCATCCTCTCGGTCATCCATCTATTCCAGTGGCTCTTACGTTTTCTCACTGGGACCCCCTACTGGAAATGAATGATGCTTTGCGGTCCAAAGGCCTGGATGGGAGTAGGGCTTATCTTATGTCCCTCTGATAAATCACTAACTAAAAACATACTACTCAGCTATAAACAAGTGGAATCTTGCCATTTGCCACAACAGGGATGGCTCTAGGGGGTATCATGATAAGTGATATGTCAGACAGGGAAAGACAGATACCATATGGTCTCACTTCTATGTGGAATCTGAAAAAACAAAGCAAAATAAAACGAAAAGAGATTCACAGATGCAGAGATTAAACAGGCAGTTGCCAGTGGAGGGGAGGTGGAGGGGGGTGGGTGAAATAGGTGAAGGGGATTAAGAGGGGACTTATAACCTCCAGTTATAAATAAGTCGTGAGGATGTAATATACGGCATGCAGAATACGGTCAATAATACTGTCATAACTTTGTATGGGGATGGATACATGGTGATCATTTCATCATGTAAGCAAATATCAAATCGCTATGCAGTACACCTGTAACTAACATAGTATTATACATCCACTAGTTCAATAAATAAAAAGAGAAAAAATGGGGGAGAAAAGAACTACTCGATCGTTTAGCCTCTCTGTAGGATACAGTCTAATCCAGTCGTAACCCGTCTCCTTCCATCCCAGTTCCCTGCAAGTCCAGGCAGGAACCAAATGCAATGGTTCTGGCATCTCTGAGGAATTGATACAACCTAGGGTTATTATTGTACAGGAAAAGGTGCAGACCATCTCACTAAAGGAAGGGTTGGTTATTGGTTATTCCTGCTCATTAATTTTAGTTATTTACTATCACAATAAATATTAGCTCAGTGTTCATCAGGTACCCCCGGCTGTTATAGTTGCTGGAGACAGAGCGGCACCCAGACAGACAAGGTCCCTGCTTACCTTGGAGGGGGGAAGAGACAAAGTAAGGAACAAGAAAAGATCAGATGGTGAAGAAAATGACACAGGGTGATGTGACTAAGACCAAGGGCAGTCAGCCAAGGCTACTCTTCGGAAGTAGTTTTTGAGCTGAAATCCAAAGAGATCAGCTGTTCAGAAAAGTGGAGAAGAATATTCCAGGCAGAGGAAGCAGACTGTACAGCAGGAATGAGCTCGAGGTGCTGGGAGGACAAAAAGAAGTCCTGTGTGGTGGACGTGGGAGAGGGTCACGGGATGAGGTTGGAGAAGCAGGCAAGGATCATTCCACTTGTGGCCCACGGTCCGCGGGAGGACTGTGGGTATCACTCTAAGTGCAAAGGGAAGCCACTGGGAGATTTTTTTCCCCCATTGGAAGATTTTAAGCAGGGAAGTGACATGCTGTCGTGTACGTTTTAAAAATAAAGGCTGAAAGCACTGCACAGGGGCAGAGTGGCGGCAATAGACCCAGTAAGGGGATTCCTTTTTGTCTGTTTTTAAACTTTTTATTATGGAAAATGATAGAGAAGGATGGTACAGTGACCTCCATCCTCTGCCTTTCATATTCTTCCAGCTAGCAACATTCTTTTCTGTTCTCCCTGCCGTTACTCCAGCCCCACCATGGGACTATTTTGAATCATTTACTTGTACACATTATAGTTAAGTTGCTTTTGCAAGAGCTCAGGAGAGAGATAAGGGCAGCTTAGACGAGGTTAGAGAGACAGAAAAAAGTGGAAAGGTTAAGGGTACGTTTGATAGACTTAGAGTTGCTAAGACTTGCTGGTGGGTCTGATGTGCAGGTTGAGGCAAAGAGAGGAACCCAGGATGACTCCCAGGCTCGGGGCTCAGCACCCAGCTGGGTGGCGGTGGTGCCATTTACTGAGATGGAGAAAACCAGGGGAGGGAGATTTGGGTGACAGGGAAACCAAGAGACCTGTTTTGGACACAGTAAGTCTGGATGCCCACACTTACGGGGCAGCAAGTGGAGACATCTGGACAAGTACAGAGCTCAAGGAGGGGAACTCGCGGATCCAGTTGCGGAGAATTGGGTATTTATCACCATATCGATGGTATGTAAAGTTAAGAGGGACAGGATGAGACCAGTAGGCAGGAGCGTGTAGAGTGTAGGGAGAGGAGATGGGCTTGAGCCCAGTTCCTTCAGTGTTGACACAGAAATCTGGCCACCCGACTTCTCCTAGAAATGCTGAGGGACCCATCTATAGACTTTAACAGTCTCAATCTGGACTTTACCCTGGGACTGTGAGACCAGTTATTCTAGAACAAGGATGTCTGGTATTTTCCAGGATCTCACTGATTCTTATTTTGCATGGCATAATGTTACTAAAACTGAGGGAAATGGCATTGCCTTTGATGGGTTAACAGTAAATTGATCAAAAAAAAAACCCAAACTAAAGTCATATACAAATAATTCATATTGGAGGTTTAAAAAACTTTCGCTAGCAGGACTATTAAATACCAGTTTATAATCTGCTAGGAGATGCCTGGTAACATTTAGAGGGACACCAGTCTGGGACTGGTGGGTAAGAGTTATGGTTCTGATCTTTACTGATCACCTCTCTCCACCTCCACTGCTTCCTCCAGCATCACTTACGTTCATTCTTGGGCTAATATGTCTGTGTTCACGTCCCTCTAAGTCTCTCTCTCACTGACTTCTCTCTATGGGAATAATATTGAGGGTCAATGTCACAAAAGCAATAGGGACTAACTAGACTTAGAGCTGGAGTTCCTACCTGGGAATCCATCTCCTGGCGTTTGATCTGGGTCAGTGTCATGCTTGAGAAGTCCATGTTGTCTGCAAGGATGGAAACAGGAGGGTCTTGTTGAGTAATAGCCCAGGCTGATTCTCCCCCGAGAGGTGGCTGGTGCCAACGTTCTACTCAAATGCTTGGTTTGTGATTTGTGAACTCATGCGTGAATGTAAGTGAGGGATGGAGAGGAAGGTAGACAGTGACAGAACAACCAGGGTCAGCGCCCCTGCCGCTCGGCGGACAATCAGGCCTGTAGAGTCATTTCTCTGAATTCAGAGAGGTAGCTAAGTGGAAAATCGAGCTCAGGCCTGTCCCTACAGTGACAGAAATGGCAGGATTATGCGGTGCCTCAACTTTAGAGAAAAGAAGTCTGAACGTACAAAGATGAAAAGTAACAGAATTTGGAAATAGGACTGTGGGAAATTGGGATTGTGGAGAAGAATGTCAAGCACAGTCACACAGGATGGAGAAGAAGAGCATGACTTCTGAAAGGCTACCTGTGTCCTCGATCTGTGATTTGCCAGAGATGGTCGAAGCTACAACCGCGGCGGTGGCCTGGTTCACGCCCCGAGAGGCCTGCTGCAGCTGGGCCAGGTTCGGGCTGTCCTTGTCAGCTTTCACCTGCCAGCACCAACAAGCAGATTTAGGGGCACACTACATAGAGCAGCAAGGACTGACACAAACAGTCACTCTGATGGTTCCTGACAAATGTGGGTGTTGCTGTGGTCAGCAATCAACTTCTCAAAGGCTTCTGCCCTCGGGGTCAACCCCTGACATCTCTCTCTGACACCAAAAATCATTCCTGGCTTATCTGCTTGGTGGCCCCGAACCTCGCTTTATGTTACTTTGCTAAAGTGTCCCAGTTGTGGAAACCAGTTTGGGACAAGAATGAGTAAGGAGGACAAGGGAACATGCCCGCGGTACCTGACCACTCCTGGAAGGAGGATTCTGGTGGTGAGATCTGCATTAGGATTAGTTGGGGGGAATGGTTCAAATCTGGAGCCTCCTGAGGAGAGGCAGACATTGGTTGTGGAACTCAGAGCGAAGCCAGGTAACCAGCTTAGTAGATGGACATTTTCCTTCTTTGAGAACCCCTTGAATGTATGATTGCTAATCAGAGGACGGCATGCCTGGGGCCCTTAAAAACCCCTGCAGTACAAGTGAGGAGAAACACAAGGACTGGGCAGAGGGGCTCCCTGCTGAAAGGCTGTTAGAAGGTGGTAGTACGGGACCCCTTAGAGGTAGAATTTTAATTTGAGACTCAACCTACCTGGATGCTGGATAAATCGTCTGTTCTTGGGGCCAGTACCATGGTCCAGGAATATTCTCTAACCTAGCCAGAGCTTAGAGGGCCCCGGGGAGTCCAACATGGGTCCTACCTTGGATGCGGCCACAAGCTGGGCTGTGCTAGCAGCAATTTCACGTGAACACACCATTAGCTCCTCAAATTTCCCTCTGCCTTGTACCACCAGGTCAGCTGCATCCCTGATGGTCAGGAAAGGACCAGATGGGTTCTGAAACTGACAGCTGCAACCCCTGCTGATCTCCCCTGTAGACAACACCCGTAACCCCGGCAGATGGGGAGCTCAGCCTGCCCGCCTCACCTCTGGGCTGCCCCAGGAGACCCAGGCTCCCTTTTAAACTTTCAGTCCTACTGACTTATCAACAGTTTGTTTCTAGAGGGCAGATTTCCCCCTCCAAGTTACTCTCTTTGGTGGGTCCATGGAAGAGGGGCAGAGGTGAGAAGTCTCGGGATGGACAGATCCTTACACCATGACGGTGGCTCCCCAGCCCACAGCTTTGGAGGCTGAAATGAGTCCTTCCGTCCATCGAGAATTCTTGGCATAAAATTCTTTAGGGGATGCCGTACCCTAGGGAAGTGAAAAATAATGATGGCTACCTTTAATTTTGTGTCTACTATGTGCCAGGTGCTTTTATATATATATTAGCCCATATGGTCTTCACAGTAACCCCGAGAGGTAAGCATTATCATTCCCATTTTACAGAAGAGAAAACTAAGATTCAGAGAGGCAAAAATATGTTTCCTGAGGTCATGCAGGAAACAAATGGAAGTAAATCCTAGGCTCTTCTGACTCCAAAGCCCATAGCATTTCTTTTATATCCCAATATCTCTACATTGTCTATAAAAGTATATGTTATTCATACATACATACAAATAAATTCTGATCTGATGGGAGTCTAGCCGCATTCCATGATTTGCCAAAAGAGGAGAGTGAGTATAATGAGTAACTAAACAATAATTTCTGAGGGGTGCAAGGAGGGGGAACTGGAGGAAGGTAGTCAAAAGGTATAAACTTCCAGTTATAAAACGAGTAAGTGCTAGGGATGTAATGTACCACATGATAAATATAATTAACCTGGCTGGATGTTACATATGAAAATTGTAGTTCTTACCACAAGGAAACCATCTTTTTTCTATTTTTTAAATTTTGTATCTATAAAAGTGATAGAGGTTCACTAAACTCACTGTCATAATCATTCCATATGTATAAGTCAATCATTATGCTGTATAATTCAAACTTATACAGCACTCGATGTCAATAAAACTGAAAGAAAAAAAATTTCTACTTGGAATTTAAAAATGCTTTTCTGCTTTGGAAGTGCCTTGACAGTCTGAGAATCTACAGACACTCCTTGCTCAGTCCCTCTTTCTATTCTGGGGGGCAGAAAACATCACCTCTCAGACTGATAAAAAGCACCACCAAAGCAGACACGGCTTCGTTCTTTACAGGACCGTTTCGAGGCTCCTAAGCCCCTCCCTGGACCTTGTCTCCTGAGCTGCAGCTGCACACAGGGGTGAGAAAGGAAAAGAGAGGATGATGATGCCAGCAAAGAAGTGAGAAAACTAAAGTGATGGTGTCAACAAGAGACAGCGGCAGAGACTGAATCACCGCGGGTCGACTGCTGTCAGAAAGAGATGGCAGAGCCCCTAGTGCAGACTCTGCACCGGGCTGGCACTTCTGATCTGCCTGGTTTCAAGAGTCCTGACTTCCTCCTCCAAGGGCCTGGACTTGCAATGCACACTGGGTTTCCACAGCGGGTTCTGATGACGTCGGCCTGCGGCTGGATTCTCTGGCTGACTATTCTCTGGGGACCTGGCAGTGCCCCAGCTTCTCTCTGAGGCATCTCTGATATCCATGGGAGCAGCAGCTGTGCCTTCAGGTGGACACACACGATTGGATGGCAGCACACCGAGATCTCACTAGGTGCGTACTAAACAGACTCAGCCTCTCCAGGAACTGGGAATCAGCAACTAACGTCTGCTCTGCCAGGGCCCTCACCCACGCTTACCCGGCCACTCTCCACTATCTCTCTCTGGAGTTCCTTCGAGGCCACGATCAGGACCTGAATAGCTTGCATCAGGCTGGTACAGGACCCAAGAATCCTGCAAAAAAATCAAAAACAAAGTCAGGGACAAAGGACAGAGACCAAAACCAATGCGGAAGACTGTTTTCTCTTTCCCTCCTAAACGCAGGCAAACTTGGGATGGGAAAGAAGGCAGGGAATATTCTGGAGATGAAGCCCTGAAGGAAAGGTGGGTGAGCGAGGAGAACGGACTATGGACCTTCCTAAGGAATAGTTACATCGTGGTGATTCTTGGGGTTTCTTTCCCCAATAATCTGACAGCGATAATACGGTCATGTTAACACTGCTCTTGACAATTCCATAGACTCAGCCCTTCCCTGTGGCAGCTAATATTCTAACCAGAATCATCCAACGCAGCAAAGATGGATCCTGACCACCTAGGGGTCACATGCTGCTCAGACTGACCTTTCATTCACCTCCAATTTGACTCCAGTGTCTCCAGCTCGAGATTTGCTGAGCATCTCCTGTAAAAAGAAGCAGGGTTTCTCAAGACGCCATGGGAACTGAGAATGCACTGGCATCCTACCACACTTTGGGTCCAATATCCTGCAGTAGCTAAGAAACTTAGAAGTGCCCATCCGTGTCCTAGTGAATGTCAGGGAAAGAACTCAGACCTCCGATCTATTCAGTGGGGAGTAGCTGGTGCTACAGTTAATGAGCATCTCGACATTGTAGCACCTGGGATGACGTGCACAGGACTCTGAGGGCCATGGCATCACGCCAACAGGGGCAGCTGCTACCAGGTCCTCGAGGCAGGTACTTATACCAAGGCAGGCGGCCCAAGTCTACCAGCAAAGGAAAAGTGTATGACTTTTCCAAGGGTGCCTACTCAGCTTTTCCCTGAGGCTACAGTTACCGTTGATCTATTGAGTGCCTGGCACTGAGAGAAACACGCATTATTCCACTGAAAACTCTTACAACACCCCTCTGAGGGAGGTATGGTTATCATCACCTAGAAACGCCACCTGAATCTTAGCGAGGTTAACGTAACTTAACGGAAGTCCTACAACTAGCAAGTGGTCAGTCTGGAGCTTGAATGCAGGATGGGCTGTTGCCGAAGTATGGGATCCTTGAGGAAACTGCTCACCCTCCCATGGCAAGAACGTTCTATTTTCTATACCTCAGAGATGCCAGTGAATTCAGGTTTTGGTTTGTTTTATAGGGGGCTCTGCAGACTTGAAGAATGACTGAGATCTACCCAGCAGGCAATGGTGCCAAAGGGTAGCTGCAAAAGCATCACTTTAGGAGACCCTGCAGGGACTTCCACACCTCTATTCTGGCTGTTGCAGTTTCAATGGCAGCTGAAGTGGCAGCCATCTCCTTGTCCACCAGGTCTCCCAGTTCCTCCTGTTTGATGTCCAGGCCTCTGGGCAGGAGCTCCTGTGAATAGCATCACAAAGGCTGAAACGACCCTTTGACCTCCTTTCTACCCACCTGTGCAGACTGGTAATCCTCACTTGATGGCAGAAGGCAGGAGGGCCTCACCTCGTAACACACTTCTGCGTGCCATGGGGGCGTCCCTCACAGGCCGTGTCTGGAACTCTCCACAACACAAGCCTGGCAACTTCACGCTCCTCCCGCCTCTGCTCTCACCCAGAACCCACCTCCTTCCATCGCTGCCAAACCCCACAAGGCCATTCAGTTCCAGACGCTCTGACCCTGACCCCACACTTGTACAGGGTTCATTGTATTTGCTGCTTGGGGGGGATTTTAAAAACATCTTCAAACGTGAATGATGTCTTCCAATCAGAGAGTCTGCCCCTTATTTAACTTTGCCTCCAGGCAGACAGTTACTACTCCTGTCCCACGGATGGGAAGCCAAGGCACAGAGAGGACAAAAATTTTTTTTAAGTTAATTGCCTGATTTTAAAAAAAGTCATTTATTTACTTATTAATGGGGGAAGGTGGATTAGGTTTATTTCTTTCTTTCTTTCTTAATAAAGGTACTGGGGATTGAACTCAGGACCTCGTACATGCTAAGCACGTGCTCTACCACTGAGCTATACCCTCACCCTGATCAAATGTCCTGACCACAGTTATTGCTAATAAATAGAGAGAAAAGTGTGTGAACTCAGGTCAGATGGCAAAGCCGGTAATCTTTAGAAATATTATGTGTCACACATACAAGAGTTTATGTGAACAATGACCCATATTATCTACCACCCAGACTGAAGGAATAGCTGAAGAAACATCAATACCTTTGAAATCTCCTTTGTAGCCTGTTCTGACTCTATCTCCCATCCTCCCTACTCCCCACCTCAGGATAAACACAGAATTCAGAAGAATGCTTACCTCGTCTATGTTTATAAACTCTCTATGAATGCATCTTTAAAGAATATGTTAACTTTGTATATTTTGGTTTTTATTTAAAAGGAATCATACTGTACATATTTTTCTACGACTCATTTTTTTCAGTTAGCATTCTGTGTGAGATTCATCCTTTGCTTTATATCCTGGAGAAAGTCTTACATATGTGCATCCAGAGATATGTAAAGAATAATCAGAGCTGTACATTCATAACAGCCCCAAACTGGAAATAACCCAAATGTCCATCAACAAGAGAAGAGATACATAAACTTAACTACAGTCACACAATGTAATACTGTAGAGCAGTGAAAATGAATGTATCACGTGGATGAATCTTATACATAAAATGCTGGAAAAAGCAAGTTGTAGAAGTTTATGACACACAGAACTAACAACATGTTACTTAGGGTGGGGGAACATAGTTTTTCTATTATCTTTTTCTGAAACTCTGATTAAATAGTCTATATATCACCTCCATATTCCAACATATAAAATCTACACCACATTCTGTGTAATTCCTTCAGTTCTATCATCCAGTTCACTAATTCTTTCTTCAGCTTTGTTTTAACCTACTATTGAATCTTTATACTAAGTCATTACTTTCAAGGCTTATGTTTTTCATTTCTAGAAGTTCTGTGGTTCTTTTTCAAATATATCAGGTAACTTTTGAAAACATCTAATTCCTCGGCCACACTTTTAATACCTTTGAAGAAGTTCTTTAACATGTCAAACATATTTATTATGAACTTACATTCCTTTGGACTCCATCTATGAAACTTCTTTGAGATTTAGGTTCAAAGTATATTCCTTCAGAGACAATTTGGAGTGGCTTCTCCCAGGTACCTAGACCCCTAACAATCTGACTACTTTAAACTTAATTTTCCATTTGGGGTTTAGGCCACAGAAGTAGTATGAGATTTGGGCCCCAAACCCATGGAAAGATGGTTTAGGGTTAGGAATACTCTAGGCAGCTGTGTTTCCTTCTCTCAGAACCAAGATCTTCCCTTTTCCCCATTCACGCAAGGTGTGGCCCTTCAGAGTTCCTCTTTGGGATGAAGGCTCTCCATTCCACTCTTTTATCCTACTTGGGCTCAGGTTTTGTTTCTTTGTTCTCCTCTGTATGTGTGGTCCCTTCAGACCCAAGCTCTAGGTCACCAGGGATGGACAAACACTGGCTCCAGCATCCTTTGGTTTTTGACTCTGAGAATTTCCTTAGTTTTTAGCCAGTTCAGATACAATTAAAATTATTTTTTCAAATTGTATTTAGCATTTTCCATGTCCTGTGCTGGGAAGACTCTTCAAATAGCTGGTCAGCCCTATTTCCCACGTCACTGGGGAAGATGCTCCATCTCCAATGAAAGGCAAGCCGTAAGGCTGCCGGGGCCGCCACCACCAATAACATTAACAATATCATTAACATACCAC
The DNA here is from genome assembly GCF_048773025.1 of Camelus bactrianus. Classification (NCBI taxonomy): domain Eukaryota; kingdom Metazoa; phylum Chordata; class Mammalia; order Artiodactyla; family Camelidae; genus Camelus; species Camelus bactrianus. The sequence goes on along the minus strand of NC_133556.1, from coordinate 8,112,646 downwards.
CACGGCCATCTCATCCTATGGAAGGAAAGGTTAGCAGTTCCCCATTATCCACAGTCTTCCTTCATCCAGACATTCCAGGTTCTCCACCTCACTGCCCACTTCTCCCCAGTCTGAACCTTCCTTCCCCATCTGATCTATCTTTTTTATCTGTTTTGCTCTCTCCCATGTGCATATTCAATTAATTAAACATTTTCTGGGCGTTAACCACCTGCCAGTATTACGCCAGGGACCAGGGACACAGTATGAAGAAGGTGTGGGCTCCACATCTGAGGACTCATCGAGGGGAGACAGACAGGTGAGCAGGTCCATCACAGTGCTAACCACCAGCTCTGTAAGGTGGAGGGGGTCAGAAAGGGGAACAAAGGGCCAGATTGTGAAGGTCCAGGTATGTCATGTCACATACTTTGGTTTATGTTATTGAATCAGAAGAATCATAATCAGATATGTTTTTGAAAAAGAGCCCAGGAAAATGAGGCCAGAGGCAGGAAAATTTAATCTGTTTAAGAGTTCAGCTGAGGATCTGAACTCTGGCCCTGGTCTCTTCCTTCCCTGAACTTATTACCAGGCGTTTTAGGAATGAGAAGCTGCCTTATACTGTACTCCTTAAATAGATCTCTGTTACAGTTCCCCTCACACTGTCTAGAAATGGTTGATTTCCTTATTTTTCTTCCCCACAGAGACCACACCCTATTGGTCCCTACATAACCACACTGAGCATAATTCCCAATACCTAGGACATACTCACTACATCTGCATTGAGTGAATAAATATATTATCTTCATTTTAGGTGTTACCCGCTCAACCAGATAAAAATCCTTGAAAACAAGAACATCGTGCTCATCCTTCTTTGATGTCGCCTAGCACAGTGACAACCACACAGCAGATTCTCAATTTGTGGCCAATGCATTAAATAGAACTGGAAAGTCCCCCCGGGGGTCAGGTTTTACCATTCTCACCCTCATTTTCCAGAATCAAGGTTAAAGGGCAGGAAGAACTCACTGAGAACGTCATCGATTTCCGGGCAAATCCCCAGCACTCACACCCAGGAATAAGAACAACTTTCCCCAGGAATCATCCGGATAATACCTCGCCAATGGCTGTGATCCTGGTGAGGCAGCTCCTCATGGCCGTGCTGTCGGCATTCTCGAGGGTTCCTTCTTCCTCCAGGAAAGCCAGATAGAGGAGGGTCTCCCTGCCATACTGCTTACAGGCCTCGGTCAGTGCTGCAGAGGCAAGGCGACAGAGAATTTGAAAGACCCCCTGACTCCCTGTGCCTTCCCAGCGGCCCCTCTCCCTGGTACTCACAGTCAGCAGGCTCTGGCGGGGCTCTCAGGCAGGTGGTGCTGCCGTGAACAATGGTGTCACCGGTCAAGTGGGCCAGGAGGGTGACCGAGTGGAGGAGCCCACTGATATCTGCCAGGAGTTTAAAGGAAAGTTTCTCAGTCCTGCTGGAGGGGTGTCACTTTCATATTCCTCCCTACCCACTTTGCAAATTACACACACACACACACACACACACTCTATTCTTGGTACACAGGGACCCACTGCCATTGCCATGCTCCAGCATTTCTGAACCCTGCCCAGCTGTCGCTAGTGACAGACCCTACCCTTTGCCTCTCTTACCTTCCGGGCAGGCCAGATACTGGCTCCAGCTTTTTTCCAGTTGCTCAATGCAGCTGGAAACGGACCTGACCTTGGAGAGTAGGTGATCTGTGAGAGGGAAGACAGGGCCAGGTCAGTTGTCACAACTCAATTCATCCCCATTAATTAAGCTGCTTGATGGATGACCTTTCCAGTGAGGGGCCCAGCCCTGCAGGAGCTGCCCTCGGAGGGAGGGAGAAGAGATCGTTGGCTTCGATGGTACATGATTCTCTTACTGTAGCTTCAAAAGCTCTGCTTCTGAGCTTATCTGGTCCTTTAGCAAAGAACCATGGCAACTGCATCAGTGCCTAGCTTCTGCCAAGAATATCCCATCACCGTCCACTGAATCAAACCCAGCCTTCCTGTCTTTCAAGGCCTTGGACTCTCATCACTCTTGAGCTCAGACCCCTGGCTCCATGTGGCTAATCTACAGGCATGCTCTGCCCACAACACAGTCATCCCCTCTGCCCTGCCTCTGTGCACAGGTCCACAGAGACTGCATTGCAAAGGATGGGCTCGCAGGTCCCACTGCACAGGTGCTGTAGATCCTGGCTCCATCACTGCTGGCTGTGTTCTCAGGCCATCTGTGCCTGCTTCCTCAGCCAAAAAAGGAGGAATAATAGTAGCACCTCCTGGCATCACAGTGAGGATTTGCTGGGCAAAGGCTCAGAAAGCGCTTAGACTAGCCCCCGGCACAAAGCAAGCACTCGGTAAACCTCAGCTGTTTTTTTCATTCTTATTCTCCACCTTTCTTCCTCTTCTTGGCTTCATGTCTCTCCTCTTCCTACAAATCACAGCTCACACCATCTCTTGCAGCATCCGCCCACAGCTGGCCCATGTCCTGGCATTCCCTCAGTAGACAAGGTACCCAGTGAGCTCCACCATTCGTAACTGTTGGGTTTCCTTAGAGATGGGTTCCCTGCTGAATAAAATACCATCGTCCTTCCTGAATACTTCACCAAACTGAGGCCTTTCTAGTTGATAATAAAAATCAGCTGGGGCTGTTTCCTCCCGTCCGCCTTGTCCTCCATAGGACCTCTAGGGACTTTGCCAACACATCCCTTCCTGCTTGAAAATGAGCTGTAATGGGATCTGTTCGTGGCTGTGCCCACGACTTCACAAGTCCCCCTGGCCTGGGTGCTCTCACATCTCCTGGGTGTCAAGGCCCCCCCCTCACCCAGAGGGCTCCTCTGACTCTACCACAAGCCCAGAGGAGTCTTGTCTGGAGAGTGGGCCCCTGCTTGTGCCCGTGACTCCGTGCGGGTTTTACTGCCTCTGCCCCACCAGGCTTAATGAAGATGCCTCTCTATTCAGGCTTGTAGCTCCTGGCAGCCATGTCTTGACTCAGACCACACTGTTCTTAGAGATACACAGGACTGTCTGTTCCTCCTCCCCCTGGCATTTAGAACTGTTATCAGGGCTCAGCTCCCAGCATGTGTTTCACCTGTGTGACCTAAGACTAAAGCAGTAATCACACCTGGTCAGGGCGGGGGGCACAGGGGCACTTAGAAAATCCCACAGCCCAGGCCCCGTGGCACAGAGCTGCCAACTGAACTGATCTCAGGGTGGGGCCTGGGCAGCCCCAGGAGACCCTGACATGCAGCTGGGTGCAGAACCCCTGAGCTCGGGGTCTCCCGGACTCAACGCCAGCTGGACAGCATCAGGCTGCAAGGATTCAGCGCCTGCAAGCCGGGCAAGGGGAAGGGCACCTGCAGATCCGGCGCAGCTGAAGAGAGAGGGCTCATCGAACTGCCGCAGGGCCTCTTGTACCACCTGCTCCGCAGCCCTCCTCGACTCCGTCAGGAGCATTTTTCGTTGGTCCTTGGCCAGCTGGCATATAGATTCCTAGAGATGGTCCAGGGAGGTGAGAGTCTGCCACAGACCCTGGAGCGAGCCTCCGGGCAGCACCCACCTGTGACGCAGTGGGATTCGTGGCACCTTAGCTCAGGCTATTGCTGATGAGGCCCAAGCCCCTTATCTCCGTCCCTAGGTGTGTCTCACCAAGCCCAAGAGGCCATCGGGAGGGACCACTGTATCATCATCCACCCTTGGGGGAGAGTGCCAGTGGCATCCCTTAGCATGTGGGAAAGAGAGGGTTCTGCCTTCCCTCATCTGCCCTGCGGGTGGGCAGGCCATGCTGGCGTTAGGAGCTGTGCCCGCAGAATATCTGCCTTCACAGTTCGGCCGAAGGCCCCCAACCCCTTTCCCAGCCCCCCTGCCTCCATGAATATACCTCCAAGGCCCGTGGGTGTGAGATGGGCTTGGTCAGCCCCCAGGGTGGGTGCGCTACATGCCTGTGTGCTGGACAGTTGGCGCTGCGTGTATTCCAGCTGCTCCCGGAGAGCAGACAGTTCCTCCTCTCGACGAGCCACAGCGTTCACCAGGCTGCCCCGCTCCTTCTCCAGTTCGGCTATCTGCGCTGTCCACTTCGCTTCTGACTGCGATGGTGACCAAGTGGGAAGAGGGAGTCACTGGGAGAATTAAACTGTCCCCTTCTCGGAAGTCCAAACCCCCCACCAGGCCACACAGGATCTGCCGCTTTCATTTCCGAGTACACTCTGGTCCCCAATGGGACCGGGTTGGCCACGTGCTGGTGGTGATGGATGACAGTTGGCAGCAATCTCTAAGCTAGAGGAGAAAAGAATAAGCAAGGGAAAGAAAGGGGATGCTCACCTGAGCAGAACTTTCCAGGCTGCCTTGGACAATCTGGAGTTCCTGTTTGCTGGTGGCAAGTTCTTGCTTCAGGCTCTCTAGTACTTCCGTCTGTTCCTGAGTCTGAAAGAGAAAAAAGACAGGAGCATTCTGATCTGGGTGGTGATTATATGGGATAAACAGGTGTAAAAAATCCCCAAGCTATAAATGCGAGATTTGTATGCTCTTTTATATAGAAGCTGGTTTTACCTTGACCAAAAAAGCAAAGGGAAGATGAGAATGTGGAATGTAATAAAAATTTTTCTTCCAGCAACAGGAAATGTCAAGGGGGCAGTTTTAGGGCCATTTCCCAAATGTCATGCTTGAGATGGTAATACTAATGAGAGTAGAAATGGGTCTTTAATTCAGGTGTCCCAGCACCTGGTAGGTATATTGCTGAATCATCCCATCTCACTGTCTTCAAATGATTCCCTTTCTTTGGTTTCTAAGTCGTGTTTTTCAAAGAGTGGGTTGTGAACCATGAGTAAGAATTCACAGCTAACATTTTAAAAACTGCAATAAACAGAACAAAAAAATCTGCATGCAATCACATAATAAGGATAAGTATTGTTCTGTGGAACTCTGATTTTCATCAGATGATAGATGGATTTGTTACTCTGGGTCACAGAAAAGCACGAGAACCACTGCCGGAAGTGTAAAGCATTCTGTTTAATCCACCTGACACCTCTTACTCCAACCGGACCTGCCCCAACTCAGGGGAGTTCTCCCCAGGGCAAGTCTCTGTAAATGCCGTTCCTCTCGCTCTGACATCCATGTGCTTCCACCTCAGTCTCGCTTCCAGACTCGCCCTTGGGAAGCCTTTGCTGATGAGCCCCACTCAACCCGGGTCCCTTCATCCCTTCATGCCTCTAACCCATCATGCATTGGTAACTATGTCCTGTCCCGTATCCCACAGACCTGTGCGTGGAGCAGAAGACAAGGTCTCACAATCTGTGCAGCGCTCAAGACCCACCCCCGTCGCAGACAGACCCCCTCCTTGTTTCCCACCTATGTCTCCTTCCACTCACCTTCCGCTGCGCCTGGTCGCTTATCCGCTGGAAAGAATCCTCTAACTCTTTTTTCTCTCGTTCCAAATCCACCTGGGCTTGTCTGGCCACAGACACCTGTTTGGTCACCTCTGCGTTCTGCAAGAGAATAACTGGGTCTTGAACTGGCTTATCTTCAGCTTGAAGGCCACCTTCCTTCCAGAATAAATGATGGCATTCAGACCAGGAGTGCTGTCAGATACAGATGTCACCTTCCCCACCAGAGGGACGCCAGAATGAAGCTGTCACCATGCTCAACACTCAAGCATTTGCAAAGATGTTGAAGCTCGGGGATAACTCAAGTGGGGCTGGCCCCACAGGTTCGAGGGATTTGAGGGGCAAGGGAGCTGCGGTTTCCAAGAAATGGTAGGGGCCCTGGCCCTGGAGAAGCCAGGTGGCCCGCGTCTCCCCGGCGGAGAGGGGCCTGTGCAGGCCGGGGACGGGGTCGGGGAGGGCCCCACCTTCCGCAGCAGGTCGGCGTGGCTCTGCACCAGCTCGCTGTACTTCTCCTTGAGCTTGCTGTAGCGCTGTTCGTTGGCTTGGGCTTTCCCTGTGTCGTCAAGGACCAAGGTGAGGGGTCTACACGGGCTGGGCCCCTCTGTCCTCCCTCCAATAAGCCAGATCTTCCTTTCTTTTCACAAACATATACACCTCTTTCTGCCTCAAAAATCCTACTTAAACTCCTCTGGGACGTCTTCTTTCATGAGGAGTTCACCTGATTCACATACCTCCACCGATTCACGCCTCGCGAGCATTCACACGCTCAGCATTTATTCTACTGGTGTTTGCAGCTTTTATGCCACAATTTTTCTGAGGCTGTCTCCTGTGTCATCCTCGGTGTCCTCTGCACACTTGGCAGGGCCGCACATGGGGCTCTCTCCCTGACGACCTGCACTCCACCCTTCCGACGGGCGACCAGAGCTGGCATCCCTCCCGCACATCGTCAGCCTTCATCCTGGGTCCCCGCCGGCCCTGCACTCCCGGCCCCACCCTCATGCCCACCCTGACAGCCTCTCACGCTCTATCTCTGTCAGGCTCCGCTGCGCCTTCTCTGTGTCCTCTCGCTTCTTCTTGAGCTCGTCCAGCTCCGTCCGGAGGAACTCGCTCTCGTCGGCCGCCTGCTGCCGCAGGTGCTGCTGCTCCGCCAGCTCGGCCTCCAGCTCGCTGATGCGGCCCTTCAGCTGCAGCACCGCGCGCTGGCTCTGCGGGAGGGGCCCGGTGATGCGCGCTGGGCGGGAGGCCGGTCCTGCCGTCCACGTTACCAGCACCAAGCCAACACCTAGGTTTTCCTAATGAACCCACGCCCAAGGCCTCGTGAGAGTGGAGCCTTCCGGTCACTATGAAAACAGGAGCAGGACCCTAGGGGCACTTCCCAGGACAGATTCCCCACCCCCACCATGTTCTCTGCCTGCCTCTTGTCTGTAGAAAAACTTTAGTCAAAGAGTAAGTTTAATCAGAGAAATAAGAAAACACACTAAGGGAAATAGTCAAGCAAAACAAAATAGTAAGTTTAGTCATTAAACAAAGCCAAGGACCCTTAGTTCCTCCTCAAGGGCTATAGGTAATATTCTGCGCCATGTCCTTTGAGATGTCTGGTGGATGCTGCAGCCCCCACCACGTGGAAGAAGTTAACTACTGTGATGCCCAGACTGTAGCCATGACATAGGCTGCCACCATTCCGAGAACTGGCCCCAAAGAAATGGGAACACACCGACCCTGAAACCCAAGATAAACTGTACTTAAAATAATCAAGGTGATGCTGATCTGACCACCAAATGACTAATTTCAAGATGACTGTCAGAGCTGACTGTGCTGTTCTGCATGTAGCCCCCCTCCTCCCCACCTATACACCCCTGAAACTCCTCTTTAAAAGCTCTTGCCCGCTGATAGGCGGAGAGGGTGTCGGGAGGATTGGCCTTTGGACAGGAGTCTGCCCCTCTCCCTGTCCGGATGCCTGCCACTGGAATAAAGCAAACTTTCCTTTCTACCAACAAGTGCCTCTCTTGGTTTTGGCTATCAAGCGGCCAGTAGCTAGACTGCGTTTCAGTAACAACTACAAGCTACCCAACCAACAACAACAGGGGATGACAGCAGGGGAACTCTGGTCCTGTTAGAGTGGCCTGGGAGCAGTGATGGAGTGCTGGAATGAGGAAGGAGAGGCTGTTTGCCCGACCCAGGATAAAGCCGCAGACCAGCTGCAGGTCGGCACCAGACACTGCAGACAGCCGTCACGGCTACCCATCAAACCTTCTCATTGCCAAGTGAGAACAGGTTTCTCCCCCAACAACTTCATGCCCAGCTGGTGACCACGGACCACGGTTATCTCCAAGTATGACAGGGACCTGGAGCTTGGCTTCAGTGCAACTGAGACCACGGGAAAACCTATTCCTTCCGGCTTTCGCATTTCTACTAATGAACCCCCCTTAGGATGTGGCCCAACCAGGATCAGCGTGAAGCAAATTTCATACTAAAAGCTGTCACGTTATGGTGAAGCCCAGAGGCAAATCAGAGCCCAGCCCATACCTCAGTCTTCATGTTTTCCAGCTGTGCTTTCAGCCCGTTGATCTCTCTGTACAGTTGATCAATTAAGTGATCCCTGGGAACAGAAGGGGAGCAAGTTTGCTGCTACCGTGTTCCTACCCTTTTCCTTTCAAATGCAAGCTGGGAGGCCGGGGTGGAGGTTAAAAGCTGGTGTTAATTTGGGAACAATTCTTTGAAATTGTTATACTCTAAGAATACCATCTGTGTTTCCAAGTGCTAATCTAACACCCACAGGTCCACAGGTCTTTCAGCCTCATTTGATTATCCTCTGGGATTTTGAAGGGGCCAGTATTTGAGGGTCAAGACATTTATCTAAGAAGCCTAAGTATCGTCAAGGATTCCTCTTTGGTCAGGTGCGGCAAGTGAGATCACGGCTTAGCTGCTGCACCATCTGCTCTCACTGTGCAGCCTGGACTCACTTCTCGTCCTTGTTCACGCCGTTCTGACTGTTGAAATTGAAGGGGTCGCTGCTGGAGGAGCTGCCAAAGATGTCATCAAACTTGCTGTCAAATGAATTCTGCAGCGACCAGAAAGGAGTGAGGACAAGGTTAGAGACCCAGAGAGGTCTGTGTGGGTCACACCAGCAACACATGGGAACAGATGCTTTCTTGGTCTGATTCAAATCCATTTATGGTCCCCACTAGGGACTGCGGGGCTAGGTCAGCGCTTGAGTTAGAAGGGAGCTGAATTTGGCCAGAGCCCTCCCCACCCTCCCCGCCGCTACATCGTGGGGCAATGGGAAGCGCTGAGCATCTTCCCAAGTGTCCTCACCTGCTGGGAGGCATCCATGTCCATGAGGTCATCCTTCTCCAAGACTGGCTCGCTGTCGGGGGACGAGGCCTCGGCTGGGATGACTACCACGGGGCTGATGTGCTCTGACAGGGCGGAGGCTCGTAGGAAATTGGGCGGGTTCTGGAGAGGGAAGACGCATCCTCAAAGCCTGCTGGCCTGCCAGCCTCTCAGACAGCCCCCTGGACTCGGCAGCTCCCTGGGTGTGGCCGGGCCCGCTTACCTCTGGCAGCTGAGGGATCTGGATCAGCCTCTTGAAATACTGAAGGTTACTGGAGCGGTAGAACAGATCTTTCAACCTAGGGGTGGAGAAAGGCCTGAGGGGTGCTGAGGGCCTTCACCAGCCCCGGGGAGGTGACACCCCGCTTTCCTACTGCCTGCCCAGCCCTAGGGCACTGGCTGCCAAGGAGATGGTCTCCATGGTGCTAGGGAGCAATTATGATGCTGCAGGGTTAGAGCATTTCTAGCCAGTCCCCCCCTGAGCTGGTGGTGAGGAAAGAGTAACTCAAACTACAAAATCCTCTGGAAGAGTAGATGATCCAACAATTACTGTCTGCATCACTGTAGAATATATACTGTTGTTTAATAGATGTGGCTTCCTAAGAAGGTTTGGCTGAGAGTAACATTAAAATAAATTTCTCTGAGGATACGGGGGGAGGGGGGTATAGCTCAGTGGTAGAGCACATACTTAGCATGCATGAGGTCCTGGGCCCAATCCCTGGTACCACCATTAAAAATAAATACATCTAATTACCTCCCCCCACAAAAAAATTTTTAAAATATTTCCCTGAGGATAAACCAACTAACCATATGAAGAAGGAAGGGAAAATAATTACTAAGGTAGATCTCTTTTTAATGAATTCCCCTTGTTTTAGAGCTATTTGTTATTTCCCCAACTAGACTATAAGCTTCTAGAAGGCAGAAGCTGGGTTTACCACAGGACCAGGCACGGAAGTTACTTAGCAAGTCTTGGTTGGAGAAAAATGATTTATATTGTGTCTTCAACTTGGATGCATATAGGATTGAAGAAACCCAATTTTTTTTTCTCACCCTCAAGTTTCCATTTTGAATCTAACTGGAAAGTCAAGAAAGCTGAGAGCATCAGACATATTTCCTGAGATGAGAAAGGGGCAGGGATCTCAGCACCCTCTCTCTGCAGCACAGAATTTTCTCCAGCTCAGCCCAATACACGAAAGCCCTGGGGTCTCATGACAGGCCTTCAGACTCCAGGGTTAGGACCATCCCTGTGACATCACTGCTGCTTTCCCTGAATTCAGGGACACTGAGGCCTCAGCTGCCATGTCTGTGGAAGAGAAAGTGAGGCGGCCACTCACAGGAGATGCTTTCCTAAGCTTGAAAAAAACCGAAGGGAAATGGAATCACCTGACCACACGTCCCCTGTTTTCTGGGCTGAAGCCAATGGTAATAGGCCCCACTGCTTTCCTAAGCTACTGGAATTTAACATTCCAGGAAATCAGCCCCAGGGCCTGTCTCCTAGGATTTAATAAGTCATTTATTATAGAATAAACATAAGAGGCTTTTCAAATGGAACAAGGAAACTGGGAGGTTAGCACAACCCTGAACTTGTGCTTGGGAACCAGCAAGAAAAGCCTCAGCCTGGGGTCTGGGAGCCATGCTTTTCCTGCAGTCAAGGATGAAGCAATTAACAGGAAAAACAACCACATCACGCTAGTGCCCTTCCCGGCTCCCTCGGGCCTTCTGCCTCTCCCTCTCTTCCGTCCCCTCTTCTTGGGCACACTTCACTGAGCTATATGTCTCACTGAGTCACTGGTTTTCTTTCCCAAATAGATCAGAATGATTTACCCCGCCGTCAGACAAGCTCTTCCTATTCCGGACCAGAAAGCTGGCCGATTGGCTCATGAATGCATTCAAATACTGAATGAACACTATAGTCTCAACCAACGCTATCTATCAGGCACTGGGGATATAACAGGCAAGACAGTCAAAAAGAAATAAAGCCATGCTAAGAACTAGGAAGGAAATAAACAGGGTGCTGTGGTAGAGGATACAGACATGGATGGGGTGGAGGTGGAGGAACAGGAGACAGGGAAAACAAGAGCCCACTGAAATCAGGTCACCAGAGACTGTCTTTGTGTGGAGGTGACTGAAGATGACCTGGAGCTGGCCAGGCTGGGAGAGGAGCATCCAAAGGAGAAGGAACAGCAAGCGCTAAGCCTCTGAGCACTGGATATGTTCCAGGACCTGGAAGAGGACCCCATGTGGTTGAAACACTGGAGATGAGGTCAGAGATGGCAGGCAGGGGCCAGATCACGCAGAGGACTTGGATACCATGGAGATGAGCTTGGATTTTATTCTCAGTGTAATCAAAGGCCATTGAAAGGTTTTGAGCAAGGGATTTATGTTTTCACAAGGTCATTCTAACTGCTGGGTGAGGATGGGATTGCAGGGGGCAGGAGTGGGAATCCAGAGCATCTCATCCCTATAGGAGGGTCCTGGTGACAGCAATGGAAGCTGAAGAGATGGGAGATATGACTGGAGCCAAGATATATTGTCAAGCATCACCTGAACCTGCTAACAAATTGGACATGGGGAATGAGGGAAGTGGCGAGTTCCAGATCTTTGTCCTAAGCGGATGGTGGGCAGTATTTATTGAGATAGAAAACACTGGGGAAATAAAATAATGCCATTTACAGCAACTTGGATGGACCTGGAGATTGCCATGCTAAGTGAAGTGAGCCAGAAAGAGAAAGAAAAATGCCATATGATATCGCTTATATGTGGAATCTAAATAAAAGGACACAAATGAACTTATCTACAAAACAGAAACAGACTCACAGACATAAAGAACAAACTTACAGATCCTGGGGGAAAGGGGGTGGGAAGGGATACATTGGAAGTTTGAAATTTGCACCTCCTGGGGGAGTGATGGAAATGCTGGCTATCTTGACTGTGCTGGTGGTTTCTTAGGTGTACACATCTATCAGAATTCATCAAACTTTACTTCTGAAGTACATGTAGTTTACTGTATAGGAATCATACCACAATAAAGGTGTTTAGGGGGACAAAAAGGGAGAAAAAGGCTTTTGGAGGGAAACCTAGAGTTCAGTTTGAGATGTAAGTCTGCTGTAGAGATGCCCAGTAGACAACTGGGTATGTCGGCCTGGAGCTCAGAGGTAAGGCTCGTCAGGAGATACAGATTTGGGAGCCGTCAGTGTGTAGATGGTGTAAGACCTTGAGAACTCAGGGAGAAGAAAAAGAGAAGAGGCGGAAGCCCTGGGCATGAAGCAGGTGACCAGTGAGTGAATGAAATCGCCTTCTTCTGTGAGGTTCGCCAGCGTCCCAGCTGTGGGCACGTTAGCCACCATCCTAGTTTTTTTCCTTTGCTTGATTGCTTTAAAATGCAGATCCTCCCAGTGATGATTTTAAAGCAAGTGCTCTTGCACGGATTAATTGATTTCACAGCACTTTTAGATTCACCTTCTTATAACTCAAGCCACTTACTTTGTGAACTGCTCCATGAAGCGGTCCCGGTGGCCTTGCAGGGTGTCAGCTGGGAGACCTGGAAGAAATTTGAAAGGAGTGAGGGAAAAGGAGGACCAGCAGGCAGGCAAGCCACAGCAGGGGTCGGGGGGGGGGGGGAGGGGACCACCCATCCTGGGGCTGGTGGCCAGCCCTGCGGGAAGGCATTCCTGGCCTAGAGCTGCCCTGGGGCTGGTAACCAAGAGGGCCCAGTGGGACCAGAAGGGAGTCTGGGGGTGCTTGTCAGCCAGAACTTTCCTTCTGTTTGTCCTGGAGCATGAGCCACTCTGGGCACAGCAGGCTGGAAGTCATGTCCCTGATCCCAGAAGCAGAAGCAGCAGGAGTGACCTGACCAAGCAGCAGGATGAACCATGGAAGGCCCGGGGGGTGGGGCGGGGGGCTCTCTCCCAGGGGTTGTGTGCATTGGGAGTGCTGGTTGAGGCCCAGCCCAGACATGAGTCTGGAAGAGCAGATGCCTGTCAGAAGGCAGAGACCGCAAGACTGAGACCCGGGGGATCTAGCCCAGCGCCTGCTTGGTCATTGCTGACTCTGTGACGCTGGGCAAGCAGCAGCCTCTAGGGCCAGCCTCCTCCCCTACAGTGTGGGGACCATTCACTTCCCGGATTGTGTGATTCTGTGTATTTCAGCTACAGATCACAGCTCAGCGATCCTTTAATTTTTAAATTTTAATTTCAGTAATTTTTGAATACATGATACAGTCATTTAGTATAAACAGGGAGTACACATATAAGGTACGATCATTCACAATAGTGAAAGTGTACAGCGATGACAATGGCACTTTCCCTCCGTGATCTTTCTCCCAAGAATCCTTAACCCCAGTCCTGGCGTCAGGAAAAAATTTGACAAACCCAAATGAGGGACATTCTACAAGATACCTTGACCAAGACTCCTTAACACTGTCAAGGTCACTTGTAATAACCTATAATGGAAAAGAATCTGAAAAAGAATATATACATATGTATATATAACTGAATCACTTTGCTGTACACATGAAACACTGTAAATCAACTAGCACTTCAATTAAAAAAAAAAATCAAGGTCATCAAAAACAAGGCAAGTCCAAGAAACTCTCATAGCCAAGAGCCTAAAGCGACATGACAATTGACTGCAATGTGGAGACCTTGATGGGATCCCGGGACAGAAAAAGACCATTAGGTAAAAACTGGAAATCTGAATAAGAGTATGGACTTCAGGTAATAATACTGCATCACAATTGGCTCATTAATAATAATGTATCAATATTATGACATCATGTGACAAATGTGTTAACATAAGATGTAAACAATGGGGAAAGTGGGTTCAGGGGGATATGGGAACCGTCTGAACTATCTTTGCAACTTTTCTAGATCTCAAACTATTCTGAAAGAAAATGGGTTTATTTTTGGAAAAGTACATACTGTACGGAGTGTCCCTTTATCCCTGGCCACAGTTCCCCTGCCCAGAGGCAATCAGTGAGAGTCCTGTGCACTGCTCTGCCTTTAAAGAAGGCCTTTCAACTCGAATACTTTAATTACCTGTCTCTTATCACGACTCATCACTTTCTAGAAGGAAGTGGGGATGTTCTAGTGGGCAACTGGGTTCTGCAGCATCTTAGAAACAATAAGTTGATCGGCATTTGGAGCTTCTATGCAACTGCCTGCCTTCTTTTCTTGGGACTTGGTCCCCCTCTCTGCTTCCCTCAGGCATCTGCTCTGAAGCCCTTCTAACCCTTGTACCCTTCCTCCCACAAAACCCTCCCAGATTAATGACACTTATGTTGCGTCCGTTGTTCTGTCTAAATAACCAGATCTACTCCTTGCTGTTGACCACTTCCGAAGTATCCCCTGTCCTAGACTTCTAAAATAAAACTTTGCTTCTATCCATCTGTGTCTTGATTTGTCTTGGTTTTCCATCAGCCACACACTCGGCACCTGTATATCCTTCATGGTGGCCACCTCGGAGTATGGCCCAGGGACCACGCCCACCAGATTCATCTGGGATATGGCTTCACTGTGCAGACCCCGTGGGAGCAGGACCCCACACATCACTTGAAACAAGAAGCACATAAATGGAGAAGAACTTCTGCAAGACGAGTAGTTTCCATAATATATTCCGTGAAAGCATCCCAGGGATCTGTGGCTAGGGAAGGGATGGCCCTCCATTTACTTGAGTGGCTGTTTTACATTTTATATTTCTCTGCAAAAATCTCATCTGTACAAAGAGTTCATGTTGATGAACTCTTTAGAAACCATTCTCTTTGCTTCTGAGGTCAGGTCTGTTCTCATTTGTGTGGTTTGTACAGTGAGACATGGATGGAGATGTCACAAAGTTAGAGGCGGAGGACGAGGACCATCCTGGGACATGGCTACGGCAAGCCAGGTGCTTCCCCGAGCACACCAGAGCGTGGCCCTGCTCCTCCAGTCTCAAGACGGCTGGGAGCTCTGGGGCCCTTTGGAACAGAAGCTGAAAGCCAAGGGCACTGGGAGGGGGAGCTGCATCTCTCCAGGGACAGCCCAGGCTGTGATCCTCCTTCTGGTCAGAAGTTCACAGAGATCAGGCCCGGTGTACTCACAGGAGTGGAGTTTGAAGAGAAGCTTGACAGTGTAATCATAGAGGTGGCTGCAGTCCAAGATGACCTGGATCAGCGGGGCGAGGCGGCACTGCCCAGCTGTCGTCACGGACACGGAGCGGGACATGTCCAGGGAGTTGAACACTAGGGAACAAAAGGCGGGGAGAGGCCACAGAGCGAGGAAATCAGAGGGGCAAAAGGCATGAGTCCAACACACCAGGGACCGCTTCTGGGCATACACCATCTATGTCATGCATTTAACCCTTACAACACTCCTCTGGGGTAGCTAAAAGTATCCCCACCGTATAGGTGAGGAAACTGAAGGTACGTAGCCTGAAGGTCATCACACAGCCAAGTGGTTTTGCTGAAAAGTAGTGAGTTAAAAGCCAGAGCCTGCATGGCTGGTAATGGCTAGACCAGGAGCCCGTGCCCCTGACAGCTGAGATGCTCTGTGTGTCGTGAACAGGCGAACTCACTCTACTCTGTGCACGGCCCGGTGGGAGCCCAGGAAGGAAGAGATCTGCTCGAGCCTGGGGGAGCACCCAGAATGCCTTCTTCTGTCTGAGGAGCCTCAGGGTCCCTGACCCATGTCCAAGCAGAAAGAACACATCCTCTTTCAGGTTTCTGACTCAATGGGGAAATGAGTTCTTGTTCAAGAGAAGCCCTCAGTTTTATGAGGAATCAGAATTTCAGGATCGAAAGGGGCTGCCGAAATAGCCAATCCAGCCCTTCCTCCCTCGCTTGAAGTTAGTCTAATAGTGATCTTGACCCTGAGAAGCACCCAACCTGCTGGTGCAATAGAAAACATCAGTCAGAGCAGGAAGAAGGGAATAATGCAGCCTTGGCTTCCGAATGGTTGTTACAGGGTTCTCAGGATACCAGAGTGGGGGATGTGCAGGAGCCTTGGGTGGACAATCAGAGAGCCTGTGAGGACCCAGGACAAGGAGCTGGGAGGAGGATGAACCATCAGGATCAAGGCTGATGGAAGTCCTTGGGGGAGTTGGTCAAAAGAAATACTGCCCTCTACTCTCCCTGGCTCCAGAGAGCAAGCCGCTCCCTGTGTCTTGTGCCAGAGACCACTCCACCTAACCCCGCCTGCCCCTTGTCCCTTGCTCCTAAACCAAGCAACTAGATGCCTGGCCATGGACACAGGCCAGGGCTGACTTCCTGCAGCGGCTGCCCACCACCTCCGGAGACTCCACACATGGCTGGCAGCGAAAGGCTTCCCCTGCAGTCCCTCAGTGAGCGGGACTGCCCCGGAGGAAAGCCCAGAGCCACTGTGTTCGGCCTTCCCTGATGGCACTAATCCCTGTTAACTGGCTTAGTCTGGCAGCTGGAAAAAAAAAAAATCCCAAACGGTCCTAATTAAAAGGTAGCTTTTCTTTTTGACACAAATTAAAAACAGCTGTCACTGCAAGGCGTCCATCCCAAGTCTACTGGTTTCCTTAGGCTCCACTCTGCCAAGGAAACCCAGGCGGCTCCATCTCCCAGCCTGCCTGCTGCTTTCCAGGAATGCCCCTTGGCATCTGGTAACATCTAGAGAGGTGTGACCATGGGCAAGTTAATCAACCTCTCTGTGCCTCCCAATGCTTTTCTGTAAGATGCAGATGGTTTTAACAGCACATACCTCATAAGGGTCTCGTAAGGAGGACTCGTAAGGAGGACCCGTAAGGATTGACAAATGAGAATGTTGGGTAAAGTGCATGGCATCGTGTAGCGCTTTTTAGCTTTGGCTTTGAATCACCTGTGGAAATTTAAAAACCACTCATGTCTGCCTACAACTACCCCCCTACCATTCTCTTTTAATTGGTCTGGGATAGGGTTAGGGCATCAGTAGTTTTCAAAAGCCCCCTAGGTGATTCTAATATGCAGCCAGGTTGAAAACGTATTTTCTAACTCAGTGGATCTCAAACTGTTGCATGCGTCAGAATCCCCTGGCAGAACTGCTCCAACAGAACTGCGGTGCTGGCAGTCTTACGTACGTGCAATGTGCTAGCCCACGTGTGGCTGCTGAGTGCCTGAAACATGGCTAGAGCCATTGAGGGCCTGACTTTTGAATGCTATTTAACTGAAATGGATTTAAATAGTCATATGAGGCTGCTGGCTACCATATTGGACAATGTCGACTCGGGGAGTTGGTTGAAACAGATGACTGGGCCCCAACCCCAGAGATTCTAATTCAGAAGTTTTAGGGTGTGGAACCTAGCAAGCCGGCTGGGAGAATGTGCTGCACAGATGAATACGCCGAAGGAAGCTACAATTGAGGGGGAGAGAATTTCTGTCTTTCCTGAGAGAATCAAAGCCCCAAGAGTGGGCCATCCACGTCCCAGAGCCCAGAAGGTGGCCAAGCTTGCACACAAGTCCTTGCAGCTTGGACACACTCTTACATGGGGTTGGATGCTTGTCGGTGAACGTCCTGAATCTTTGAAAACTGGCTCTCCCGTTCCCCAGGGAGGATGGGGAGCTGTGCTGGGATGGGTGGGGAAGAGAGGACACTAGAGAGGAGGGAACCGGCCGCTTCCCTCCCGAGTCCTGTGAAGGGAGTGCCAGGGGCTGACGGCCTGGACACACCAGAACTCTCAGGAGGAGGGCGCCCAGAAGTGTGGCCAACTCCCCTAAGTGGAGCAGGACTTCGTGGGCTCCTCTTGTGTGCCGGGGCCACAGTCCAGGGGTTGTCGGAGAGGCCGGCCCTGTCTTTGGGCTTAGCTGGGAGACCAGCAGGGTAGGGAGCGTGGTCTTTCTGCTCAGATGTGAAGTCACTTTAAAAATACCCGCGGGCTTCAGGCCCACCCTGCATGAGAGCCAAGAGAAAGGTGTGGCGTGCTCTATCTTCCCGGCCCTGTGCTGCCCACCTCATGCAGAGACGGGGGCCAGGCCAGGTGGTCCAAGCAGGGAACAAGGCTGGGAGTTCAGTGATTCCCAGGAGAGCCTGGGCCAGATGCGAGGGGGAGACTTACCAGTTTGGAAGAGGTTAAGTTCACACTCCAGGTAGTCAAACATCTCCACTGTCAGCTGAAAACTGGGCCCGAGGGGAGAGAGAGCTTATACTCCACAGCCTGAGGCTAGCACTTCACCTGTCCCCTCCCCAACGCCCTGCGCTGCTGCCTCCGCCCCCGACGTACACGGGCACAGGTGCATGCATGTACACACACACAGACACACACACATCAGCTCCAATTCTTAGCCCCCACCTAAGTGGGTACTAAGGCCATTTGAAGATCAAGGAGGGCAAATTAGACAGTGACAGCCGCAAAGGGAGAGGGCAGGTCCCATGCTGGGGGAGCAGAGGGGCACAGAGAAGGGAGGCCTGGAGGGTTCTGGATGAGGCACCCGCAGTAAGTGGCCCCAAGGCCAATCACTCAAGGGCTTTGGTCCCCACCCCAGCCGCTATCCCGGCCATCGGGTCCTCTGTGACCCCAGCTAGAGGTGACACCCCCTACACAAGCTCTCTTCCCCGTTGGACAGAGCGTCAGGACAGCCACTTACAAGTTGTTAACATCACTCTCTCCAGCCTCATCCAGCTGCCGGTCGCTCATCTGAAGGTTGCCTGGGAACCTGGGATTCTGGGAGGCAGAGGAGGACAGTGAGAACAGGGACCCTCCAGAGCTCCCTACACACACCAACAAAGCCGACATCAAGCAAGCCATCCCCATGGAGCTCGGGCAGCAGCAGGCTGGACTCTGCTCCTGCAGGCTCCGGCACACTCCTCGGGGAAGGGGCGCAGCACTCACGACGTCACACATGCACAGACCCCTTGACTGGCTCACAGTCACATCCCACCCACCATCACAGGGGAAGTTCCATACCATCCCTGGGACCCAGGGAAGGGCCGCTCCCTCACAACCCATGCCACGGACATCTCCGTGGTGCAGAGACACCCAGTGTGTGACAGCAGTCGGCCCTCAACCTGATGCCCACAACACACAGGCAGGGCAGCCTTCACTTAACCCCAGTACATCCTGAATCCTATCCATGCTTCCCGCTGTCCTTGGACCGTTTCTCGAAGCTGCTGTTGTGAGTTCAGGGCAGGCAAACCCATTCTCATATTAAGTGGTGCAAAATATCATTAGTAACATAAACTTGAAGGTTGGAAAATATCACCCCCAAAATCAGGGGAAATTATTTGGTATCATCAGTCATCATCAAGTATCTGTGTCTTTCTCTCCTCCTTGGCATGGTCTGTTCGAAGTGGATGGAACACAGGGCAGAGGGGCAGGAGGAGGGAAGCACAGACAGATGAACGGCCAGTCCATCCAGGGGCCTCCGTGTGAATTCTTCAGGCTCTGAAGACAGAAATCCTCCCCGCTGGCACCTCCCTCTCCAGCTATAACACTGCTGCCCTCTGCCCTCACGGCCCCTCCTGCCTTCAGACCCCCTACTTCTGCTCCTCTGGCTTGGAGACTCAGGCCGGTTCCTGAATTGCCCCCTTCTGGCTGCCTTTCCCTCCTGCTCAGCTCAGTCTGGATGTGATGGTGACCTGATCCCTCACGCCCTCTCCCTTCTTGCTGCCTGTCCTTCTACCACACTGAGGTCAACCCAGTGAGCCTGGGTCTTTGTCACATGCTCTGTGCCTCAGGCCAGCTGCCAGTCTCCCTGGAGAAGGACTCACAGCCGGGGTCTCTGTGAAACTGCACCCTCTAGCTTCAGCACCCCACAACAGTCCTCGCTCCTGCCCTGCCCGTGCTCCCACTCTCAACCTGGGGCCATGCTCCTGGCACGTGCCTGCTCTTACATCACTGGTAGCTCAGCACCCTGCTTCCCATTCCCTTCCCACACTTCCAAGGTACACAGTGGTCCTTCCCTCCCTCCCTCCAGCTTCAAAAGAGGGCCGCCTCCTTCCCAACTCAGGATCAGCCCCTCCCCTTGTGTGTATTTGATCCAGTCTAGGTTCTGGCTCTTTCTCTCACTCACCCAACAAATCCTGACCGAGCACTTCTGGGCTAGATGCTGGGCCACACACAGGACCCAGGGACACATGCACTCCTGTTCTCTGTGCTCTCGGAGCCCCCGGTGCAGAGCGCCCACAGCCTCACTCTGCCTCCCTAAGCTCCTGCCGGCTTCCTGTCGCCCAGCTCTTCCCCACGCCCCCCCCACCCCCAGTTACTGCCCCCTTCCCTCTCCTCCTTTTCCTGCCAATCTTCAGGCAGTCCCCAACCCTTGTCTGTCCCAGAGACAACTGTCCTAATTCTGGCTCTCACTCTCTTCCAGACCGACGGCCCAGCTCTCCCCAGGTCACCCTGCACCCTGACTGGGATGGCCTCACACTCCTGCCCAGTCGCCTGACGCTCTCCACCCCGCCAGCTCCTCGCACTGATGTGGAGCTCCTGATAGGTCCATATGGATACCAAACTGTCGCGAGCCTCCTGCCCTATGTCCCCAGCTGACCTTCCGCCTGGGTACGCCCACCCTGTCCTTCCTCATCGGCCCGCGAAGTGGCAGACTGGGGTCTGCAGGGGAGAAAGTGAACCCCGCAGGAGGGAGGGAAGGAGGGATGTGAACTGTGGGGCCGGAAGGCAGCTGAACATATTTTTCAACCATGGCTGCTGCAACGCATCCCATTCAACACGCTCTCTTTACGATGTGACCCTGACATTCCACTTCGAGGGGTATCCGTCCCCTCCCTGTGAATCTAGGGACCTCTGTGGCAGCCTCAGCCAATATACGATGGTTGAAGGGATGCCCTGTGACTCCTGAGGCTGCGTCAGCTAAATGCCATGCATCCTGCTTGCTCTCTTGGCAAACTCTCCAGGTTGCAAGGAAGCCCTGGAAGAGAGAGATGCCAGGCCAGCCCCACACAGTTTCAGCCCCAGCCAGCATCTGACTGTGACCCCACGGGAGACCTTCAGCCAAGCCCTTCTGGAACTCTGGACCAACAGAGTGTAACAAAGAGAGATAACAAAGGACTGTTGTTTTCAGCTGCTAAGTACTGGGGTGATGTGTCATGCAGCACAGATGACTGTAACACTCTGAGGCTGAGCTCAGGGGTCACTGCCTCTAAGAAGCCCACCTGGTCGCCCAAGTCTGGGCAAGAAGCCCCATGACGTGCTCTGTGAGCCCCCTTGCTCCTCTCCCCGCTGGACGATGACTCCCGAAGACAGTGGCCAAGTCTATTGCCCCCTCTCTCTCCCAAACCTTGCCCAGCCCTGGCCCAGGGCAGGCACTCAACAGTACATGGGGGAGTGAGGGTGGCCACTGAGCACTGTGAGACCTTCAGTGTCACACGGGCCTGGGTTCAAATCCCACCACACCGCCGAGGGGCTTTGTGACTCAGACAAGGGACTGAACCACCATCCAAGTTTCACTTTCCTGAGGTGTCATCATACCTCCTTCATAGGGCTGTTGTGAGGATTAAATGATGTTCAGAAAAGGTCCTACTGACTCGGATGGTTTCAAGGAATCAAAGCTACCCGGAGGACATAAAAGATAAGGAAGACAAAAGACACTAATTTACGGTATTTCTTCTTAAGTCTCCTCCCTTGTCCGTTTCCACCACCAGCTCCCTAATTCAGGCCGTCTTTCCTCCCACCCGGCAGGTCACTCCACGTCTCTGCCCACATGCACACCTGCTTGCCACTATTACACGGCTACTGCAAGTGTGTAAGCCTTCTCTCCCAAACGGATGTCAATTCCTAGACAGCAGACCCTTTCCTTTTATTCTTCTCTGCCACTTGGTACGGAGCACACAGTTTTATACGCATTCGGTGCACAAGAAATACTGACTCAAGTCATATCTTGATCAGAAGAAGGTCCAGTGTGGAACTTGCTCCATAAATGGAAGGAATTGTTTTTATTAACAGTCAAGTCTTCTGAAATATTTTCGTAAGGCCACCTGGTAGATCAGGTTTCTCTTTCTATTTGCAAAACGGGGAGCAAAAGGTGCAGAAGACCTGGACCAAAATCCCAAGTTCCCCTGCACATCTCAGAGGCTGACCACAGTGGCCCTATAAGGGGTTTCCTCTCCTACGGCTGGAATGTGGGATCTGGGAAGCCAGCTTGTCTTCTTAACTGAGAGACCTGACCATCACGCTCACCCGGGTGTGAGGGGCCAGCGGGGCAGGGGGGGGGGAGAGGGGCGGGGCCGGCGACAGGACGGCCCCAGAGACTCACTTTGGTGTGGTACTCCATCTTCGTTCTCAGCAGTTTGAGGTAGATGCTGCAAAGCTGCCCGTACCCCTCACTCAGGTGGCCCTTCAGGAAGAGGACAGAGAGCAGGTGTCACCACTAAGAACATTGGGTTGAAAGACCTACAACTAGGACGTCTTTTTAAAAGAATATATTTTTCTATGGTTACTAAATGGGAAAGGAGTCGGGGGAGGGATAAATCAGGAGTTTGGAATTAACAGATACACACTACTATATACAAAACTGACAAACAACACAGACCTACTGTATAGCACAGAAAACCGTATTCAATTTCTTGTAATAAATTGTAATGGAAAGGAATCTGAAAATAGATGTACGTCTATGTATAACTGAATCGCTTTGCTGTACACCTGCAACTAAAATTGTAAATCAACCACATTTCAATAAAAAATAAAATTTGAAAAAAAAATTTTTCTGAGTATGAAAATAACATATGTCCACTATTGAAAATTTGGAAAATATAAAAAAGTACATATGCAAACCAATCACCTTTAACCTAACCATCAGATATAAACATGTCTGACATTTTGGGGTACTCAATGTTATTTTATTTTCTCAAGTGAAACACACTTTATTTTTTAGAGCCATTTTAGGTTCACAGCAAGTCCAGAGATTTCCCATATACCTCCTGCCCCACACACGCACAGCCTCCTTCGCTGTCAACATCCCACAGCAGAGTGGGATATTTATTACAGCTGAAACATCATTATTGTCCAAAGTAAAGTTTACATTAGGGTTCACTCTTAGTGTTGTACAACCTATGGTTTGGACAAATGTACAACGACATGTATTTACCATGACAGTATCCTACTGAAAATCCTCTGTGTTCCACCTTTACTTTAAAATATAAAATGGAATCAATTTGGCTTCTTTTCACTGAATACACTGCATTGTTTTCCATCTTCATAAATTTTCTTCTGTACATTATTTTTGCTGACTGCCCAGTACATTATAAGTTTCTACCATAATTTATCAAACCAACACCCTACTGTTGTATGTTTTAGTTGTAGGCAAGCTCTCCTACAAAAACTATGTTTCGAGGAACATTCTTACAGTATAATCTGGTGTACAAACGTCCTTTGGATAAATTCGGGACACGGCTTCTCACTTAAGAATTTTAAGTCTGCCCCCTCAGCAATCACAATCTGGCCATGGGCTATCTCCTTTCTTCTGTCTCTCTCTAAGCACAGGAGAGGAAACAACTTCTCCAGGTGGATTACACCTGGGATGGGGACTTGAAATGGGACCAAACCTAGCTGGTAAAGAAGTCTTCCCATGGAGTCTGCCCATGCAGTCATGTCCCAGGTGCCTGGGAAGAAGCGAGGCTTAGCTGAGTGATGCGGCAACTTCCCATTACATACCAAAGAAGAGGGAAATGGGGCACAAAGAACCTTAAACTGAATAGCTGTGGCTCCCACGGGACTCTTGACTTCTCCATTTTCTTCTATCTATATCCTCTAGAGTAGAGGACCCCCACTGAAAGATGCTTCAAGGGGCATGAAAGAGAGTTGAATAATCAAATGAGTTTAAAGATGTCAGTGCCAGAGATGGCAGTATTTCATAATGTTTTAATTTTCTATGAAAACTCATAATTATTAATTTTTACATTATACTTGTTCATTACAGAAAAATCAGAAAGCAGTTAGAAGTAGGAAAAGCAAAAATACGCTCATCATGAAACACAACTATGTTTCACGTGAAGATGCACCAGGGTCAGAAACTCAAGGATGAGTGGACCAGCCTTAAATGCAAAATGCGAAACTATAAAACCCCTAGGAGATCACAAAGGAGAAAACCTAGACGACCTTGAGGATGGGGATCACGCTTTAGATATAACACCAAAGGTACAATCCGTGAAAGAAAGAAGTGATAAGCTGGGTTTCATTAAAATGAAAAACTTCTGTTCTGCAAAAGACACTGTCAAGAGAATGAGAAGATAAGCCACGCACTGGGAGGAAATATTTGCAAAAGGCACGTCTGATAAAGGACTGTTATCTAAAGTATATAAATATGATCTTAGAACTCAACAATAAGAAAACAAACAATCCAACTAAAAACTGGACCAAACACCCTAACAGACACCTTATCAAAGAAGATGTAGAGATGGCCAATAAGCGTATGAAAAGATGGTCCATATCCTATGTCAACAAGGAAATGCAAATTAAAACAATGAAATACCACTACATACCTAAGAGAATGGCCAAAATCCAGAACACTGACAACACTAAATGCTGGTGAGGATGCAGAGCAGTAGGAACTCTCATTTGTTGCTGGTGGGAATGCAAAATGGTACAGTCATTTTGGAAAACAGTTTAGTAGTTTCTTATAAAACTAAACATACTGTTACCATATGATTCAGCTAATGGAGCTCCTTGGTTTTCACCCTAAGGAGCTGAAAACTAATGTTCATACAAAAACCTGCCCATGGATGTTTATAGCAGTTTTATTCATATTTGCCAAAACTTGGAAGCAACCAAGATGTCCTTCAGTAGGTGAATGGATAAACAAACTGTGGTCCATCCAGACAATGGAATATTATTGAAGACGAAAAAGAAATGAGCTAGCTAACCATGAAAAGGCATGGAGAGACCTTAAATGCATATTGCTAAGTGAAAGGAGCCAGTCTGAAAAGATTGCATACTATATGATTCCAACAGGATGACATCTGGAAAAGGTAAAAAGTAAAAAGGTCAGTGGTTGCTAAGGAGGTGGCGGGTGGCAGGTAGGGGCGGAGCAGGATGAACAGGCAGAGTACAGAGGATTTTGAAGTCAGTGGAAATATTCTGTATGATAGACAAATGTTATTATACATTCGTTCAAACCCACAGAATGTACAGCATCATGAGTGGACTGTAGTGTAAACTATGGACTTTGGTGATTATGATGGATGTGTCAGTAAGTTCATCAGTTGTAACAAATGCACCACTCTGCTGGGGGATGTTGATAATAGGAGAGGCTGTGCACGGCAGGGTGAGTATATGGAAAAATCTTCGTACTTTCCACTCAATTTCACTGTGAACCTAAAAACTACTTTAAGAAAAAAAAGTCTTAATTAAAAAAAAAGTAAAACAGGTTTCTAACTTCAGAAACTCTTAGTCAAATGGAAGAGACAGACTATGTAGGGAGAGAGACCTAAAAGAATTCTATTTTGCATAACAAGGCAGGCTAGGTACCTGGGTTGACCCTCCCACTGAAAACTACTAACAATATTGAGTAAGAGATTAAAAATGCTTTGAATACATTAATGAACTAACAAGAGAACAAAGAATCCTCAGGCCAGGAACTGAGTAATTCAGATATTCAGAGAGCAGATGGTTTGATGGGGTCAGGAAATGGTGGAGAGGGGCACTTTACCACACCAGGTTAATCTGAGCTTTGGTTTCCTGGGCCTCAAGGGCCAGGTGGTGAACACGAGGCAGGACTCTCACTTGTCCAAGTTGAACAGTCTAATGGAAGAGACAAAAGACTGCCTTCTTGGTGCAGGGGAATTAAGGGTAAATTGGAAATAACACACAGGTATTCCTGTACTGATGGATCACCCCCTGAGGACTGCAAAGAAAATCTACTGCCTTAAACCACTGTTGTGATCAGAGGGAGGAAATAATTGCTGCTGAGAATTGGACCTATGAGCCAGTCCTCAAGGGGATCTGCCTAGGATTCACCAAACTTTTAAGCTGAGAATTTAATTTAGAGTGATCTCAGTGGAAGCAAATGCCAATTCACTCTGGAGGAATCTGCCTTTGTTAGACTTCAAAGAATTTCCACCCCAAAAAATCTCAAGGAAAATGAGCAGCTCATAGCAGAAAAATGACTAAGCACACATAGCATGCACAAAATTCACCAAAACAATAAATGGCAGAAAACAATCTTGAGAACTTTAGAGACTGGAGGTATAAAAAGTGATACATGAAATCACTATATTTAATAAGTCTAAATAAATTAGAGGCTGTTTCAAAATATATGCAGGGCACAATAAATTATAAAGAATGCCAAGTGGATTTGGAAAAAAAAAAAAAACTCCAAGAAATGAGAACTATACTAAAATCAAAAACCTTATGGAGAAGTTTAGCAACAGATTAGACCCAGCTGAAGATGGAATAAGTGAACTGAAATCTAGATCTACTGAAATTATCCAGAATGCATATAGAGACAAACAGAAAAAAAATGAAAGTGGTTTAAAGACATGGGGAATAGAGTGAGAAAGTCTAAAATACAGCTAACCAAAGTCTCAGAGGAAAAGAAAAAATGGAGCAAAGGCAATATTTAAAGAGACAATGAGAGATTTTCATAGCTGATAAAAGATGTTAACCCACAGATTTAGGAAGTCCAAAGAACCTAAAATAAATTCATAACTAGATACATACTAAGACTTTAAAAAGTCAGAGAAAAAAGCACAGATTAGCTTCAAAGGACTGATGGTGAGTCCAACAACAGACTTCATAAAAATGATGAAAGCCAGAAGTCAGTGGAAGGATATCCTGACTAATATCTCCCATTTACTGAGAGAAAATAACTGCCATCCCAGAGGAAGTATCTTTCAAGAATGAGGGTGAGAGGAAGACATTCTCCATCAGGTAAAAATGGTTGTTTGCCACCAGCAAACTCTTTACTAAAGGAAATTCTAAAGGAAATAAGCAGAAAGAAAGGGATCCCAGATGGAAGGTCTGAGATCTAAGAAGAAATGAACAGCACAGAATGAAATAATTAAAATCTTATAAGGTCTAAAAAGAAAAACATTACCAAAATTAAAATACATGACGACAACACACAAGGTAGTGAATGGAGTTAAAATAGTCTGAAGTCTTTGTGCTATATAGGAAACAAATAAAGATATGAATTTTAGGCACTGATAACCCAAGCATGCATTTTGTAATTATTAGATAACATTACCAAGAATTTTTTAAAAAAACTTCTGCTGTTATTTTTTTTTTTATCTCCCAACTAGTAATGAGGAGGAAATGGAATGAGAAAAAATACCTAATCAATCCAAAAGAAGGCAAATGATGAGAGAAATAGAAACAGAACAGAAGGGACAAACAGTATGATATAAAATGGGAGCTAGAAATCTAAACATATTAGGTATCATAATAACTGTAAATGGATTAAATGTTCAGTTAAAAGACAAGGACTTCCACCTTGAATTTTTTAAAAAATGCAACTAAATCCTATTGACAAGTGATATTTCTAAGACATAAGAATATAGGAAAGTCAATCACTATGATGTACATCTGAAACTAATATATTATAATTCAACTATCCTTCAATTAAAAAGAATGACCATAAACTAGCTCATATAGCAAGTCTCAAAAAACTTTGAAAAGTCAATATCATATTGATTCTCTGGCCACACTACAATAAATATGTATGCAAAAAATATTAGAAAGAATATAGAAAAGTCAAAAGTAAAAAGGTAAAAAAGATATACCAGGTAAATTCTAGCAAAAAGGAAAAAGACCTAAGCTTTCCATGTTACAGAAATATAATAGAAAGCTCTCTAGCAAGAATTTGGGAAATTTGGGGACAAACCTCAGCTTTGTTCAGACTAACTCGCCTTGTGACTTAGGAAAAGCTGCTTCCCTCTCTGGGCCTGTATTTCTCATCTGTAATGGGTAGACTGGATAACATAATTGCTAACATTTGTGAGTGCAGACAGACACAGGTAAGAATCTAAAAGAAAGGGCTAACATAGTAGTTCTTAAGCAGTGAGGCAGAAAGACACATGAGAATCAACCAAGGAGATTCTTCAGAAGGCAAGTTACATACTCCTTGGGTATCAGAATCTAGAGGGCTTCTGGTGTGTGTATAAGAACACTTCTTTCAGCTGATTCTATTATTGTCACCTACCTCCTCCCTCTTGCTAAGGCCCTGAGAATCCCTAGATAGGAAAGAAAAGGCTCTAGCATTAAAGATTGGGAATCCCAGTTCTCAACGTACAGTTCTCAACAATCCCAGTGGGACCAAGTGAAAAGAAAGAACTGTGGCAGTGTCACTGCTGAGGGAGCTCAATGCCTAGAGAGCATTGTGACATGAGGTTCCATCGGCAGCACCAGGCCCTAGAACTTCCCTGCAGCCTCCAGGGACCCCGATAAGACCGTGGCTATCATAGTTCCATCTGGAGGCATCCTTGACCCCTCTCTGATGCTCGTGATAGAAGTCCTAAACAACCTGAAAGAAATGAATTTGTTCCATTCCATATTCCTTGTTCTGTGGCCTCCAAGGAAGGACAAGAAACCATAGGTGGCCCCTGGACACATGTCCAAACTCACCCACATCCTGCTCATGTCACTCAATTCATTTTTGTATCTCAGAGAATCTTTCAGGACCTGGAGAAAGAAGAGAGGAGACAGAGGATGGTGAAAGATGGCTCAGGGTGGGGCAGAGAGGGTGATCGGAGGGAGATGAACCTGCCTCTCTAATTGATACCCAAAAGGCCAGGAGAAGGAGCAGTTGCCGCCCTCAGTGTGGGGGCGGACAGCGGCCCCTGTGACCTAGGCAACTGCACTTTCCCCACGTGGGCCCCTGGCTCCCTGCCCATCCCCTGCAGCCCCAGGAACTCACGTTTGGGTGTCCATCCCGGAGGAGTTTGTGGAACACGTGGCAGAACTTCCAGCAGAGAACAGCATTGCTGGAGAGGGGCAGCCGGTTGACAACAGACCAGAAGGTCTGTGCCCCCTTCTCATGGTGGGTGCCCAGTATGCACGGTGAGGGAGGGTCATGGAAAACAAAGGCACCAGCCCTGCCCCCGCAGCCAGCCCTGGGAGGGAGCCTGCAACAGCCCACTGTTGGGGGTTGTGCGTTGCGCATGGTGCCACAGCACTACCCAGCAGGGGGCGCCACTTATAACGATGACAATACAGATCTGCACATGTATCCTGGCAATTTTTTGGCAGATGGCAAAAAAGGGCCTCATCCTAATAAAATCCATTGTTAGACAATTTCCCCAGAGATGCAATGTCTTTTGGGAGGGGTGTATTTTCCTAATTTGCACTAGTGCACTCTGGGCCAGCCATGGCCCTGGTTTGCCTTTAGCGAGATGCTTTGGTTGGAATTTGCTTTGCTTTGGGAAGACAGACTGCCCTTCCTCTAAGTTTGTTGAGTCTGTGATTGGGGCCTTTGCAGGGGGATAATTACAGTTAACATTTTAACCATACAGTACAGCTTCTCAAAATTCTGTGTTCTATAGTGATTAATAATGAAAAACAAGGGCATGCTTCAAGGGCCCTGGCCCCTACTGGGGACCCACACCCTGGCTAACCAACACCCTTGGCTCCTCTTCCAGGTGGCACCTGACTCCTCTCCTGTTAAGCATTCTGCTCTTGCCCTGAAAGCATCAATCTTTTGTTTAAAATGTCTTCTCCCTAAACTTAAAATAAACTCATAAACCCCACCTCTTCTATAAACCTTCCTGGCCTCATCCAGGGGTGCCTTCATCACCCAACCCCTTGAATTCCTTGTATGCAGAATTCTGGGGCCACTTACCCCTGAGTTCCAATTCCAAACCTACCTGCCACCCATGGACCGCCTGCCACAATTTGTGTGTAATAAATGTCCTTCTGGCCTATATGATTTTAATGGATCACCAGGCCTCTATAATTTGGGAGCCCTTTTCTGAGGAGAGGAGAGGATTTCCACATTTCTTTTGTAATTGTTGCTTACACCCAGTAGGTGGGCACCATCCATCCCAAGTACAGCAACTTCCTTGGAACTTCTGACTTCTTTATTTCCAGGCTCCGGTAAGAAGCACCATGCCATGTAGGAAAGACTTGCCTCAGGTTAAAAATGATGTGACTCATCCAAAGAGACATGGTGTTTTGCTTCTGAGCTGGATGGTATCATAAAGTTCCTTTCAGGAACTGAAATTTGCATTTTGAGAGGGGCCGCCTTGAACATGGAGTTTGGGGTATGGAAGCTGAAATTGGCATTTAGTCTTAGAGGGATTTCTCAAATAACTTATAGTATCAACTAAAGCACAGCCCCCTTGGTCTGGAAGAAAGCCGAGGTGAGACGGACAGCTCCTTGTACCCTCTTGCGATGATTTCTCATGGCAGATTGTGGCTCCTTTAACCTGACACCTAAACAGAAGTCAGGGCAGGGGTGGAGTGGGCTGGGTACCCTGGCTTTGAAAGAGGCAAGGAGACCTTTCTGTCTGTCTTGATTTCATAAGCATTGTAATGTATCCAATACCCGTCAGATGCTGTAAAAACAGATAAAGAAAAATAAGACTCAGTCCTCCAGAAGTGGGTACCGTGGTCAGGATACCAACCTGCTGACCAGGCAGGCAGCCGGGATAAATGCTCTTCTGAACAGCATTTCTGAAGTCAGACTTCCCAAATGCTTATTCAGTTAGGAGTGAGGGTAGCTGACGCTCTTTAAAAGTATCGACAGAGAAGAAATGTTTCCTCATAAGCTTTAAACCCTACTGTATGGAGTTGATCTTTTCAACATTTATCCACTCCTTAGAAATTGTGAGGCAGAGAGACTCCTAGAATGTCAGAGCTAGAATGTTAGGACTTTGAAATCTTCTTTGGCCGACACTTGGCCAAGACAACAGAATTAAGGGTCACAGAGGCCCCACCGGGCCCACTCAAGGTCCCAGAACAAGCCAGAGCTCCAGAGATGGGATTCTGGAATCTCTCTCCAGTGTCCCTTCTGCCACCCCAGGTGGCCTCCTTGGCCAGATGTGACATGGCCTGGCCACTATAGGCATGGGCCTCTGTGTGCCCATATGCCATCCAGAGCAGCACACTGGCCCGTGACAACGGTCCTCTCTTACTTCCTACCTCGCATCAGACTGATCAGTAGTCTTAGCAGGCAGGGGTCAGGACTGGGTAACTCCCTCCAAGATAATCAGTCAGTCCACTAATAATAAAGGCTTTTCTTGGTTTGGTTTTCTTGACTCACCAAAGAGTCAAAGGAATAAAGGGCAAGGTCTGGCTAGGCTCACTGTTGGGCTCCCAGGTTTCTGGGGTAACCGGGAGAGGTTCTATAGCTCCATCCCACAGCAAAGTCCTAATTCCAACCAGAGCATCTTCCCACTAAAGATGAACTACTTTCCCTCTGGTGAAGCACAGTACACGCTATTAGCAACACTTCCCAAGGGCATGACGGGTTCTGGGAATCCTGTTGGCAAGGCTAGCCTGGAGGGTTTCCTGCAGGGGCTTCAAGACAAGCTATTCCAACCTGACTGGCTGTGGTGCAGCCACCAGGACCAGCCCCGGTAAGAAGGAGTTGCCCACCCCAGGCAGAAGCTCAGCCTCCACTGGCCCTGTGCTCCGCCCGGGCACACGCAGAGTTAAAGGCTGCATCACTGGCAGCCTCTCCTTTGGCCTTTGAGGATTAGCCTTCCAGCACCTGGCTCTACACCACAAGGCCAGATCACAAGGGATCCACCAGCCAGAGCACTGCCTGCACTCTTCTCCAAGGCCACAGACCCATGGTGGTGGTCGCCCAGGGCCTCTGCCAACTCGATGTGTGGGGCTTGGTGAAAACCTTCAAATCATCAGTTCCTTAAATCCACCCTGACCTTCTTGTCTTCTTCCTCGTGGCTTGGGGGTGGTGTGCAGGGAACGAGCCCACACAGGTGGCCTTGCTTACATGGCTGAGGCCCTGCGTCAGTTTAAGGTCAACCGCTGCTGCTCAGACCTCTGTTTTGCTTTCATGCTCAGAGAAGGGGATTTGATCATGTTCCCAAGGGGGTGGTCATGTGACCAAGTGCAGGGCCCAGAGCGCTTTGATGATACAGGTGAAAACCCTTCCTGTGCCCCGAGAAAGTATCTCAAAGGAAAGTGACTTCAAATGACTTGGCAGTTCTGAGAAGCTAAGTCCCAGGAGAGGAGCCGGACTGAGCTAGATGGCAGTTTTGGTCCCTTCCAGCCTGGCCGGCTGTGGGCTCTGAGGCCAGCAGCAGCCAACCCACGCTGTTCAGACCCGGTGGGGGCCTGGCTGGTGTGGGGGTTCCCCTTCCTGCAGCTGAGCAAGGACACCTCACCCTGACCTCAGTCCCCATGATTTGACCCCATTCAGGGTCGGTCTTCCAAGCAACATCCAAAAGGATATTTCTGGCGTGTTTTTCCTTTACGGCCACTTCCTGCGTATTAATGGCCTTATTGATGCTGACAGTCTGAAAAACAAGAAGGGGGAGGGGCAAGGAGGATGAGATGAATAAGCTTCTGAGAGTGGCTGAGACCCTCCCAGACGCCCCGCCCCTTCCCCTCCCTCCAATGACTCCTCTCTCCCCAAAGACCCCTCTGCCCCACTGTCCCCGTGCAGGGCCCCCAGCGGGGGGCAGAGGTCCCCGGCCAGCTGGCCCGGGCTGTCCTCAGGCAGCGGGCTTTGCTGCCTGGCATTGGCTGTGCCCAGCTGCTGCGCCCGCCTGCCACTCATCCACTTGGCACAACAACATGGCAATTAAAGCCTGCACAAAGGGATGCCTTTCATCCCCCAGGGAAACATTATTTCTCCGGGAGCAGGAGGAAGAGGCGCTGAGATCAGGGAGGGACTGTGACTCAAAGACCATCCAGCCGCCCCTCTCTCCAGCTAGAACCTTCCATGGAGCCTTCCCTAGGTGGCCAAGGTCGGCAGTGGTCACTCTCTGCTCTTCTATCCCCGCTCTTGGACACTTTCCACCTCCTAACCAAACTCCATTTTATTTTCTTACTCATATCATAAGGCCTGACAAATATTCTCTCCTTTCCAGTAGTTTTTAAAATCATACCTCTTTCGAAGTTAGCAAAGTAGGTTATACAGATAAATACAACCGACACAAACACATACACGGAATCGTATGACGTAGGCTGGTTTTTGAAGGACAGGTTTTTCCTTTTTCTGTTTTGCTTTGCTTTCTTTCCACAGACGTCATTCTACCCCAACATGTTAACAACCTGTTATGCATCATACACACACACACACCCCTCTACATTCCAAAGTGGTTAATTTTGTCACGGTTGTATAAAGCTGAGACCGTCATGCACAGACTTTTTTACATCTTGCTTTTCTTGCTTGAAAATATCCGGTGAAAAATTCTCCAAGTGAACTGGTAACACACTAGTTCATCCTTTAAAAAGGCAACATAATACTCCATGGCATGGGTGAATGGGATTTATAACAGCCGGTATTGTGACTCAATTTATTTCCAGTAAATGGTTACTATATTCCATATATCCTTACTAATTGATGCTTTCATTTCTAAGGGATAGAGTACTAGGAGTGAGATTACTGGGTCAAAGTTGTTGTTTCTCTTTTAAACTTTTCATTGTGGGAAAAGTCCAAGCAGACACAAACAGGATGATTAGTCCAATAAACCCCAGGTCATCAGTTCCCCAGCACCAACCACTATGAATCTGCAGCCAAACATGCTTCCTTATGGATGAAGGCTCACCAACATTTTCTGTAAAGAGCCGGTTAGTAAATATTTTAGGCTTTGCAAGCCACACGGTCTCCACTGTATTCAATTCTGCTGCTGGAGCGAAAAAGCAGCCTCAGCGATACTAAATGAAATGAATACGTAACCCAATGACTGTGGCTGAATTCCAATAAAACTTTATTTACAAAACCGGGAGGTGGTCTGGACTTGGCCTGTGCCTCTAGCATGCTCACCCTTGCTTTGTACCATCAGTCACGGATTCCCTTGCTCTGAAGTAAATTCTAGGTGTTATGCCATTTTACCAGTAAATATTTTAGTACAAACATCTAAGGGGAAAAAAAAAGACTTTTTAGAAATTAACCATAATACTATGATCACATCTAAAATTTTAAGGATAATTTCTTAATACCATCAAAGGGTTTGGGCTCACATTCCTCTCTTGTGTCACAACAAAAACCTTCCTCGTGGCTGTTCTCATCAGGATCTAAAGAAGGTTGCCAGGTTTCCTCAACAGGCTCTAACAATTCACACTTCCACTGACAACGTACAAAAGCATCCCCAGCGACAACAGGGCTTATCGCTTCTTTTCATTTTTGCTGATCTTACAGGTGTAGTGACATCTCATCATTACTCTAATTCGTATGTCCATGACTACTAGTGAGTTTTGAGTATTTTCTTACATGTTCTCATGATCGTTGATTGCCTTACATAGTTATGTATGTTCATCTTCCCTTTTAAAAAAAATTAGTTGATTTACAATGTTGTGTTAATTTTTTTCTGGTGTACAGCATAGTGATTCAGTTACATACATATATATTCTTTTTCATTATAATTACTACAAGATATCGAATATAGTTCTGTGCACTATACAGTAGTAACTTGTTGTTTATCTGTTTTATATACGTTCATGTTATCTTTTATAGCTTCTACATTTTTCTCCTGCTCCTGTTGTTTATACTGGTAGATGCTTACATTTTCTTCTAAGTGTTTTACTGTTGGTATTTTACACTTGAGTCTTTACCTGGAAAAAATACACACTTACATGTATGTATGTCATATATGTGCGTGTGTGTGTGTACAGATGGGATAGAATAGGTTATTTCTAGGCTTTACCAAGATGTGTTCTTTTACATCTGGTTTACATAACTTTTGGGTGTGTCCTTCAAGTTCACTTTTGCACATATTTTTTTTCTTCCCTACCAGACTCAACTCTTTTAACACCATAAGCTTTGTTGTGAGTTGAATTGTGTCTCCCCGCAAAAAGACATACGCAACTCCAAATCCCCGAGCACCTGTGAATGTGATCTCATTTGGAAATAGGCTCTTGGCAGATGCAATTACTTAAGATGAGGTCATACTGGATTAGGGTGGGTCCTAAATCCAGTATGACTGGGGTTCTTATGAGAAGGTCTTGGAAAAACACAGAGGCCCAGACACGCAGGAGGAAGACAGCCATGTGAAGATGGAGGCAGACGTTAGAGTAATGTGCCTACAAGTCAAGGGATGCCCAGGGTGGCCAGCAACCACTAGAAGCTAGGAAGAGGCAAGGGTGGATTCTTCCCTAGACTCTCAAAAGGGACATGGCCCTGCCAACACCTTCCAGCCACCAGAACTGTGGGAGAATGAATTTCTGTTGTTTTAAGCCACCCAGTGTGCAGTAACCCCATCAGAATCAGCCCTCCCGGAGGACAAGGCGAGGGCAGATACTGCCTTCCCTGTACCCTCTAGCACAGGCAGCGCGCTCCCCCGAGCACCATTATTGGCCGTCAGTGCAAGAGTAAGACCAGTCAAGAAGGAATCTCATACAAGAGATGCTGCGAGAAAGAAGTAAAAAGTTTATTCCCCCACATCTCCCAGTGAGGCAGTACTCATGTCCCATGGAGGCCCTCCTGGGACCTCATTTCTTAGCATCTCTTCCAGACTCATCCCAGGCCATCCTCTTTCCTTCAGATTTCCTCTGATGAGTGACAGTAGTTCCGTCTATGTTTCTCCCAGCTCCAGATGGGATCCTGGCTGCAGAGAGATCTCTGGGCAAAGTGACCACATTTGCCAAGCCTTTCAAGGTTGCCTGCATTCATAAGAAATTATAAGAGACCTAAAAAATGTAAGATGACAGCCAGAGACCCAAGTCCAATAAGGTGGGAACTGCAGGTGGTCAGGCTCCAGGGGGTTGGTGGACACAGTCAGTAGCATGAGCCATGATGGATGAAGGAAAATCCACACTGGCCGGCAATGCTAGAAACTGCATCAGAGCCTCAAGGGAGGACCATGATGGGCGGGGCTTGGGTTTATTCCAAAAATATCTGTTTATACTGACTGACCAATTCCCAAGCTTGTGGTCATTGTGAGCCTTGCTCGAAAAAAAAAATCCTTAAAATTCCCTTAAGCCACACAAAATAATACACCATGGGTATATAACCACAGACTGCATGTGTGTGTCTGTGAACTGAAAACGTTCTGTGCTCTACATGTTGAAAGGCAGGAGAAATCCCTTGAAACTGCTCCAGGAAGATCTGTCAAAGGAAGAAAGGGGTTATCTATCTGTCCAGGTGCCTCTCCCACCATCTACCTACTTCTCTCATTTACGCCGCCCACCAACTCGAGAGGCAGCTGCCGTGGCTGCACAGAAAGGCTAAGCCCCTTGGCCAAGGTCATAATACTATTCAGGTGGCCAGATCCTCGAGTCCAGCTCTGGAAAGGCCTGGAGCACGCCGGCGGGGTGGGCTGCAGGGCTGCTTGTAGGCAAGGGCAGGGGTGGTGGTGGGAGTAGGGGTGAGGGATGAGGCCAGAAGGGGAGGGGGCGCTGGGTGCAGGTGGCCAGCGGGCTTTGGCGTGGGCAGGAGGGGATGGAAGCAGCTGGAGGAAGAGGGTTGAAGAGGCAGCTATTAGTAGCAGAGAGGTAAAGGAATAAAGGCCTCAACCCAAACGATGGAAGTGAAAATGGAACGAACCTGATGTAAGGTGGGCTCTAAACAATTTCAGTAGGACAGGCCAGCAGGATCTCCCAGTCCCCGGGGACAAAGCAGAGGGACGTATCAGAGATGCCACAGCGGTTTTGAAGCCAACAGAGGGCAGGACAGAGGCCGGCATCTCGGGCTGAGGGGACACTAAGCAAAGGACAGTGAGGCTGATGAGGGGAGGCCCTTGGGGTGAGAAACAGCCATTTTTAAAAGAATGAGGGGGTGAACTAGCAGTAGCAGTGGTTATAATCATCAAGATAATGGCAGCTAATGAGTGATTACCAGGCCTGGTGCTAATAAACATTTTAAATGAATTATCTCATTCAAGTCTTATAACTACATCTGATGAGTAGGTGAGCATTAGTATTACTCATCTTCATTTTACAGATAAGGAAACCAAGGCTTAGCAAGGCTAAGTAAATTGCCCAAGGTCGCTCCACCAGCCAGCGCAGAGCCAGAACTCAGACTCAGATGTGTGGGTCCACAGCTCAGGCTCCATCACACCCCCACACCAGACACGGTCCTCCACACCACAAAGACTCAGAATCAGAACCCAAACCATTTCCGCAGACTGCAAAACTGGGTTAAACGTCACAAGATGCAATCCAGCAGGCATAAAGGAAGTTTATTGTACTGAAGTCTCAACTTGCTGGCATAGCAGAGGATATGACTCAAAGCAACACTTGAGAAAACGATTTAGGTGTTTTATTTGGCTGTGAACTTAATATAAGCAACATTGTGATGTGGGTGATCAAAATGTAGGTCTCAGCTCTGGATGTATTAAAAGGAGCATAGTGTTCAGAATGAGGGAGGGGATGGTTCTAATTCTCTATGAAGATAAATTCACAGGTAAAATGCTATTCAGTTTTAGACTTTGTACATTATGAAGGAGACCAACAAACTAGACTACTTCTAAAAAGGAGTGGCCTGGACTTGGATGCACTGGAGACCTGAAGAAAACTTAGAGGAATATCAATATTCTGAAAGGTGGTCATGAGGAAGGAGGAATAACTCCAGGGATCAAAACTAGACCAATGGGTAGAAGTACAGCAAGGCCATTTCTGGATAAACTTAAAGCTGTTTCATGAAGGAGAGAATTCCCCATTATTAGAAGTACACAGGCCGAGGTGTGGCAACCTCTCCTCGGGGTTACTGTGAGAAAGACTTACAGGCTTAGGCTGGATTAGATGATTTTTAAGTTCCTTCTCGCTGTTAGACTCTGTTAAGGCCCTTTAGGTGATTGGGGACAGGGAGGGAAGCTTTGGATATCAGGGCAAGAAATTGTGACCTGATAGAAGACACTGAGAGCCACAGAAGGCTCTTGAGCAGGGGAGGGACCTGATACAAATGCCCTTCCATCCTCCTGAGTTTGATGAGTTACCTTTTCAGCTTCCTGATGAAGGAAAGTGTGGACCAACTTCTGTGTGGACGTTCAGAATTCCAGCCCCAGGACGAGCCCAGGACCCTGACACAGGACCCAGCCTAGCAACAGGCTATGGAACGAAGTTTCTTCCCAAACCAACAGCTCCAAGACACCCGCAAGCTGCACCTGCCCAGGTCTGGATGGCCCCAGGCCCTTCTTCTGCAGCTCTGGCAGGCTCTCGGAGTGCCCACCTACTGCGGCCAATATGCCCAAAGCTCTCCAAGCAACACTTCCCCACCTATAAGTGCCTGAGGGGCAGGGTCCAGCCCGCGGCTGCAGGCGCACGACCTGGTTCCTATGGCAAGACTTTTGGCACTCAGAGGTGGGGCTGAGCCTGTGGGCCAGTAAATGGAGGCTGTGGGTCCTCCAATCTCAGACACCAGGACGCTTCCAGGGCAGATGTTCCTTGCTACAAGTGTACTGTACTTTTGTGATGCTTTGGGCCTGGGATGCCATTCTGTGCCCCACGCTTGCCCCTCTGCCTTCGGCATCCCACATCCTGCCCCGTCTTCAGAGCACAGACCAAATTTTACCTTCCTTTAGACTTGCCAGGCCCCTCTTAGATGGGGATTAGAACCTAGAATTAGAAATGTGTTCCTTCTTTCTTTTTCAGCTCCTATGTCTCATCACGTGTTTGACAGCCAGTCTATCGTCTTCCGTCCCCGCCAGGATGAAAATCCTGCCTTCTTCCCTGGCGGCCCCACAGCTGCCGAGGCAGGGCAGAGTCTTCATAAATCAGTAAATCATTAAGGACGTAAGGACTGCTTCCCAGCGCATCCCCATCTGCAAAGTACCGGCTATGTGAGTCCTGATCTCTTGAGAAAACCTGCTCTCCCCCCCCCGCCCCGCCCCAGACTCTCTCTGAAGGAGCTGGGCCATGCCTGGGGGGACCCTCCCAGGGCAGATGGTGGGAAGTTTGGGGCTCAGTGTCTCACCTCTGGCCTGGCTTGGAGAATGTCCTCTGAGAACAGGCTGTTCTCCAGATTCCCCCGAGTCACACAGGACCTAAGACCAGGCAGGGTCCCCCTGAAAGAGCAGCATTGTGCCACTTCCTGACCCCGCTGGCCCTTGTGTCCCAAGCTGGTTCCGGAGAGCCAATTATCAGCAGGCACCGCAGGAAGGGCGGCTTTCCCCCAGCCTCTGTCCCCTCCGCCCCACCCTCGACTCCCACAGGACAGCCTCAGCCAGGCTGCAGCCAACGGGAAACCTTCAGGCCTTGCTTCTGCGGGGAGCAGGGGCTAGGCCCGGGCTGTGGGGGCTAGCCGGCCTCTGTCCATCACGCACACAGCTCCTGGCAGAGGCCTGGCATTTGGGCTGCCAAGGCTGGGCTGGCTTGCTAAGGTTCCATGGCAGGGATAGGCATGGAGGATGTGCCTGGTGCGGGTGGCAGGTCCTGAAGCCAAGGACTGGAAGGCCCACTATCCAGGCCAAGTGCAGGAAAACCTGAGACCAGGATGGGTGGGAGGAGAAAGGAGGAAATACGATAGAAGGGAGACAGAGAAACAGAATGGAAAGGGCAGGCAGTGGGATGGGAGGCATTTGTTGAGCACAGCCAGAGGTGGCCACCACCAACAGCCTCGGCGATGCTGCCCACCTCGGGGGCTGAGGCCTGCGTCCCTCACGGAGTCAGGTGTGGAAGCTTGGAGTAAACAGATGAGGCAGGTGGTCCTGCTAACGCCTGCAACTTGGTGTAGTCTCTCATCCTTCCCCCATCCCAGCCTGCACTCCTGCAAAGGCCTGTAGCATCCAGGAGCCAAGCTCAGCCCACACAAGACTGAAAAGATCTTCCTTCCAAGGGCCTGATCCTGAGACACAGGACAGAAAGGGATCCTCTGGGTCACCAGCTCCACCCAGGCACGAACGAGGCTGGTGAGGGGGTAGGGTGGGCAGCGATGCCGGCAAGAGGCAGACTCAGAAGACTGCTGAGGTGTACCATGGTAAAGGTGGGGACAGCCAGAGTAAGGACGACAGATTCAGAACCAAGTTGAGGTCACATGAGCCTCGGGGAAGAGACAAGCAGGGCACAGAAGACCAAAGGCAGCCCTCAGTACTGAGTGAGACCGCTCTGGTCCTGCCTGTGATACTTGGAAGTTGATGTCAGCCATCAAGTCTTTTTAATTCTTCTCTTGATCAGAAATTATAATAGGATAGTCACTGTCATTGTCCCCCAGTTAGTGGTAGCAGCAGGGCCTCTACCAGGTGCTGCACTTGGGGATTTGCTTCTGATGCTCCCTCCCCTGGAGGGCAGGGAATCCGACCCCCGATTTCCAGAGTCAAGTTGCCCAAAGTAACACAGGCAGCAGCAGGTAGAGCCCGAATTCAAACCCAGGTCCTTCTGCCCACACTGCGCTGCCTTCAGCAACACTCAGCAGCCTCAACGTCACCCACCTGCCTGCCTCACTTTCCAGCCCATGACAACTGCGCCCCAGATCTCTATTGACTCCTATTAGCTCCTGGGTGATCTCAACCAGGCCCAAGGCTCTGAACTCAGTTTCTGCCAGCATGGCCAACCGCCCAACTATTCCTCTCCCAGCCTCCCTAGAAGTCATCCTGCACTGTCGCCTTTGCCTCAGTGCGCCCATCCCACCCATCAGTAAAGCTTTCTTGTCCACTTCCCAAATCCCTCTGTTTCTTTCTTCATATTATGTGTAAAACAACTTTTTTAAAAGTGGAAAACACAGGAATTATGATTTTGACTGAATGTCTACTATATGCAGGTCAGGGCTGCCATCTGGGCTGTAAGACTGGGCTACACACACTCCAGGTGAGCCTTTCCCACAGGTTATAAAGGACAATCCGTGTAACTGGACCTGCTACCGGGGTGCGGGACCCGCTACCTGGTGCTGCTGGAGAGCACGGGTGAAGCCCAAGAGTTAACCCTTTACAGGGAGAGAAGGACCGTCCTCCTCCCATTTCCTTCCTTCTCCTCTGCGTGATCTCAGTACTTTGCTAAAAAAGCAAGCAGCACAGGTGCACACGTTACCTACGCCGGGCGTACGAGCAGGATCAGAAAGCTGCAGCCAGAATGAGATGAGGCTTCCAGAATACGCGTGGGCCACCCCAAAAGGGCTGGACACCTTATTTCACAAAAAGCAAACAGATCAAGAAGGGGGAGGTATGTTGCTTTCAGCCGTGGTGGGAGGTTGACGCTAAACTCCTATGTGGCTTGTTTTTTTTTTTCTGTCCAGAGTGATTTTTGAACTGAAAAAGGCAGAAAGCGCGTTGAAAGAGAAAACCCTCCTTCAACAATTTAGGAGTTAGGGGAGTTAGGAAGACTCCCCGGTGCCGAGTGAGTGCAGGCATCTGACTTGGATGAGGACATGAAAGGGATGAAGACAGCAAGTCTAGGTGGTGCACACACACTCTGGGCATCGTGGCGGGCTGGTGGGGAAACAGTGGGGCCCAAAGGCCAGACATGGGTGAAGATAACCGTGATTTACTGGCAGCGAAGAAGGTAAAATGCCACGTGTGACTCACAAGAGGTTCCTGAGAGAAAGGGCGGCATTGCTCACCAGGCGCCAACACGCATTCGCGGAAGCAAGTCACGTGAGACTGACCGCGTTTCCCTCCTTAGACTCTAGGCCAGCGTTTCAGGAAAACCAAGTAGACATGGTGTGTGTCTGAATTTCCACCTTCTAGGCACTTAATATAGTCTCTTAAAACATCTCGTAGACAAGGATGAGTGATAATGGGGCTAACAGGAGTGGAAACTACTGACTGCAGCCAAACCTGGCCCACAGCCTGTCTGTGCATGACCTATGAGCTGAGATTGGTTTTTATATCATTACTTCTTTTAAAATTTGTTTTTTGCTTTTTCTGGGGGGAGGGGAGTGGGGAGGTAATTAGGTTTATTTATTTATTTTTAGAGGAGGTACTAGGGATTGAACCCAGGACCTTGTGCATGCTAAGCAGGCACTCTACCACTTGAGCTAAACCTTCCCCACTGGTTTTTATATTTTTAAAGGGAAGAGGACTTGGATGAGCAGGAGGGGAAGGAAGAAGGGGAGAAGGAGGAGGGAGAAGCAACAGCAGCAGCAGCAGCTGGCCACAAAGCCAAAAATATTCACCATCTGGACTTTTGCAGAAAAAATTTGGTGTCCCCTGGGCTAGACAGGGAGGTCCCTGAGGGTAGAGGTCCACTCTTACAGGTCTGGTTATTGGCTGTCATCATCTAGGGGGTGAGGCGCGCTGGTGCCCGAGGCCTGGTTCTGCTCCCTGTGTCTACCAGTGAGGGGATAAAGATGCACAGTG
The DNA here is from genome assembly GCF_048773025.1 of Camelus bactrianus. Classification (NCBI taxonomy): domain Eukaryota; kingdom Metazoa; phylum Chordata; class Mammalia; order Artiodactyla; family Camelidae; genus Camelus; species Camelus bactrianus. Next base: position 8,070,729 of record NC_133556.1, on the reverse strand, counting down.
ACCGATCTAATTCATGCTGAGAGTAACAGCCAGTGCATCCGGATGATATGGGTAGAGTACGACCGTGGGGAAAAACCAACAGGACAGAAGATTCCTGGCCCAGAATCCAAGTGCCTGTGGCCGAACTGCAGACTAAGTGAAAAGGGCTGAGCTTACGCCCAGTGGTTCCCCATAAGTTCATGGACAGTATGATGTGGCCACCATAATAAAATAAAGTTTAAGAAGCTAATTTCATTTTAAGCCACATCAACAGAATGATAAGATCTAGAACAACAGCCAATCCTTGGTTTTACAGCTGTCAACCACACTTGGAGTACCGATTCATCCTACCACGTGCCAGAGAGTCTGCTGGGCACCAAGTAACAACGCGTTCGGCTCTGGGCACCCCATTCTACGACGAATGTGGATCAAGCGGGTGTGTGCAAAGGAAACCAGCTAGGACGGTGAGCCCCAGGAGGTGAGATGAGAGAACAGAAATCAGGGAAAGTGGCAGTGGGGAGGCACGATGGGGAAGAGAGGGCGCAGGTGTCTTCAAATGTGTTAGTTCCCAACGCCTGTGAAATAGATGGTCGCTGGGTCCAACAGGGACCCTGAGTGAGGATGAAGAGCAGCCAGGTTCTGTCTTCATCACCTCCCCAAACTGGACACAACCCCAATGTCCTTCCACCTGGGGACAGGTCCACAAACGGCAGCACAGTCACACCACAGAAAGCGACTCAATCAAAGGAATAAACTTCTGGTTCACGACAACAGTAGGTGAATCCTGAAAGTATTACGTCAAGTGAAAGAAGCCAGACTCAAAGGGCCACACGCTCCGTGAATCCATTTATAGGACATCCTGGAGAAGTTGGAACTACAGGAATAGAAAACAAGATCAGTCATTGCCAAGGGCTGGGGGTGTAGAAGGGGCAACTACAAAGGGGCACGAAGGAATTTTGGGGGGTGATAGAACTGTTTCAAATCTTGACTGCGAAGAGGTTACCCGACTGCATGTGACTGTCAAAACTCAGGGAACGGTGCCCTAACAACGGTGAACTTTACTGTATAGAAATTATAGCTCAATATACCTGGCTTTAGATATAAAGAAGTCAGGTTTCATGAGAAGTGGACAGGGGACTTGGGAAAGCGGGCACTAATACGTTCAGTCACCAGAGAAGTGTTTACACTGGAGGAGTGTCGCACAGCCCTTCTACTCGTTTTCTCTGCCACTCTGCCAGGAGAGACCCCCATCTCTGTATCCCCCAAGGTCCCCAGAAATTTCTTACAGGCTCTGAATCAGACCATCCAGCACAAGGGCGACCGATGGCAGAAAGAGGGACCCCCGTCATGTCCTCCTGACCCGGAGAAGAAGCCAGTGAGCTCCATCTTCCCGCCCTCATTTATCGTGATGACTGAAGAGTCCTCATCAGCCAGGTCATCCTGCACATCCTCAGGCAAAGATCGCCATGGCTTTCAGAAGGCCCCAAAATGTAGGGCACAAGGGTTAGATACTGACACACCACGTCTCAGGGAAAAGGAGATGCTGGCCCATTTCCCTCTCCCCCGCCTGCCAGCAGCTGTGGCTTCAGAAAGCCATCCCCTGCCTCCCTACCCCCACCCAGTTCTGTTTCTCTTGTCACAGAGGAAGCCTTGGTTCTGCTTTCCAAGTGCCCTGAATTGCAACGCCACATTCACAGGGGCTGCCCCGAGAACTCAGGAGAGTCCCCCTTTGGGCAAGGACTCTGCCTAAAGAATGATGCCCTGGGCAGGCTTGTCAGACACATCCCTGTCACTCAGGAAGCTCCGAGCCAGGCTTCAGCGGCCTTTCGCAACACTTGCCTTCCAGATGGACAGCTGGTCTGCAAGAGTCGAAACCCTGAGCTGTGTCTCTCCCAAACCACCGGTGTTGCTCAACTTCCTCTGCCCCCATCACTCTCCACCTCACAGATTTCTAACAGGGAGGTTAGTTTTGTCTCTTCTCTTTCAGCAACATAAAGCAACTTTGCCCTGATTCTCTTAAGACACAAGGGGGAGGAGGTGCCTGAGCACAGGATGCCCCCTCCCCGGCTCCGTGCCTCTCCCAGATCTCTGCTCCTAACAGTGTCTCCATCTGCCGAATGAATGAGCCAGGAGGAACTTGCCACACGGAGACAATGCCAGGGCCTGCCGCTTCCCCCACTCCCCAAATCTCTGGTTTTTGTTCTATTTCTACAGCACACACCCCCATCTCACCCCCATATTACTATCTAAGTGGCCCTTGACCTCTACCCTCCACCACAACGCACCCAAGTAAAGCAGCAAGAGTAACTTTCCTCGTGGGTTCTCCCAGCTGAGAAAGCCAGAGGGGTCCCTGATCTCATGAAATCCGAACCCTCCCATGTGATTTCAGCGACACCCCCTCATGCCTCCTTCTTCAGCTTCTTCTTCTTCTTCAGATAGTGGGGGGGTCGCCACACAGCTGTGACCTGATTTTCCCAAAAGGCAATTGATTAAGAAATCGAATCCCATTTTACACAAGGGGACAACCATGTGAAAATATCTTACTTGACTCCTGTAATGAATTCGGTCACATTCAACCGTCCCAATTCACCTGTTTGGCTCCTTCAAATGTGAGAAGACCAGGTGCGCTTGGATACTAGTGACAATAGCATTTCTCCATTATTGTCCAGCCCTTCACAAAGCTTTCATCTGCAGTCCTACTGATGCCAAGAAACCCTGGCAAGGGAGGCTGGGCACACTTTGTAGATAAACAAGTGGGCTCGGAGAGGTCAAGTCACACCAGTCAGGCACACCAGTCGGGCACATGGTCTACATTCTACAACGTAGATGGTTACACCTGAACTCTTAGCCAAAGCCAACTTCTTTACTAAACCCCTGCTCTGAGTTCAACACAATTGTTAAGATCTTTGGTCTGTTGAGAATCAGAGAGAGTTTTCAAAAAACTTAGAGTAGGTACCTGAAGGAAGACCTTCCGTAAGGTCTAAACAAGTCAACTTGTACTACTGTCACGGAAGTGGGTTCTGGTCTTAGTTGCTTGCACACCTCCCACCAAACCCCCGTAACACACAGTTGTATCTTCTCTCGGGAGGAACCCACTCTAGTCTTGAAGGTAAACAGATTGGGTGCTGGGCCAGTGAAGTCCAAGGTAACTGCAGGCAGACACCGTTCAGAGCACCAGGACTGAACTCCATCAGGCAGCTGTCACAGGTGTGCACTCTCATCTGAGATACTGGCAGGTGGGTGACAGACTGAGAGGGGTTATTCCCGAGCCCTGACCTCCAGCCCCCAGACAAATCAGCCAGTCCTGTGACAGTCTACGGCCAAATTCACACCAGGCACCTTGTGCAAAGCCCCAGAAGATGCCCCTCCAGCCTCATCAGCTCTGCAGAGTATAAGCTTAGATGTGCGAGGGGCAAATGGCAGATGGTGTTTTTTGGTCAGTGCTTCACCAACTTGGCTGTACCTGGACATCACCTAAGAACTGACCCCTGGACCCCCAGGATGCATTCATGCGTCCTTAACAGATTCCTTTCCTCCACCCAGACTGGATTCATCTGGTCTGAGATGGAGCTGCTGTTCATTGCACTCTACATCCGGTCATGTTACAGAACATTCCATGTCAGGGTCTAAGAGAGGGAAAAAAAATTCAGCTAACGGAAAAGCAGGAATGAGGAAAGGGAAAAAGGAGGGCAAAGAAAAAGGGAATAATAAAGACAGAGGAAAAATGGAAAATGAGATTTCCTCAGCTCAAACAGGCATACTTTATTTAAGTAAATATAATCTGGAGGGGGAGAAAATATGAATTGACGGTGAGGACAAATTAGGAGAGTAATCATTTTACAAAAGAATTTGACATCAGATTCCTTTAAATAGCAATCTCTGCTAGTGCATTTAAAATAGGATTCCTTTTACAGAAGTGTGATTTATACAAAACTACATCTGTTACATAAAGCTCAGAAAAATAGCTCTCCTCCCACAAAGTCTGGCTAACTATAGAACTGGCCCAGGATAGATGGTCACCTACTTTCCTCCAAGTGGTACCCAGCTCCCAACATCACTAATTGTTAGAGAAATGTAAATCAAAAAACCACAATGAGATATCACCTCACACCAGTCAGAATGGCCATAATTAAAAAGTCTACAAACGATAAATGCTAGAGAGGGTGTGGAGAAAAAGGAACCCTCCTACACTGCTGGTAGGAAAGTAAATTCATGCAGCCACGATGGAGGACAGTATAGAGGTTCCTTAGAAAACTAAAAATAGACTTACCATATGATCCAGCAATCCCACTCCTGGGCATATATCCAGAGAAAAATATAACTCAAAAAGACACATGCACCCTAATGTTCACAGCAGCACTATTTACAATAGCCAAGACATGGAAACAACCCAAGTGTCCATCGACAGATGACTGGATAAAGATGTGGTATATATATATATATATATATATATATATATACACACAATGGAATACTACTCAGCTATAAAAAAAGAATAAAACAATGCCATTTGCAGCAACATGGATGGACCTGGAGATTGTCATTCTAAGTGAAGTAAGCCAGAAACAGAAAGAAAAATGCCGTGTGATATCACTTATATGTGGAATCTAAAAAAAGGGCCATAAATGAACTTATCTACAAAACAGAAACAGATTCACAGACATAGAGAACAAACTTATGGTTACCAGTGGGTAAAGGGAGTGGGAAGGGATAAATTGGGAATTCAAAAATTGCACCTCTTGGGGAGGGATGGGAATGTTTGCTATCTTGATTGTGGTGGTGGTTTCATGGGTGTATACATCTATCAAAACTCATCAACTTGTACATCTGAAATATGTGTAGTTTATTGTCAGGAACCATACCACAAAAAAGATGTTAAAAAAATTTTTTTAAAGATACCCAGCCCTGCTCTCTGTCACCTATTGCTCTATCTCACCTGAACTGACTCTTAAGGTTCACTGGAATATCTTCTGGTCTTTACTAAACTCAGGGAACAACTACTCTGAATTCTCTTCATAGTCGCTCATTTATTCAACACATGTTTTCTGGGCACTACTCTAGGGATACAGCCGTGAACCAAAATCGATGTCTCTGGTCCTGTGGATCTTATATTAGAGTGGGAGATAGAGAGTAAGTAAGTAAAATATAGGGCATGTGAGACGGTGATATATGGAAAACAAGGGTGACAACGGGGCTGGTGTTGTAACCTTACGCAGGGTCACCAGGGAAGGCTGTACTAGAAGGTAACAGAGGGGCGCGTTTGAAAATGATGAGGAAGCAAACCTGGCAGACACCTGGGGGGACAGTTTCCCGCAGAGCCCACCTGGCAGGTCAAGGAACAGCTAGCGGTTAAGAGTAGCTGGTGCTGAGAGGTCAGAGGTGGGAGAGGCCACACAAGGGGCCACTGCAAGGACCCGCCTTTGTTCTGAGACACAGGAGGCACTAGGAGGTTTTGAGCAAAAGAGTGACATGATCTGACTTCCTTTTTTGGAGGATCCCACTGGCTGCCGTGCTGAGAAGAGGCTGCAGGGACAGGTGTGGAGGCAGGGAGGACCATTAAGGCGCTGCTACATTAATTCAGGCCGGAGATGACAGTGGCTGAGACCTGGCTGGTAGCTGTGGAGGCACTGAGATGCAGTGGAATTCAGATACATTTTGAAGGTAGAGCCGACAGGATTTGCTGATGTTTGGATGTGGGGTCTGAGGAAGGAAGGAGTCAAGGAGGGCACCATGATGATTTGCCAGAGTAACAAGAGGGAGACACTCATGGGAGGACAGGTTTGGGGTGGGCAGATCGGAGCTTGTTTTTGGACACATTAAATAAGAGATGCCCATCGGATATCCTGGTGGAGTTGTAAATGAGCCCAAGCCTGGAATTCAGAAGAGGCTCAAGCTAGATGTACCAGTTTGATAGTCATCAGCACGTACATTGATGGGATTTAAAAATGGAGAAGGCCACCAAGGAGTGAGTGTGGATGAGAAGTCTGAGGGCAGCCTGAGTATACCCCATGTTCAAAAAAGAGACACAAGAGGGAATGGGCAACGGAAACAGAACAGAAACAGCCTGTGAGGTAGGAGGAAAACCAGGAGAGGATGTGCCATCCTCACAAAGAAATGTACTTGAACTTCAGTGGTGTTGGCCGCTCCTGAGAGATCAAACAGGATGAGAGCTGAAAACTGACCACTGGATCGAACATCATGGTGACTTTTATGAGGGCTTTTTGGTAGCATGAAGATGGGAGAGCCCGATGGGGGATTTAGGAGGAAAGGGTGGACAGGTGCTGACAAGGGGGCAGAGAAGAAGAAGATGGGGTCTAGGTCACCTTGTTTGTTACAGCGTGTTCATGTACACATCAGGAGAGAGAAGGGACAGAATCAAGGGCTGGGGAAGGGGTCCAGAGCACAACAGGAGGTGGCCACCCTCCTAGAGTAACAGGCCAGGCCAGGGCAGGGGCGTAGGCAGATGTGCTGGAGAGCTTGTGTGTGCTTCCTCAGGACTGTGTCTCCTTCCATGGTGAATGAGGAAGCAGGGTCACGGAATCTGCGTGAAGGCGGGGGAGGAGAGGCAGGAAGGACCATCGAGGAAAGTGGAGGGGGACGCACAGGCCTGTGGGCCACCTGTGGAGGAGAGAAATTCAGCCGGCCCTCTGCCTCCCCTTCTCCAGGCCAATTCTCCCCTATTGCTTCCCTGTTCCTCCTTCTCACCACCATTCCAGCTTTAGAATAGTTCGGACCTCGGTGGAATCAATGCTCGGACATATTTGGTCACTTTGGAGTCCTTCTTCTTTTGCAGTGAGGCCTTTCAGGAAAGAGTGCCTGCTTTGGGAAGATGGGCACCAGGGACTTGGCAGTCAGCACTTTTGTGCTGGGGGGATGGGGTGGGGACAGGAGTCTGAGGGAAGCAGAGGAAATACAAGGGCAAAACATCCAGGCTCCCTCCTCTCTTCTCTCCCCTTCCTTCCTTCTCTCTCACCACCCCTCCCTCCCTGGGGAGCTAAAGCACAGACCAAGGAGTCACTTACCTTGCTGTGGCCCAGGCTCTCACTCTCTCTTTCAATTAACCTCCCCTGGCCTGTAACAGAGCCCAGATTCATCTGCACGCCTTACTGCGTGGACTCCTCAAAGTAACACTTGTTCTGCTAACTCCACGGACTAGATGGGGGAACAGAGACTTAAGAATGGTTAAGTGACTTGTCCAGCAAGTTGGGATGCTTGACTAGCTAGACGACCTGGCTGCTAAGTAGCAGAACCAGGATCTGAACCAAGATCTCACTCCAAGTTCAGGCCCATGCATCCCAGCTCCATAGTCCCAGGCTTGGGAAGGATCATTCAGACTCATTTCCACCGAGAGAACACGCAGGTCAATGTCAAGCCCAAGGTTCTAGGAAATGACGTCTTTATTAGCGTACAACTGAAGCACGGGCCTCACTGATCTCAGGTCAGAGCCAAACAGAGGAGAGTGGAGTGGGCAGGGCAGGACTGAGTTACCCTTGTCCCAGCTGGCAGGCAGGAGCCCTGATGGATATTTCTAGCCCCAGGCCCAAGGAGTCATAACAAGCTGGGGTGGATTTGCTAAGCAGCTTTCTAAAGTGGAGAAAGGGGTGGTTGCTAATTTTGGAGGTGGATTTCATCATTGCCTGCAGAGCTGTGATGTGACTTCCTCAGAGAGCAGAGCAGCCAGGAACTCTCACTTCTGTTTCTCGAGGGGTGAAGGAGAGCCCTTCCTTGGGGGGAGAGCCACAAAGTTCAGGAGAAGGGGAAGGGTGTGGAGGAAGACCCAAAGGGCCCCAGGCAGGGTGAATCCCCACCAGGCACCCAGGCCTGAAATCCTGCTGATTTCTGGGCTGCCAGCACCGGGTGGTCATAACAACACCACATCTCTCTTTCTGAAGCAGAGCTCCAACCATGTCAGGTCCAGGGGCTCACTGCTGCACCCCAAACCTTGGCTTCAAGCCACCCCTATAACCTAGGTTAACCTAACCTCCCCAAACCATCTCTGTTTATTTAAGTCCTGCCATTAATTAGTCAGCCATGAGTTTATTCATTCAGTAAACTCCCCCACCAAATATTGAACCCTATGTGTCAAGCGCTGTATACTAAGTTAACTCAGATGAGTAAAGACATAAGTCCTGGCTTCAAAGAGAGTGACCTCAGTGGGGAGGAAGATGGCGGCATTGTGTACACAGCCAGTGAGAAGAGAGGCTGGCGAGTGCAGGGCGGCCTGGGGGTGAGCACCCAACCAGGCTGAACGATCAGGTATGGTGGCCCTTCCCTGGACCCGATGAGCCGGCCTGGAGAAGGGGTCTGCAGGGTCATTCAGTTGAGAGGCCAGCACCAGGCACAGAATTGGGGCCCAGTGCCCAATGGCAGTGTGACTGGAGTGGGAGAAAGCAAAAAGGAGGCCAGGACCAGAGAGCCCGGTTCATAGTTACAGGGCAACGGAAAAGAGTACCATCTAAGAAACCTTTCCTGTAGGCACCACTCAGCTCAAAACACAACAAAGAAAAGTTCTTAAAAGCCCAAATCTTAAAGCCCAAGTTATTCAAGTGTAAAGCAGTCACTAGATAGACACTCTTTCTTAGACGTGTGTGCAAGGATCTCACCTCAGCGGTGAAAATGGACCCCGCCAAATGTCTCTTAGCCGGGGAGTGATCATGATGAAACCATACGTTGATACATCGGCTCTACTCACCTGGAAATATGAATTGCTAACAGCTGCTGAATGCTTGTCATGTGCCAGACATTGGACTGAGCCTTTTACATGCATGCTAACACCTCAGCCCTCACCACACCCTCACATGGAGGGCCCTGTGATGATCCCCACTACACAAGGGGGGAAACCCTGGCTCAGGGAGCCTCGGTAACCTGTCCAGGTGAGTCAGTGCTGGATACAGAACTTGAATCCCAGGACCCCGTGCCCGTGACTACTCCGATATACTGCTTCTAGATCCAAGGTGTAGTGAAAGCTAAAATACCAGTTTAGAAAACTGTATTATGGCTCCACTTTGTTTAAATATGTGTATATTTGTCTATGTGCCTATGCCTACATTTGGTTGCATCAATGAAAATTTGGCCATTTTTGACTTACAAAAATGGCACTCTCATGTGGTTCAACCTAGCACACGTGTGTGTGTGTGTGCATGCGTACGTACAGGCACGTGTGAATAAAAACACCTGTAAGGATCTACACCAAATTGTCAACAGCAGTTCTGGATGATGGAAGTATGCCCGATCTTTGTTTTTTTTTTTCACACTTTTTCATATTTTCCAAAAAACAGCGTAAGTTAAATGTATTCCTGTGGATTACCTGTTTCCCCACCACAGGTGCCGATGGCTAAAGCTATGAGATATTAAAATATACTGATCTGTATAGCACAGGGAATTATATTCAATGTCTTGTAGTAACCTATATTGAAAAAGAATATGAAAACAGATATATGTATGTACATGTATGATTGAGACGTTATGCTATACACCAGAAATTGACACAACATTGTAAACTGACTATACCTCAAATAAAATAAAATAATAAAATAAACCGAAAGGGCAGGAGCCCCGACTCTCCTAAACTACACCGTCCAAGGCCAGTGCACTCTTGGCGTCTCCCCTCAGGAGCTGTGAAGTCAAAGCCTGGGAAAAGAGCTGTCACAGGAAGAACCCAGCGTTTGCTGACTCAGGGGACAATGCTGACATATGCACAGGACAAAAAGGACGACAGCCAGGGCACTGGTTGACACTCCCCCGGGGAAAATAGCTGTCCGGCACCAAAACTGCTGACGCGGGTCTTTGAGCTAGCAGGGCTAAGAAGGCAGTGATTTGGTAAGGCTGCTTTCGAAAGAATCCAACCTGGGAGAAATCCAGCAAAAGAAAGCGATTTTAGGTCCCTGAAAATGAGACTGAACTCGTGCTCCAAAGAGAGGTCATGATAGAAACTGAACGAAATGCTCATTTCAAAAGAACTCCCCCTACCCATGGTTTGCAGCTCCCCGACGCTGTGCTTATCCCAGCACCAGTGAGAACCATCTCCGGGCACTGGGACCAGAAGGTGTAAGGCTGTTGGCCAGAATAGCACATTCAAGTCTGGCTGTTAAGTGGAGAGCTCCTCACTTACTGGACGCTTCTTGATTATTTCTAACTTGGGCCCTCACACCCTGCACCCACTCACCTCGCCTCTCCATCCTCTGGCCCTGGTCCTGACAAAACCACCTGACATCCTTTCGCCCACACACAGCGCCATTTCCCCAACTGAAATGTCCTCTCTTCTTATCGCTCTACCACCTGTTCCATCGGCACCACCTGGGCGTCCTATGCTTCCACCAGTGAAATTCCCGCTCCCCGAACTCAACACACAGCTTAAACACCACCTTTTCCAGAAAGCACTGAGGTATGAAGATTTGGACCCCATGTCCTGGGAACTCTGCTAGTCCCACGGACATAGGGATTGCACCTAATCTTCTGGTATAGAGCACAGGTAGCTCCCAAACACATCACGCATTCCGCGGTCTTGTGACCTCGTGCTTTTGCTTGGGTGAATTTCTTTGCCTGGAATGCCTTATTTTCCTTACCCTCTGGGCAAATGCCTTCTTCTCCTTCTCCAGTTTGCTCAGTGAGCCCCTCCCTGCAACGCCAGGCAGTTAATCCCACCCTCTCCCACACTAGCACATCCCTCAAATGTACACTGTGTGTTTTATCACATGTACTCATTACTTATAACATGTCTGATCACCCTCCTAGACTGAGCTCACCCGGCAGAAGGGTCATCCTGGAAAGAAGGATTGTTCTACTCCTTCACCTAAGGTTTCAAGATTTTATTTGTTGCCTTAAGGAAGGATCAAAACTACTAATAATTATAGTCATGGCTTATGAAGCCCTTCCCATGTGCAAAGAACTATAAACAGGCCATCTCAAACCCTCACAAGTCCGCAGGCACCAATCCATCTGAGACAGTCAGCTGATGTACAGTGAGGTCAACTAATGTGTCCATGGTCCTAGAGTGGTAAGTGGTGGCATCTGGATGTAGCCTCTGGCCAAGGTGACTCCAAAGCCCTCGGTCAGTGTTTAAGGCAGTCTTTTGAACCCTGGACCTTGTGCATGCTAAAGACGCACTCTACCAGTGAGCTATACCCTCCTGCCTAGGGCATTCTCAGGACACAGAAGTCACTCCCTGATGCTCCGAGTGCAGGGGATGGTGCTAGGGACTCCAGCTGGTTCCCACCCTGTAATCCCCGTCCTGTTTGCCCACAGCAATCCCCTCCAGATCAAAGACTCTCTAGGATTCAGGGAATCTAGAGGAGACACGATTTTTTTCCTTAAAATGGCTTAATTTCTTTGGGGGCCTGAGGAACACAAATTCTGTCTGGCTGCAAAAATCCTCCAGTTCAGGGGCAGCTGCCAGACCACGTGCCTGTCCGGTTTTGGACTGGGACCTCTCGGGCGAGAAAGGAGACAAAGGTGGAGCGGAAACAGCCCCCGGATGTGCTCTTCAAGAAAATCACCCAGCTGTGTGTGTGTGCTGGGGGGGGGGGGGGGAGTCGGGGGAGTGGAGTCTGGGGGGGCGGGGGAGACGGCAGGGAGGGTGGGTCATCTAGGGGCTGGGCTGTCTTAAACCCTCTGTTTGCAGCTGAATTTAGCCCATGACTGGCAGGGTGACGCAGAGGGGCTACTGAGGACACTAAATCCTGCTTATTTCTCGAGGCTATTTTGAGGGAGAAAATAATCCAGGTGAGAGTGTTCTGTCAACTACACATGTCTCTGTATCCTCCCACTCAAAGCATTTCAAGAAATCTGTCTCCCTCTCTTGACTCGGAGCCTTTCAACAGACAGCTCGGCCATCCTCAGCTCTGGATCCAACATCTTGACATCCACCCCCAGGAGCCGGCACACAAAGTGAGGATTCAACATGTGTCTGAATTGAACGGAACCTCATCGTGGTAGGATAAAGTCCTAGTGTTCAGGGACAATAAGAGCGAGCAGTCAGATGGTAAATCAAAAACTATTTTTTTCCCTAAGCATTTTTAAAAAGAGGCAAATAACAGATTTCCTTCCCCGCTGGCACTTGGCTGAGGCCAATGTCATCTATGATCCCTGACCTTATTCCACGGGCTGTTTGGAGAAGGTAGCTGATCTCTGATGCTCTGCTCAGTTTTAGAAACCGTGCTTGGTGATGCAGAAAGTTCACTTCTCTGGAACTGCTCCCCATTGAAAAGGATCTGCCTTTGACATGGCGCCAGCCACACCAGACCTTAGCCGTGGAATCACAGGTCTCCCAGGAATGTTCCCAAAACCTGAGCGCTGAGCCAGTCTCCCAGCTGGCCAGGCCTCGGAGGCCATGCTCCTCCACGGCCCCTGGGCAGCTCCAACGGCCAGGGAGGCGCTCTCCCTCTTCAGCGAGCTGATTCTGCTATGGGGTGGCTCTGCTATGGGGTGGTCTGGGCCAGCCAAAACCCCATCTCCCAGAGCCTCGATGGGTCCATAAACCACCTCTTCCTCCTGACAGCCCTCAGCAAGTCAGCCCCTCTGCAGTCTTCACTTCTATGGGCTGAACTACTTATTTCATGAGGCTGACATCATCCTCACTCCCTCTGGACAGTCTCTAGGTCAGAGGTTTCAAATCTTTTCTGACTCTGACCACAGCACGTCTTTCAAGGCCAGTCTGTACTTGCGTGTGTGTGTATACAACCTAACCAGATTCATGAACCTCCCTAAGTAGAATACACTTGGATGTTTTCTAGTCTGTTTCACTCTTTTGAATGCTGGCTGCAATCCACTAAACCAATATTTGGTGACCCAGAACTGAAAACACTGCTCTAGTTTCACCGAGCCGGTCATCCATGTCCAGCTTTGCCTGACTATTTAGCTCAGACACTAAGCTTTCCTTTCCATTGCAGTTATTAGCTGATGCAGGCAGTGAGTAGAATCCTGGGCATCATTCTACACCGGGATCTCCCTGGCTCGGCATTTCCCTCCACCACACCTCTCCCCGCACAGCAAATACACACGCACATCAGCAGAGACAACAGGTTGACCAGAAGTTGCTTCCTGCCCCACCATCAATATCATTTGCTCAGAACACCCAAAATGCTTTTCTCCTGATCTCCTCCCATCTTCCTGCTGAGAAAGCTGGAGGATCCCAGGGGTCAGGGGTCTCACATTTGAGGCAGGCAGCTGAGATTCATGAAGAAACCTCGAGTTTTAAAAACAGCTGTAGATGACTGACAAGGTGTGTAGTCCACATAGACAGGGGCTAATTCCCTCTCCCTGGATCTTCTCCCCTGGGGACCAGACGCCAAAGGCCACCTCCAGCTCATCACTTTAGATGAGCTTCTGTCCATTCTAGAATCTGGTCACTAGATCTTTTTCCTTACCCTTTATTGACTTTGTCACGATGGTGATGAGAAGAACTGGGGGTACCAGATCTGGTTCCACCACCTGTACTGGACCTAGGACTTCATTTTTCTGAACTCCAGTTTTCTTATCTGTAAAATGTGGCTGATCCTTTCAGCTCTGCCTTCCTCACCAGGTTGTGGTGAACAGGAACAGGCGTGAAAATGCTTTGTAAACTGTGAAGCACTATGCAACTATAAATTGTTAAAGAAACTACACATGATTTTGCTAAGAGTTGACAGCGTTGACTCTGCCCCCCAATTTACAGCATTGCTCCTTCATTCTCTGTATTCAGTAAAGGCACAGACACCATCATGAACCCCTAAAAGGCATCTGCACTTTACCACCAAGAGCCAGGTTAAAACAGCTCTCCCTTGGGCAGGTATTTGACGTCATCAAAAATTCACTGGTCACAGCAGCTGGTGAATCCATGGTCCCCTGTCATTTGTACCTTCATTCAGAAAGATAACTAAACCTGGGAAAACTGGTCCCAAGGGCGGTCAAGCGAAATACAACCGACGCCCAGCTGTTTGAACCAATCAAGAAAATAAAGGACGGGGGAGGGAGGGGGAGATCAGAGTCATCTTAGATGAGACTTTAGAGACCATCATTATCATAATAGCCACCACGGACGGAGAATTTACTAAGCTAGGTCCTGTGCCTTAAAGAATTATTTCCAACCTTAATGAGAATGCTCAAGGCAGGTATTATTGTTCTCATTTTACAGATAAGGCTGAAAGGTTAAGAAACATGCTCAAAAATATGCATGGGGAACTGATAATCTGCTTTTTCTCCTTCAGCGATAAGCAAGTGAAACCTCAAGGCCAGTGTTGCGCTCTGCCAAGGATGTGGCTGAAATGCTGCGTTTGAGGTCGACCCTGGAGCCAAGGGCCCCCAGAATGGGGACTTTATACCAGAGGTGGGGCTTTCATGGTCAGAACAGAAAGTAACTTGGGCTTTTTGTGGGAATGGGAAGCAGAGGCCAATTCCCTGGGTTGGCGAAGGTTCTTCTTGCTACACAGTCCAGGGTCTGTACTCTTTACAAAGAGCTGAGAACAATTGTTTCTGGGCTGGGAGCTTGGCTGCTCAATGATTAATGAGAATCTAATATCACTTTTGTTTGGACCCCAAGCTAAAAGAGGAAAGAGGCAATACCTGTGCCTCTCCTGTGCCCCAAATTCTCCAGAGGTTACCTACTGCCTACAGGCCAAGGTCGGAATGCCTTGGCTGGTGTTCAAGGCATTTCTGGTCAGGTCCCAAGCAATGATTTCAACATTTTCTGATATCAAACCTCTGTCCTAGCCAGGCATTCTCAGCCTCACCCAATGGGCAGTGCGCATTTCTCTTCCAGCAACTCTCCCAACAGGCAATGCCCCTCACTGGTCTCAGCAGAGCTAACCCCACCCAGCCTTGAGGACCCGGCCTGGGGCCTCATTCTTCTTCTGCGCCCTGTAGCCCATTTCTTCGCAGACCCCTGCAGCCCTTGGAGTTGTGGCCTTCTGAATGGAGCCTGCATTGATAGCTGTTAGGTGGCCTGTATGTCTCTGGATCCCTCACCTACATGCTAAGGGCCCGAGGAGCAGGGAGACCACATGTTACGTTTCTGTGTCCTTTACACATACTTGCTACAGAAATGACAGGAATTAAATAAATGCTGTTGAATTAAAGAGGGGATGGATGGAAGGAGGTGGCAGTGTCAGAAGTGGACCAGGTCTCTAGAGACAGAGGTCCCTAGACCCCAGAAGCTGGTCCTCATAGACCAGGCTTTGGAAAGAATCTCAGATCAGGGACAGAAGGAAGCCCAGAGGTGATCTGGTTGGGCAGCCATTGGACTAGAACCTCAGGTTCCCTGTCCCTCCCACCCCACCCCCCACCCCCACAGCCTGGACAGGTGACTCTGGTTTTGCTAAGACACCTCGAGGAAAGGGCCTGGCTGCTGCTCAGTTTTCCCCCTCCCCACCCCCACAGATGCACGGGGGACTTTTTGGAAGGGCTATTTTGAATAGCTGCCCAGAGAAAATAAGCACTCCCAGGATCCACATAGGAAATGGTGGTTCAGCCTCAGCACTGCACACCCAGGGGCAGGTGTGTGTCCTCAGATGAAGGTGGGAGCCAGTGAGGCCCTTCTCCCCAGGCCCCAGCCACGGGAACAGCACTCAGTTTGAGACCAGTCTCCTGCCATGGGAAGGAATGACTCTCACCTACCGTCTGCCCCCATCCCACCGTCCCCACAGAATGCCAAAGGCCTGGCAGGGCCAGGAGCCTACCTGCCTTCTCCAAAGAGATGGTTACTTCAGAACAGAACTCTGGGGAAGATTCACCCAATTCTGTACCAGATGAACTGAAATTCCAGTACCTTCTCTGCTCTAACATACAGGCAGACCTAGACTCCCCTTTCCCCTGACACACAGACACACCCCAACCCAGCTCTTTTCCTCTGAAGCTCAGGGGGGCCCCCACGAAGCACAGGCCATCTCCAGCCTCACACACCGGTCCTCAAAGGTGGTAAGGCTGCGGTGTGGGTCTAAAGCCAGGGTTAGGGTGGTAGTAATCTCAAGGGCACCCTTAAATCTTCATTCAGAGTGGGAGCCAATCGGGACCCTTAGGCAGACCTGCCCCAGGTTTCTCACTGCTCCCAGAGAACCCCTCCCCCCTTCAGAGCACCCCCAAATCACAACCCACTACCCCCACCCTACCCCCAAGGCTGCTCCTAAATCAATTAATGAACAACAATGTATTCCTTTCCTACTGTGCCCCTGGAGAAATGGAGGGCTGCTGTAGGGGAGGAATCACCCCCTCCAGGAAATCAGATGCTTAAGAGGCAATGCTGTCTGCAGTTCCCCAGGCCAAGTCAGTTGAGGTCTACAAGTGGTAAATCTAGAACACCCCTCCAAGGATTCTATGCCAAGGATTCCATGCCTACCCTTTCCCCACCGCCTTTCTAGGATAGTTAAAACCCTGGCTTCTCCTCACAGCCCTTCCAGGCCACCCACCTGTGCCCCCTGCCCGCTGGCTCAGTCCAAAAGCCTTTCCATAAATCTCAAATATGTGTATGAGCAGGGGGCTCTGGAGGAGATAGGACGAGCCCCCCTCCCGCAGCCCTGCCCTCCCTCCACCCGGCGGGTTTCCCAGCGTGGGAGGCGACCTCAACAGCCCTCTCTCCCTGGAGTCTAACGAGCTCTCCGGGGCAGCCCTGGCGGCAGCGCGGCGGGAAACCGGGAGCCCCATCCTTGTCCGCCAGCCGCCTCCAGAATCCTGGCCCCGTTCCCTCCTCCAGCACGCCTGGAGTTGGGGCCAACAGGCAGGATCAACAATCCAGAAACTTTCAATGGATCAAGCCGACTGGGAGGGAGAGAAGGACGAGGGTAAGGGGGAGGGACGGGGACGCGGACCGGGGAGGCTCCAGGGCTGAGCCCTTGCTCTTCACTTACCATCTTGCTCACATCCATGACCAAGGCTGCAGGGCACCCCCCACCCCTGGAGATCCCGCGTCCCCCAAATGCTGCTCCCGGCTAATTCAGCCCCGATGGTGCCATGCTGCGGGGAGGGCGGCCGGCAGGGCCCCCGCGGACCGGGGAAGGCGGCGGCGGCGGCGGCAGGACCGAGGCTGGTCCGGAGAAAGGAAAGGGAGGGGGAGGGGAAGCGGGGAGGGGGAGGGGGCCGAGCGCCGAGCCGCAGCGCGCACCGCGGGCGGGGGAGGCGCGGCCCCGCGGACCGACCGGCGCGGCGGAGCCCCCCAGGGCCGGGGAATCCCGAAATCAGCTGGAGGTGCCCGGGCCGCCGCGGCCGTGGCGGTGGCGGTGGTGGCGGTGCGGGGGCGCCGAGCGGGGTGGGATCAATGGACGGATTCCCGGGGCTGGAGCCTGCGGCCCGGGCGCGCGGCGAGGGTGTGATTTGAATAACAAAAGGTCGCTTCTCCCCGAGGCCCAGCGGCCGGGATCGCTGAGCCCGCAGCGAGGCCGCCGGGCCGCCAGGAAGTGTGAGTGTGAGTGAATGTGTGCCAATGTGTGCGCGCGTGTGCGCGTTTTGGTGGTGGGATCCGTGGGGCTCAGGAAGTGAGCGGGGGAGGCGGCTGAAAAGGAGGGGAGAGCTGGGGGGCGCACCGAGCCGACATTCCAGTGGGGGCAGGGGGTCCGCTCGGCCCCTCCCCACTTGGCTCCACTGGACAAAGGCGGAATTCAGACCCGGTTGTTAGCCTCCTGAGGCTAATCCGGAGGGGACGCCTAGATGAGTCTGGGGTCTGCAAACAGGCGAATAGGAGGAAGTGGTACAGGTATCCCTGTAAGGCTCCGAGGCCCCCCGCAAGTGACCCAGAGCCAGCCCCGCCTGCAGGGAGAGAAACTGGCCTCTAAATGATGTCTGCCCTGAGCTCAGAGCTCCTTTCTCTCAAGCCAGAATCCCTTTCTTGTCTGCCTAAGAGAAACGGGAAACTGCCTCCTCGCTGCAGGAGATGGGGCTGGCCGTGGCAAAGGGCTCCTGGCAAATGCTCTTTTAGGCACAGTCTTCAGAAAAAGGCTAGAAGCCCAAGCCTGTAGTTTCTACACAGGCTGCCTCACATCCTCCGATGAGCAGAGAGATCTCCTGCAGGGCGGAGTCAGCAGGGACTTAAGCCCATTTACACCAACCCTGAAGGGGGGTGATTTGCCCCAGGGCACACACCAGGCAGGGAATGGAGGCAGAAGAAACCTCACTAAGGACAGTGCAGCCCAAGACCAAAAGAGCTTCCCATACCACCCAGAGCATCCAGAAATCCTTTCTAATGAACAAGTGAGGGGACCCCTCCACAACTGTGGCCCCCTGACCCACACCGAGCAGCCGGACTATGCGACACTGGTAAGCTCCCCGTCCTGGCCCCGGGGCCTGCTGGGCTGACTGGGAGGGCCCCCTCCTCTCCAAATCTGACTTCTCAATCTATGAAACAGGGGCTGTTTCAATGCCTGCTTTCTAGGGAGATGTGAAAACACCATGATATAAAAAATGGTATCAGTAAGGTGTAAAAGCAGAAGTACAGGAGGGGAAGGGGTCATGGTGGTTATTTTTATTTCCCAGCTCTGGAGCCCAGTCCAAGGTCCCTCAGCTTCAGGAAAGGGCTCTCTAGGCCCATGTCTCTGTCTAACCCTGAGTCTGGACTGCACACTGACTCTCCCGCCCCATCCCTGGGCTGCCCACCTCTTCCGGCGCTGTGTCCCAGCCAGGAAGTCAGGAGGGCTGCTCTGGTGGGTTCTGGCATTCTGGGCTCCCACAGATCCTTCTACTGACTCATGTCCACGAGAGTGAACCCAAACTCGAGGCAAAGCAGGAGGGAAGCACGCCACGGCTTCCTCATTCTCCAGCACAGAAACCCAAGGGGAATCAGGGCCAGGTGCACCAGCCAGAGTCACCCAATGCAGAAATGAGTTTTGGAGTATCTGCTGCTTGATTAAATGGATAACCATCTTTAAGAAAAAAAAAAAAAAAAAGATTTTATGTTTAAAAAATATGATGAACCCTTAGATCTGGGGTTGATTAGGTTCTCCCAGAAGATCTTGACATCTTAGCTGACCAAGCCCGTTTTCTCATTGCTAAAGGGTCAGTGGATAAGGGTCAAATTAAAGAACTTTCCCAAACCTTATCTGTAGTAGGCTGAATGAGCACCCCCCCCACCCCTGCCCAGATATCAGGTCCTAGTCTCTGGAACCTGTAAATATTACCACATGGCAAAGACTTTGCAAATCTGATTAAGCCAAGGATTCTGAGATGGGAAGAGAATCCTGGACTATCTGGATGAAACTTTGCTGCAGTCCCGCACATCCTTATAAGGAGATTCGACACACAGAAGAGGCAGGGATTAGAGGGATGCAGCCACAAGCTCAGATATGCTGTCAGCTACTAGAAGCTCCAACATGTGGGCAAGGAGCCAATTTTCTCCCAGAGCCTGTGGAAGGAGTGTGGCCCTGTCAACACCGTTTTTTCAGCCCAGCGATACTGATTTCAGACTTCCGGCCTCCAGAATTGTTGAGAGAATAAATTTCTCTTGTTTGCACTACTGAGGTTATGATAATTTGTTACAGCAGACACCGGGAAACTAACATAGTGCACAAAAGTCAGTGAGGGCCGGTGTCACAGCTCCAGACAGGTGCCTGCATCAGGGCTGCCCTCTCCGTTTGGACTTCCTTGCCAGGGAGCTGCTTGAGTGATGGGGGAAGGAGAGGCCAACAGGAGCCAGGAGTAGGTTTGTCCCTTTCCTGCTCCATTTAAGGGGGACGCCCTGGGAAGTGAGCAAGTACCTACAGGTAAGCATGTGTACGCATGGACACACATGTGCACACAACACAAAAACACAGGGAAGGAGTAAACAGCTTCTTGAAATTGCTTGGGCATCTCTGCTTTGGCTAAGCCATCACCTGCTAGGCCTACCCAGCACATCAGTATCTTTGGGTCCCTGCCTTTCCTGCCATTCCTCTTGGGGAGACAGGATCAGACTTCAAGAAGAGGCAAAAAGAAGAGGCCTTCACATTCCCTCTTTTACTATAGTTGTGCCATGAGGCATCTCGTGGTCCCAGGTCATTAATGAAAGACATTTCTAGCCGCCTGCTGCAGAGAGAAGCAATTGGAAACACACATGATTGCTGTGTGGCTGGGAGCCACCAGCTCAGGCTGGGGGAGTCTCTTCTGAATAAATTGGACAGAATGAGAAAAAGTGGGTCCAGAAATAAGATGCTCTTGCCCCCAGGCTGCTACTCTGTCCTTTCTTCACCAGCTCCAGGCCATTACATTCAACTGTCTACTGGATGTCACCACCTGGGGGGCTTCAGTCTCACAAGCATCTCATACTTACGGAGTCCAAAGATGAAATTTTCTTTTCCCTCTGCTTTCACAATCGGCTTCTCCTGTTTTCTGTCTCAACTCATGGTTCTACATCCACTTAGTTCATCAGGCTGGAAATGTCAAAGTCAGCCTTCATTCTTCCATTGACAATCCCCAATCTCACCTTATCTAATCAATCAGTTCCTGTGCCTATGAAATTCTTTTTTGCAAACAGATTCCAACCTGTGTCTTCCCTCCCACTACCAATTGCTCCTGTACTGGGTGAAGACATTCAACCACAGCCTCCTAACTGGCCTCTCTGCCTCCAGTCTCTACCTGTCCAGTTCATCTTCCACACTTCTAATTGTGATTCACTATTGGCTGATCCCAAATGGAAAAAAAAAAAAAGCAAAAACAAAAACAAAAACAAAGCAAAACAAAAAACCCTTCCATAGTTCACCTGGCATTTAAGGTCCTCACAAATCTGGCCTTATCTCCCACCATTCTAGCCACCTTGTCCCATCCTCTCCTGTCCACCCCATCAATGAGGTCCTGGCTCATCTCAGGATGCTCCTGGAATGCCCTTCCTACCTCCTCAACTTGGAAGATTCTTTCCCACCTTTCAGGATCCATCTCAATTGTCACTTTCTCTGTGAAGTCATCCTTGACCCATCCAGACAGAGAGAGCCACTCAAAGTCCCTTCCTGCAGGGGACAGCCTCTGGGTATAGCTGGCATCAACCTAGGATGGGATGGTCCTTGCCCTGGGCTCTCCCTTCTCACAGGTGAGTTCCCTCGGGCAGAGGCTGGGCCTTACTGGCTTTGCATTCTGTGTGCCCTGCCCCATACTTTCTTACCTGCCCCAGAGTTCTCTTCAACTCAAATCGCACACCTACATCACTGCTCCACATTTAACTTCAACTAAGAAACTAAGGAAGGGACCCAGAAGGCCTGTACAGAAGGTGAAGAGGATGTGTCCTGGTGGAGGGTGACACCTACTGGAGAACCATGGTTCTGCAGCCTAGCCCTACAAATACCACACTGAATATCCAGGCTGACAGGCAGCAGATTCCATTAATTAACCAGTAATGAGGTTTAAAGTAAACAACACTCCCCAAGAAAGGGCCTTATGTATGCGTTACTATGATACCTGCTGCCACTAACAATAGGCATATGCAGAAGGCTGTAAAGTTATTTTTAAACATTTAATGGGGGGGGGGAGTAATTAGCTTTATTTATTTTTATTTTTAATAGAGGTACTGAGGATTGAACCCAGGATCTCGTGCATACTAACCAACATCACCACTGAGCTATATCCTCCCGGACTCTGTTTATAAAATGCCTTTTTGTCCATATCTCATTCAACTCTGGTAAGGCAGATAGAATGGGTATTATTACAACGCCTATTTTGCTGGTAAGATGTCATAGAAGAAAGAAACCTGGAAAAGGCACTGAGATGGGGAGGGGAGGTCTAAAGTTTTTTAGCTTTGCCTAAAGTGTTTTAATATTTCCTAAGAAGAACGTCATGACATGTTTTTACTTGCATAATAATGGTGGCCATGAAAGAAGAAAGAAAGTGTAGGTTCCGGAGTGAGACAGAGCTCACGTTGAAACCTGGCTCCATTACTTTCTAGATCTGGGGAAATTCCTTAACCTCTCTGAATTTGTTTTCTTATCTGAAAAGGAGGGTTAATAAATATATACCTCCCAGGGTTGAGGTGAGAGTTAAACAAACCAACGCATGTAAATCACACAGCACAGAGGAAGACTGGCCCCAGGCTTGGCTTAACACCCCCATCTTTCCATTAACTTGATGGCTAGTTCCTGAAAAGTTCTAGGTAATTTTTTCTTAAAAAGCTTAATTCATAAGAAAAAAGGATAAACAGCCAATGAAAATGACAGTCATTCTGATTTAAATGACAATAAATAAATAGGTTTTTAGGGAGGAAAAATACTGAACTACAGCCACTGACCATAACCAGCTGTGCAGCAGAAGACACAAACCAACAGCCACCAGCTGAGTAGTTCCTAATCTTACTGTGGGGTTGCGTCTGCAAACAGAGCCTTAGCCAAGGTGACCGAGATCCCGGCACAGCCTGTGCTCCTGGTGGCTCCATCCTGGAGTATTTCTACCCAGCTTTCTTTGGACAGAAAGTGGCGTTTTTTTAAGGACTCACTTCGACTCCAGTGGGAAAAGCCTTCCACTGCCGCTCTCTGCAGGGGGCATGATGACACTTAAAAGTTGAAAAAGGAAAAACCCTCAAGGAACACAAGAGTTCCAAGACCTAGAGTGGACCTCAGAATACCCAGAGGGCACAGTATTGCGAGGCAAGTGGGAAGGTGGGTGCTGCTGGTGGGGGAGGGGACACTGTGTTATGCTGTGAATAAATAACAGCCACTGATAATGTTTTTTTGAGGTCTTTCCATGTGCCAGGCACTATGACAAGCACTTTACAAGCATTATTTCTTTTCTTTTTTTTTAAATTGATGTATAGTCAGTTTACACTGTTGTGTCAATTTCTGGTGTATGGCATGTTTCAGTCATACATATACATACACAAATTCCTTTTCATATTCTTTTTTACCATAAGTTACTACAAGATATTGAATATAGTTCCCTGTGCCATACAGGAGAAACTTGTTTATTTTATATATAATAGTTAGTATCTGCCAATCTTGAACTCCCAATTTATCCCTTCCCACCCTCTTTCCCCCACTCTGGTAACCATAAGTTTGTTTTCTATGTCTGTGAGTCGGTTTCTGTTTTGTAAACAAGTTCATTTGTGTCTTTTTATTTTTAGATTCCACATATGAGTGATGTCATATGGTATTTTTCTTTCTCTTTCTGGCTTACTTCACTTAGAATGATCTCCAGGTCCATCCATATTGCTGCAAATGGCATTATTTTATTCTTTTTTATGGCTGAGTAGTATTCCATTGTATAAATATACTACAACTTTTTTATCCAGTGATCTGTTGAGGGACATTTAGGTTGTTTCCATGTCTTGGCTACTGTAAATAGTGCTGCTGTGAACACTGGGGTGCACGTATCTTTTCAAATTAGCATTCCTTCTGGATATGTGCCCAGGAGTGGGATTGCTGGATCATATGGTAAGTCTATTTTTAGTTTTTGGAGGAATCTCCATACTGTTTCCCATAGCGGCTGCATCAAACTGCATTCCCACCAGCAGTGTAGGAGAGTTCCCTTTTCTCCACAGCCTCTCCAGCATTTATCATTTGTGGATTTTTGAATGATGGCCATTCTGACTGGTATGAAGTGATACCTCGTTGTAGTTCTAATTTGCATTTCTCTGATAATTGGCCATATTGAGCATTTTCTTTTGTGCCTATTGGCCATCTGTATGTCTTCACTGGAGAATTGCTTGTTTAAGTCTTCTGCCCACTTTTGGATTAGGTTGGAGTTTTTTTTTTTTTTGTTATTTGTTGTATGAGTACAAGTATTATTTCTTTTAGTTCCCCCAACAACCCTGTATACTAAGTGTTACTATTATTATCCTTATTTTACAGATAAGGAAGGAGGCCCAGAGAGGCTAAGTGCCTTTCCAGGGCCCCACTGCATTCGGCTGCCTTCCTCTCCTTCTGCTGAGTGATTTGTATAAATCCCCAGTGCTGGGTACCAAGCACCTGTGATTCAAATGCAGGGCCTGTTAGCTGCTCTTGGACTTCAATCCTCATTCCCTCTCCCTGTGTACTGCTGTATTATAGGCTTATCTGCTGTGGATATGCAAGGATGGGGCCTAAGAAATGACCCCTTAAGTAGTTGAAACATTTCTCCTGAATACAGTTTTCATCATTAACACACTCAACAGGCCTATATCTTTGAGGTACCTGGCATTGTCCCAAATTCTGAAACTGATGTTAAAATAAATATTGACTATAACACACCAGATAGAGAGAAAATGATTGTAGCTTAGGTGGGAAGCTGTAATCAATGAATGAGATGTGCGAGCATAACCGAGAAAATCCCTCAGCCACTGGGGAATGACAGGAAGTAAAAGATAAGCAGAGAGTGCAGGAGGGAGACCCCAGAGTTAAGAAAGTGCTAGAAAAGAGACTGAACTGCTAAGTAGGGACCAAAATTCCCAGCCCTCCTCACCTAGACCAGCCGCAGGTGTCTTGATATTCACAAGAGGCCCAAACAGGAGCCTGGGTGGTAATCTCCATAAATCTCCCTTTTGGGCACCAAGCAGGCAATGCCACCAAATCTGCACAAAGGCTTTGGTCTGGCCTCTGAACACCCGCTTGATAAAGACTTAGCTACTGAAGGGCCACATTGTCGAGCCTGCATTAAAGCTAACAGACATCTGAGTGGTCTGCCTGTTACAGGGTCCATAGGAGCAAGGAACTCACCTGCAAAGTGCCAGGCACCAGACCAGATGCTCTGCTTACGTTGTCCTGTCTAATCCCCCCAGCTCACAGCTCTACAGACATGGATGCTGAGCTATGGAGAGGCTCTTGCCTTCCCAAGGTCCCACAGATGTGACTATGACTGGCTGCCCGCCTGCAAATTCCCTGCTTTCCACACCCCACCTTCCCAGGGTAACTAGGGCACAGCCGGGTCTCAGATCACTGTCCATTGCCAGTCTGTCAGCCTTCCAGGAGTGAGGCCATGGGAGCCCCTCCATCAGCTGGGATGTGTCTGCCCCTGCTGGGACAGCTGGAGATGTCAGAGCCGCCTCTGGGGGCCCGCAGGAGCTGCAGCATAAATGAGTAATGAGAAGCCTGAAGTGCCACTTAGAGTCAGGAAAGGTCAAGGGCTCTGCTATCATCAGGCCCCTCTGGGACCAAGGGCATTCCAGGGTCATAGGAGCCCAGGAGTGCAGCCCTTGGCAACGCACCCTCCCAGTCAGGGAAAGGACTTCGGAGGAGGAAGGGCTAGCAGTCTGGGGTGCCCCTCTCACTCTGGCACTAAGTGTGCACGAGCCTGTGTACCTGAGCCCTGGTTTTAGCATCCGCAGACCTCCAGATCTAGAATTCTGTTTCCAGCCCTGCCTACCAGTGGCTCCCTTTGGGGCTTCAGTTGCTAAAGCATCCTGGAAATGTGCTTCCCTTCACAGGAAGGGAGACACGTAAAGGGGATGAGCGGGCAGACAACTGTTTCAAATCGACAAAACCAGAAGTTCTCAGGCAATTCACACTTGTATCAAGTGTGGCGAGTGGAACAGGCCAAGTGCATCTGCGCCAGAAGCGGAGTCACCTCACCAAGCAGGTACATGGGGGGAGAGAGGGGGTTCTGTTGTCTACAGTCTCACGTGTAGGCAACAGAAAGCCAGACAGCCCACTGTGGGGGAACAGCCAAACACAGACTCACGAGGTAAGGTGGGGCTGAGTGCCTCTTGGCTTTCAGACCTTGGGCCAAGGCCGGCTGGAGTACCTGGTGAGGGTCGTGGGGAGTCAAGCCAGGGAGAGCGGGCCGAGTGATGGCTCCCATGGCCCCTCCAGCCGGTAGATTCTCTTATGCCCCTACTGTGAGTTTGAGGCCAGCAGCCCGGGAGTCTCCAGGGAGGAGCCAGTTTGGAAGCAGTGGGTGGTCAGGGGCTGCAGTGGGGAGCCAGGAGCCTAAACTGGGGCCTGGGTTCAAGAAGGAAGCAATGAGAGACAGGCTGCAGGGATGAAGGCGGGGCCGAGGAAGAGCTGACCCAGGGGACTGGGAGCACGTGGTACTGTTAAGAGGAATCAGGAGGAATTAGGACAAGCGCCCTGCTTTCCTGGGCTTCGCGGGGAGGAGCGTGGACCTCACGCCGTTAAGTCCGCCCTGCTGGTTGGCCATGTTCTGAGGGTGGGCCACTGCAGCTTGGGCAGGTGGGGCACCGAGATACAGATTTAGGGGTCCCCTGGGAGTCAAGGGAGCCAGGAGGGCCATCTGGGAGGCTTGCTTGGTCCTCGGGATGAGAACCCAACTCAGGCCAGGTGAAGGCGGTAAAGCTCTCAGAGGTTGGGCCATTTGCTGGCTACGGGCTAAGGGGAACTTTCTGTTTTTAACCCCTGTGGGACGGTAAGTACAACTTTCAAACTGATCCTTTCCCTTCAACATTTATAAGGGACTCTTTTTTTTTTAAATTGAAGTAGAGTTGATTTACAGTGCTGTGTTAGTTTCTGGTGTACAGCATAGTAATTCAGTTATATATTCTTTTTCATTATAGGTTATTACAAGATGTTGAATGCAGTCCCTTGTGCAAAACAGTAGGGCCTTGTTGTTTATCTGTTTTATTTATAGTAGTTTGTATCTGCTAATCCCAAATTCCTAATTTGTCTGCCTCCCCTTACTGCTTTGGTAACCATAGTTTGTTTTCTATGTCTGTGAGTCTCTGTTTTGTAAATAAGTTCATTTGTATCATTTTTTAAGATTCCACACACAAGTGATATCATATGATATTTGTCTTTCTCTGTCTAACTTACTTCACTGAGCATGATAAACTCTATGATCCAGCAATCCCACTCCTGGGTATATATATCTGAAGAAAACTCTAATTCGAAAAGATATATGCACCCTGATGTCCATGGCAGCTCTATTTACAATAGCCAAGACATAGAAGCAACCTAAATGTCCATCAACAGATGGTTGGATAAAGAAGATATGGTGTATACATACAATGGAATACTACTCAGCCATAAAGAAGAATAAAATACTGCCATTTGCAACAATGTGGATGAATGTAGAGATTATAATGCATTCTTTTTAATAAGGTCATCGAAAAGCACTTTTCAAATGCTTCTAGTCCTCGGAGTATGACCTACGTCGTCATCATCATCATCATCATCATCATCATCATCATCATCACCATCACCATCACCACCAACAAGCAGCACAGTAGCCAACGTTACTGACCAAGCCCCTGTTATGTAAGATACGACACCTGGTGTGGCAATGCCCACCTCTGAATCTGAGAAATCAGAAGTTGAGAAGCAAGGCAGAGGGTGGAGGAAAACAGAGGCTGTTATTGCCAGCGTGGCTCTGCACCCCAGCTGCACAATGCACAATTAAATCACCTGGGAAGCTGGGGCTCCCCCCAGGGATGCTGATATAACTGGCCTGGGGATAGAGCCTGGGCAGCAGCGTTTTAAAGCTCCCACAGGATGTGCTGATGTGCTGCCACGACTGGGCACAACTGAACCAACCAATCACCATAGCTGGGGCTCAGGAAGCCCCAGCCCTGTCCTGGCTGAAGCCGAGGGGTGTGGGAGACTAGGAGGTGGGGCATTTCCCTTAGCACTTCCTCTACACTGGGAATTTCCCAGCTTCCACCTGGAATTTTCCACCCCTTTGCCAAGGCTCAGTGTAAGCCAGGACCTCTGAATCCTTTGCCCTTGGTAGATTTCTTTTCCCTCTTTACATTGCCATTCCGTCCCCCCACCCCTGCCATATTCAACATGGGCGTCCCTTTCCACATATTTGAAATCACAGGGGAAAGGCACCCCAAGCATGGCTGAGTGATATGAAAATGCCCAGCACACCCCCAGAACCCGTATCTATTCTGCAAGAAAGACCCCGCCGAGGAAGAAGAGTGGCCTGCTCTCAGGAGGCCGCTTTTAGCTGGCGGGTTCTGGGCAGCAAAGATCTGCTGGATTTCTAAATCCTCTCTGGATGGCTGTGGGTGGCTGGCAGGGGTAAGGGGCCTGTGAGAGGCACAGAGACAGATGGGAGCCCCGCAGCCAAGTCCCTGAGTCAGCAGACGGCCTGGAAACCTCGTTGCTCTGCTCCTGCCTGCCTGGCTCCTCCCTGGAGGCAGGAATTTGGGGCTCCCTCAAATGGCCCAGCCCAGAAGCTGGCAGCCTCTCACCTAGAGGGGTTTTTCCACTGCCCCTCCCTGAGAGGACCAGTCCAGGAATCTGTCTCTGCCCAGTTATCTAATAAGCAAAGACCTGTCCCGGAAGCATGGACCACGGCAGGAGGTATCAGCTCAGAGACGTACGTAGTGACCAAGTGCTGGAATTTCCACGCTGGAGAAGGCAGCTGCCGGGCTAATTCCATGTTATTACAGCCTTACAGGAAGCCAGCCTGGCCCAGCTGTCAGCCAGCAGCAGTTTATGGGCCTTGGGGGCATGGGGAGGGAGAGGAGAGGAGAGAAAGGAAAACACAGCCCTCTCCCCCCAAAAAAATTGATCCGGAGCTATTTTTAGGTGCTTATTCATCCCACACATTCCTTTTTAAAAGCCAGGACATGGGCTCTGTACAAAAGCCATTTAGCAGAAGGCGGCTGGCACAGGCGAGGGGGTGGGGACACCTGTGAGCTCAAGGCCTGTGTGACAAGAAGGGGCGGTAAGAGGGTCTTCAAGGACCCCCTACACAGTTAAAATGCCCCAGGATTCTTAAGGCACAGTAGGGAGGCTGGATGAAGAGAAGCTTTTAAATCTGAATTCCCAGGTTCAAGTCTGACCTCCAGCTTTCTCTTGTCACATGGTCTTAGGCAAGTCACTCAACCTCTCTGTGCCTCAATTTCCCCAACTATGAAACGAGGCTAGTTAATGTAGGTAAAACACAGAAAACTGCCTGGTATGCCTAGTGTTATGTAGGAGTTAGCCATCATTTCTATTATAGCACCATACATCTATTCATTATTGCTGTCAGTAATAATAATCATTAAAATAGTACATTGGAGTGGGATGGAGTATGTAGCCACAGAAGGACTAAAGTGAAAAAGGTAAAGTTACAGAAAGTTGTAGTCACGACCCAACGCCTGCCAAGGATGGGTGTGGAAGAGGCTTTGCCTCCATTAAGGCGTCATTGGCAATACTGAGTTTCTCCTCCTGTAGGTAGGGTGATACCAACTCTTGAGGGGCTGGAGGGGTTCATGCAAATGGATACCCACAGCACAGCTCCCAGGGGGTGCTCGGTAATGCTAGTTGACTCCAATATCACCTATCCTGCTGTGATAGCTAATTCTTTGTATCAACTTGACCCTGTGTGTCACAGGGTGCCCAGGTATCTGGCTAACTACTATTTCTGGGTGTGCTGGTGAAGGTGCTTCTGGAAGAGATTAACATTTGAATCAGTGGACTGAGTACAGCAGGTGGCCCTCCCCCATGTGGGTGGGCACCATCCAAGGCTGAGGACTTGAATGGAACAAAAAGGCAGAGGAAGGGAGATTTCTGTTCCTTTTCTGCCTGATTAGCTGGGCCATCGGCCTGGTACTTATACCACTGGCTCCCCTGGTTCTCAGACCTTTGGACTTGAACTGGATTACACCGGTGGCTTTCCTGGGGTCTTTAGCTTGCAGGTGGCAGTGTGAGCCAATACCCTAATCAATCAATCAATCAATCTGTGTATGTGTGTATGTATGTGTGTCTGTTCTGTTTCTCTGGCTGCCCACTCAATCAGACCCCCATCTGGCCTCTCTCTGACAGCCGTCACTCTTATTTGCACCAGCCACCCTTCACCCACCCCGTCCCCCACACCCGCCTGCCTCCCTGGCTGTTCCTGCTGCCCTCGACACCCCCTACACATTAACCCTGCCCTTACTGATGTCTCCCTTCTAGTTCTGTCCAGTAAACCTCTATTGAGTGTCTACTGTCTGCAAAGCACTGGGCTTTAATGCCTTGACTACTGAGACAAAGCCAGGGTCTCAGCCTGCAGATGGTTTCAAGCCAATGTGGGGGTTACCTGCATAAGAAGAAGGGCAGGTGCCCAGGGAGCACCAAGCAGGGGCTGGAGGCTGGTGGGGGAAGGAGCAGGAGGCCAGGGACATCTCCCTGCAGGAAGTGACAGACAAAGGTGTTCCAAGCAGGAGTGTGCATGCGCAGGGGTGGGAGATTCAGCAGGGACCCTGCAGGGGAGGTGCCAGGAGAGGAGCCAAATTCCTGCCACCCTCGCTTTGGCCCCTGGTCACAGTGTCCTGCGGCTCACTCTTTCCATGCCTGTTTACCTCCCTCAGGGCTGCTCTGTCCTCCCTGGAGTCCTCCTAGGCCAACGGGGGAGTGGTCTCCTCACCTCCGGATTCCCCAGCTACCACCTCAGGGATCATTCAGAAACAGGCAGGTCACCCCCTCCTTAAAAATCCCAAGAGCTCCCCACCCTTGGCTTTCAAGGGGGAATCCCAAAGGCCTTCCTCTGGCTCACCATCCCCACCAACCTCATTCCACTCACTCCTGCCACGGGGCCTTTGCATGAGCCAGCCCCCTCCCTACAAGGCCACCTCCGTTCCTGTCTTTGTTTCACCTATTCTGTGAAGTCTTCCCAGGCAGGGATAGTCACCACACAGCACTTTTTGTCCATCTCTAGCTCTGTGGGATTACTTGGGCTGGCTGGCCCTTTGAGGACAGGAACCCAGCCTCATTCCAAGTCTAGCTCAGGGCAAGTGGCTCTTCCAAACTTCAGGCGAGACCTTGAAGCATATGTGCAGGAAGGATTCTGCCATTACTAAATATACTGACATCACTGGGGGTGACAGTCTCTTTTATAAATGATGATAATATGAAGACAAAGCTTGATTCATGTTCTAGAGAAAATACTGGTAAATAACATATGTGTGTGTGTGTGTATGTGTATATATATATATATATATATATATATATATATATATATGTATATGTATATGTATATATGTGTGTGTATATATATATATGTCAATTGCATTCACTGGAATACATGAGTAATAAAGATCTGGGAAGAAACAAAATGTGACCTCATTAGGCTGAGGACCTCCTGCTCCTCCTATGGGTTGGGGTCACCTCTGCTCTGAGAATCCCACGGGCAACCAAACACTCGATAAGGCTGTTGCCCACAACTGTCAGACCCCCTACACACACACACATCAAGCCTTCCAAACACGCTAGCAGTGCAATCTAAGGCGCATACTCTCTGTAAGCCACAGTTTCTCTGTCTACAAAATGGGTATAAAAATCATTGCTCTTAAAAGAGGTTGCTATGAGGATCAAGTGAAAAATAACACATGTGAAAGTACTTGGGAAACTATGCATGCCCATAAAATTTTCCGAGCTCCAAAAAAGTCCCTTTCTTGCTAAGTTTATGAATAAATCATAAAATCTGTCCTTGTGGGGATAACAGGTTTTATTACCTAGAGTCTCTTGCCAGTTCTCGCCCCATCAACCTCGCTGCTCCTCCCTTTGCCTGACTCCTAGGATCTGACTCAACTAGTGTGCTGGTAAGAGCGAGGATTCTGACTCTATCATGCAGAATTGCATGACCTTGACCGGGGCCCTTACTTCCTCTGAGCCTGTTTTCCGGAGATGAGATGGGGTGGGAGAGGTCATTTGATGAGATGATTGATATCCAGTGCATGGGATGTGTGCTCAGTGTTCATGAGCCCTTGGGCCACTTCTGAGGGTTCCTGACAGCCAGGGCTCAGGGACCAAACCAGACAAGCAGACCTCTGTCTCCCAGTGGGGCCAAAATGGGACCAAGGTGACACTGGCACCATTCCCAGTCAGATCTGGTGTTACAGACAGTCTCCGCACCCCACCCCCAAACTCCTGCAGGAAGAGGTGTGCAGGCCACCACTCTCTCATTTTTCCCAGGAGAGGCGGTGGAGGGGAGTATCTAGAACCTTTTCTCTCTTCTCCCTTCACACATGAAACCCCAGAAGTTTCCCCTCATGGTGCTTCAAGCTGCTTGACTTACTATGTACCAGGTCAATTCTTTGTTCTACGTTTTCAAATCCATTTTTATCCTTAAAGCTGGAGACACCTCCTTAAAAGACAAGCTCTCCACTGGTATTTCTTGCGGTGTTTTTAAAAAGCCTAGAGTTGGTACCAAAAGCGTGGGAAGGGAGGTAGGACTCTTGGGACTTGTTCTTGGAACACTGAGCAGATTGATGAGGCCAGGCCCTTTCTCTCTCTCTCGTTCACAGTTGAATCCCAGCCTCCAGAATGGTACTTGACACAGAGCGGGCTCTCAGTAAATACTAGTTGGATGGAGGCATGAAGGCACGCAAGAAATCAGTTAACCGATGTGCCAGGCTCTGTTCTGCATGCCGGGCACACACGGGACTCTGCGGTCCCTCCCACCGATCAGTGCCTTTGACTTTAGCAAAGGACTTCATACCCAGATCTCATGTCTCAACACCCTGGGAAGCAGCAGTGCAGCTGCCTTTTACAGATGAGCTAAACAAGACACAGAGAAACTAAGGACTCGTCTAAGAATCAGAACTCATGTGTCTTGTTGGATTCATGCACCAACATCATGGCTGCAGATTCTTTCCATTGCTTCTTGCCGTCCTGTTGTAGTCAAGGAAAATCTTGATCTTCCAATGGTCTGGAGTTCATCTGTCCATTCACCCACCCAACTGGGCCAGCCTTCACTTGGTACCGTCAGGTACCACGTCTGTGCTTGGCTCCAGGGGCAGGTCAATGTAAAAATGGAGCAAGATCGGGACTCAGGGACTGTTCTTTCTAACAATGAAGGAAATAAGACATCTCCACGGCCACCATCGAAAAGTTTGGTGGCTCCTCAAAGAGTTAAACACAGACTCGCCATAGGACCCAGCAGTTCCACTCCTGGGTATATACCCAACAGGATTAAAAACAGAGACTCAGATAGGTGTACACCAATACTCACAACAAAATCATGCACAATAGCCAAAAGATGGAAACAACCCAAGTGCCCATCAACAGATGAATGGGTAAATAAAATTTAGTATATCCATACAAGGGAATATTCTTCAGCTGTAAGAGGAAGTGAAGTTCTGATTTATGTTACAACGTGGATGAATCTTACAAACTTAGGCTACGTAAAATAAGCCAGATAAAAAAGGACCAATATTTTAGGATTCCACTTATATGAAATATCTGGATTATGCAAATTCACAGAGACAGAAAATAGAGTAGCTGTTACAGAGTCAGTGGGGAAAAGGGAGCTACTGAGTAACGGGTAGACCTTCTATTTGGACTGATGAAAAATTTGGGACGTTGTGATGATCACCGCACACTGTGATGAATATGACTAATGCCACTGAACTGAATGCTTAAAATGGTTCAAATGGAAAATTTTATGTTATATATAGCACTACAATTTTTTTCTAAAAAAGGGGAAAACACACACAAAAAAAACATGATTGCAGTAGTATAGGAGTAAACATATGGGTCAGTGAAATAGAACAGCAAGTGTTAAGACTAAGCAGACTATTCAGGTGGTACCAATACAAGGGGAAAAGTTCCCCACCACGGAGGAGGGAGGCAAATGTAAAGAGCAAAACTACAAACTTAGAATAAAATACAGAAAAATGTGTGTATACCTTTAGCAAAGAGAAGACCTTCTTATGTAAGACCCGAAATGATGGCCTCATACAAGAAAATATTTTTCCTGTGGAACTGGGAAATCTGGTGGGATCTAATAAAATTTCAAATACACATAGCTTCTAACTCCTTGGCATCTGTCCTAGAGAAACGCTCCCAGGAGCCGTGTTCCAGGGCATTCCCTGAAGTATCGTTCCTAAGGAAAAAGGGAAAATGGAAATGTTCCCACGATAGCAGAAAGTAGAAAAAAACTAGGGCACTTTAATTCTAAGGAATACTACACAGTAGCTAAAAAGAATGAGGTTGATCTAAAAATGCTAAAAGGAAAAAAAATCTCAGGGAGAAAAAAAAGATACCCTGATCACTCCAAATGGAATCTGCTTCCTAGCTTACCAGCTTCTTCCTCATTTTCAAAGGATTTTGCAGGTGGACTACAGCTCCACAATGACACTATGTGATGCTCTTTAAAGAGACACCAGACTTGTGGTTAGACTTTGGAAGGTCCTACTCCAGCAGCTGAACTCCAAGGGTAGGAAAGTCAGAAAGGGGGCAGCTGGGTTGGGTACTGGTATTCATGCATGCAATGGGGGCCAAGGGAGGGAGGAAGGCAGGGAAAAAACTATAAAAACAGCAGGAAGCAAACTAAGGCAGGCTGGGGTGAAGGCCAAAGGGGCCATACCAAGTGCGGCAAAATTCCAACCACTAGCCTGTCATTTACGGGTGGAGACACATCAAGTGATATCAGCGTGTCCTTACAGGCTGCTTGAGGTCATCTTGTCTCCTCCTACTCTGGCCAGTCCCAGGGTTGAAACCATAGATCATTTATAGAGCATCCTGTGTTCTGGCAAACGAGGGCAGTCTTGAAAATGGTTTTCACCCCAAATTCTGAAGCCTATAAAAATGCTTGGCTTTGGTCTCCCTGGGTATCCTGGTGTTCCCAGTGCTGGTGCCCACCCCACTCCACTTTTTCCAGCTCCTTCCATCTCAGGAATTTTCTGAGCATCCTTTACCATATTTCATCTGCACCATGACTGTGATTAGCAAGGAGAGCAACGCACCCAAGGTCACGCAACTGATGAGGATCAAGGCGAGGATGCGCATCAGAATCTGGGTCTGTTTCCATCTGAAACTCATGCTCTTCCCGTCAGCTGATGCTGCCGAGGAACACTGAGTAACCCTTACATGCAAGCATCTCTGTTACATGCTCCAGGGGATGCAGAATAAGTCAAGTCCTGATCTCAAGGCAGCCTAAGAACACTGGTGAAGAGTATAAGCCACAAGACGTGGTAAAACAACAACAATGCCATGTTTGACCAGTAAGCAAAGCATCACCAGAATGTTACAGAGGTCAAGGACAGGGAGAGAACACAACAGGTCGAGAAAGACCGTGAAGGCAAAGAATGTTTGGGCGCGTCCAGAAAATAGCAAAACCAACATGTGGTTCGCTGGTCTCCTTCCAACCCTTTCTGCTATCCTTCATGCCATGACCGAAAAGAAAAAAAAAAAAACAAAAAAAAAAAACCCAACCATACCACCAAACCACTACAAAGAACTCCCCGTGTTGTCAAAGCTTTCTCAGCACCTCTCTCCATCTCCTTGTTTATTATTATAGCTAATGGGGAAAGTGTCAAGAAGAGAAAAGACCAAGGACAGAGCATCGGGGAACATCTCCATCTAGGATGGGACGAGCAGCCACTCCAGGAGCCCAAGAAAGTGTAGACAGTGTGGTTGGAGAAGATGAGGACCGGGGGTTGCCCTAGAAGGAGGATCTCCTGCAGGGAGATCCCTGAGGATAGGAACCAGCGGGGGGGGGGGGGGGTAAGGCACTAAAGGTGCTCACGAGGTCTCTGATGCCATTCAAGCAGCAGCCGCAGTGGAGTTACTCAGGCTTAAGTCAGACCGTGAGACAGTGAACAACTGGTGAGTGAGGGAGACAGGGAGGCAGGGAAATGACCTCCTCTTTGGGAAAAGCTAGTGGTGATGCGTGGAGACTCATGGGAAGTTCCTAAGGGGATGGAAGGTTCCGGAGAAGGCAGGAGGGTGTTTAAGGATGGGGAAGAGTTCCACATTCTCACAGGTAGAAGGGAAGGAATGGGTAGGAACGGCAGAAGAGAGAGATGGATGACTGAGCGAGGTCTCTGAGGAGCAGACGGGCTCAGGGGAATAAGGGAGTTGGCGAACAATGGTCAGTGGAGAGTGGGGGAGGGCGGGGTGTATCCAACGACATCACGGTGGATAAAATCAGAAATGGGAAACAGGGTTGCATTGGAGGGTCTCCATCTTTCCCATAAGGTTAAGTTACCTCCTGGGAGGCAGGAAGGAAGAACCTAGAGAAAGTCGTGTCCTGGAAGTGAAGCTGGGAAAAGGGTTTCCAGATAGTGGAAGCAGGTGGTGGGGCGGCCATGAGGAGGGGGAGGCTGTGAGTATGGACTATTCTTTCAACAGTGTGAACGGAAAGGGCAGAGCTGGACATCCCGAGGAATAGGCAGGGTGGGAGAGGGTTTTAAAGGTTGAGGGACACACAGGCATGTTGACAGGCTAAGAAGACAGAGGGGAGGGAAAATTACTGAAGACACAAGACAGCATGGGGACAAAAACAGAGCAACATCTCAGGGACACCATTGGGCAGGCCAGCATCCCAGCAGCGTCCTGTGGCCTCACCACACGGGCAACCCATGTTGAGGCTGCTGCCCCCACGAAACCCCTACCTCCTATCACATGGTCACCCACCTGAAATTTGCACACCTGTTACTTTGGGATATAACTACAGGAATTTCCACTTATCCTAATGACATTTCATAAATTGTCTTTATGACCATCTGTTCCGGTACAAGGACCAAGAAAACACTAAACCCCATCTAGAGTTTGCCAAGTCCCTTTTCGGTTCAGTTGTGTGCTGGGTACGTGCCAGGTACGCGCCAGGGCATGTGAAAAACAAGACACTATCTTTGCACTCAAGATGCTTATAGGGTAGTGCGGGGGCAAACACTGACACAGACCATTTTAATACAGTTTCACTATCGTGGCAGATGCTCTAAAGGAAGTGGACATTTCCCATTGCCCCAGAATTAGCAGCTGGGACCCAAAGCTGAGGCTCAACTGGTGACATGACTCCATATTCTAGAGTCAGCTCCCAACCAGCCTCCAAAGAGGCAGCCAGACCACCAGACTGCTCAACAAACCACTCAGGAATGTGCAGGATGCCCAGAGGAGGGGGCGGCACTTAGCCAGCCCGGGGCTCAGGGGTGATGATGGCTGAGCTGACTTTTGGAAGATGAGCAGTAACTACCCCAGTGAAGTAGGGTAGTAAACGTGTTCTTGGAAGGAGGGGGGTAGGTGTGTGGCGGGTTGGTCTCAATAAGACATAAAGTCCAAGACAAGGAACGCTGGCAGGGGAACTGGCCAATCAGAGGTCATGGAGGAGAGGGCTTTGCAATGACCAGACTCGCAAGATCTGGGACTCGAATGGGATGGGAAGGTGTTCCAAACTATAGGCGCTCCCTCACCAATGAGGGGGTTCCTTACACACCACTCTTACCCCCAAGCTACAGCAGATGAAGCTGACCAATGGTAGGGGGCAGGCGCAGGTCCGAGTTTTAGATGCTCCACTGGCACATGTGTGGAGGACAGCATCGAGGATGGCCAGGTTGAATAAGATCAGTGAGGAGGCTGCTGCAGTGGTACAGGTGTGAAATGATGAGGCCTGCCCACAAGCAATGAAAGAAGTAAAGAGGCGGAGAGCAGGGACAGGACGCACCTAGGAGGTAAAACACAGCAAGTCGTGGTAACAGGATAGGGTGGGAGCAGCAAGAGCAGGTTCACTTGGGCAATTAACAGAGTCCTACTAGGGCAAGATGGGATGGAATCCCAGCACAAAGGCAGCGTTAGCTTCAGACAGGAGGGGAGACACCTTCCATTTTAACAGGCAGGAGGTAGAATGAATGGGTTTGAGTTCCAATACATTTGGAAGTCCAGGGGCGGAAACAGAACATTTGCACCTGCTGACTTTGGTTTTCTGTGTAAAGTACAAGCCCAGCAAGCAAGAGAGTCACTGAGCAGTGCTGGAGGCCCAGTGGAGGCTGTTTTGTCTTTTGATTTTGTTTAGGCTATCTTTTCTTGTACTAAAACTTTTAATTTTTACGTAGCCAAATCAATCGACTTTTCCTTTATAGCTTCTATGTTGCATGGCATGCTTTAAAAAGCTTCCCCTCTATATGACAGTTTAAAACAAACAAAACAAAATAAACAAAACAAAAACAAGGCAGGGCCATATGGGCTGATATAAACAACACCCAAGATGTATATTGTTAAGTGAAATAGCACAGCACCTCCACGTTGGCGATATGCCTGCAGACGCACGGTCTTAGGACACTGGGAAGCTGATTGGTTGGAGTGGACGCTAGGAAGTTCCCGGGGCAATGGATGGGAGGGTATGAGCAGGATGAGCTGATGGCAAGGACCCCACTGGCCACGGGGAGAGAGATACAGAGCAGGTCCTGACCCCAGGAACAGAGATCACCTGGGATCAGAGGAGGGTACACAGATACACTATATTTTGTACTAAGGTTTGTAACAAACTTACATCATTCTAAGGTACAAGGCATTGACAAGAGTACTCTGCTAACAGGACCCTGGCTTTCTGCTTTCAGGGTCTAATTAACCTTCACCATAAGGCTACGCAGCATCTCACAACATCATACTAAGTGGAAAAGCGAGACATAAAATTGTTTATACTGTGAGCACAATTTTAAAAAATTATTAATATATATGTATGTGTCTATATATGTGTATATATATTTGTAGGCAGAGTATTTATTTATAGGTAGAAACTGGAAAGAAATACACTAAAATGTATTTTTAGTAGTTATCTGTGTGGGATTTTAAAACTGTTTTTCTAGATTTTCTACAATTGGCATTAACATTATTAACAGAAAAAATGTCATTGAAAATAATCACTGGAATGAGCACGCATCAAAGGCATTTTACAAAAATAGACTTTCTGGAAAAAGATACCTTGGCAACATACCCTGAGAATTTGAATTAAAAAAAAATACTCTGCTTGATTCATGGGGTAATTGTGGAAAGAACATGAGATTTACAGGACCCGGATTCAGGCTACTTAGAAAAGTGTTAACTCCCTCAGTTTCCTTATATAAAATAAGTGTGAAAATAATAAAACTTGCTTCATGTGGTTGTTGTAGAGACCAAGTGAGACACCGCAGATGAGAAAAAAGTTCTGTCAATCAATTAAACCCTGTTCCTTTAATGCTACTAGTCATGCTACCTTTTACTCTTCTACTAATGCATCGATGTCTATACCCAATTCAAAGTGAAACTGCGATTGTAAAAACCCAAGGCCAATTCTTGACTAATCAGCCACTTTGATTTCATAAAATAGGTATTAAAGTCAGGCTTTGGCTTTATTATTGAGCCTGTATCATAACAGGATGACCGTCTCCAGTTTCCCCATATTGTAACTCAAAAAGCATTGGTAGGGCCAAGAGGACTGCTTCCCTGACAAGCAGTCCCGGACACCCAGCCCCAGGGTTCCACGATCTTCCTGGAAGCCAAGGCCATGTTCTCTGCTTGCCCACAGTTATTTGAAGCTTCCAGGCATCCTCCACCCACAATGGCGTGTAACCTTTTCTGTACCAAACCCAAAGACATTCTGTTTTTTAGAATGCCTACCCCTGTGTCTACATCCCTCCTTCCCTCTTACTGCAGGGTTGGGAAGCGTCCCTCTTCCCGTTGAGGCCAGACTCTCCAAAGGATTCCTGGCCTAAGCTTTCCTGTCTTTTAAAGCCATCATCTACCTGGGACATAGAGCACCATCAGATCCCCACTAGACCAGACTAAAACAAACTCCCAGTTCCCACTCTCAGTCACCTATAGTCTATCCCTATATTCAGCCAGAAAAATCTTTTTTTTTTTTTTTAAGTTGAGATATAATTCAGATACGACGGAATTCACCATTTTACACTCCCATCAGCAAAGTACGGGGGTTCCAATTTCCTTGATGGAAATGCTAGGCCCAAGAGGATGATGGCTTTGAAACATCTACGTTTCCTTCTAAGAGTCTTACCGGTTTAGATTTGACATTTAGGTCTTTGATCCATTTAGAGTTCATTTTTGTATAAAGCGTGAGGTAAGGGTCCAAATTCATCTTTTGCAAATTGATACTCAGTTGTCCCAGCACCATATATTGAAAAGACTATTCATTCCCCCATTGAATGGTCTTGGTACTCTTGTCAAAAATGAACTGATCATAGCCATACGGGTTTCTTTCTGGACACTCAATTCTACTCCACTGATCTACGTTTCTGTTCTTATGCCAGTACCACACTATCTTGATTACTGTAGCTTTGTAGTAAGTTCTGAAATTGGCAAGTATAAGTCCATCAACTTTGTTTTTCTTCTTCAAGATTGTTTTGGCTATTTGGGGTCCTTTGAATTTCCATATGAATTTTAGTATCAGCTTATCTATTTCTGCAAAAAGGCAGCTGAAATTTTGATAAGGATTGCACTGAAACTGTAGATCAATTAAGAGAGTATTGCCAGGTTAACAACATAAAGTCTTCTGACCCATGAATACAGGATGTCTTTCCTTTCTTTAGATCTTCTTTCATTTCTTTCAATAATGTTTTATAGTTTCCAGTGTACAAATCTTGCACATATTTGGTTAAATGTATTCCTAACTATTTTATTCTTTTTGATGCTATTATAAATGGAATCATATCCTTAATTTCATTTTTGGATTTTTCATAACTTGTGTATAGAAATATAACTGATTTTTAAAATATTGATCTTGTTATCCTGAAACCCTGCTTATTTATTAGTCTAATAGTTTTTTTTTTAATTTTTTCTTTTTGGTTGTCATTGCTGGACTCTTTAGAGTTTTCTATATATATAAGATTACATTATCAACCAAAAGATAGTTTCACTTCTTCTTTGCCAACCTGGATGCCTTTTATTTCTTTTTCTTGCCTAACTGCTTTCATTCCAACCTCCAGTACAATCCTGAATAGAAGTGGTAAGAATAGACATCTTTGTTTTATTCCTGGTCTTAGGGGGGAAATCTTCAGTCTTTCACGATTAAGGATGATGTGAGTTGTGGGGTTTTTGTAGATGCTCTTTACCAGGCAGAAGAATATCTTAATTTCCCCTTCATTTTTGAAGGACAGTTTTACCAAATACAGAATTTTTGATCGGCAGTCCTTTTTCTCCTTTCGTCACTTTCACTGTGGCATCCCACTGCCTTCTGGCCTCCGTGTTTTTGTTTTGTTTTGTTTTTATGAGGAATCAGCTGTGAATCTTACTGAGGGTCCCTGTACCTAATGAGTCACTCTTCTTTTGCTGTTTTCTCTTTGTCTTGGGCTTCTAATGGTGTGATTGTGATGTGTGTAGGTGGGGTCTCTTTAACTTTATCCTACTTGGAGTTCGCTGAGTGTTTTGGATGTGTAGATGAATGTTTTATCATCAAATCTGGCATGTTTTCAGCTATTATTTATTTTCAAATATTCTTTCTGCAACCTCCTCCTTCTCCTTATGGGACTTCCACTATGCGTATGTCAGGTTACTTGATGGTGAACCACAGGCTTCTGTCCCAAAAGTTCGTTTATCTTCATTCTTTTTCTTTCTGCTCCTCAGACTGGATAATCTCAACTGACCTATCTTCATGTTCGCAGATTCTTTCTTCTGCCTCCTCAAATCTGCTGTTGAGCCCCTCCAATGAATACATTTGTTTGAACTATTACACTTCTCAATTCCATAATTTTCTTTCGGGTTCCTTTCAGTAATTTCTGTCTATTGATTGTTTGTATGTGAAACTCCATTTTCAGACTTTCCTTTCATTCTTTAGATATGGTTTTCTTTAGTTCTTTGGACAAATTTAAAGTATTTGTCCAGCAATTCCAGCTCCTAGGCTTCCTCAGGATTCGTTTCTATTAATTGCTTTTTTCCCCGTGTATGGATTATATTTCCTTATTGTCTCTTTGCATGCTTCATCATTTTTGTTGAAAACGGGACATTTCAAATAAGATAATGTGGCAACTCTGGAAGTCAGATTCTGCCCCTTTCATAGGGTTTGTTGTTGCTGCTTATTTTAGTTGTTTGTTAAGTGACTTTCCTTAAGTAATTCTGCAGTCTCCATTCTGTGTTATGTGTGCCCATTGAAGTCTTTGTTCAGTGAACTTTAGTGGTCCGCTAATGATTAGACAGATATTTCCTTAACCCCCTGGAAACAACAGATCTCCTACTCTTTGCTGAGGGGCTCTGTATGCATGTTAGGGCATATCTTTAACACTCAGCCAGGCAGTTTATAACTATGCCTCAACTTTAATGCTTGCACAGAGCTTCAGTGTCAATCAGAGGTGAGAGATTATTGCCTTCTCAAGCACACAGCCATCACATGGACATGGATTCCATGCACATGTCAGAAATTTTTGTTTTGTTTTGTTTTTGTTCATGGAGATACTAGGGATTGAACCCAGGACCTTGTGCATGCTAAGCATGTACTCTACCACTAAGCTATACCCCAACCCTCCTGTCAGAGCTTTTTAAAGGCCTCTATGGACACCTCATTCCTCAACCTCTCCTTTTTAGTTTTAGGTTGGCCTATTGTTTACTCCAACTGTTATCCCTTGCCTCAGGCAGCTGTGATGTCAAAGTATTCGACAAATGTTCCCAGAGAAGGCTTTTAGCATTGGGACAGTTCAAGTAAGGTCAAAAAAGGACAAGCCTTCCAAGTGAGGCCTTTACGGGATGCACTAGACTGGTCAAATAATGACTATTCTGCACGATCTGGCTGCTGCCAGAAAACTTTCAACTTCATCTCCTATCCTTCTCTGCCTCACTCACTCTGTGGCAAATACTCAGGCATTCTTGTAGTTTCTTGAACAAGCTTGTTCCTGTCTCAGGGCCTTTGCCCATACTGTTCACTCTGCTTGTAAAACTCCTCCCAGTGATCTCTGCTTGGCTGGTTCCATCATTTCATTATGGTCTATGGTTAAATGGTATTTCATCAAGGAGGTTTTCTAACTACCCTCTCTAATATAACCTCCTTCTCACCTAGTTCCCATTTCTAATACTCACTAATCTCTTTCTCCTTTTTTTCCAATAGTACTTTTCACACCCAGGCATCATATCATATATGCACTTGCTATTGTCTGATTTCCCTGTTGGAACCTAAATTCTATGGGGATGAACTCTGTCTAACTACACTGTATCCCCAGATCCTGGATCACTGCCCAGATCCACTAACAAATACTTGCCTAAAAATAAAGTCGCTTCCTATGATGGATTTGTATTCTATCAGATTAATAAAACTGGACTGTACTTCCCAGAATTCCCTTCCTTCTGTAGTTCCAAATTAGCATGAGATACTTTCCCAAGATTTGGGAGGCAGTCATGAAGGAGCGGCCAGGTTCTTTTATGCTCAGAAGTTGTTGCAGGGCAACCATGCCTGGTTGCAGTCACTTGTCTGCTGGGTCACCTGGCTGCCCTGGAGCAGCAGCCGGGCCTGCAGCTCCTCCAGTTCTAGCTTCTCTAACTCCCAGGCCAGATGCATATTTAGCTCTGTGACAAAGAACACCAGTCCCCAACATGACACCCTCAGTATCCAAGTTGGAGGAATGGAGTCAGTGAGAAATTGACATGGATTCAAGTCTATCCTTGTGGGTTCCAGCTCAGCCTACAAGGTTCCAGCTTTTTCTGGCCTCCC
The DNA here is from genome assembly GCF_048773025.1 of Camelus bactrianus. Classification (NCBI taxonomy): domain Eukaryota; kingdom Metazoa; phylum Chordata; class Mammalia; order Artiodactyla; family Camelidae; genus Camelus; species Camelus bactrianus. The sequence continues at coordinate 8,027,652 of NC_133556.1, read as the reverse complement.
ACACTTCACATCCCCCTTCCTTTCCCAATGGGCCTATGGCCTTCAAGGTCCCACACCAGACACAGAGACAACAACTTCACATAGACAGGGTATGGGCTCCCACAAATGCACGAGGTCAAATCTTTATCACCATCTCGTTTCATGTATCTCCAGTGGTTCTGCTTCTCTCATTGAACTTAACTAATACAGCCCCTCTGTCCTATAACTCCACGCATTCTCTATTAGTTTATCCCTATCTGCTTTTTGAAAAAGTTCCCCAATTTAAACAATAAATCCCCTCCTCAGCCTCACACACTTTCAACTACAGCCCCCTCCTCCATTTCCCAGTCAAATTTCTTGAAAGACCTATATTCATTTACTGTGTTCATTTTACCAACTCCTCTTGCTTTTGCTGGGTCAACAATAATCTCCATTTGTAAAATCCAAAGAACATTTTTTTTTTTAAGTTCCATCTAACTAGAGCTTGCAGCTCTAACCTCCATGAAACTCTCTTCCCTTGGCCCCAACAGCACCAAGCTTCCTGGTTTCCCTCCTTTCTCTCTTCATTTTTGTTTCCTTGGCTGGCTTCTTCTTGATCTGTGACCTCAGGGCAGACACAGACCCCCTTAGCCTCCTGCACTCTCTACTTTAGGGACCTCCTCCACCCCCATGCTTCCAATTACCAGCCATATGCCAACATAACTTTCATCTCGCTGATCTCCAGATCTTCTTAGCAATATCCACAGTGACCTCAGACTGAACATGTCACAAATCCTCCCCGATGTCCCTGCAACCTAATGATACCATTGTGCTTTCGGCTGTGGCCAAAACCAGAATCCTGAGGATCATCCTTGACAATGGTCCTTGTCACATCTCACCAATGACTAAGTCCCCGTAACTCAGTCTTGTAATGTCCCCCCATCCCATCCATTTCTGTCTCCATGGTCACCACCCTCATCCTCTGATCCCTTGCCCCCACGTCCCATTCTTCACAATGAGGCCTCCCTTACAGCCTGTCCTACCACCTCATTCAAAAATTTATGGGGTCACAACCATATGCCAAAAGGACCTTTAAAAAGTGCAGGGGCAGTCATGGCATTCTTCTGCCTTTGAAGGTTTTCCACAGTCCTTAGGATAAAATATAACACTCTCAACACGGCTTCAAGGTACATCTGTCCTGTCTCTTCATCCCCACCCTGAGCCCCTGAACCCCCTTGTCCACCCTGTAGGCACGCCACACCATTCCTGGAATGGCAGCATCTTCTCCACCCTCCTTTGCACCCAGGAGTGTTCTTGACCTTCTCTTCCAGCTAATTCTTGCTCTTCCTTCAGCTCTCGGCCTGAACCTCCCTTCCTGCCATCCCCAGACCAGGCCAGTTTTCCTATTATTCCGCTACCGGCCCCCAACCCACCCCCAGCACCTATTCTTTGTTATGGCCGAATCATGTCTGAACCATGTTTGTCATTGCATGTTGGGCATCTGTCTACCCACCAGACCCGTGAAGGCGGCACTTGGTCCTGGCTTGTCCACCCACCATATATGCCAGCAGGGCTGGCCCAATGCCTACTCATGGCAAGCAATCAATAACTGCCTGTTAGATAAATAAATTTAGAAGGTTTGAAAGCTACTTATCTAGGTCAATATCCCCATTTTACACACACAAAAAAATCCAATACAAACAAACAAAAAAATTCTGTAGCCCAGAGGGAATTAATATTCTTATTTTCCAGGAAACAAGGGTGTTAGTTGTTTCTGCAGGCCTTTGACCTTGGAATGCTTGAAGAGGCATTGACATAGACAGGGAACTATATTCAATATCTTGTAGTAACTTATGGTTAAAAAGAATATATGTATGTTCCTATATGACTGAAGTATTGTGCTGTGCACCAGAAATTGACACAACATTGTAAACTGACTATATTTCAATAAAAATATATTAAAAAACATGAGGATACAACTTTATACCAATAAATTTGACAATTCAGATAAAAAAAAAAGAGGCATTGACAGATAGATACATACACACATGCGAACATTCCAAATACACCTGCTACAAAACTCATGAACAGAAGCAAATTATTCTGACCATGCACCCACATCCTCTTTGCTAATGTGTCCCCAGACTGCTGCCCTGGAGGGATCTGCTGCTAATCCAACCCTGCTCTGCTGGTCAGGCGAGGCCAAGGTACACGGGATGGGGCATGCTATTCAAGGACTTTGGGAGTGAGGCTGGAGGATTTCAATGAACTCCAAGCGACAAACACTAGTACATGAGTGCAGGGCAGAGTTAAGGGTGGAAGACCATGGGCTACACGTCTCCAGGGGCCACCAGGCTGGAGCCCGAAGACAAGCCCCAAGCTGGCTTCCTAATCCTGGCTGTGCTCTCCCTCCCAACAGGGCTGCTGCTTAGGGGTCCCCTGATCTCTCCCCACACAGGGAGATGGCAGAACTTACCCTCCAGCCCCCACAGCGTGGACAGAACAGAATGCCCAGACAAGGGCTCTGAACTGGGCTTGGAAGGCAACCTGCGCTTTCTGGTCTGCATCACGGGAGTTGCAGCCTCCAGCCTCCCTGGGCCCCGCCCCTCCCCGGGCTGCAGCTGTGCTCCCCTTTCTTCAAGCCTGGTTTCTGTGAGAAGTTGCCATCACCATTGGCTCTGAACCCTCTGCATCTGCTTGTAGCCTTCTCTGCCTGCTCAAGTTGCTTTCTTGGTCATCATAACTCACTGTCAAGTTCAAAGACCTCCCCTCAGGGTTAGACACTCCTCCCCGAAGCGCTGTCCTTCCACACCGTCTGTCTCAATTTCCTTCTGTGCCCCCAGCCTCCTCACGAGCCCCTCCTCGGCTCTGTGGGCACTCCCCGGATACCCACCCTTGGTCCTGCCTGCCAGTCACCCCCCAATTCTTCATTCCCACCATCACCTCCCCTCTCTCCTCCAAGCCTACTTTTCTCTCTCTTTTCCTTTAATTTCAATACAGAAAAGCAGAGAAAAGGGGCTGTCTTTTTATTTATAATGCCATCTTTTGTGGACAAAGTTGACAAATGTTTAAAATATTTTCCTTTATGTTGGCACTTTGGGTGTCATATTTAAGAATTTTTTCCCTGCTCTAAGATCATAACGATGCTCTCTCCTATTTTCCTCTAAAAGTTTCCAAGTCTTGGTTTTCACAGTTAGGTCTTTAATACACTTGGAATTTATTTTTAGTGAAGGTATAAAGTAAGAATCTAATTTTATTTTTCTCTATGGAAAACCAGCTACTTCAGCATCGTTTATTGACAAATCTGTCTTAGTGTCAGTTCCCACAGAAGCAGACTCGAAAGAGTCAAGGATTCTAGAGCAAATAGCTGACTGGGGAGGAGCCCCAGGCCACCCTGGGGAAGGGGTCAGGAAGGTGAGAGGAGAAATTTCTCTTACTATCTGATGAGCCTTTCTGTGCATCTGTGAGGATATTTGTTCTCTTTATCTCTGGTTTCTGTGTTTGTGGCAACAGGGTGTTCAGGTTGTCTGGTCCACGATGAGGTGGCAATTCAAAGTCTCAAGCCCACGACCTCTCCCCCAGGAGCCCAGCTGGTGCCTCTCACCTGCTCCCCCTCACACTGCGCCCTGCAGATCTAGGGTGACCAACACACACAATCTGGGCCCAACCTTCCTTCCCAGCTTCATTTCCTCTGGGCCTGACTCCCTTTCCAACCATATCCCCAAACTCTTTCTGTTCCCAGAACCTTGATCTCTTTCCTACCTCCAGGCCTTTCCATACAATGTGTTTGTTTTTCCTTGAATTTTTTCTTTGGTGCCCTCCGCTGTAAGGCTTCTTCAAGGAACGGCTCACACTGACCTGCCCTGTAAGCTTATCCTCCCCACCTATCAAGAGTCCTTCCTGCCTCCCTAGCCCCCCTGCAGCAGCCCCCAGCCCATCCGCAGGTGCGCTTGTCTAGTTGTTGAGGGGTCTCTCTCCTCCGTGAAGCTAGGGGCAAAGCTGGGGTCTTTCTTGCATCCTGGACCCAACAGAGAGCCAGCCCAGGCTGCTGGTCCCTCCCCTGACCCCCGCACCATGTGCCACAGTCCTGGAGGTGCTGTCTGCGAGTGGAAAGTGAGACCCTCCGCCACCACATAAACAGAAGGCCCTCAGCCCCAAAGTAAGTGGCCAAGGCCGAGTGGCCCCAAGCAATGTGGAGCCCAGGCTCCAGAGGGGAGCCCACCTTGCTTGTGTCTGCAGGAGTGGGTGGGGAAGGGCTCCTGGCAGAGACCCCCAAGGAGTGAATGACTGGAGGGTGGCCAAATGCAGCCTGAATAAGAGAGAGCAGGGTTAAGGGGAGATCTGCTTGGCCGCCCCTCCAGATGAGGGCACCCCAGGCACAAAGCTCCACCTGTCAGGCTCCACGCAAACCCTCTGCCCCCCCAACCCACCCCCACCCCCCGTCCTCCCAGGCCTGGCCCTGTGCCTCCACTAGCAGCTGCCGCACCCCCCAACCCCCTCCCGAGGCCTTTGGTCCTCTTTCCGGGGACAGCTGCACCACGCCAGCGGTAGGAGGGGCTCCTAATAGCAACCTTCAAATCTCTGGAGCTTCACCAGTAGCCAGAGGCAAAGTGCCCCATGGCACCTGAGTGTCCTCGACTTGAGTGACAAGCAAAGGACCAGTGCTTCCAGCTCACCAGTGGACCAGAAGCTCTCTTCAAGGACCCCCTCATCCTCTCTGAGGTCCTCTGGCTCAGCTCCACACTGCAGCTCTGCCCAGGACCCTTGCCCTCCCTCCACAGAGCCTTCTGGACAGCTGCAGCAGACCCAGACAGCAAGACAACAAAGCAAACAAACAGAATGAAATCCTAAAGAGAAATGCAAAGAAGACTATTTTCTAATTTTTTATAAAGGCAACACCCAACTTCTTGTAGAAAATTATTTATACATGTATATATAAATTTATATATAATGCAAATTTATATACGCATGCATGTATAAATTTATGTGTGCATATATATAAATACAAATGTTGGCTGTGACCTGGCAGAGCCAGGGGGACTGGGGTACAGTCAGTGACTGCGTCTGCGTTTCCATGAGGGTAGAACGTGGACTGTGTTCACACCACAAACCATGAGAATAAATGGAGGGTGAGGACTGTCAACAAAATGAACACTCAGGTATCCTAGAAATGGCTACAGGTAGAGAGATGTCACCTGAGCGGGTTGTGACAGGTGTGTGCACAAAAGATGGTCTGGAGCCCTGATGGATTTGACTTGATCATGAATGTGAACTCCCTGGCATGAGAGGCTTCTTGAATTTTGTGGCCTTGGTCCCTGGTGCAAAACGCGTGAGAATAAATTTCATACATTTTGCATTTCCTAGCATGCTCAGAGTCAGATGTCCCAGCCCTAATGAAGACAGAAACCTTTAATTAAATAATCACATAGGGAAAGCGAGGGCCCAGCCCAAGCTGTAGCCTCCACTTTCTGATCATTCTTCCGACCCAGGTGATGAAATCCTGGGAAAACTGTCCTAGCTGAGACAGGTATGACTGTGCAGCAGCTAAGGAGATGTATTTTTTTTTATTTTTTTTTTATTGAAGTATAGTTGATTTACAGTGTTGGTTTCAAGTGCACAGCAGTGATTCAATTATACATATACATACATATATATTTTCTCTTTTCAGATTCTTTTCCATTATATGTTATTACAAGAAACCTTGTGCTATATCTATTATAAATATAGTAATGTGTGTCTGTTAAAGGAGATGTATATTTTTGATTATTTAATATTCCACCACCCAAAGATAAAATTTTTATTTATTTCCTTCTTTTCCTTATGCTTTCTTATCTTTCTTTGTTACCAATAAATAAAATCTTTTTAAAGAAGATGGCTAGACCATATTCCAGATAAGCTTTTTAATGTCATTTTTTTCCCTTGAAGTTTAAGAACTTCAGATTATTAAAATAATATAATTTCACAAGATTGCATAATACTTCATCCTATGGGTGCACTGGTTCATTCAACAACTACTTATTTTTATGCCTACTATGTGCTAGGCATTTTTTAAGCACTGGGTGTATCAGAAATTACTCATCTATCATGTGCTGAATGCTTAGCTTTTTACAGTTTTTTACTATTAAACTAACACTGTGAGAAACATCTTTGTATGTAAGAGAATTTTTACATTTTAAGATATTTGCTTAGGGTAGACCCTTAGAAGTTGAATTTCTGGGTCAAAAATAACAATATTTTTAAGATTCTTGACACATTGTGCCAAATTGCTTTCCAAAAAGGCATACCAGTTTGTACTTTCTTTATCAGAAGAGTATCTATTTTGTCTATCCAGACATTGTTCAATTTTGTCATTGGAAAAAAATGTGTAAATATCTTATTAGATTAATTTGTTTCTTTTACTAATTTTCCTTGTGTTTTTGAATTTTTTCTTCCTTTGTGAGTCATCTATTCATGTCCAGTTATCTACTGGAGTCTGTGTCTTTCTTATAGGTTCGTATAAGTTTTTTACATACCAAGATATTTATTCTATCACTTTTAAAAATATATTACCTTTTAAAAAATAATATCTATGGTTTTATTCTTTTACTAATTTCAATCTTTTAATAAAGATCATCAAAATCATACATGAATATAGTTTTAAAATCAAGTAGTAACACTACCAAGAAAGTAAAAAGAATGGGAGAAAGGATGGGAGAAAATATCTGCAAATCATATATCCGATCAGAATCTAGTATCCAGAATATATAAAGAACACTTAAAACTCAGCCATAAGAAGAAAAACAATCCAGTTAAAAAAATAGGCAAAAGACCTGAATAAACATTTATCTAAAGAAAGCATACAAGTGGCTAAAAAGCACCTGAGAAGATACTCAACATCATTGGTCGTTAGGGAAATGCAAATCCGAATCCCAGTAAGATACCACTTCACACCCACTAGGATGGCTATAATTAAGAAGAAAAAAACCCCAGAAAATAACAGGTGTTGGCAGGGATGTAGAGAAATTGGAACCCTCAGACATTGCTGGTGGGAATGTAAAACGGTGGAAAACAGTCTATGAATTCCTCAACAAGTTAAATATAGAAATTACCACATGACCCAGCAATTCCACTCCTGGGTATTTATCCCAAAGAGCTGAAAACAGGTATTCAAACACATACTTGGACAATGAATGTTCACAGCACCACTTTTCACAAGAGGTCCAAAGTGGAAATAACCCAAATGTCCTTCAGTTATTGAACAATCGATTAAACAAAGCTGGTATTATTCACACAACAGAATATTATTCAGCCATAAAAAGGAATGAGATACTGGGACACGTTACAACAGGCATGAACCTCAAAAACATCATGCTAAGTGAAAGAAACTGACACAAAAGGTTACATATTGTGTGATTCCACTGGAATAAAACTTCCAGAAAAGGTAAATCAGTAGAGACAGAAGGCAGATTAGTGGTTGCCAGGACCTGGGGGTGGGGAGTGGAGGGAAGGAGACAGAGGAATGGGGAGTGGCTGCTTGATGGGCATGTGGTTTCCTTTGCAGGAGGCATGAAAATGTCTTGGAACAAGATAGAGGTCGTGGTTGCACAACACCGTGAATGTACTAAATGCCACTGAACTGCGCGCTTTGAAATGGCTAATGGTTAATTGTATGTTACGTGAATTTTACAACAACAACAAAATGAAGTGGTAAGGACAGCTTCTAAAAATGAACTGGCAGTCATTTTTTTCCACCCTCCCAATTCCACTTCCCAAAGGCAGTCTTGCTTTGGGTCTCTTATCCCTTCTGATGATGAATTCAGTATTTCCAACTCATATATGAATCCTGTTATTTCTTCATTTACTAATGTTAAATGCTACCTAATGACTTCCTATCATGACAGAGAAGATATAATCCCCTTTGCTCTCCCACCACCTCCCCCCCTCATCTTCTCAACATAGTTATACACATATTTTAGTTAAATAATTGGTGTTTGCATTATAACTATATAAACGTCATTCAGCACAGATCCAAGTGGAAAAAGACAACTGCATTTCCATCCTTGCTCAGTTTTTAATTTTTCTTGGATTTATTTTAGTTGCATCATTTTCTAGACACACGTTCTGAACCTTTCCCCACTACTCTATTGTGTCAGATATTCTGTGAGGTGTGTCCAGGAGGCACCCCTCAGCATCCTTTGCCACTTGCCTGTCCTGGATCCATTCTTCCTGAATCCAGGGCTCCCCTCTTCCTCTTGTCTTGCTGAAGTGCATCCTCCAACAGAAGGATTCTCAGAGATACATTTTTTTTTGCATCCTAGATTATCTGGGAATATCTCTGTTCTGCTTTCACACTACTATTAGCACTTGGCTGGATACAAAATAATAGATTGAAAATCCTTTCCCCCCAGAACGCTGGAGGCACGTGACACCTAGCATCCAGCATTGCTCTTGAAACGTTCAGTACCATCCAATTCTCATTCCTTTGCCGGATGCCTCTTTTTCTCTTCTAGAAGTTCTTAGAAGCCCTGTGTTAATCCTGGTGGTCTAACATTGCACAACAGTGTGCCTTGCTGTGTCTTTTGTCATTTATTATGGTCTGCAGAAGTCTTCCTAGTACTTCTTTGATTTCCTCACCTCTGTTGCCTCTGTTTCTCTTTCTGGAACTTTAAATAGGTTTATATGAAGCCTTCTGGGTTGATTCTCCATGCTTTTTATCTGTTCTCTACACTTTTCAACTCCTTGTCTGTTTTTGCTACTTTGTGAGAGGTTTCCTTGGCTTTATCTCCTCTACCTTCCAATGACATTTTGAGCTCACTGCCCTCTTGAACTCTATGAAGATACTACTTGGAAGTTTCTAAAGTTTTCTTCTGAATTTGCATTCTCTTTGTTTTTTATAGACTGCTTTCTCCTGGTGGTTTATTTAAGTTCTTATGCTTCTGAAGGGCTTGCCTTTCTTTATACGTGGGCTAATCCTTGACTGACTGTTTATATTAGCGGTGAGGCTCTAAAAAGTTAACTGAAAGTTCCATGTGGAAGTGCCAATGGTGAAATGCATCAACTGGCAAATTTCGTTTTAGGGAGGGTGGCCAGGGAGCCAGCCCTCTCACTGGGGCTTCCCAGAGATCAGGTTGTGGGGGAGTTTGCTCTGAGGACTTGGATTTCTCCAGAGAAGCATATTCTGGGAGCTGGGTGTATTTGACTCATCTGGATGGAGTGAAAGTTCTGGGCTAATCCCTTGTTGTCAGCATCTTTGGTACCCCACCATCTGCCACATGGAGTTTCTAAGTGAGGCTCTCCTCCAGGTCAGTTTCTCCAGCATGGTCCACAGCAGCAGGATAAATACCTGCCTGCTGGGATGCACCAGGGGAGGGGGACGGGATGGGTTACAGACTGACATCCTCTCCACCTGACTTCAGTCCTGCCTCCTCGCCCACCCCTGACCCTCACCCCAATACCCACCAGAAGCATCCAAGCTCACTTGAGCCTGAATGCAGCAGAACACATCTGCACTCCTCCTGGTATCATCTCTTCAATTCTTTCCAACATGTGTTGAAATATCTCATTTGATAATGATTCTTCTCTCATTCTTTGTCTTGGTGGGTCTTTATCATTTTTATTTTCACGATTATAATAGCAAATCTTGGGAGGTGAAGGTGTGCCACCAATCTGCTACTTTAGCTGAAGTCCTTTGTGGTGCTTTGACATAGAAATCCAGTGTTGAGTTAAATTACATCCCCCCAAAAAGATATGTTGAAGTCCTAAACTCTAGTGCCTCAGAATGTGACCTGGTTTGTAAATAGGGTTGTTGCAAATGTAATTAGTTAAGCTGAGGTTGCACTGAGGTAGGGTGGGCCCTTAACCCAATAGGACTGGCATCCTTATAAGAAAAGAGGGACACACAGACCCATGGGGAGACCCCGCATGACAATGGAGACAGAGGTGGGAGTGATGCGCCCATAAGCCACAGAATCCCAAGGACTCCCAGAACCACCAGAAACTAGGAGGCAAGGAAGGGCTCTTTCCTGTGGGTGTCAGACAGAGCATGGCCCTGCTGACAATTTGATTTTGGACTTCCAGCCTCCAGAACAGTGAGACAATAAATTCCTGTTGTTTTAAGCCACTAGTGTAGGGCAGTTTATGACGACAACCCTAGAAAACGCAGACAGAACCCTTAATATTTTGTGATCACTTAAATCAACATTGTTTTCACTGTGATATTTCTAATTTCTTTAAAACCCAAAGGTCCTCCTCTACCCCAAACTTCCTCCTGCCTTCTTCCAGGGGTTTTTGGTTTTTGGTTTTTGGTGGGTTTTTTTTTTTTTTTTTTTGAGTTATGTTTTATTTGGTGGATATTTCTGAGGACTCGAACCCCTTTGAGCCCAGGATGACAGTCTCCCGGATCACTCTGAGTGACTGCTCCCCAGGGTTTTTCCTAATGGTTTGATTTTTTTTCCCTCAAATTTAACTTTGTTGTCTGTTTGGAATTTACACAGGCATGCAGCTTGAGGGGAGACCCTAAAACATTCTCTTCTTCTTGCAAAATGTTAACCAAATGAGCCCCACCTAACTTATCAAATAATCTTTCCATTCCTATTGACTTGTGAGGTCACCTTTGGCATAAAAGTAATTTCCATGTGTATAAGGTATGTTTCTGGGCTATTTATTCCATACTACCCATCTGTTTATTCTTAAACCATTCATTAAAACATCATTTTAATCATTACAATGTGTTTTGATATTTAGTAGGGAAAGTTTCTCCTCACTGAAATCTTTTTCAAAGTTTTCACATTTTTCTCATTTATTCTTCCTGATAAACTTTAGAAAAACGTAAGCTCCAAATGAATTTTACTAGGGTTTTGGTTACCAAAAGGACAAGTATAAATTACACCAGAAAGAGCTGGCATCTCTACAAATTCCACTGGTTCTATTCAGAAACAAAGTACATCTCTCCAATAATCCATTGGCTTTATATTTCTCAGTAATCTTTTTTTTTTTAAATAACTTTTACTTTTTTTTTTAAACTTTATTACATTTTGTGGTGGGGAGTTAATTAGGTTTATTTACATACTTTTTAATGCAGGTACTGGGGATTGAACCCAGGACCTCGTACATACTAAGCATGCACTCTACTACTGAGCTATACCCTCCGCCCTCTCAGTAAAGTCTTATAATTTTCCTCAAGACCCCTGTATCTCAAATACCCTCCACCCGAGTCACTCCCTCTTCCTTTACCCTCCTCTGCATGCATAGTATTCAGCATTATAAGAAGAATAAGAAAAGCAGCTAATATTTAGGGGGCTCACTAGACACCAGGCATTGTTCTAAGCCCTTTTATAAGCAACCTCTCACTAAATTCTTGCACCAATATGAGCTGGTACCTGTCCTTTCCACCCACGCATGAAAAAACTGAGGAATAGAGAGATCATTCGTTCAAAGTCATAGAGAGAGAACCAGGTTCAAGTCCATGCAATTTTACTCTGGAGCCTGTGGTTTTATCTAAAATCAGTATTCTTGCTATTCGGCTGTAAAAAAGAATGAGGAAACTTTTTATATGCTGATTATTAAAGATTGCCAAGAAGGTTGGTTAAGTGAAAAAGCAAGATTCTGAACTGTCATTTGTATAAAAAGTGGGGAAGAGGGTAACAGTATTCTGGTGTATGTATATTTGCTTATATATGAAAGTGAAATATTTGGATGGACACAAAAAGAAACCGAACTGGGCAGTAGGGGGACAGGAGTGGGAGGGAGACTTTTTGCTGTTTGTTTTTTTTTTTAACCAAGTAAGTGTATTAACTTTTCAAAAACTAAATACATTTAAAAATTTTTAATTGAAAATAAAATACACAGCGGACATTCAGTAAATATATGCTAAGTGAAGGACTGACGATTTCGCAGATTCTTACAAAGGTATTTTATGGCCTTGCTGCTTTGCTGAATAGGATCTGTTTTATATTATATCTTGAAGCTGGTTGCTGATGTACAGGAAAATATATTATTGATTTTTATAATCTCACTGCCAATACTTTTATTCTTTATACTGAACTTGCTTATAATTCTAAGACTCTCTTCCTCTGATTCTTCTGAGTTTTCAGTGAACACGGCAGGGGTCTAGGCTGGTTCCATAAATGCGTTCAGACAGGTCAGGGATGAAAATGAGGAACAGTAAGGATGGTGGAAAAGGAGAGTGTTCTTCATATAAAGACACTGAGTTCTAATTAAAAAAAAAAACAAAACAGCACACCCTGTGGGCCAAACAAAACAAGCCCACAAAAGAACCCAGCCCTTGGGACGCCAATCTGCAGCCTCTGCTTGCAGTTCTCTTTCACTCGGGCTTTCCCCGCCCCTCTCCCCTCAGCCACGCCCCTAGGTCGTCCAAAGCCTTCCTCCAGGCCCACGTGCTCCCCGCCACCCCAGGCCTCCCGGCCTCGTCCAGTCCTCCAGAGCTGCGCTGCTCTTCTCCAAGGTGGTGGGATTTAGAGCCACGTTGAGAACCACGGCCAGGCTCAGAGTGGCTCCCAGTTCTTCAATAAGCAACTTGAGACAGTTAATCCTGCCTTGCTGGGCTCCTCCCACCCTTCCTGGCATCCTCTGCTTCCGTGGTTAGCGGATAGCAGTGACCGTTCAGCCCACCCATTCCTCCTCGGGTCTAGGAGCAACTTGAACTCAGTAATCAAGTCTGATTCATTCCCGATTCCCGGCGCCTGGCTCTGCCGCTGCTTGGGAAACCTTATCTGCTGAATGAAGAAGGCTGTCGGGCAGGTCTTCTTCCTCTGGGCAGGCATTCCAACTAACCCACGAATCCAAAACCCTGAGGGAACTTAGGAGGACAGCGGGACCCCTGCCCTCCAGGGACCAGGTAGAGCCTCCCACAGGGCAGGACCTGGTTTTTACACCTGTCAAGTCAAGCCCTCAAAAATGTATTTATTGGTTGACCAACATGATGCTCACCATCCACCCCCCACCATACACCTAAAATACAGCTACAGCAGAGACAAAAAACGACATATGAGGGACAGCAACAAGAAGGGGGTAAGAAAAGTCTCGTGGGGCTTCGTGACTCTGGAGAACCCATGGAGCTCCTGCGACAGAATGCTTTTGCCCCTAAGTGAGAATGACTGCCATCTACCCTCCCAAGGCTGTGAGAAGGTTCACATTTCATTTTCACAGAAACTCTACCTCCTATGGCTGTCCTCATTGTAAAGATGAGGAAATGGAGGCTGGGAGAAGGGAAGTAACTTGTCCAGGATGATGCAGGGAGTGTGCCTAACAGCCAGAACTGGGGCGCTGGTCTCTGACTTCACCTCCAGCGTTCCTTCCTGGGAGATTCCAGGTAGGAATTCTGAAGAGAGGTGGCAGGGGTTTGAATGATCTGACCTACAAAGGAGAAGCCAAGGGTTAACTGCTGTCCCACTGGACTGTGGTGGAAGCCAAGGATGGAACCGTGAGTAACACAGGTCCCTCGGTCACTCGCGGAGCCCCTGTTCTGGCACTGGGTTGGGGAGGGAGACAAGTGATGAAACCTGAAAACAAATATACCAGATGAGCCCAGCCAGGGAAACGTGTCGTGAAGGAAATACAATGAGCTGATGAGACAGAGAGTGGGGTACAGATTTTCTGGGGAGTCAGAAGGCCCTTTAAAGAGGTAGCTATTTGGATGGGAAGCAGAGAGTGGATGCAAAATTTCTAAGATGGGAGCAAGAGGCTGACACAGGGTAAGCAAGCTGCCACCAGTGAGGGTGTCAGGGGCAGCTAAAGAGGACCTAGTGTTTCACTTAATGAAGGTGGGTTTTATTCTAAGCAATTAGGAAGCTGCTGGCAGGTTTTAGGCGGGACAGTGAAATAAGGTGATTTCTGTTTTGTTTTGTTTTGCTTAAACTCCCTGACTATGCTGCAGAAGATGAATAGTAGGGGACTAAGACCCAGGTAAAGAGAGCAGACTGAGCTGTCATACATAAGACCTCTCCCACACAATATGTGGACATGCTAGAAAAAAAACACATTGAAAAAATATTATTCACATGCAGCTGAACTTGAAAGCATCTCCAGGTACCAGGAAGCTACTACAGCAAATGAGGTCTGAAGCCACGTGCTATGGGACAAACTAACCAGATGTGCATTATAAGGGACCAAAGCTGAGGCCACTGACTGTGTGTGCATCAGGGATCTGGAACTGAACTCTGAGCCAAAGCCACAACTCCAAACCATTGGTGGAGAGACTAAAGAGAAGCCAGAGTGTCTGGCCTGGGCTGCATGGGTGTGCCAAGGTCCCTTACTACTTGTGCAACGTGGAAGCCCTGTCCTGGAAAACCAAGTAAAGCTTGACCTAGAACCAACAAGGGCCCAGCAGAGACAACCATAACGCTGTCCCAAAGGATAACCTCCATAATACAAGGCATGTGCTGGGCCCACAGAATATAATCACCAGCAAAGACGATGTCACAGATGAAAATAACAGAAGACACAGAGAAAATCAAATGCTATGTAAAGAGCAGATTCAACAGTGTGAAATACTCTAGGAACTATAAATAATAGTCCCCTGAAAAAGGACTTGAAAATAAGAATGTTTAAAATCTTCAACAAGATAAAGAAAGGAACAGAAGCCACAAAGCAAAAATAAGACACTGTAGAAAGGGAGCAAGTGAGTTTCAGAAAGAATCAAATAAAAATTCTAGAAATCAGAGTATGTTTAGACACAACTGAAGAGATAATTAGTGAATGGGAGGACAAATCTGAGGAAATCACCTGGAATGAAAACACAGAAAGAAAAATAAACAGGAAATATAAAAGAGAAGTGAAATACAATGGAGAGCAGAAAGAGAAGCTCCATGATGCACTTAGTGCACTTAGTAAGAGTTGCAAAAGAGAGAATAAAGAAACAAATCAGAGGCAAAAGTCAAAGAGATAATGGCTAAGACTTCTCCGTAATTAGAGTAAAAGCTAAAACGAGTCCCAAGTGCACATAGTATAAAACACCAGTGCACACAGTGTACCACATTCAAGGAAAAGAAAGAATCTTGAAAACTGTCAAAGAGAAAAGGTAGATTATCCATGAGGGATTGACAATTAGACTAACTCTGCCTGAAGACAACAGAATAGCAGCTTCAAAGTGCTGAAGAAAAATAACCCAGTGAGAAGGCAGCGAGATCCTAATCCTGTTCCAGCTGCTCTTCCACCTCTATCTTGTATCCCTGCAGCTCAGGTAGCAGCAGGGGGAGTGTCCGGGCTGCTGGCTTTGGAGGGTTCTCACCATGGTACCCACACCCCTGGCACTACACCCATGCTCCACTGTGTCCACAGGTACTGCTGCAGTCAAGATGACAAGAGGGAAAATCAGTTCTGCTGAATGGGCACTAAGGAGAACCTCCTAAAAAATCAGCAAATAGTCGTCTACTCTGGCCTTGACAGAAAAAAAAAAAAAAAAAAAAAAAGGAATCTCAGTCAAAAAAGGTAATAGGAAAGGGTAAATCTTTGGACCGAAAAAGTTTTAACAAAAGGAGGAAAGGAAGCAGAAGAAAATGGGCAGAGGAGGATCATCAAACAGAGACTACAGAAGACTTAACAGCAGAACCAGAGTCTAAAAATGAGGCTATTTCAGGCCCCACCACAGTGGGAAACAAAGCAGTCTGAGCCCAGTCTTAGTGGTGGTTCTCACAAGCATTTCTCCTACAACTCCAGGAAGCAATTTCATCGTTTGTGAGATGCGAATTTTCTGGAGTTCCAGAGACATGCTTTCAAGAAGTGTGGAATCCCACCTTATCCCATGATTTAATACATCTTTAAATATAAAAGTACAGGGGGTCGGGGTATAGCTCAGTGGTACAGCTAGCTGCATGCTCAGCATGCACAAAGTCCTGGGTTCAATCCCCAGTCCCTCCATCAGAAAAAAAAGTAAATAAAATAAAACTGAAAAACGAAAACACGTTTGAGAAAAGCCTTTGATAGAAAAGCCTTACTAAGTGTACAAATAAATAAAATGCAAAAGTACAAAAGCCTTTTTAAAAAGAGGTAAAATCATGTGCTGGTTAATTTCAGCAAGACCAGAAACTAGTGGAATGTTGGGAGGTTTTCTTAGATGCAAACTTAACATTCCATTGACTGTGAAGGGCATTATTTAAAAAATCCTCTGAAATACACACAGCAGAGTCATTTAAGTGGTACATCTTTCATACTTGTGTTTTTTCCCTCCTATTATCACCTCTGTGTCTTCTACATGGTCTTTTGTCTCCTCATCAGAATTGCACGTTCTCTGTGGCAATATCCAGCAAGGGAAGGTCAGGAATTTCTTCAAACCTGTTCATGTGTCGTGGATATCATGTGTAAGACATCACATCCTGCGTTATCAGGACATTCCTCACAAAAGGCTTAAGAGTTAGCAATATTTGAATACTCTGAGCTCTGATGTCCTCTACTTGTGGATAAATTGTTTCTAAATTTTAAGCTGGAGCAGCAGCTGAGTAATTCTGGCAAAGTTTTGTCTCTACATCACGTAGGCTTTTTAATACTAGCACTAATTCGTGTTTGTGTACTGATCCCCAAACAGGTACTTACCTATAAAATCTTGGTTATAACAAGGGGGAAAAGATGGTGAAATGCAGACATCTTCACACATCTAAAGACTATGGGAGTTCATGGTGGGGGAGGGTATAGTTCAGTGGTAGAGTGCAGGTTTAGCATGCACAAGGTGCTGGGTTCAATTTCCAGTACTTTCATTAAAACAAATAAAAATAAAAATAATTTTTAAAAAATTCAAGGACCGCCCCACACCCCACACACAAACTAAAGACTATGGGAGTTTACTGCACAGAGCTTCTTACAGAAAGAGCTACTAAGTTTCCCCTCCAAAGAGATGTAAGTTCAGCCCCAAAGAAAGTTCAGA
Source organism: Camelus bactrianus (assembly GCF_048773025.1). Lineage (NCBI taxonomy): Eukaryota > Metazoa > Chordata > Mammalia > Artiodactyla > Camelidae > Camelus > Camelus bactrianus. The sequence continues at coordinate 8,010,839 of NC_133556.1, read as the reverse complement.
AAAACTTCCCAGAATAGACCTGTTTATATTCTAGAAGGAACATGTGAGACACAGAAAAACCCAGCATCATCCCTAATCTTTTATACTCTCTCAACATTCTCCTGAGCACCCAATGAGCCCAAGGTGGAAGCCAGAAGAGAGAGTAGGTAGGATGCTGTCAGCCCCTACGGAAGCCCCCCCCCCACCCCATGCCACTGGGACCAGACCAGCGTGAGTGGTATTTCAGTCCAGACTCTGAGGCATGAACTGTTTCCTGGACTCTGCTTTTCACCAGTTTAGGTCCCAGAGCCCCATCCCATTTCTTCCACCTCTGTCATCTGCTGCTCATCAATCAGCACTTGGGAGAGAATGACAAGGGGTCCCCTGACGGTCCTGGGGGTGAGTAGAGCAGCTCTGACTGACACCTCCCTGAGCATCCCCCCCTCCCCCAGGCTTAGCAGGGAGGGCACACTCACCGAAGTAACTCCCAGGGCAGGAGGTGTTTTTAAATAGAGAGAAGGAATTATCAAGAAATGACTGCCTGGCGGCAGAAATCTAAACCCCCAGCCCTAAGCTGGTGAAGACCATCTGGTGATTCCATAATTAAGACATTGACATCACACCATCGCTCTGCTCCCTGCGGACCCACAGAAAATCTGGTATAATTTCACTCTTCTTTCCAGAAAAAAAAGTTATTTTCTTCCCCTCTTCTTCTCTGTTCAGACATAACATCATCAACACAGCTCTTTAAATATCTGTGCCAGGAGGCTATATTTAGTGACTGTTTGGCCCTTAAAATGAGTCCAATTTCCTGTGGCAAAACGTTCTCAGCAACAAGGAGAGAGGCTCGGAGAATCCCGAAGCACTAACAAACAGTTTTAAAGCTTGCGACGTTTAAATAGTGGACGAAGAGGAGCTGATTGCTTTTTTTTTTTTTTTTTTTGGAGAGGAGAATGGCACCCAAGGTAGAGGGAGAAAAAAATCGTCATAAAAGGGTGTGTTTGGTCTGAACACTTCCAAAGTCATCCCAGAGAACAGCCTGACACCGGGCAACTGTTTGGGCCGATAACTGTGTGTGGTACATAGTTCTCTTTCAGGGAAGCAGGAGGGAGATCTGTTAACTTATTCATTCACTCACTCACTCACTTATTTACTCCTTCCTTCCTTCCTTCACTCACTCACTCACCATACTTGCACATTTTCCTACGTGCAAAGCCCTGTGGTCTACAAAAGCTCTAAGTCATGGGGCAAACAAGACACACAAATCATGGGGCTTAAAAGGCTGCCCCTAGAAAGGGACCTTGGAGGGACACAAAGTGAGTGCTGGGGGGACCTGAGAGCGGTGGGCATTTCCGTGGGGCCATCTGGGGAGGGCTTCATGGGGAGAAAAGATGGCCCCCAGCACTGGCTACTACTCTGGACCCTCTCATTCAGCCCACTCCCTGAGCCTTGACGGCACTACCTCAGCCTCTATTACAGATGAGTAGCTTTCCCAAGTCCCCCACAAGATAAGTAACCAAAGTGGAGCTGGAACTAAGCTTGTCTGACCACTAAGTGCTTAACTACCAGTGCCAGGCCCATCGCAACAAAGGCCAGCGGAAGTGCGTCTGCCAGACTGCAAAGGTCCCACCCCATCTCTCCCTCGGAGACCCAGGGCACTCAGAGCAGTTCCCCTTCGGAGAAGGCACCAGACCTGCTCCCTCCTCTGATGCAGCCTGGACGAGCCACACTTTCCCTCCTCAGACGCCAGTGCCTGTGGGGGTCTCCGGTGACCCCACGATGACCCGAGGGAGCAATGGAACGCACATTTACTGACTCACGTCTGCCAAGCAACATGCCATTCCTGTTCTTTAATATTTTAGTTTGAGATAATTTTAGACTTTCAGAAGAATTGCAAAAATAGAACAGAGTTCCCGTACACTTTTTTGCCGGGCTCCTCTTGTATTAACTAATATCTTAGCTAACCTTAGGAAAACTCATCAAAACGAAGAAATTAACTTTGGTACGATACTATTAACTCTATGACACAATTAATTTGGATTTCTCCAGTTTTTCCATTACTGTCCTTTTTCTGTTCCAACATCCAATCCAGGATCCCACCTTGACTTAATTGTGACATCTCCTGAGTCTTTCCTGGTCTTTCCTGACCTTGACATTTTTGAAGAGTTACTGGTCAGTTATTTTGTAGAACATCCCTCAGTTTGGGTTTGTGGGAGGTTTTCTCGTGATTAGATTGAGGTGAGGCACTTACTGGCAAGAAAACCACATAGGTGATGCACCCAGTTCAGTCTAATACGTCATTCATTTCAATACTCAGCCTTCTTGAGCTTCTCTGGATTCTCAGGGCAAACCTGTGAGACAGGTATGGTCATCCCCCCTGTACAGATGGGAAAACTGAGGCAAAGAAGTTAAGGCAGTTGCCCAAGGTCACAGAGGTGGTAAGCAGCAGAGAGGATGTGAACCCAGTTCTGTCTTTGGAACTTTCCATTACCCACCAAGCTGCGACTTCAATTCTTTAGAGTTTAAGATAATTCGTCATGACCTTCCTTGACTGAACATAGGAAGTTGGACTTGGATGGTTAATCTAATTATTCCTAGTTCTACAAGTGTGATTCTCAAATCAATGAGTAATAAGGATAACAGCTAACATGTATTTATTGAGCACCTACTATCCACCTGGCACAGCGCTTCAGCTTTTAAACCTAAGGTACCTCATTCACAACCCTCCAATAACACAATGGAGTGGGTACTCTGGAGCACAGTCCCTTATCCCAGACTCTCGGGGTCAGGTGTTTGGGAAGTTAGAATCTGGGGGTCTGGGTAACGCCCTCTAATCAAACACAGTAATATCGCTGCAGCGTATCGTATGACCATCTGTTCTAAGATGCACATATCACACAGACTATAAATAAGCCCAGACACGTGCAGGACGGGTACCAAATTCTGAAAAGAATTCTAGGTTTCCAGAGCTTCCGGGATTTCAGAGTTGCGTATCAGGGACTGTGGGCCTTTATTGTTATGTGAAGAAATTTGCAAGAGAGGAAACAGAGGCTTCGAGGGTCTCACAGCCGGTCATTACCCAGGCCCGACCCTCACTCTGAGCCTCATCCCCCAATATTTCAGGTTCTTTCCTGTCACTTGGTTTTTATTGCCCATTTTCCATCACAAAAGACATTCTAAATATATTCAATTGGCGCGCAGAATAAATGAAAATAAAATTTCAAAATTCTTGAGCTCAGCTGTTCCTGGAGCTGGGGTCTGTGAGAGACTCAGGTTGTTCCCTATGACACGCGGACACCCTTAACTGCTCAGACTTCCCTTCACGGTCACAGCCAAATCATCTATGAGCTGATCCAAACTCCTCACGGCTCTAGAAACACGGTTAGCTAATTTCACCTCTTGGGTTGGGCACGCCTCACTTTCAAGTGGGATGTGCCCAGGGAGACGTCCTTTCATTTGTTCTCTAATTACTTTCCAGTTTGGAGGTCTGGGAAGAAAGTTCCGGACAGCAGCCATCATCATCAGTTCACGGCATCTTCACAACTCCTGACTCCTTACCACTGCATCCTCACTTGACCCTAGGATGACGGAACTGATAATACCTACTGTATTAAGTAGGTGGTGATTTGTGCACTGGAGGGAGAGTCCAAGATAAATCGGTGAGAAGTAGACAGAAACCCAAGCAAACAAAGATAATCCATTACTCCAGGAATAACAAAACTGTATTCAGGAAAGGAAAAGATACCAAAGTCCAGGAGGGGCTCAGGTGCCTCTCGAGTGTACAGGGTCATGATAAAGTTGACACTGAACACAGAGTTAAAACTCTCGGGGGACAGAGAAGGGAAAGTGTTTGTCACGGGGATGGGAGGCATCCGTGTAAATGAAAGCTAGATCTTTCTCTTCCAGAATGCAGGTCCATAATAATGGCTATAATGAAAGCAGTTTGAAGAACTGAAACTGGTTGCTTCTGGGAGGCAGGAAATAGCTGGGCAGGGAGATGCTGGGTTTTGGTAACAAGCCTGTAACTATCTGACTCTTAACTCACGTCCACGTATAACTTTAATGCAAATAAAACCACCTGACTAGCCATGGCAGAGCCGCAACCCAAACCCCAGTGCTCTGACCCAGGGCGCGTTCTTCTCTCCCGTCTGCATCCTTGCTTCAGCTTTTGTCCTTCCAGCCTGGACAGTTCTCACCGCGTGCCCTGTGTCATCCTAGCTATCATCTCTGAGCCAGCCCTGTGCCTTGATGTCTTTCTTGAGGCCTCAGAACCAGAAATGCAGATTCCTCTGAGCGCAGTTCACCCGAGGCCCTGTGCCAAGGCAGGCCAGGATGTTCCAGTCACGGTGCAAGAGAGCACTACCTGAGCTGTGCAGGTAATTCCTCCTGTGGCTCTGCACATCACCCTCGGAAACAGCACCCCTGAAAACCCAGGGACCTCCCTAGGCGAGTCCTCCTTTACATGATCCTCAACCCAGGCTTCATCAGGGAGCAGACAAACCAGGAGACCAAGACCCATTCATTTACTTATCCGACAGCCGTGCACAGCCTGCCCGCAAACTTAGATGTTACTGAGTCCGAGTAAGAGGAAAACTGAGAGGTGATATTTCTCGGTGCTCTTGCCAGGGAAGGCAATGCGCTGAGCATTTTTCATGCATTATGTTGTTTGACCTTTTCAACAACCCTACAAGGTAGGTTTTTTTATTACTGTAGAAGCTCTTTCAACAAATCTCTACCTCGTTGATCTGGATTAAACTATACCCACCAGCATCTCTGTAGGGCAGTCTGCCCGGGCCCTGCGGCAGGTGGAATGGTCTGGCTCTAATGCCCGTGCTCATCACCTCCACAGAGTCTTGGGGGCGTGACCTGGACCCAGACACAAGGCTGGGTCTGCCTCAGATTTGGGCACTGATTTGCAGTGAGGACCCTGGGCTATTTTTCTTTTTTAATCCTCCTTTTCCTTTAGGAAACTGAATTGACTCAGAGGCCACACCTGGATAATAACAGGCACCAGGGAGGTAAGGTCAAAGTATGAAGCAGGCTGGTGGAAGACAACAGGGAGTGGTGGAGACTGTGGAAAACCAAACTGTTTATGCCCTGGCTACGGGTTTCAGGTTTATTTTTAAAAATTAAAGAAACACATCTGTGGCCACCAGCTTGAATCTCTCATGTCCCTACCAGCTTTACCATTCTCTAAGTCGAACAGATTTGGTAGGTTGGACCACAAGTTCACCGCAATGGCATCATGACGGACACTCCATGTTGACTCTGATTTAGTATCAAAGAGTCTTTCTGGAGAAAAAAAAATTTTTTTCTGCTATAAAATTAGGCCTGATGGACTACCACTGAGAAGGCCAGGATCCAAAGACACTCCCAAAATTGTGCAGTGCTTGGCCTGTGCAGCTGTACCTGGCAGTGCTAAGCAGAAGACAGAAGATGGTGCCTGGGCAGAAGTGACCAATTGATTGCAAAGGGCTTCTCACTGGGTGTTTTCTGAGTGAGTAACTTTGGGAGGCCAGTTCTTTTGGGGCACATGGGTCCATCTGACCAGCGCAGAAGAAGTTACTCATAGAAGCTAAGTGCAGTCAGGGTCATCCAGGAGGAAAGATCTCACAGAGAGAGGAAAGCCGAACAGAATTCAGTGTCCAAAGCTAAGGACCAGGACAGCAAAGCTGGGGTAACCAGGGCTGGTGCTGTTAAAAGGCAGTCAACTCTGACGGGGCTGCTACTCCAGGAGCCACACTTGTAAGGAATCACCAACCCTCTGAGCCTTTGGGACAATCTCACCCAACTCCCATCATTTCATTGACTCACAGACAGTAGGGAACGTGGCAGAATAGACAGAACAACAGCCAGGAGAGGCTAGGCTTCCCAATTCTTAATCCAGTGCTCTGAGAGCTCCTGGTTGCTTTGCATCTAATCCCAGGAATACTGGGACCCTCCAGACCACCAGTGAGGCTGAGGAAGCTTCAGGACACAGCAGGCCCACCCCGAGGAAAACCCTTCATTTACTCCTTCCTCTGCTTCCTGCCTTGAAGCTAGTTCTCTGTAGCAGAGATGCCACCACAATCCTATAGGAACACTGGGATTTCCCACCCACCTTTTTAAACAGACAGCACAGCACTTGATCAGAAAAAAAAGAAAAAAATTATTTTAAGGTTAAGTAAATTACATCTGTGATCCCCAGACTTGGAACTGCACCAGAGGACTTCATGGCCCAGCAGGAAAGGGTGTTTTGAACAGGCTGCTGAATTGTTTTTCCAGCATGAAAGGTCTGTGAGTAAGTGCCAAGGATGGAAATCCAGTGTTTTACCTCTGGCCACAACAAGCATGGATGAAGCAACAAGTGTCCCCCTAGGTTTGAAAGGGTGGCCTGCGTGTGCAGCAAGGCCTGGGCTCCCTGCACTGGGCTTCTTGCCCTGCAGCGTGAGCTACCTGTTATCCTAGATTAGCCTTTATCACTGCTGTGACAAATTATCGCAAATTTAGCAGTTTAAAACAACCCCTTTATCATCTCACAGTTCTGTAGGTCAGAAGGCCAACAAGGTCTCCCTGGGCTAAAGGGCTGCATTCCTGGCTGGAAGCTCTGGGGAAAATTTGCTTCCAAGCTCACTCCTGTTGTTGGTAGAACCCAATTCCTTGCAGTTTGAGACCCAAGGTCCCCATGTCCTTGCTGGCTGTCGGCCAGGGGCCACTCTTAGCTCTAGAGGGCTCCCATGGGTCCTTGCTCGTGGGTCCCTCCTGCCAGAGCAACGGCATGCCGAATCCTCCTACCACTTGGAATCCCTCCGACTTCCCCTTCCGCCACGTCTCTTCCGCTTTGCAGTCAGAGAAGGTTCTCTGCTTTTACGGGCTTGTAAAAGTTTGGGCCCACCTGGACAGTCCAGGCTACTCTCCCATCTTGAGGTCCTTAATTACATCTGCAAAGTCCCTTTCGCCACATAACAAAATATATTCACAGGTGGACATGTTCATGGTGGGGGAATAATTCTACCTACCACAACTCATTTTGCGCTCCTTAGCTGCGGAAGGAACTCCTATCAGCCTACCTGTGGAACATAAATCAGGAATGCTGACTCCTAGTCCACTGGCTCTAGGTGTACCGTGACCGGACACGGAAGCCCACCTCTGTAAATATGTCCCGCCCATCAAATTCTCTACTTCTAAAACACACTCACCTTTATCCTACCCATGCTGCCAAAACTTCTATTCAGTCCAACATGACACAGATCAGATGTGTTCACCTCGGTGCTGGGCACCTGCGTTGGGGCAGGAACTGGTCCTATTCCCTTTTCTGTTACAGCAATAGTCAAATTTCATCTAAGAGGCATCATTGGTTCACTCGACAAACATTTCCGGAGGTCCTACTAGGTGCTGAGCCCTGTGCTTGGGATGGGGAGGCCTACAGAGCAAGCTAAGCTGTAGGGAAGTCCATGGTCCAGGGTTGGGTAGATATCCAGGTAAACACATTAACACAGAACACGCAGAAACACCGTTAAGTAAATCTGCCTGGAGGAGTGGGGAACATCCCAGAGGAGGGGCCATCCCAGGTGGGATGTAAAGAATGAAGAGTTTGGCAGGTGGATAAAGTGGAAGAGATGTTCTCGGCAGAAAAGAATGCTGCACCTGGAAAAACACAGGAGCAGAGGAGCAGTGGGCTGAGCTGGCAGAGCACTAAGGGGCTTGGAGGGCTGGGCTGCGGGGCGCGGGGATGGGGCGGCAGGACCTCACTGCTGGCGAAGCTTGGCTCTGGGCCGAGCCGAGGAGCTTGGGTTTCAGCTAGGAGTAACGCGGAACCAACGGAGGTTTTTAAAACGTGGGGTGACACAAACTGTTGGACCTTTAAAAACCCAACTCTGACAGCCAAGGAGAGGGTAGATCTCACAATGATAGAGACTGGAGGGCAGAAAGGCTGAGTAGGCCAGACAATAAACCACTCAGGCTTGAGACGAAGGCCTGAACTAAAGCGGAGGCAGTGGTGGAGAAGTGGGAGTGATGTGGGGTGCAGTCAAGGACACAGGAACAACAGGACTCCGTGAACAGCTGCAGGGGTGCAGAACAGAGGGGTGGCAGAGATGCTCGGGAGAATTTCCAGTGGGACGGCCCGGGACGGTTTAGAAACTGACATTCTCTAAAACTGAGAACAAAGGAGAATGAGCCAGTCTGTGGCAGGAGATGGAATTCAGGTTTAGGTGGGTCGGATTTTCCTCATTAGCAGAACGCGGCCTTGGCTGTACTGGGAGGTCCCATCCTGCAGTAAGAGTCTCAAGAAAAGCAGGAGATCTCAAGTCACTTCCGAGCATGAGTCAGGGAGCTGGCATTCAATAGGAAGTCCCCGAGAACTACCCACGGTTACATCAGAGGGACCTTCTTAGCGTCTCCAATTGTGTTCACATGAACCTACATTCAGGGTTCGCAACTCAGGGTTCAGAGCTCAGAACTCGGACCAAAAGTGGCTGATGCTCACTCAGTCCTTCATCCGAAATATTTTATCCTTCATTCCCCATACCCTCATCAAGAGTCGCTCTGGGCCGGACACTGTGCCAGGAACTGGAGCTTATAGAGACAAGGCACTCAACGTGGATGTATTTTTTTGAATGCCTACCGTGTGTCAAGTCCGGAGGTGTGGAGCCCTGGCTGACCTGTGACTCCAAGGGAAGTCGACCTGGATCTTGCTCAGAGAGGAAACCACAGAGCTCATGCCTGTGTATCTCTTTCTGAAGGATTGTGGAAAATGGGAGGGAAGATGTAGCATCAGTCAAGACACGTCCAAGGAAGATCAAACAGAGAAGGTATTTGTTTCCAGGCCAGTCTGGGAGACGGGACACCTGACAGCCTAGTAAGATATGATAACACACACGGCAACTGCCAGTCTAAGAACTGTCATCGTGGGCTGGCCCCAGGGACCACGCAGCCAGACAGAGATCTCAAATAACCACTGTTAGAAGGTCAACGGATAGACTTGGAGATCATCACACTAAGTGAAGTAAGCCAGTCTTTCTGAAAAATACCATATTTCACTTACACATGGAATCTTAAAAAGGACACAAATGAACTTATTTACAAAACAGAGACAAACGCGCAGACATAGAAAACAAACTTATGGTTATCAGGGGAGAAAGGGAGTGGGGAAGGATAAATGAGGAGTTCAGGACTTGCAGATACTAACTACTATTTATAAAATAGATAAACAACAAGGTCCTACTGTATAGCACAGGGAACTATATTCAATACTTTGTAATGGCCTATAATGAAAAAGAATATGAACAGGAATATATGTATATATGTATAACTGAATCACCAGGCTGTACACTGGAAACTAACACAGCACTGTAAACTGACTATACGTCAATTTAAAAAAGAAGGAGGTCAGTATTGCTGTTCCCAGGTGATCTTCTCAGGTTCATCATGCCTGGCTTGAGCTAAATCTTTGGAACAGCAGCCAAGCCTGAGGTTATGTGTTCCAGAAACCTACCACCTAGGTCTTTGGTTTATTCAAATGTGCTTCTTTTGAGCCTGGAGATATGCTTTCTTCTCTCATTCTCTCCTTTGAGAACCTCTCACCAGCTAATTTATCTTGTGTGTAACAGACATCCTGAGCTTGAGCTGGTGCAAAACCCTCTATGACAATGGGCAACTCCCCAAAAGATGAGTGAGGAACGGAGGTCCCCTCTGCCACCAAGGAAGGTGGACACAGGACACACAGGAACAGAAGCCAAGGGTACTGTGCTAAGTGTGGGCTAATGATAGGTGTCAACTTCACGGCTACGTGTCACAGCAGCGCTCAGTCTGCTGCTGGGATATGCGTGATTCATAAATCAAACGCTTCCCAGGTCTCGGGCAGCATCAGAAATGCGTTCACGGGGGAGGCTGTGTTTGAGGGAGACCTCAAAGGGTGGGTGGATATCTAAGTGGCAGATTCTTACTCAGCCTCCACAAGACGCTGTCTCCTACTCTGTGGGAGGAGGTTTTTTTAACCTTTTGTATTTTGAAATATCATACAGATAGAGAAAACCATGCAAAGCAAAAAGGTACTGCTTAATGAGTTATCATAAGCCACCACCCAGGCCAGTAAACGGACAGGTGGTAGGACCACACAGAAGCTCCCCTGTTATCACTAACCTCTCCTGCACCCAAGGATGACCTTTATCTGGACTTTAATAATAACCACTCCCTTTTTTCTTTAGTTTTACCATCTAAGCAAGTACCCCTAAATCCCAGTTTTGCTTTGTCTGTTTTTTTGAGCTTCATATAAATGGAAGCCTACAGAAGGTGCCCTTTGGTGTCTACCTTCTTTTCCCTCAATGTTATGTTTGTTAAGATTCACTCATGTTGTTCAGGGTAACTATAGTTTGTTCATCTTCACTGTTGTATAATATTCCAATGAGCACAGTTTGTTTATCCATCTAATTTTTTTGTGTGTCTCTTTTCATACTTTATTTTTCAGGAAGGAGAAAGCATGTCATGACAGACATGGTAATTTTAGTTACAAATCAAGGTATAATATTTACTGATAAAGTTTCTATATCATTTTTTTTCTATTTTTTAAATTGATGTATAGTCAGTTTATACTGTTGTGTCAATTTCTGGTGTACAGCACATCTCAGTCATACATATACATACATACATTCCTTTTCATACTCTTTTTCATTATAGGTTACTATAAGATATTGAATATAGTTCCCTGTGCTATACAGTAGAAACTTGCTGTTTATCTATTTAGTTTATCTATCTATACATAGTAGTTAGTATCTGCAAATCCCTAACTCCCAATTTTTCCCTTCCCACCCTCTTTCCCTCCTGGTAACCATAATTTTGTTTTCTATGTCTGTGAGTCTGTTTCTGTTTTGTAAATAAGTTCATTTGTGTCTTTTTGTTTTTTGTTTTTTTTAGATTCCATGTATAAGCAATATCATATGGTATTTTCTCTTTTTCTTTCTGGCTTACTTCACTTAGAATGACAATCTCCAGGTGCATCCATGTTGCTGCAAATGGCACTACTTTATTTATTTTTATGGCTGAGTAGTATTCCATTGTATAAATATACCACAACTTCTTTATCCAGTCATCTGTCAATGGACATTTAGGTTGGTTCTGTGTCTTAGCTATTGTAAATAATGTTGCTATAAACATGGGGGTGCATGTATCTTTTCAAATTAGAGTTCCCTCCGGATATATGCCCAGGAGTGGGACTGCTGGATCATAAGTCTATTTTTAGTTCTTTAAGGAACCTCCATACTGTTTTCCATAGTGACTATACCAAACTACATTCCCACCAACAGTGTAGGAGGGTTCCTTTTTCTCCATACCCTCTCCAGCATTTATCATTTGAATTCATCTACTGTTGATGGGATTTTGGATTGTGTCCAGCTTGGGGTTGTTACAAAACATGATTGTGAATATTCTTCTAAATATCTTTTGGTGCGTGTCCACGCATTTCTGCTGGGTACAGAGCTCATCCTGGGATTGCTGGGTAAGTGAGTGTGCTTATCTTCAATTTTTGGACATCAGCTGTTTTCCAATGCAGCTGCACCAGTTTATAGCCCCACCAGCCGTTTATGAGTGCATTCATTGCTTCATATGCTCGCCAACTCTTGGCAATGTCCATTTTTTTTTCATTTTTATTTCAGACATCTTGATGGGCATACAGCAGTGTCTCACCGGAATTTTAATTTGCACTTCCCTGATTACTAACGAAGTTGCACAGCTTTTTATATAGTTATTGGCCATTTGCTTATCCTCTTTGGTGAAGCTCCTCCAGCCTATTTTTCTATTACGTTGTCCTTTTTTCTTTTAAGGGTTTCTTTTTTTCACATATTCTGAATATGGGCCCTTTGATAGTTATGTATGTTGCAAAAAATCTTCTGGGAGGAATTTCAAATGTCCAAATAAATCAGCTGGAAAAGACTTAGGGGGAAAAATATCTCTCTACCTCTTCTAAGTTACCAGCCCCAGACCAGGCTTCAGTTTTAAAAGGGGATATGGGGAGACGGGAGGGTATAGCTGTGGTTAGAATACATGCCTAGCATGCACCAGGTCTTGGGTTCAATCCCCAGTACCTACATTAAAATAACTAAATAAATAAATAAACCTAATTACCTCTCCTGCTCCCCCCCAAAATTTTAAAAAATAAAAGGGGGTATGGACGGAAAGAAAAGTCTGAGATCAGACCCACCAGGTTCAAGCCTCAGCTCCTTGGCCACTTCCTGAGTGCTCTTGGGCAAGTCACAGAAGCTCTCTGGGCCTTAGTGTCTATCTGCACTTGAGAACTGACCAAAATTACCTGCTGCACAGTTGTTCTGTGGTTGAGAAGAGGTGATGTGTAAACATACTTTAAAAACTGCTCACGGTGTTAACTGTTGTTAAAGCAGAAGGAATCAGCCACGTTGGCTTCCTGAGCAGCCTGACCAGCTTCCTGCACTGTCTCCCAGCACTAAGAGAAGAGGTGGCAGGTTTTGGGGCCAAGAAAATCCCTGTTCTCTCTCCCGCTGGCTGAGCCAGAGGACACCTTCCCCCCCAAGCCCTCTCCCCACCCAGTGTGAGACTGTGCTGCCCATGGCTGGGAACAGGGCTCCTCCCTGCCTGCCCAGGCAGGAAAACAGGAAGCCGTCCCCACCCTGCCAGGAGGTGGGGCTGACAAGTTCCCTTTCCTAGGTGGGCATCTCTCCAGGCCATCAACCCTTCTGGATGCAGACGCACTGGCCGCTGGCCCAGGGCACCGCTGCACCAGGCTACGCCCTGTGCCGCGCCCAGGTCTCCCTCATACTTTGTCCTGAGGTAGTGGAGTAAGTGAATGAATGGATGGGGAGCATAAAACGGGCCTCATCAGTGCCTTGTGAGCAAAGAACTCTTTCAGTGCCCAAGTGGGGCTGGGACTCTGCCTTCCTGGGCCACATGGACACACCCCATCCCTTCCCAAGGTACAGCACCATCCTTTCGTGAGCCTCACATCACTGGTACCCGGGCCCCATTCCACAAACAGGAGGCATCTGGAAACTCCTTTTAAGAGAGCAATTGAGAGCTCAGAAGAAACTCGTGACCTTATTCTAATGTGCAAGGTTGCTTAGAGGAGTTTTATAAGCTGAAATATTTGAGAGCTGGAAGGACCCTCAGAAATCTTTTCCAGGCTCCTCACTTTGAAATAAGAGAGGCAGTGGCAGAGCCAGATTTTCTGCCTCAGCTCTCATCCTAACATCCCTTATGCCCTGCTGCAAACTCCACCACCTGCACCCAGGCCACGGCCAGCAGCCCCCTCCAGGTGCCTGGGACACTAGGCCAGTTTCTCTCCCTTCCTGGTAATCTCTTCTAGCTCAGAAAGGTGTGACCTGAAGCAGTATGAAGCCCTGGGAAGTCCAAGACCGCGGTTTGGGAATGTTTATAAAGTGTTCAGAGTGTTCTGAACTTTACAGAAATTCACATTATCAGCCTTGAGCCTTAATTCTGGTTCCAGCCCCTGCAGACTCCTTCCTATGTGAATTCTCCAACCCCGCTCTCTGGAGCTGGGTGATGTACTTCCACGGTACCCTGGGTGCCCAAGCCTGGCACACAGGGCAGGCTCTTAGTGAGAATTAATCATCAGAGAAATCAAAGGAGACAGAGGGAGAATCTCAAAACATGCAAAGGAAAAGCGCTCTGCAAGCAGGGGCCTGCCTGCAGCACCCAGACTCCTGGAGATCCTCCGACCATTGTACGTTTACATGTTTGGCAAACAGGCCCCAGCGCCTGCCTCGTGCAAGGACCCAGTGGGCACTGAGGCCCAGAACCTGCCCCTACGAGCTTCCAGTCTGGAAGGGAAGCCACGATGTGGGCTAGGATGAATCGGAGAGACCTGTGGTAGCTAAGGGCCCCTGCTCATCTGAACCAGACTGCAGGGGCTGTCAGGGGGAGGGATGCCACGGAAGTTAAGGCCTGCCAAGGGCAGGGAGCAGGAACCCTGATGGTGCCACAGCACGCAGGCTCCCTGGGCAGCCAGCAAAGGTTCTTGAAAAAAGAGAGTGATACAGGCGGTGCTGGGCTTTAGAGACAATCCATCTGGCATCAGGCTATTTGAGGGGGCAGGGAAGACGGGATTACAATGAGGCGAGCATGAGGGGAAAAGGGCAGGGACAGAGAGAAGCAAAGGAGGGAAGGACAAGAGAAACATCACAGAACAGAGTGTGGCTGTGAGGGCAAAAGGTGGGGAGGACTCAGCCCTGGTTCCAGGGAGATGTTGGGACCGAGGGATCAGAGGCTGGGGAGGCCCAAGGAGAGTTTGGGACATGTGTGGTTTATCAGGGGGTGATGTCCAATGGGAAGTGGTCACACAGGCCATGCAGTCAGGGAGTTGGCGTCATGGAGGTGAGAACAGAAACCATCAGATGGAAGTGAAGACAGAGGAAGTGGACAGGAGGTAAAAGAGAAGTGTGGGGAGGACAGAGCCTTGGGGACTCCACGAGTTAGGGGAGGAAGGAGGAAGCGAGCTAGAGGGGGCCAGGCAGTGACCCAGGGATGGTAATCGGGTAAAGCCAGGCTCTGGGGCCAGTTCTCCTGGGCTTGAGTTCCAGCTCTGTCACTTACTCACTTCAGAACCTTGAGATGGTTATTAACCCCACTCAGCCTCAATTTCCTCATCTGTAAAGTGGGGATTATAATCCGCAAGTTTGTGGTAAGAACTGAAAGGGGAAGTTTGTGCAAAGCCTTTACACTTGCACATACTAAATGCAGTAAATGTTGGCTTTTATCACTAGTATCAGTGGGAGGGAATCAGAAGAGGACAAAACCATGGACCCAAAGAAAGCTCAGCATCCTTTCTAGTTTTCAGTGCCAACTAAGGGAGCAAGCTGGGGATAGGAGAGGCATAGCAACTTTTATGTTGGCAGCCAGCCCTGTGCCACCAAGGCTGAGAACTACTGATCCCTCTAGTCCAACCCTAAAATTCTTCTGCTGGTGAACTGAAGGCTGCACATCTGCTGAAGATCATGAGCAAGATGGTAGAAACACTTACCCTGCCGACTTAAACATGGAGAAGAGGACTTGGTCATCTGACTTTGAAGCCCTGGCTTATCTGTTTACTTGCTGTGTGACCTTGGAAAAGTCACTTGGCCTCTCTGAGCCTGAGTTATTAAATAGGATAATAGCTATAAATCACCTATCATGTTCCCAGGACCCAGCAGGCCCTCCATAAATATTTGTTTCTGTCTCGTTCTCTCTAGAACCCAGGTCTCCCAGCTCTTCCCAGCATATGATTTGTTAGGATCCTTTACTTTGTCGTGGGCTCCATCCAAGAGACTATGACTAAGGGTTTGTTCCTTCTTCTGTGTTTTCAGAGCCCCATCCTCTCCTCTGACCCCAGCATTCACCTGCCACAGAGCAGAGCCAGAGTGTGCACAGGACTACCTGGTGCTCCGGGTGAAGTTCTGATTCTGATTCAGTGGGTCCTGCATTACTTATGGCCCCAGGGATGCTGGCACTGTGGGTCCTCTATCCTCCTTGTAGAGGAGGCCTGCGGTGGCCGGTCCACCTCCCTGCTGACTCATGAGCTCCTCTGGGGCCAGTCTCTTTATCTTACTCATCTGTGTCCCCTCTACGGTATGTACTCACTAAATGGATGTTGAAAAAATAAGCAAACCATAGAGAAAACCATTTTCCAGCTAAGTAAATACAGACAGGGTGTTTTGTGTGAGCAGCAACCCTCCTGATTCACTCCAGCATCACCCTCTTGGCTGACGTTAAGGGCCGTGAGGCGGGAGGGGCCTGAGATCCAGAACCTGGAGTCCTGGGTTTGAATCCTGACCCTCTCACTCACCAACTGGCAGCCCTGGGCAAATTACGAAGCTCTCTTCCATGAAGTGAGGGTGATCACACCCAACCACAGTGCAGCCCCAGAGATGGCTAAAACATGCTTTATAAACTGTAAAGTGCTCCAGATAAAGTATCATTAAGACAGCAGCTTTTTTAAGGGCCAGAACTACTTTTTATCTCCCTGGAGCCTGAGGATTGCTTGTGATGGGCGGGGTGGGGGACACACCAGGGGTCTGGTTGGAGATGGGGTCTGAGGCAGACAGGTCACGTGTCCCCACTCTGGCAGGGACAGTGGCCACAGGAAGTGTGAGGATGAGGCCAGGAGAGTTGAGGAGGGAAGGCTTCCTGGAAGAGGCTAGCAGCAGTTGAGGAAACAAGGCTGGTCTGAAGGCACTAGCCTGGCCGGAAGGCAGGCAGAGAAACCAGAGTCCTCCGACAGGCCTTGGGCAGGGCTCCCGGCTGAGAGTGTAGGAGACCAGGCTGGACCAAGGGGAACTTGGGGCCATTAGGAAAGAACGTCAAGTAACTACAGATGTTCCCTGTCGCCCAGAGCTGAGTCACTCGTTTCTCTGCTGGAGCCACCCTGTCACTGTCCACCTCCAAGTACAGCCACTGCACCACTAACTGGAGCCTCAAGCATCTGAGGACAGAGGCAGGAGCCAGACACAGTCCTGCCCTCAGGAAGCTCATCAGTTCCTCACGGCCACAGAGAAATGGTGACTGGACAGGTAGCAGGTGCTAGGAGGTCACTGCTCCTGTCTCCACCTCGGCCAGTGAGTCTCTTCTGCACACCCACCTCCAGATGATTCCTTATGCCATTCCCTGCTCTCGACCCAGCAGGTCGTGCTTCCCACCCCCACAACATGTACCTTACAGTCACCATGTTAACTAGGAACACTGCTGTCCTTCCTTCTGCTGAAGACTCATCACGGCCCCATCGCTTCACTTGTGCTTTCTCACGTCCCCTCTCCCCACTCAGATTACAGCAAGAGTCATTGCAACAGTGCTCCCCAGTTTACAAACTGCCTTCCGCATATTATTTAATTTAATCCCCACAATCAACCTGTGAGGTTAAGTGGTATCCTTACTTACAATAAGGAAACTGAGGATTAGAAAGCTCAGACAATTTGCCGGAGGCCACACAGCTCATCCGTGTGCCCAGCCACAAAACTTCAACCTCTTCTAGCTCCGGTGCCAGGGCTCTGCCCAGTACTTGGAGGCCACACAAGGCAGGTGTTAAAGGTTGAGACTTCCAGCTGTGTGACTTGGGCAAGTTACTTAACCTCTCTGTGCCTTGATTTTCTCCAGGTAAAATGTGGCTGATCCCATAAGGATCTCACAGGTCCTTATCGATACCACCTCATAGGTCCTTATCAAGATTAAATAAGGTAACACAATAAAGCAGTTAGAACAGTGCCAAACACAATAATGAATTACAATTATCATTTTCCCTTCACTAATTCTCATGGTCTCTTAACTCATTAAACTTTTTTTTCTAACTCATGTTTACTCTCATATTTGGTAGGCAGTTATTAAACAAAATACTTTTTTAAAAAATGACTAAGGTTAAGTTTTAGGATTGTCCTCTTCTTTTCTTCACCCTCCTCCTCCCCTAATTGTCCCCTAACTCTCTTTTCCTGATCCATTCTACCTCCCTTCTTACTACACACACACACACACACACACACACACACACACACACACACACGCCACTAGGTCAAATTTGGCCAATTATAGGTGTTCCACAGAATGTAAAATACTGGAAGACACTGACCTAGACTCTCCTTGTTGGGTTGTCCCTGGATAGCTAGAGAAACTTTCACAAACCTAATTTCCACCACTAATGGGTCAAAGTCTTACATGTATTTCTCTGTTGCTCCAGTTTTTACATATTTGAGACTCTAGAAGGAATGAATTACCATTTCTTTTCCTTTTCCATTAAAAAAAAAAAAAAAAGAAAAGATTCACACTGTTTCCTGGAGCAAGAAGCCTCAGGTGGTCAGGCAGCTAGTGAAGGCAGTAACACCCACAGTAGACAGGTAGCTCCCCTCTTTTTGGTGGTTCTGTCCTTAAAATCAGAGAATAAACTTCAAACCCAGCGGGACCCTGGGAGGCAGAAGTGAAGAGCCATCTCCCCTATCCCACCTGGGGTAGGATGATGATCTAGACAGGGGACACTCGCTACTTTAAATCACCCAGACATACCTACCAAGGGCCAAAGGCTCCTGGAAAAAAAGAAGAGGATGAAGTCCCCTGGGATGAAAAGCTTTCTTCTTTGCAAGATTCCATATATAGAACACTCACTCAGGACCTCACCAATCTTTCCTATCTAAAATCCCAAAGCCCTCCCCTCACACGGTACAGTGCTGTGGTTGGGGTTGGGGGTAGGCAGAACACAGCAGGAGAACCAGCCTCTGGCAGCGGAGGCCCAGGTGGATATTCAAAGGTTCCACACTGCAAGAAAGACTGAAGAACAAATGTGCCCATACAACTTTGGCACTGGGATGAAAAGAAGTGCAGTGCCCTTTGAAATGGATTTTGCATACAAACAAGCGGATGAACACCATCAACATGTCAGCTTTATGCACTCAAATCAATACACCAGGCATTAAAACTCTGAGGTAAAAATGGATTGTGGCTTTTTGTTGATGACAGGGAGGAATTTTGGCCCCCAGCCCTGGTCAG
Organism: Camelus bactrianus; assembly: GCF_048773025.1. NCBI lineage: Eukaryota > Metazoa > Chordata > Mammalia > Artiodactyla > Camelidae > Camelus > Camelus bactrianus. Next base: position 7,992,395 of record NC_133556.1, on the reverse strand, counting down.
GCTGGACAAATAGGGCAGTCTGCCTATTAGCCGTCAGGCACATCTTGAGGGGTGAAACCAAAATTCCAATTCAGGGTTCTGGGCACCCCAGGACAGCACATCTTGACCAGTACCGGGACGTCGGTCCAAGACTCTCAGATCCTGCTCCCTGGCCGGCCCCCTCCTCCAGCCCCCAGTCATCTTCCAAACTCGGCCACACATTGCATTTCCTACATTCCTTCTCACCGCTCAGACCCCTTCAGCCCGGCCCTCGGAGGCCGACAGCTGGGGGTGGCGTGAGCCAAGCAAGAGGCTCGAGGAAGGGAGTGCTAGGGGTGGGGGGAATGTCAGTGCAACCCTGAAGCGATCGACAGGGGCGGAAAGGGCTCCGCACCCTTCACATCCCCGACCCAGAGCCCCACTCTCGGCCGCCACACTTGCGTCCCCACAATGCGCTTCCACAGCCTAGGGGTACCCCTTCCATTTGGCCCCTTTTCGGTTCCTTTCCCTCTCACCGCCCCTGTGACCCCTGCCCTGCCCCGCCAGGTCCGGCTCCCCTCGGCCGCACCGCACGAATCATGCCAGCTCCTCGGAGCTGCCCTGCCCTCTTCCCCAGGCCAGCCAGGATGCCCCCGGGGTCCCCGACCTTCCCGGATAGCCTCTACCTGCGCACCAGATGCCCTCTCTCGCGGCCTCCTTGCCCAGTCCCTCCCTGGGCCTGCAAGACCCCTACTCCCTTCAAGTCCCCTCCCGGACACTGCGTCTCTCGGGATGCCCCAGCCATGCATGCCCCGGGGTACCCGATCCTCACCTGAGTCCGCTCGAAGCTTTCCCGCTCCGCCGCCTCCATCCCCCCACCGACCCCACGCCGGCTCAGCACCTTTGGCAAGGGGTTGGGCACCTGCTTCATGGAGCTGGCCATTCGGTCCATGTTGCCGCGCCGAGCCGAGTCAGGGGCCCTCAGCCGCCCCGGGATCCCCACGGCGCCGCCCGCCCCGCCCTACCCACTGGGATCCGGCGCTAACGGGACGGCTCTCCGCTCCCATTGGCTGAAAGCACTGCTACTCTCCCGAGGCCCCGCCCCTACTCAGAGGCTTCCCCGCCCGCCCCCGCCCCCGCAGGAGCCCCTCTGCGCGCCCTGCCTGGCGGGGCCCTAGGGATCGCGAGGCGCGTCCTAACCGGCCCGGAGGCCTGTCCGTCACCTGGGGGGGCGGGCAGGAGGCGGGGCCTGGGGCGGCCCTGACCTGCCCTCTCCCGCCCCTCCCCCGTTGCCCGGCCCTCAGCTCTCCCTGCCCTGCCAGCACCCACCCCTACCCCGCGAGCCGCGCTCTCCCTCTGCCGGGGGCTCTGCGAGGTCCCGGAGTGGTGGGCGGGGGTCAAGCTGGCGGGGAATCGGGCCTCCCGCAGGGAATCCGGACCCGCCTGGAAATAGCCTGGTTACTCCTTCGGGCCGGGGACGAGAGAGTGCGGGATGGACCGGCTAGGCGGCTGGAGTCCCGGGAAGCGCAGTCCTGGAGGCCCGGCTCCCGCAGGATGGGTCAGCGTCTGGTAGACGTGGTCGCCTTGGGTGGCGGCCCCCAGCAAGTTCCCTCTGCTTCTTCCCTCATCCTGCCCCTGCCCTGAATTCCTGCCCATCCCTTTTCTAATGATCGCAGACCCGGGAGCGCCGGGCTGGGTCAGTGGAAACCTCTCGACACCTTCTATCCAAACTTATCATCTGAATCTGCCCGGAACGTATTCGTTGGTAGAAACCCCTGTGGACGCTTGATGTTTATCTCCGGCTCTGCGCCACCCCTCCTGTCCTGCTCAGACGTCAGCCAAGGTACCGACAGGCGGAGGGAAGTATGATCCTTAGCGGAGATGAAGAAACTTTAAAGTTTTCCGTTAAATGCCAATTTTGGTGTTTTAAAAATAAATGCTTTGAAACTCAAAGAAAAGCATTACATTTTTTTTAAAGTAAGAGCTTTTGATTAAAAAAATTCACACATTCAATAGGGAAGTGGAAGAGGGGGTGAGCCTTTGAAGGCACTAGGGAGCCACTGAAGGCATTTGCTCAGACCTGCGCTTTGCCGAGCTGGCACTGTGTGGATGGGATTATGGGGGCGAGAGGGAAGGGAGGGAACAAATGGAGAGATTCTGGTAGCAGGTGAGAGACAATGAGGGCCTCCACTAGCAAGGAGAGGAGAAAGTTCAGTCCTGTGGGAGGTTCTGTGAATAGATTTGGACAAAGGGAATGCCCGGGGGGTGGGGGGAGACAGTGTTGAGGCCTGAATTTCTGTGGAAGAAGGACTGAAGAATGGCCTTGTGGTGGAGGGGGAATCTCCTTGAGGCTACATTTGAATAGCAAGCATACTGGTTTCACCTTCCCTTAGTTTGTGTTTGTATGGAGGCCTGGGGACTGGCTCCCCTTGGGTTTCTCTGGGATGAGGTTAGCTGTCACCTAGTTTTGGAGGCTTTGCTCTAGTCGTGGGAGAGGGAGCAGGCACCTGCCAAGCACTGTGGCCTTAAGTAGAAAACCAGTCACCAGGAGACCCGAATCTCTATCTCTCCCATCCTCTGATTTCCTACTAGTGCCTCCCACTGCCAAACCCAGCCGGAAGCTGGAGGTCTAGGATGATGCATCAGCACTGCCCCGCCCCTCCTTCCAGGCACAGAGCAGAGTGGAGAAGAGTGGAGGCTGGATCTGGAGGTGTCCAGCACAGCGGGCTCAGAGGAGTCTACCTGCGAGGAAAACAGACCAGCTTCATAATAATATTACCTCTGCGTGCCCCTTCTTAGTCCTGCACCCGCCTCGCTCTGGACCCAGCTAAAGAGTGATTTATGATCCTTTGCCCAGAGTTTATGGCTTCAATAAACATGGGCCCTTTAAACAGGGATTAAAGGATCAGCCTACTTCTTATTAGAATAAACCAGAGTAGGAATCAGGAATTTGTGGTTTGGAGGCACCCTGTGGAGAAAGACTCAAGCGAGTTACCTTCCTCTGTGAAACTCAGAGTGAGTTAAAAATAAGATTTCCCACTTGCCGCAGCAGCAAAACCCTTTGCCAAGGATTGAGGGAAACCCTCCCCCCGGGATATAAACTACAGGACTCCGCTAGCTTCCTTCAGCTCTTACTGTCTCTCCCAGTAGTGTTGGAACCACTTGTTTCTTTACTTTCTGGAGATGCCAGGTTTCTAGACACGGAATCCCATCTCTGGGAAACCTATAGGGGGATCAGAACTGTGTGTGACCTGCCTCATGTCTGCTGAAATCTGTCCCACCCCACACCTAGTCTGCATCCGATTTAATATCTGGTGTAAGGATAGGTAAACTGACCACACTTTCCCTATAAGCTCTCAGTCCACATGTTTTAGTCGTTTAATGAGATATAATTAATTTACATTAAATTGTACATATTTAAAGTATACAATTTGATGAGTTTTCACATACATGTATATACACTCATGAAAATATCACCACAATCAAGATAATGAACATATTCCTCACCCCCAAAGTTTTCTTCGTGCCCCTTCCTAATTCATTCTTACTTCCTCCCAAACCCCTGTGCTCAGACAATTACTAATCTGCTTTCTGCCACTATAGATTAATTGCATTTTCTAGAATTTTATATAAATGGAACCATACAGGATGTATTCTTTTTGGTCTGGCTTTTTTTCACTAAGAATAGTTATTTTTGAAATTTATATATATTGTTACATGTATCAATAGTTTGCTCTTCTTAATTGCTGAGTACTATTCCAGTATATGAATAGTCCACAACCTGCTTACCCTTTAACCTGCTGATGGACATTTGCATTCTTTCCAGTTTTTGACTATTACCAAAAAAAAAGATGCTATGAACAGTTGTGTCCGAGTCTTTGTATGAATAGCAGTCAAAATGACGTGATCTTATCCATCTGGTAGATATATTAGTCAACAGAACAGATTAGAGTCCAGAAATAGGTCCACACATACATGGTCAGTTGATTTTCCAAAAAGGTGCAAGGCAATTCAATGGAAGAAAGATAATCTTTTCAACAAATGTTGCTAGAACAATTAGATAATCATATGGAAAAAAACCCAAATACCTTAATTCTTTCCTCACACCATATACAAAAATTAACTCAAGATGGATCATAGACCTAAGTGTAAAAAGAAAATAGGAGAAAATCTTAGTGATCTTAGGTTTGGCAAATGTTTCTTAACTACAGCACCAAAAGCATGAAGCATAAAAGGGAAAAAAAATCAATAAAAAGAATTTCATCAATATTAAAACCATTTGCTCTTTGATAGACTGCTATGAAAATGAAAAGGAAGGCACATACTGGGTAGAGATATTTGTAAAACATTCATCCAACAAGGAATTTGAATCAAGAATATGCCACGTATACATTTTCAAAGTTTACCTGGCTTGGATTTTAAATTGTTCACACAGACCAGGATGACTCAGACACAAGAGGACAGTGTAGGGGCCCACATACAGAATTTACAAAGACAGGGATCTGAGTCTGGGCTGATGCTCCACAGCATTTTAGACAAGTTACTTAATGCTCTGTATTTTTTAACCAGCTGTAAACCAGGAGGTGTAATAATATGGCTTTCATTCATTCAGTGGACATTGGTTGAGTTTCTAGTCTAGGTGAGGCACAGGACTAATAAGTTTATAAATTTACTCTTTGGTCATGGGTACACATGTTAAAAAAAAAATCACATCTAACACAGGGAGGCAAGTTCTAGAATAGAGGTAGAGTGCCATGTTTCTCCAGACATTTGGGGGATTAAACAAAAACATTTATACAAATTTATGTCTTAATATGTGCGTATGTATACATAAGAAAAAAGCATAGAGATAGATTTGTATTTAATGAATTTTAAGAATGTCTGTGCTAGGCAGGTTCTCTTACATCAACTGCTTAAGAGTCACGCTGTAAGAAGAAACAACCTCTCTCCTCCTCTCCGCCATCTCCTCGGCAACCGCAAAACAGCAACTATGCGTGAGTGCATCTCCATCCATGTTGGCCAGGCTGGTGTTCAGGTCAGCAAAGCCTGCTGGGAGCTCTACTGCCTGGAACACGGCATCCAGCCCAATGGCCAGATGCCAAGTGACAAGACCACTGGGGGAGGAGACGACTCCTTCAACACTTTCTTCAGTGAGACAGGTGCTGGCAAGCATGTGCCCAGGGCAGTGTTCGTAGACCTGGAACCCACAGTCATTGATGAAGTTCTCACTGGCACCTACCACCAGCTCTTCCACCCTGAGCAGCTCATCACAGGCAAAGAAGATACTGCCAGTAACTACGCCTGTGGTCACTACACCACTGGCAAGGAGATCATCGACCTCGTCTTGGACCAAATTCGGAAACTGGCTGACCAGTGCACAGGTCTTCAGGGCTTCTTGGTTTTCCACAGCCTCGGTGGGGGAACTGGTTCTGGGTTTACCTCCCTGCTGGTGGAATGTCTCTCTGTCAATTATGGCAGGAAGTCCAAGCTGGAGTTCTCCATTTACCCAGCCCCCTAGGTTTCCACAGCTATAGTTGAGCCCTACAACTCCATCCTCACCACCTACACCACGCTGGAGCACTCTGACTGTGCCTTCATGGTAGACAACAAGGCCATCTATGACATATGTCATAGAAACCTCGATATTGAGCGCCCAACCTACACAAACCTGAATAGGCTGATAGGTCAGATTGTATCCTCCATCACCACTTCCCTGAGGTTTGATGGAGCCCTGAATGTCAACTTGACAGAATTCCAAGCCAATCTGGTACCCTATCCTCGCATCCACTTCCCTCTGGCCACATATGCCCCTGTCATCTCTGCTGAGAAAGCCTACCATGAACAGCTTTCTGTAGCAGAGATCACCAATGCTTGCTTTGAGCCAGCCAACCAGATGGTGAAATGTGACCCTCGCCATGGTAAATACATGGCTTGCTGCCTGTTGTACCATGGTGACGTGGTCCCCAAAGATGTCATTGCTGCCATTGCCACCATCAAGACCAAGCGTACTATCCAGTTTGTGGACTGGTGACCCACTGGCTTCAAAGTTGGCATTAATTACCAGCCTCCCACTGTGGTACCTGGTGGAGACCTGGCCAAAGTACAGCGAGCTGTATGCATGCTGAGCAACACCACCGCCAGTGCTGAGGCCTGGGCTCGCCTGGACCACGAGTCTGACCTGATGTGTGCCAAGCGTGCCTTTGTTCACTGGTACGTGGGTGAGGGCATGGAGGAAGGAGAGTTTTCTGAGGCCCGTGAGGACACGGCTGCCCTTGAGAAGAATTATGAGGAGGTTGGTGTAGATTCTATTGAAGGAGAGGAAGAGGAAGGAGGAGAGGAACACTCAAGTTAAAATGTCACAAAAGTGCTGCTTTTACAGGGAAGCTTATTCTGTTCTAAACATTGAAAAGTTGTGGTCTGATCAGTTAATTTGTATGTAGCAGTGTATACTCTCATTATACAATTACTGACAGATGCTTTAAAACACAACGCTTTGTTACAGGCCCAAGCTATCCATTTCTCTGATGGATTTGAATAAAGTATTCCCTGTCTTAAATGGAAAAAAAAAAAAGAATGTCTGTGATAAATTGTCACATGGAAGAGGAACAAGCTGCAAAGCAGTGTACAGAGAATGATTTTACTTTGGTAGAAATAAGCAAACAAAATTTGCGTAGAGCTGTATATGTTTTTGAATGTGAATGAACACAGAAAAGGGTGTGAAGAGATATACTCCAGGCTGCTAATACTTGTCACAAGATGGAGATAGGGTTTTATAGAGATAGAGATTATTGCTTTTATGGATCTTTTAATTAAAAAAATAAAATTAAGAAAATTTGAAAGTAATAGTTGATAAACACAGAAATAGCGAAACACACTCCAAGAAGTGCTTTTTATATTAAAACAAAACAGAACAAAACAAAACAAAACAAAACAAAACCAGACTCTCAACTTATTACTAGCTGGTGCACCGTGGGAGCTCCAAGACCAAAAGCCTCCCTTAGTTATATGGGAATGACTTACACTTTGTTAGCTAAAGGCTTTGCCAGATCTTGAAATGCTCATGCCAATACTCAGAGTGGTGTGTGTGTGTGTGTGTGTGTGTGTGTGTGTGGAGTGGGGGTAGGCAGTCAGGGGACATGGAGAGAATGGTAGTGACCAGTAAGAGGGTGGCAGAGACCTGCCAGCCAGCCAGGAATGGTCTGGGGTGCCCCACATGTGACCAAACCAGGTAAGCTGGAATGGGGCACCTATCCTGGCTGAATCAGGAGCTAAGGCAGAACCTGAAACTGGAGCTGGGAGCTGTATCAAGTCAGGAAACAGGGAAAGAGGAACTAAGCCAAACCGGGAACCCAAGCCAAAGCCAGACAAGCAGTCTGTAAACCAGGAGTGGGGAGACAGCACTGAATTGACCCCAGTGATGGACCGTGGTCAGGTATCTGCAGGGCAAGTTGATCTCCTCCTGCACCAGAAAAATAGTGCCATTGACCAAGAGAAGGAATACTTTCAGGGAAAGATAATGAGTTCACTTGTGGGCACGCTGAGGTTCAAATGGCACGGATTCAAAAACAATATGGATCACGTGAAACAGATATAGAGAAAAGAGCATGAGCTTTGAGATTAGACACATCTGGGTTTTAATCTTCCTTCCTTGCCTGTTTTTTTTCCCAGTTAAACATTTAATGAGTAATTACTATCTATGTCCGGAGATGTAGCAATGACCACAGAAGATACCATCCTTGTCCTTATGAAGCACATAATCAGAAGCTATTTTCAGGATCTGATGTATAATTTACAATTGTGTCAGTTTCCATAAGTCAAGAAATGTTGGCTGAGTGCCTGCTATATGCTAGTCTACAGTGCATACATATACACATGGGAAAAGGCTACTCTACCTTAGAGCTTTGGTGGAAAGAAAGAACGAATGAACAAATGGAAGGAAGGAAGGAATAGAGAAGAAATAGAGGAAGGGGAAGAAATAGAGAAAGACAGAAAGAGAGAGGGACAGTGGAAGGAAGAAGAAAGAAGGAAAGAGTTAATAGTTCTGGGATTCAGACACAAGGGAATTTACAGGAAGGCTATCTGGCAGGACTAGTTACATAATTTGGAGAGGCCAGTGCAAAATGGAAACGTAGGATCCCTTGTTAAAACAGTGTCAAGAATTTCAAGACAACAACAGCAGAGCATTAAACCAAGCATGGGACCCTTCCAAGTGCAAGACCTTGTATAACTGCACACACAGGTCATTCGCCCATGGAGCAAAGCCAGCTATGGGGGCGGGGCAGGCAGGAGAATGAGGCTTGTAAATGGAAGAGCTGTGGCAGCTCCAGAGGGCTCAACAGTGAGTTCAAAATATGTTCACAAAATCTTTAATCCACCCTCTATGGGGTGGAGTATAATTCTCTTCCATTTGAATGTGGGCTGGACATAGTGACTAGCTTCTAACGAATAAAATAAAGCAGAAGTGACAGTGTGTGACTTTGCAGAGTAGGTGGGAAAGGCACTGCAGCTCACTGCAGGGGATGCTAGGTTCCATGTCATGGAGATGCTCTGGCAGCCCAGAGAGAGGCCCACAAAGCAAGAAACTAAGGAATCCTGCCAACAGTCATCTTGGGAGCCCATCCTGCAGCCACGTTCAAACTTTCAGATGATTGCAGCCCCTGGGGGCATGTTAAATGAAACCATGAGAAACCCTAAGCAGGAAACACCGAGCTAAACTATGCTCAAACCCCTGACTATGAGATAGCAAATATTTACTGTTTCAGTCCCTACGTTTTGGGGCAGTTTGTTACACAGTAGTAGATAAGCAATACAGTGCAGAAGCTGGAGCCACATGAGAGGTCTTATAGCAGAAATTGTCCAATGGATCCATCCATTCCTCCTTCAAGCACTTGCTCAAGATTCAAAATCTTGGGTGAGAGTATCTGAGCTTAGGTCTGGCTGAGCAGGACAGTGAGAGGAAGGACGGTATCTCTTCAGCAACTTCCTGCCTTAATGGGCAGGGACTTGGGTTTACTTTCCCTCCGAGGCTGTCTGCATTGGGAGAGGAGTGCTGTTGGGAAGAGAAAAGGGCCGAGGTGCAACAGGTGTCTGCTACTTCTACTTAGGGAACCCAGATTCATGACACCTGAAAGAGGAACTCATAATAAAAGTGGCCAGTGAGCAGCAAGGGAGAGCTCCTTGCTTTCATGACGGCTGTGGGGTGGGAGGTTCTGTCTTCTTTAAAGGAATTTCAAGCCTTGGTAGCAGACAAGGAAGGAGATGTTGGGTCTGGGAACCTTCCCAGCATCAGTGCATCAGGGAGCTGGTCATTTCTTCCTCAATAGTGAGCTCGTGCAGCTGGGGAAAGCACAGACTTTGGGATCAGCTGACCTGGGGACAAGAGCCAGATTCACTTATGTACTAATGTGCTAATCACTTAACCTCTTTGACCCTCCACTTCCCCATCTGTAAAATCAGAATTTAACTAATTCCTACCTCAGTGAACTGTTAGATCCAAGGAAATAATGCTGTACTTATCTTAATTACCTTTCTTATTTTTCCTTCAAAAATTTTAATCGTTATGAAAGTTGTATAGAGCTTTAAAATATCTAATTGTAGTTTCTGTAAGGCTAATAAACCAAAACACCCAGCCTCCTCCACTACCACGCTTTCCCTCCTCTCCTCTACCTCCCCTCCTCCCATCCCTCTCCCACCTTCCCTCCTCCTCTATCCTCTCTCTCACTTCTCAGAGGCAGCCACTTTCAATTCTGTGTTCACCCAATCCCAGCCCCCCATTCCCAAGTTCATACCCTTGACCTTATAGCTGTCAGCCACTCAATTCTGTGCTGTCCTCTCACTGGCCATCACTTCTTATCTTTCCACCTTCCTCGTCTAGAATGCAACTCCAGTTCACTGGGGCTGGCAGTCCTTAGAGTCTACCACCTTTTTATCTCTGCCCCCCATCCCCCCACACCCAACCCCCCATTTCTTAGTAAGAGCCAAGGTCTTGACAATAAGCCACAAGATCCTACATGCTTTGTCGCCATTATCTCTCTTATGTCACCTGCTAGTCTTCTTCGCTTCATTCACTTCTCATTCATTACACTGTCTCCTCTAACAAAGCCAAGCACACTTCTACCTCAGGCCCTTTGCACTTGCTACTACCATTCCCTGGAACATTCTTCCTTCAGATACCTGCAGGGCTCATGTCCCCACCTCTTATAAGTCTTTGCTCAGAGGTCACCTTCTCAATGAGGCTTTCCCTGACCATCTCCCACTCCTTCTATTTCTTTCAAAACTCTTTGCCTTCTAACACACTGTCTCGTTTACTGATTTATTATGTGTATTGCTGATCACCTAGCTGCTCTCCTCATCCATATGTGAGGCCAGAGGTTTTTCTCATTCATGGCTGTATCCTCGGCTTCCAGAAGAGCGCTTTGAAAATCATACATGCTCAATAAATATTTATTTAATGAATGAACAGCATATTAGCCCCTGAGGGGACTGTGAGATCTTCTTCTCCAACTTTCTCATTGTAGCAATAATAAAGCCAGCAGACGCCAGGGCAGCAGCTGCCGTAGTTAACCACTTACCCTAGATCAGGCCCTGTGCTTGCAGCTTTTAATGCGTTAACCTCATTTAGACCTCAGGGCAACGCTGTGAGCTTAGCATCACCACAATCTCCACTTTACTGGTAAGGAAATCGGGGTTAATGGAGGGTTCAGGTTCCGGAACTTATCTCAGATCCCCCAATTGATAAGTGGTGGTGCTGGGACCTGAGCCCAGGCAACCCGAGCCAAGCCACCTGCTCTGCAACCTGCAATGTGCAGATCACGTGTGGAACGTCCAGGACTGAGAAACCGGTTTCACACATGGGAGAGATTATTGCGTGGGACGCTGGGGCCCAGCAACCTGCTTGGTGCAGAGAATCCCTTAATCAAGCACCTTGAATTTGCTGGGGTCGCTGGATACGGTGAGGAGGAGGGAGTGGACGGGCAGGCGGGTGAGTGGTGCCTACCAGCCTGCGCCCTCTCCACTCTAACGCACTCGATGGAAGCCCAAAGGCCCCAGGAGAGCCTTAATGGACCCGCAGAGCCACAGCTTCAGCTGAAAACACTGGATTAATAATGGAGGAGGCAAGGTCATTAACAACCAGAGCAAGGAAATAGAGAAAAGAAAAATTGTGATTGGCTCCTAAGGATTCAATCCCGTTCCAGCCAATCCTTGGCTCCTATCTCTCCATCTGCAGCTTCTTTTTTTTTCTGATTCAGGGCCCCAGTGTCTACCCAGCCCCTAATCCATCAATATGTCTGGGTTTCTCATCTGCCAAGAATCCACTTCACCTGGGTTCCATGTCCCCCAGCTTTCATCCCACCTGAGAGCACACTGGAATTTGGGCGTGGGGCTCAGCAAGGAGTCCCTGAAGGGCAGGAGCAAGTTTATTTAGAAAAAGCTTTCCAGTGTCCAGTGAGAGCCACTGCGGTGGAGTTCTGGCCTTTTTTTTTTTTTCCCCCTTCCTTTATCCAGTACGTTGGTATTCAGAATTTACTATGTGTCAGACGTTAGCCCAGGCACTACATCAGAGATGTATTAAATAATTCATAGGAGCAGCATATTAGAAGCAGACAATTTTAGAATAGAATCAAAGCCCGTGAGCCCTGGAGAGGACCCAAACGGGAATAGCTGTCTCTGGATTTCAGCCGTGGGTGACTTTGGAGTTCCTCTGTCCCCATCCCTCTTGCCTGCCTGCTTGGGGTCCTCAGCATTTCTCCTCTACAGCATTCTCTCTACCTTAAAAAAAAAACACACAAAACTGTTTTTCATTGTGGTAGAATATTAACATGAAATTTATCACTTTAACCATTTTTAAGTGTACAATTCAGTGGTACTAAGTACTTTCAGTGTCAGGCAACCACCACCACCATCCATTTCCAGAACTTTCCCATCAAGCAAAACAGAAACGCTGTACCCATTAAATAATAGCTCTCCCCTCCTCCCTCCCTCCTGGCCCACAGTGACCTCTCTTCTACTTTCTGTCTCTATGAGTTTGTCTCTTCCAGGGACCTTATCTAAGTGTCCTTTTGTGCCTGTCTTCTTTCATTTGGTATATGATCTTAAGGTTCAACCAGGTCGCTGTGTGTATCAGTGTGTGTCTTTTTTAATGAATGGGAAGAACCAGGTGCAGCATGGACAAGGATGTTTGTTACTGCAATTGCCTCACCCTTACCAAACCCTGCCCATCTTTCTGGACCCAGCCCCAGCCTCCTTCATGAAGCCTTGCACAGCTAGGTCTGCACATGTTGATTTCTCTTTTAGCATCTATTCCAACCTTCCTATTTTTATAAATGAAGAAACTGAGGCCCAAGGAGATTGTGTCTCCAGTCAAACTCACACAGGTCCATGATCTTGTGTGGGGTCTTAATTGCTTTGTGTGCATTTCATTGCTCCCCTCCCTGCCCCAGACCCCCAACCCCTGAACTGTACCCTCTGAAAATTGAGTTCAGTCTTCCTTTTCTCATATCTCTCCTCTGCCCTTCTCCCACAGTGCCTGTGTGTGACCCTGGACCTCAGATAGATCCTCAGTAAAGACTCAGAGAAGGAATTTCTCTGCAAATCAGTTTCTTATAAGCGGAGAGGGAACAAGAATTCTCAAAAGATGGTAGGAAGCAGTTGCCACCTGCTGGTATGACTGTGGAACTACAGACAAAAATTCGTCTTGCTGGTAGATCCATCAACATGCGTTTCATCTTGCAGGCTTTCGTGCTTTGCCCTCTTCCTATACACATATCACTCTGACCTGAGCCTGGGCAAAGGGTGTCTGGCAACATCCGCAGCGTAGTCCATAAATATTTGCTGAGTCCTTCATTTCTGCAAAGATATTTAGACTTAATCTCTGACCTCAAGGAGCCTGCAGTCTGGTAGAGAGCTAAGAGCATCAGGAAATATATTACAATTGTAAATGTGTACCTTAGATGGGGAATGAAGTCTGCCAGAGTCCTTCAGAGGCAGTAGATGGACGCTGCTGTTTGGGAGTGTGGAGGAAATGACAAACGTCATGGAAAACATGACCTCGACATTCTCATCAAATGGAAGAAGCATTTTGTCATTTGGGATCTAGTTTGGCAAAAAGAATTTTGGCAGGGAGAGACTGGGAATGGACAGGGGCTGTTCTGGTAGAGGAAACCTCATGCAGGAGATGGAAGGAAATGACCACTTGAAGGCCTGAAGTGAGCTTTCAGTAAAATAATCGCCTCACATTATTCAGGAAAGCACAGAATGGCCCAGTGTGTTCAGTCGGGTGAGTGGGCTGGAAAAGTAGGCTGGAGCCTGGTCCAGCGAAGCTGATGTTGTCAGTGCCCCTCTCATAAGCCCTCTGGCCTTACCATTGTATGCCAGCCTGCCAGTATCTGCATCTCTTTGATGCAGGTGGCCCAGTCTGCCCTCATGCAGGTAGGAAGTGCATTCCTCCTTTCCCCAGGATCTGTTAGCCCATGACTAACTAGAATTGGTATATAAATATCCCTGCTCCCTTGCCCCTTGGGTCAGGTTAACTCTGAGACGTATGTTTCACCGTCATTTCCCAGAAGTCCCCAACAGGATTAAGTTCAATTGCCCACAATTGTAACTTGTCTAATAACACATCCTTATTCACCGTCTTCACTTTCCTGTCTCACTTCCCTGTTTCCTACTGATGTCTCCTGGTATCACTTCCAAAATATATTATAGACACTCAAATTTTTTTATCTCAAGAGCTGTTTCTGGGGAAACTCAATCTAAAACATCATGGAAGACCTGGGATCCTGAATTAAGAAGATTGGACCTGGAGCAATAAATGCTTCCTGAACGCCAAATCATAATATGAATGTTAGTTATTTTGACAATCCTTATCTCATTGCACTGTACGAATTGCACTGTGATTACTTGTTGGCATGCTGGTTCTCCCATTAGACCTTGAACATTATTCGCAGATAGTGTCTTATAAACTGCCATCCTCTCCGCATTCTCTCTTGTGACTGTGGGGGAATCTCCCAGCCAGCCTGCACCTAGCTGGGTACATATTGCTACACAGTGATCCAAGAATGCACACATCCCAATCTCTGCCCTCACTTTGAAGATCTAACCCAGCCCAGTGAAATGCCAAATTTCTGCACCTACTATTGGTCACAAATTTCCAAGATTTCTTCTTTTATCATCTCCTTTCTGTCTAAAGAACTTCCTTTAGCCATCCTTTGAAGGCAGGGAGCCAGGACTTTCACCCCCACCAGCAGTAATAAGGTATCTCTTCCTAGTATAAATGGATTACATGTACCAGTCAAAAGGCAAAGGTTGGCAGAATAGATTTTTTTTAATGATCAAACTATATGCTGTCTGTCTATAAGAAACTCACTTGAAATATGATATAGGTAGATTAAAAGCAAAAGGATGGGAAAAAAGATACAGAAAACAACTATTAATCAAAAGGAAGCAGGCCAGGCTATATTAATATCAGATAAAGTAGACTTCAGAGCAAAAAATTTACCAGGGACAGAGAGAGACGTTACTTAATAAACAAAGAGCTCAATCCATCAAGAAGGCATAGCCTCTTAAACAGCAGAGCTGCAGAATGTATGCACCAAACAGCAGAGTTGCAAAATATGTGAAGTAAAAACTGATAGATAGAAATGAAAAGAGAAACAGTCAAATCCAGAGTTATACTTGGGGATCTCAACATCCCTCTATCAACAACTGATAGAACAACTCTACAGAAACGTGGCAAAGATACAGAAGAATCCAGCAGCATCATCAACCAATAGGATCTGACTGACATTTACAAAAGGCTCCACCCACCCATCGACAGTGGAATACACATTTCTCTCAAGTGCCTGAGAAACACATATCAAGGTAGACTACATATTCTGAGCCATAAAACAAACCTCAAATTGAAAAGAGTTGACATCATACAGAGTGTGTCCTTGTACTAGGCAATAGTTTCTTGATACTAAAAGCACAAGCAATCAAAGAAAAAAGAGATAAATTGGACTTTATAAAAATAAAAACTTTTGTGCATCCAGTGGGCACTCACAAGAAAGTCAAAAGACAACCCACGGAGTAGGAGAAAAATATTTGCAGATCATATATCTAATAAGGGTCTAGTATGTAGAATATATAAAGACCCCTTACAATTCAACCATGAAAAGGCCAAGTTGAAGGATTTGAATAGACATTTCACCAAAGAAGACATACAACTGGCCAAAAAGTGCATGAAAAAATGCTCAATATCATTAGTCATAAGGGACACATAAATCAAAACCACGATGAGTGCAGGTAGGTAGGTAGGTAAATCAATCAACCAACAAACCTTGACCTAAAGCTCACACCTTATACAAAAATTAACCCAAAATTCAGCCTAAATTTAAATGTAAATGGAAAACGAGAAAACTTTAAGGAGAAAACAGAAAAAAATGTTTGGGACTTAGGGCTTGGTGCTGAGTTCTTAGGGATAACACCAAAATCATGCACCATGAAAGAAGAAAATCAATAACTTAGACTTCATCAAGGTTAAATCTTTTGCTCTGTGAAAAACCCTGTTAAGGAGATGAAAAGGCAAACTACAGACTGAGAAAAAATATTTGCAAACCACATATCTGACAAAGACCTCATATCCAGAATTTATCTGATAAAGGACTCATATCAAAACTCGGCAGTGAAAACAAATGATCTAACTAGGAAATGGACCAAAAATGTAAGAGACATTTCACCAAAGGGGATGTATGAGTGACAGATAAACACAAGAAAAGACATTGCCGATTAATAGCCATTAAGGAAATGAAAATTAAGATCATAATGAAATGTCACTACACACCCATGAGAACAGCTAAAATAAAAAATAGTGGTGATACCAAATGTGAGCAAAGATGCACAGAAAACTGGATCCTTCATACGTTTATTGGTGGGAATGTAAAATGACACAGTCCCTCTGGAAAAAAGCTTAGCAGTTTCTTTCAAAAACTAAACATACATTTATTCTATGTAGTTGCATTCCTGGATGTTTATTTCAGAGAAATGAAAACCTATATCCACACAAAAACCTATATGTACATGATTGTTCTTAGCAGTTTTATTTGTAATAGCCCCAAGCTGAAAACCTACAAGAGGGTAATGGTTAAATAAACTACAGTACATCAGAACCATGGAATGTTATTTATCAGTGAAAAAGAATGAACTATTGAAACATGCAACAACGTGGGGGTATCTCAGGGGCATTATGTGAAGGTAAAAAAAGCCAGTCTCAAAAGGTCACATACTATGTGATTCCTTTGATAGAACATTCTCTAAAAGACAAAATTATAGAGAAGGAGAGCAGATTACTAGTTGCTAGGGGTTGAGGATGGAAGGTTGCTAGGGAGGGAAGACAAGATTGTAGAGATAACACTGGTCACATCTTTGTGGTGACAGAGTAGTTCTGTATCTTGGTTGTAATGGTGAGTCCACAAATCTACACATGTGGGAAAATGACAGAATGATACAGACACTTTATACCGATGTCAGTTTCCTGGTTTTGATGTTGTATTGTAAGTATGTAAGATGGGACTATTGGGGAAACTGGGTAAAAGGTACACCTGGCCTCTCTATATTATTTTCCTGTGAATGTCTAATTATTTTTAAAAGTTCTTTAGGTTATATACATAGGCATCCTAGCGTCAGTAGGTAGATAATATTCATGTTTATTAATTAATACCTTATGAGAAGACATTGCCAAATATAGATGCATTTCACCTACCCAGCACCAATAGGCTATGAGTGGCTGTACAGAATTTAATTTTCTATATAACATAAGACTTCTCTCTCTAAATAACGTTAAAACATTTCATGGGCATTTTGCCTAAATATATTAACATTGTCCTTGTGTTTTTCCACAAAAAGAAAAACAAAAGGCAGAAATCAATAGCAGAATCAGTCAGCTGCAAATATTGACTCTTTTATTTTCTTGGAAGAAAACTCGGGTTTTATCAAAGGTTTATGAGCAAATCAAAACTTTACTGAAAAAAAAAGGCTCTGGTGGGAAACAGCCTCTCCTCCCCAGCGGACGCATGGAGCATTCTGTTGGATAAATTGTTCAGACTCCACCAAGGGAGGCAGAGCCAAGAGCAGATCAGGATCCGGGCATTTGGGGCTGAAAATTCAGCAGCCGCTCCTGTTGCTGGGCTCTCAGTAAGGAAACATATCTTTGCACCCACGTTTTGTTCGGTTTTGCACAGACTTTCTGGCCTCTTTTGGTGGTGAATCTGTGGAAAAGAGATGCTGGTGGTCAACACTGAGAACTTGTGCCTCCTGGAAGGGATGGAAAGGGAGGGGCAGCCCCTGAGTTCATCTTCTCGCTTTGCTGCACCCCTGTTCCCTCCTCAGACCCTGCCCCCCCCACCTGCTTTCCACTGGAAACCGCACGGCCAGGCCCACCTTCCCAGGAAACATGTTCCCCCAGCTCTAGCCTGAAGCAGGTAACCTGTACCGTTCGTTTGAATACAACAGCTTTACTGAGATATCATCCACACACCGTGTAATTCGCCCACTCAGAGTGTGTAATTATAATTCAGTGGTTTCGGTGTCTCCCGTAGTTGATGCCATCAGCACCACTATCAGTTTTAGACAAAGGAACCTCAGAGGCACTGCGCCACTTCATGTTCATCACATTATCATGCGTGCTTTGCTACGGCTGCTCCTGTGGTTACGGCTCCTGCATTGCCTACCACACCGTGAGCTCAGTGAGACTGGGGGTTATTGTTGACACCTCTGAATCCCTTCTAGCCTTGTGCCTGCTGACGGCACTTGGAAGTGGCGAGAGCCTAGGTCGGGGGTGCCGACAGTGGCCAGCAGTACCTCCCGGGGCTCTCAGGCAAGTCCGGGACACACAGGAGAGAAGCGCCGAAAGAATGGGAGAACAAGAGGGAGGAAGGGCTTCGGGGATGTTCGAACATTCACTTGATGTTGCTATCATTGAGAGGTGGGGTCTGTGTCCCCTCCCCACGGACTTGGGCTAGTCTTAGGGACCAGTCGACCAATAGAGTGTGGCAGAAGGAATGTCATGTGACTTTGTAGCTGAGTCATGGAAGATTGAAGAACTTCTGCCTGGTTCACTGAGTACCTAGCCAGGAGCTCTGGACCTCCTTATAAGGAGTCCTACCACCCCCCAGGCCATCTTGCTGTGAGGAAGCCCGAACTAGCCCGACAGAGAAGTCACACAGAGAGGCCCTGGGCGGGGGGGAGAGAGGCCTCCAGGCCCCAGCCGTTCTGGCTCCAGCACCATCTGTCTACAGCCACACAAAAGACGCCAAGCCAGAACCTTCCGGCCAAGCCCTGCTGGAATCCCAGACCCCTGCAAACCAGGAGAGGTAACAAAGTGATTTTTGTTGGATTAAGCGGCTAAGCTTTGGGTGATTCATTATGCAGCGACAGATAATTGATACAAGCCTTTCACCTTCCTCTTATAAATGAGGAAACTTGACTTGCCCAAGGTCACACATCTTATAAGTGATGAAGCCACTGCTTTGAGCCCAGCTCGGGGCCCTTTGCAGGCTGTTGGTTAAGGGTTGATGTCTTGAAAACTCCAGAAAGCCAACCAAGACACAAAGGAGAAGACCCAGGGCGTCCTGAGCCCCTGAGCACCCCCTCCGTATCTAGGCACTGGAGTGCCTCTTTCCCGCCTCAGCTGTCTCGAAATGCAACATTCAGGGCTGTCCCTGAAGCCCCTTCTCTCTCTTTCTGCACCATTCTCTCACGCTCAGGAGCCCCATGTCCTCGGAGCAGGGACAGCCCCTGACTGTGTATTTGCACTTAAAAATACATCCATTTGATGAACGTTTACTGGGTGCGGGCACAGCATGAAACGCTTTGCATATCCTGACCTCATTTAGTCCTGCGGGGACACTTCCAGCTGTGTATCCTCTCTCCTGCTCCTGACGAGGCTGCCATGACCTGGCTCCCTTCCACCTGCCTGCCTTGCCAGTAACATGTTCATCCTCTTCTCATCTACCTGCTGCTCCCTCTGCCTGGCACATCCCCTCTCCTGCCTGCCTCCTTCACCGGGCCACGCCCACTTATCCTGGGGCCGGGCTCAGTGTAAATGTCACCACCTCCAGGAAGCCCTCCTGACACTAAGTTAGGTCCTCCTGTGACCTGATTAGGGTGGCAGAATATGCTGCCCCCAAATATACTACTTTGGCATAAAGATTCTTTTGCACTAAAGACACTAAAAACAAACAAATCCCCAGCAGGAGCAAGAAGGGTGTTCTGACCTCCCCTTGTCTTCCTGAAAGCGGGAGCTAGAACTCCTATGTGAAAAATGTCCTTGCACCCAGGGAAAGAAATAGTCTTCACGTTTGAGACAGAGAATCAAGACCAGGAGTATTCAGTACAAACAGACCCTGTTATGATAACTCTTACCATCCTTTGGCTTTCCCCACCCCTGTGTGTTTTAATTACTTTCCCACAGTTCCCTCTTTGTTCAAAAGCATGGTTTTGTATAAAAAGCACGTAGGTTTTGCCACTCTGTGGGTCTTCGTCTTGCTACAGGGGCTCCTGTGTTCGTATAAAAATCTGAATGCTTTTCTCCTGTTCATTTGTCTTATGTCCATTTAATTCTCAGGCCCTGCCAGAGCCCCTAAGAGGGTAGAAAGTTTTGCCTTCCTTACAATGACACATGCCCTCCTGTTCTCTCCTGCTGTCTTTTTAAGCACTCATGGCAATTGTGATCATCTATTTCGTGCAAATGTCTTTTAATGCCCCCTTTCTTATGCTAGACGTAAGGTCTAGAAGGGCTGTTTATTCTCTCTTTTATACGCAGCACTTAACACAGTGTCTGGCACATGGTGTGGAAGTGAGGAAACCAAGTTCAGGGTCACACTTGTTAGTGGCCGGGGCAGGGTGACCACCTAAGTCACCAGGTTCCCATCCTGAGGCTTACCCTGGCACTGTGGGGGTCTGCTTGGCACCCACCCAATCATGTGACTGGTAAGGACCCTAAAAACCCAAAGAAGAAATACTCACATCACAGCCTGCTGGGAGCAGCTATTCTGGGTGAATTCGTAGGTACTCACCCACCTCCAGGGAAGGATCTTTTGGCCGTACTGGAAGCAGCAGAACTTGGCCACATCACCAGCACCTAAAAAACCAGGGAGAGGAAGGAACTTGGAGATGTCCCTTTGCTTCCATCCCTAGTCAGCCCGGGAAGGAAGCGGGGCATCTCCGTACGTATGGCAGCTCCGAGATGGACGCTCAGGATAAAAATCAGGAAAAGAGGAGGAGCTGCAGGGAAGCTCTTCATGATGCTGCAAGCTGGGTCCTTCACAGCCTCCTCCCTAACTCCTGTTTCAACCTGATCTTCTTTTATGGGTATGAGCAATCTCTGAAGACAATTCTGGAGAATTTTGTAATTAAACACAAAAGCAAACCTTTTGACCCTACAATGGGGGAGCAACCTGATATCCATGAAAAGAAGGCTGGAAAGTGAGGAAATGTTATCTGGGGAAAGGGGAGATGCCAGTGCACCCACGGGAGATTCCCAGCCAGTGCCATGACCTGAGTCAACAGCTATTTGAAAAGTAAGGCAGAGGAAATGAAATAAGAATTCCAGTGAATTGACTTCAATTACTTTGTGACACAATCGGTCGTCCTAGATAGATTTCTGGCTCTCGGCCAAAGCTTTCTTGGTTTTCTAAATATTGTGTATTTCTTGCTGAGGTCTGGACAGTCTCAGGACAGGAGCATATGGCAGCCTGACCACACAATGGATGCTCACAAGTGATACTCCAGGTATATGCCCTTCCTATGGTCTCACATCAGCTGACACGGGGTGCCAGGGCTGCCTGGAGACACTTAGATGTATCTTATCCAGTTTAGAGAGTCAAACCTGATAGAACATCACAGTCACCTGGAGCCTGGGAAAAAAAATATATTGGCTGTCCCTGTTTTGCACCTCCTGGATCAGGCTCTTTGACAGGGGGACCCAGGAATCTATATTTGAGCCAGATTTGGCTAAAATGGGGGAAGCAAATTTTAGAAAGGGGTAGTGACTTCTGCCAGGAGAGTCTCAGGGGAGAGTCGACTGGAACTTTCAGACCCGTGTTTCATGACCCCTTGCTTGGTCATTCCCACCCCCTTGATATGCCCCATCAGAGCTTTAAAATTTTGAATTTAAGCTTTAAAAAAAGGCCATTATAGAATATTTCAGGGCTAGCTGGCACCTTAAATCTCATCTAGTCCAGCCCTTTGAAACACCCTCTCAGAATCGTCCAGAATGTTTTGACTTCTCCGAGTGATGGGGAACTCACTACTGAACTCGTCTCAACCTAACACAGCTCTGTGACAAAGTTCTTTTAAGCTCTTTTTACAGTTTCCCTGAAATCTATATTCCCATTTTTTTTCTACCTTTACAAAAATGCCCAATTTCTCTTCTCTTCTTTTGGAAGATGAACAAGTTGAGGTTTCAGCAGATTTGAAGACCATGATTTTGTTCGGGTTCCCCTAAAACAGATAAAGGAGGATTCCAGTGCAAGAAGTCATGAGGAGCTGATTCCAGAAGACACCAGGAGGTGGGAGTTGAGGTGGGGAGAGGAGGGCGCCGCTGTGGGGCAGGTGATGGGCAGGTTACAACCACGGGCAGCTGCAGCTCAGTTCCACTGGGGGATTCTGGGAGTTGGAGCGGAATAAGGCTACAGGGTGAGGGAGTAGGGATGTCAACTCCCCAGCTCTCTACGTGTCATTTGTTGAGGGCTGCACCCCACATGCCTGGCTCGTCCAGTGAGCAGGATGAGTGTGCTCTGTGTTCAGAGAAAAGGCCCTAGGGTAGAGTCACAGGTGTCGCCTGTAAGCAGCCTTTGGCTCAAAGAAGTGAGTGATGAGGGCATATGCACGGGGCCCCAACAGCACCTGTTGCAACCATGATCAACCACGTTTCCTCTTCTCTAGGCTAAACTCCCCTGTGCCTTCAATTTGCCCCCACACCATCCTATGTGAAGGCCACCTTCACACACCAGTTTCTACTGTAATGAACAGCTACTGGGTGCTGGGGACCCAAATGTTTCATAAATGGGACACAGTAAGCACTAACCATAAGGGGCTGATGAATAGTTGGTAAATTGGATTATATTAAAACTTGGAACTTTTATTCATTCAAAGATACCAATAAGAGAATGAAAGCAATCTGCAAAGGGGAAGATTTTTGCTGGATTTGTACGAGGTTGAATAGTGTTCCACCCCCCACCCCAAATTCAAAATGCAGAGCTTCAGAATGTGACCTTATTTGGAAAATAGGATCTTTGCAGTTGTAATTAGTTCAGAGGAGATCATGTTGGATTAGAGTGGGCTCCTGTGATATTGTGATTTATATTAATAAATATATATGTGGTCTACATCCCCTGGCACACAGCTTCTAAAACTCTGTGTCATTCTCTAAGCAATAAGAGCAATGAGAGCATCTTTTGATTTGATATTTGGTCTTTCGTCCTCAGTTCTTGAAATAGCTCCGGAGAAAAAAGGTAAAAGGAGTGTCGTTATTCATAACAAGCCCCTTTCAACCACACCTGAGTTTATATTAACGATGTGATTTTTTGAAAAACTCTTGGATGACCACAGGATGGGGCTGGTTGCCAAGGCAGCCAACCATGGGATTGATTAGAGGGCTGGAACTTTCAGCCCCACTCCCCAAGATGGCATGCCTGGAGAGGGCATGGAAGCTCTGGCCCCTCCCCATGTCTTACCCTATGCCTCTTCCATTGGGCTGTTCCTGAGCTGTATCCTTGATAACACATAGGTAATCTAGTAAGTAAATGTAGTTTTCCTGAGTTCTATGAACCACTCTAGTAAATTATCAAGGTGGGGGTCATGGGACCCTCACTGATCTCTAGTTGGTCAGTCAGAAGCACAGGTGTTATTGAACTCAGGTTCGGCTGCTCGTGGCTCAAGAATCCAATACTGAGAGACAAGTGTTGGGTAAAAGGAAAAATAGTTTTATTGAGGAAAGCTGCAATCCTGGGGAGAATGTGGACTCGCGTCCCAAAGAACCAACTCCCCACTCCCCAGGTTTTGCTTGGAGATTATATAGGAAAAAGAGGAAAGGGCTGGGTGCTGGGGAGGGAGTAATCTGTCTTCAGAGATGGTTGTCTCCATCACACGTTCCAAGTAGCTGACATATCTCACTTGTGATGGGAACATTATCTGAGCCATAAATCTCTGGTCAGCTAGTCCTGCTGGTTCCAGCAGGTCTAGGGTCTATGTGCTTGCATTCAGCATACAGTTAACACCTTCCACCTGGTGGGGGTTTCAGTATCTTCAAGCCATCAGAAACAGCTGGAAGGAGATGGCTCAGAATATTATCTGTAGCCTTTGAAGAGGAACTAAAGGTCCTTGACTTTGTTTAATGGCTAAACTAATATTTGTTTTGCTTGACTGTTTTCCTTTCTTTCTGCATTTTCTCATTTCTCTGATTAAATTTATTCTTCAGAACTCAGGGGAGGCCTTGGAGGCTAAAGTTCTTCTACAAACAGGGGCAGGTGGAGGCAGGTGGGTGTGGTGTGGGGTGGGGTGGGGTGTGCTATCTCTCCTGGGAAGGTCCCATAGGGTCTTGCTCAGTTATAAGGTGACAGCCTGGACCTGCGATTGGCGTCTGAAGTAGGGGCAGTCTTGGGGGACTGAACCCTTCGCCAGTGGGATCTGACAGTATCTCCAGGTAGGTAGTGTCAGAATTGAGTTAAACCGTAGGACACTCGGCTGGTGTCTGAGAACTGCTGGCTTTGAGGAAAACCCTGCCACACCTGGAGTAAGAAGTGAAGCACTGAGAGTCAAGTGTTGTAGTGAGTAGACAGGAAACAGAGGGTTTGTTTTGTTTTGTTTTGTTTTGTTTTTCCTTTCAGCTCTAAATCCAATGACTAGTGTCCTTATAAGAAGGCTATGTGAGGGGGGAGGGTATAATTCAAGGGGCAGAGCACATCCTTAACATACATGAGGTCCTGGGTTCAATCCCCAGGACTCCCTCTAAAAATAAAGAAATAAACCTAATTACCTACCCCTCCCAAATAAAAATATTTTTTAAAAAAGCAGTCCATGTGAAGTGACAGAGAGACACACAGGGAAAAAGCCACATGAAGATGGAGGCAGAGGTTGGAATGATGCAGCTACAGCCCAGGAATACCTACGATTGCCAGGATCCCCCTAAAAATAAGAGGGATTACAATAAGAAGGATTCTCCCTAGAACCTTCAGAGGGAGTGCGGCCCTCCCGACCCATTGATTTCAGACCTCTAAACCTCCAGAACCATGAGAAAATAAATTTCTGTTGTTTTAAGCCACCTGGTTTGTCGTTATTTGTCACAGAAGCCCTAAGAGATGAATGCAACATGTATCTGTCAAAGGCATATAAGGACATGTGATCTGTTATCAGAATATACAAAGAACACGATACGTCAACAAAAAAAGACGGACAACCCAATAGAAAAAAAAGTGGCCGAGACTTAAACACTTCACAAAAGAGGAAACCCCCATGATGAATGAAATGGGGTTTGATTGTATTAGTCGTCAGAGAATTGCAAACTTCTATGACTGTGTGATATTACTGACACCCACCAGAATGACTAACAGGAGAGAGCTGGCAAATACTAAACGTTAATGAGAATATGGTGCACTGGAAACTCACATACTGCTGGCAGGAGTGGAAAACTCTTGGCAGGTTTTACTAAAACTGAACACATGCAGACTCTACAATCCAGAAATTTCACTCTTAGATATATACCTATCAGAAATGCGCACCTACATGCACCAAAAGGCATTGTTCGTAATAGCCTCAAGCTGGAGACTGCAAATAGCCATCAACATACAATGGAAAATAAACTGTGGTTTATTAACATAATGCAATACCATACAACAATGAAAATGAATCGTAATTCCATGTAACCATGTGGGTGTATCTTATGACCTAACACTATGGAAAAGAAGCCATGTGTGAAAGCGAAATATTGTAGGATTCCACGGGTATAAAATAGCAAACAAGCAAAATTAACCTATAATGATGAAAGTCAAAATAGGGCTGCCCCTTGGGCATAGTGACTAGAAGGAAGGGAGCTCTGGGGGCTGGTATAGCTGGTTTCTTGACTTACTGGCTAATGGAAATTTTTATTCTCGCAGAAATACATTAAGCTGTCCCCTAAGGATATGTGTATCATATTTCAATAAATTAGTGAAGGGGAAAGAAATGAATTGGTGAATAAAACAAATCACTCTGCAGTTAAGAAAATATTTTATTTGAGTCATCACCTTCTCATTTCTCTCCTTTCTATGACTCCCTCTTTTGTATTCAGAATGTTTCTCATTCTGAAGTAAAGAGTTGTTTGGGTTGGCCCATCTCTTGTTTGCACTGTTTCTGCTTCTTCCTTCTAAACCCTGCCTCTCCCCGACTTAGCAGAGTCCATCCCAAGGGTCTCAGGTCGCCTGCTTGCTCTCCAGAATTTGTCTTTGCTGTCATGGTCTCTGCAATCTGGGGCGCCCCTGAAATTCCAAGTCCAGACCTCTTCTTAGCTTAAATAATTGTATCTGCAAAGACCCGATTTCCCGATCAGGTCACATTCTGAGACTGTGCACTTGGGGGCAGATGTATGACTCAACCTAGTACAGATATATTGCAAAAATCTTCTCTGGGTCTGCAGATTGCTTTTCCACTCTCTTACTGGTGTCCTCTAATGAATACCAGTTTCAAATTTTACTGTAGTCCGATTTATCAATTTTCCCCCTTTATGGTTAGTAACTGCTTTATTTATGAGGCATTAGGGGTCCCTTCAGTTGAGAAGCATGGCTATAGATAGACCTCTCCTGAAACCCCTCCTCTTTGGTATTTGTACACCAGCCCCTCTGGCCAGGGCCTTGAGTGTGTCCTTAATGCCAGCCCATGACTGGTGGCCCTGGATCCTGCTCTTTTCCTCCCAGCCCCTTTCCTATGGCTAAAGCCCCCACCCTCTACCCTCCCACTTGGTGGCTGGGCTCCCCACACATACGTAGAGATTTCTCAAAGCCCCCAACCTGTGTGGTTTCTAAGGTCTGGACTGTCATTGCATTTCCGCTGCTGTGGACACTTTTAGAATCAGGCCTACTGTTCTGTTGTCACGGGCACTGGGCTTTGACAGCCTACCTTGCCTTTTTAGGCCCACCTTCCTTAGCTGAGTTGCTTCTCCCTTGCTCCCCGCTTTAGGGACAAAATTTGGTTCCTCCCAAATTCATATGGTGAAGCCCTAGCCCTCAATGTGACTATATTTGGAAATAGGGTCTTTAAAGAGGTAATTATGGTCAAACAAGGTCATACAGGTGAGGCCCTGACCCAGCAGGACTAGTGTCTCTATAAGAAGAGGAAGAGACACCAGGGAAGTTGTGTGCACAGGAATGAGACCACATGAGGGCAGAAGACAGCCATCTGCAAGCCAAGGAGAGAGGCCTTGGGAGAAACCAGCCCTACCAACACCTTGGGTTTCCAGCCTCCAGAACCATGAGAAAAGGAATGTCTGTTTAAGACACCCAGTCTGCAGTATTTTGTTCCAGCAGCCCAAGCTGAGTAACAGCCTCAAGTGCCAGTGAGTGGGCTTCTCCCTTCCACCTTGGATCTAGGGTTGGGTTCTCCCAGAAGCAGATCCTGAGATAAGGAGTTGAGTGTAAACACAGCATATTTGGGTGGAGATTGCAGGAAATACCAGCAGGGGTGTGGAGGGATGAGACAGGGCCGGGAGGGCAGCCGATAAGGGAAGGATGCTTTATCAAGCATGTTCCCATGGTGGGCACCTGGGGTCCCGTGGAAAGCTCTGGACAAGAACCAGAGTCATTGCAACTGACAGCAAGGAAGCTGCATCGTTCAACCTCCACCTCACATGGCTGTGGCTGTGTGTGCTTGGGCAGGCCTTGCACTTGGGCCAAGATGGAGCCCTGGGGTGGAGGTCTCAGGTGCACGTGGGTGGTGGATGGAAGAAATGGTGAGAATGGGAGGGTGGGTGCTGAAGAATGTGGGCTCTGCACTCTGAGTGTCTGCCACCAAATATTCTTCCGCTGGGGGCAGAAAGTCCCATTCAGTGTCTGCAAAGACATCTCCCTCTGTGCCTGTGACCATGTCACCAGCTCATGGAAGCCCTCCTCCATCCTCCCTTCCAAGCTGGACCAGGCAGCCCTCCCCCAGTTCCCAGAGGACACTGTCCAGCATTGAATCACATAGCTCTGGCAGTGACCTGTGTCTCTCTACGGACTGATAAATCATGCAGGACCCTGTACATCAGCAACCAACCCTCAGGGCTGCCTGACTGCCAGGCACCGTCCTGCAGTGCCTCACTTGTGTGCACTCCCAACACAGCCCTACACGGCAGATCTATTACTACATAGTCTCTCTCTGCAGATGAGGAAACTGAGGCACATCTGTAAATGGCAAATGCAGGGAAACTGGCTCTAAATCTCACCCTCTCATCTCCAGGCTCAAGGCGCAGATCTGGGTTTGGTGGAGGCTAATGCTTATACAGTTTGTGGCCCCTCTTTTAAAAAAAGACACAGCTACCAAATGAGGTTCAGGGCTTTGGAAGGGACCCTGCAAATGAGAGTCCCTGAGATCAAAGCTCCAGCGCTTTGTGGCAAATCCCCTCTGACCCCGCTCTCCTGCCTCCTATAAAGAGTGCGTATCAGGCATTTTCTTCTTTGTCCTAAACATGATGGGGAGACATTAAGGAATTTTAAGCAGGGGATAAGATTAGAGGAGAGCCTTATAAAGACTCCCTGGCTGTTGTAAGAAGGATGAACTAGATGGGGACAAGGGACGACCTGAAAGAAGTAAGAAGCTTCCTTGTTTGTCTTAATAAGGCTTCAGCACAGAGTCTGGAACCCGTTTATTTCATGAATGTTTGTTGAGTTCTTACCAGGTGCCCGGCCCTGTCCAAGGCTCTGGAGGACCTATGGGGCTAGGTCTTGTCCAAGGTGGACAAGACCTAGCCCCATCCTTACCAAAGCCGAATAAATGGATGAAAACGCCCTGTCTGCTGTCTCAGTGGGACCTCAATCAGGGAGAAAGGAGAGGCCAGAAGGAGGCACAGGGTGTTAGGAGGGTTTTCCCAGGGCTGAGCAGCTCCACGCTGAAGGCGGGCAGTGTCCTAGTTTGGGTCTAATAGAAGCAGTGTGGAATCAAGAAAAGAAAACATATTTCCAGGAATCAGAAAAAGACAAACTCTTTGTTTGTTTGCTTGTTACTAATTATTCCGTCTATCCTCATGGTAGTTCTATGAGGGAGGTTTTCTTTCCCTCCCTTTTCATCCAAGGAAACTGACTGAGGCTCAGAGAGGGGAGGTTATTGGCTCAAAGTCACACAGCAGGTCCAAAGTTCAAAGCCAAATCTATCTCATGCCTGTGGTTTGTCCTACCTTGGAGTGTCTTAGGGTCCTGTCCGCTGGACCCTACCCTGAAAAAGAGCCTCAAGGTTAACTTGCTTCAGGCTCTGTCCTGGAGCCAAACTACTCTGCAATTAAGCAAGGAAATAAAAGCAAAGAGCGAATAAGGCCTGGGTAGTTAAGGGGGTGCACCTGTCAGGCGGTGAGAGCTGGCCGGCTTTCAAGGAGCCAGTTTAGAAAGTCTCGGTCTCACCATTCACAACATCCACGACATAAAACAACCCGCTGGTTGCCTGGGATTCATGCAGCTCTTCCCAATTCTGAGTCCTGAGAGAAGTTTCCCAGATGACTCTCAGAAAATGGTCATCTGGCAACATCGCGATGGGGCCAGACCGCAGCATCCTGACAAGACATGCAAGTTCCGTAGGGCTGGTCCTTATTCACAGTTAGGAAGCCAGGAGAAGAATGCAGAGATTTCCAGGGAAAGCCAGTCACAGGAATTTTTTTCCCCTGGAATCAAGAGATGTAGACGCCAAAAAAGACTTATATGAAAGTGGTTATTATTCATGGCCAAGAAGAAGAGGCAAAGCCAGAGGCGGGACTGGGTAGGAGTCGAGGCAGGGAGGGTGCCTGGAGTCCTCTCACTGCCTTGTTCGGGCTGAGCTTTGGAAGGGTGTGAGTCTGCCCAACCCCCGCGTGGTCAGCAACAGAATAATTTCCCCTGAGGCTTGCCCATGTCCCAGGAGGAATGCTGGGTGGAAAGACCCAGGCACGTAGCATTAGGAGGGCGAAAGCTTCGTGTGTGCTGAAGGGGTTTCCTGGAAATGGACAGGCCTGTAATTCTGGGAAATTAGATAACTACCCTTTTAACAAAGAGATTCTACCAAAGAGAAGGACATAGAATTCTTCAGAACAAATAGCTTTGCAGGGGTGGAGACCTAGATCTGAAGCAGAATTCCTGACTGCAAAGCATTTCCCTTTGCCAAACAAGCCTCTTTCCAATAAACTCTCCCAGCATGTCTGTTCCCAAGAAGGAAACAGGAATGGGAAAGAAGAAAGAGGCTTTGTCTAGGAAGATATGGATTGCTGGAGGACAGCTGTGCAGGGACTCCCTTTGTCATGTGGCTGTCCTCTCAACAGATGGATGGAGCCTTGTTGAACTCAGTAGGAAGGCTGGCTGGTGGGACAGAGGAGAAAAACCCAGGAAGGAGGCAAGGAAAGAGAAGAAGTAGGAAGGAAGGAGAAGGGAGAAGCTGAAGCTCTGAGAAGTTCAAAAATTTTGAGCAATGTAAGACTTTATGATGTGGATTGGAAAAATTAATATTGTTAAAATGACCATACTACCCAAGGCAGTCTACAGGTTCAGTGCAATCCCTACCAAAATACCAAGGACATTTTCCACAGAACTAGAACAAATAATTTTAAAATTTGTTTGGAAACACCAAAGACCTTAAATAGCCAAAACAATCTTGAGAAAAAAAGAACTGAGCTGGAAGAATCATGCTCCCCAACTTCAGACTATACTACAAAGCTACAGTCATCAAAATACGGTGGTGCTGGCACAAAACAGATACATAGATCAATGAAATAGAATTGACAGCCCAGAAATAAACCCACACATGATGGTCAATTAACCTATGACAAAGGAGGCAGGAATGTACAATGGAGAAAAGACAGTCTCTTCAATAAGTGGTGCTGGGAAAACTGGACAGCTACATGTAAAAGAATGAAATTGGAACACTCTCTAACACCACATATGAAAATAAACTCAAAATGAATCAAGGACCTACATATAAGACCAGAAACAATAAAACTCCCAGAAGAAAACATAGGTGGAAATCTCTGACACAAATCTTAACAATATTTTTTTGGACCTGTCTAAAATTAAAGAAAATTAAAACAAAAGAAAATTAAAACAAAAACAAACTAATTAAACTTAACAGCAACAAATAAAACAAACAAACAAAAAGCAGAACAAAATAAAAACTTTAAAAGCTTTTGCACAGCAAGACACTGACAAAATGAAAAGTCAACACACAGAATGAGAGAAAATATTTGCAAATGATGTGACTGACAAAGGGTTAATATCCAAAATATATAAACAGTCCATACAACTCAACATCAAAAAACAACACAATTTTTAAAATGGGCAGAAGACTTGAACAGACATTTTTCCAAAGAAGACACACAGATGGCAAACAGGACATGAAAAGATGCTCAGCATTATTAATCATCAGAGAAATGAGAATTAAAACCACAATGAGATATCACCTCACACCTGTCAGAATGTGTATCATCAGAAAGACCACAAATAACAAATGTTGGCAAGGATGTGGGGAAAATGGAACCCTTGTACTCTGTTGGTGGAACTGTAAATTGGTGCAGCCACTGTGGAACACAGCATGGAGGTCTCTCAAATAACTGAAAATAGAATCACCACATGACCCAGAAATTCCACTTCTGAGTATGTATCTGAAAAAAACTAAGACACTAATTTAAAAAGATACATGCACCCCAATATTCATAGCAGCATTACCTATGATTGCCAAGACATGGAAGCAACCTAAGTGCCCATCAACAGATGACTGGATAAGGAAGATGTATATATATGTACAATGGAATACTACTCAGCCATAAAAAGAATGAAAATTTTGCCATTTGCAACAATATGGATAGAGTTGGAGGGTATAATACTCAGCCAAATAAGTCAAACAGAAAGACAAATACTGTATGATATCACTTGTATGTAGAATTTAAAAAATAAAACAGACTAGTGAATATAACAAAAAAGAAACAGACTCACAGATACAGAGAACAAACTGGTTACTGGTGGGGAGAAGGAAAGGGGAAGGGGCCAGACAGGAGTAAGGAGTTAAGAGGTACAAACTACTATGTGTAAAATAAATAAGCTACAAATATATGTTGTACAACACAGGGAATATAGCTAACATTTTGTAATGCCTATAAATGGAATATAACCTTTAAAATTTGTGAGTCACTACGTTGGACACCTGAAACTTATATAGTATTGTACATCAACTATGTGCCAATAAAAAAAAAGATTTTATGATGCCCCCACCTTTATTTTGCTGCTCTAGCTGCCACCTGGGAGGAGAGGCGACTAAGATCAGAACTCTGCCCGTCAGCTCCCCTTGCCCCCAGCCAAGGGGTCCCAAGTCACTTAGCCTAGCTCGGCATTTCCCAGCTGGCCCCCTCCAGCAGGATGAGACCCAAGGCCCCTCTCTACTCTCTAATCTCTTGTTTACCAGAGTGGAAGATGAAGTCTGTCAACCTGGCTGGGCATCACAGTCACCTGGACCACTTTATTTTTTCATTGTGATATAATTGATATATAAAATGGTATTCATTTTAGGTGCACAACATCATGATCTGATACATATGTACATTGCAAAATGGTCACCACAATAAATTAACACCCATCATCACAGATAGCTATAATTATTTTTCTTGTGATGAGAACTTTTAAGATCTATTCTCTTAGCGACTTTCAAATACACAATAAAGTATTGTTAACTATAGCCACCACGCGGTGCATTAGACCCCCAGGACTTAATCACCTTATAATTGGATATTTGTCATTTTTGACCACCTTCACCCGTATTGCCCACCCCCACCCCCTGCCTCTGGCAACCACCAGTCAGTTATCTGTACCTAGAAGTCTGGGTTTTTGTTTTTGTTTTATTGTGTTTTAGATTCCACATAAAAGTGAGATCAGACGGCATTTGTCTTTCTCTGACTGCCTTCACTTAGCATAAAGCCCTCAAGTTCCATCCACGTTGTCATAAATGGCAAGATTTCATTCCTCTGATGGCTGGACGATATGCCCTTGTGTATGTACACACCAGACTTTCTTCATCCATTCATTGTTAACTGGACACTCAGGTTGCTTCCTTGTCTTGACTATTGTAAATAATGCTGCACGGGGGTGCACATATCTTTTTGAGTTAGTGTTTTCATTTCCTTCTGATAAACACCCAGAAATGGAATTGCTGGATCGTATGGTTGTACTGTTTTAAATTTTTTGCGGCATCTCCATACCATTTTCCACAGTGGCTGCACCAATTTGGGCAACTTCTTCAAGAAGGCAGATTTCTGGGCCCCAGCCCAGCAGAGCCGGAGTCATGACATATGGGGCAGGGCCCAGGAATCTGCAATGTGAAGCCAGAGTCTGATTCGGAAGCCCAGCCAGGATTGAGAACTGCTGTTCCATGGGGCTCCTTCATTCCTTCTCCCGCCCCTTGGGCTCAGGGGCTCGCCTTTGCCCTTTTCCTTTCCCGCCCTTGGGTTAGGATTGTACTTTGTGATACACTGGCCATGGGCCGTGATAGGGCGTTTTAACTCAGTTTTAATGAGTCATATGACAGGTTTTGTCCGAGGTGGGGAGCTCTCCCAAACACAGGCCAACTTTGGCTTAACATGGGCACAAACGAAGCCCTGTCCTTCCCTGACCCCAGCGACTCCCAGCATGCTCTCCATCTCCAGGATGTCTCTCTCCCAAGGCAGCTGGAGAAAGTCTCTGTGTGACTCAGTGTGTGTGTGTGTGCTCACCTTCTAGAGAAAGGCAGGGCAAAAGTGGGCCAGGACTTCCGGGGGCTAGTTCAGGTGCCCCAGTGGCCAGCACTCCAGTCAGAGCCTCCTTTCTCCAGAGGCATTAATGGCCACCAGAGAAATGAGACAGGAGGAAGCAGAGGGCACAGAACCCCTGGAATGGCCACAGAAGCGTCAGCTGGGTGCCCTGGCCACAGTGAGACCAGCTTTGGCTTCTCTGCCTTCCGGCTAAGCTTGGGCCTGCCCACAGCTAACATTTATTGAGTCTTTCTTGCATACCCAGCATTAAGCTAAGTGCTTCCCATGTAGTAAATGCTGTATGTAGTCCTCCCAGTGGACCCAGGAGATAGATGCTTCTATTATGCTCATTTTACAGATGTGGAAACTGAGGTCAGAGAGTTCACTTTGCTTCCTCCAATGTCACACAGCCAGAAACTGAAGAGGCTAGGATCAAATCCAGATCCAGCTGTCTTCCAAGTCCAAGTCATCTCTCCTTTATTTTTCCTTTTTGGTCATTTAAACAAGTTGACTTGGTTTGCATAATCTCCCAGAAACAAACCCTGAGACAAGAGCTCAGGGGTATGTAGTTTATCTGGAAGAGGCAGAGACACAGGTCAGGAGGGCAGGCGACCAGGAAGGATGTGTTGTTAAGCCAGTTACTGATTGGGTAGCAGGAAAAGTATTGGCAGATAGCAGAGAACACACTCCCCAGAGCTATTTTGACCAAGGGGTTAGGGATCTGGGGCAGTGGTTAGACATCCATTTAAATTTGCCATTGGCTGAGGGTTGCCTGGGGGACTGTTCATTCCCCGGCACTTCTAGCCTAACCCAGCAGAGCCACCTTTGGGATGAAGCCCCCAAGAAAAGAGATGCAGATACTCCTTGCTTTTGGAAGATGTTAGGAGCACGCTGAAGGGTATAGCCCAAGGGAAAAGGGCGAGGGCAATGCATAAAAGCTTCCTTTTAAAACATTTTTTTTAAATTAAAGTATAGTCTGTTTACAATGTTATGTTAATTTCTGGTGTATAGCATAATGTCTCAGTCATACATACACATACATATATTCCTTTTTATATTCTTTTTCATTATAGGTTACTACAAGACATTGAATATAATTCCCTGTGCTATACAGTAGGATCTTGTCTTTACCTATTTTATATATAGTAGTTAGTATCTGCAAATCCTTAACTCCCAATTTATCCCTCCACCTCGTCTTTCCCCATCCCCATAACCATAAGTTTGTTTTCTATGTCTGTGAGTCTCTTTCTGTTTTGTAAATAAGTTCATTTGTACCATTTTTTTTAAGATTCCACATATAAGTGATATCATATGGTATTTTTCTTTCTCTTTCTGGCTTACTTCACTTACTATGACGATCCCAGGTCCATCCATGTTGCTGCAAATGGCATTATTTCATTCTTTTTCGTGGCTGAGTAGTATTCCATTGTGTGTGTGTGCGCGCGCACACGTGTGTGTATATATATATATATATATATATATATATACTGCAAGTTCTGTATCTAATCACCTGTCGATGGACACTTAGGTTGCTTCCATGTCTCCATGTCTTGGCTATTGTAAATAGTGCTGCTGTGAATTTTGGGGTGCATGTATCTTTTCGAGTTAGAGTTTCCGCATGCCAGCTTCTGTACACAAGATTTATTACAAAAGGGAGAAATGAACAGAGCAAAAAGTTTAAACACCCCAGAAAGGTAAGAATAAAAATGTAGTTCCTCTCTCCCTGACTGCCAGACTGACTTGCCAAAGGCAACCAACCACCCTTGATAGTTTGTGTCCATCAAGTTGCTAACCATATGTGTATATCTTTGTGCACAAATAGGGTCACACAGTATATGCCCTTATGCACCTTGCTTTTTTTCACTTAAATGTATATCTCGGCCGAATCCCCTATGAATGGACTATTCGGTTGTTGCCAGTTTTCTATGACTAAGGATAGAGCTG
Source organism: Camelus bactrianus (assembly GCF_048773025.1). NCBI lineage: Eukaryota > Metazoa > Chordata > Mammalia > Artiodactyla > Camelidae > Camelus > Camelus bactrianus. The sequence continues at coordinate 7,957,561 of NC_133556.1, read as the reverse complement.
CATGCATCCTCATATACGCACCTCTGTGCAAGAGTGTCGGACACATTCCTGCACGCAGAATTGCTGGGTCAATGGTAGTTGTGTTTAGCATTTCAACATATGCTCCCAGATGGTCCTCCAAAGAAGTTGGCCCAGGAGACACACCTGCCAGTGGTAGGACAGAGGGTCAGCTCTCGCCTCCTCGCCACCACCTGCTTCAATCCTTCCGTGGCTCCGGCTGCAGCTGTACCAGATTATGCACCTTCCCTGACGAGAACAAGCAAAGCTAGTTTATTCTGAGCCTGCTCTCACAAAGGAGACAGACACATCACTTGCGTTTGGCAGAGACCTAGGCTGGCGGGGGAGTGGGAAGGCTTCATAGAGGACCAGAGGGAAGCCCCAGGTATGTCTTGATTGGAGCCTGTTGGCCAGGGATGCTGGAGGCGGGGTAAATAGAAGCAAACATCTTATGTAGTTGGTTCGGGAGTACATTAGACTTTCTCTGGTTGGTCCCGAGTTGGAAAGGGGGGGAAATTAGGAAGCTGGCAGTCACTGACCAGTCTCATGATGATGCTAGGCTGGTTGCTACAAAGGTTGTGGGTCACAGTTCTGTTGTCATCTGTGGTCTGACCAATGTCCGTTTGTAGTTCAGACTCTTGTCCCTGAATGCGCCACCTCTTCCCTCCTTAGAAAAACGCTCTTCTTTCCAGAGTGAAACCTCAATCCCAGTTCAGACGCCAGCTCTCTGTTGAGAATTTCTGCAGGCTCCTCCCCCCATCCTCTGCCTTGTTAGCACTGCCCTAGATTCTGCTTTGTATCCCAGGTAATGTTAATAGTCTATGCAGACTCTGTACCTGCAGGCTTGTTTTGAACCAAGGAAGGTTGCCCTGCCCCCACCTACAGGAAGACCGCCCAGGAGGCTGGAGGGGGTGGGTCTCACACTACCTCCCAGAGGATGGAGCGCTAATTCTCCTCGGCTTGACAACACACTCTTATTGGCTGCCTTCCTTCCCTTGTATTTCCCCCCATCCTCCTACTGTTATGCCCTATACCTCCCAAATAAAATATTTGACCCCAAAATCTTTGTTTCGAGGACAGCTTCTAGGGAAAACCCAAAGTTGAAAAGTCTCATTCTCTCCATTTTATAGATAAGGGAAACTGAGGCTTGGAGAGGTTAAGTGACATATTTTAAGGCCATGCAGCTTATCCATGAGGAGTGGTGTTAAACCCATGCTGCTCTTAATTTATGAGTGTATTATTTTTCTCCCTAATTCTTTGAAGCCAGAGACCATCTTTTATCATTTACTAACCTCTTGATGCCAAAACAGCTCCTTGTGCAATCATGGGTTCTGTCAAAATTTTTTAGAAATTTAATTGACTCCAGCTATGCCTGTATGTCTTTCAAAGCTCATAACAGGACTCCCAGGAGCAGGCCAGGACCCTCATCCCCTCCCAGCCTCGGACCGGCAACTTGGGGTGATGTCCCTGGCGCACACTCCACTGTTCACACCCTGACTCTGCTGCCCAAGAGAGGCGAGAACAGGCAAGACAAGACCACCTTCAAAGGAGAAATCACATTTTATTTGGATTGTGATTTGATAACAGCAGGTGTGTTTGCCTACACTTTTGACATGCAAATCATATCGTATCTCCTGCCTAGAAAAAAAAAAAAAATGCTGGGATCCCCTCCCCCTCAGCCCCGACCCCATCTTCCCCTCACCAAAATGTGGTGAGAGACCAGCCCTAAAGGCAGAGTGGATCTTTGTTTCCAAAGCAGCGTGGTGCAAGCCATGCCAAGAAACAGGACATCTCCTGAAACCTGTATCTTCACAGAGGAGCTCAGCTCCTCAGGCTGATCCCTCATCCTGGCACTCCAGGTCCATTGCATGACAAAGCCAATAAGTTCCTGAAAAATTTATTCATCACATTCCATGAGAGGTGTGCAGGGAGGGCAGGACTTAGCAGCGAAAGGCTTTTGCTGGGTTTTTATTCACATGGGAGGCTGCATGTGGGACAGACCAGGAGCATCCCTACCGTGATGGAGAGCTAAGGCCACCCGTCCCCCAGACAGACAGACAGACAGACAGATAGACGGCCCACAGGCCCCACTGCAAGACCAGAGGGCCCACAGGAGCCAGCTGCAGGCCAGGGTACAAGCAGAGTGTGTCTGCAGGCCGGGCCTCATGCACGTGGGCTCTGATGGAACCTGGAGAAGGGCCAGCTCCAGCTTGGGGAGGATGAAGGGTCACCATGGCCCTCCTGTTGGGACCTTCTCCCCCGGCTCAGGGAAGGCAAGAGGCACGGGGTGCTTGGAGCCATGGCTCGGCCCCCAGGAGCAGGCCTCCCCCCGTCTTGGGTTTTTAATAGACTAGACACACCCCCTGAGAATGATGCTAAGAAACAGGAACTACTGCCTACTGCTGCTGGCTCAGCAGGCCCTAGGTAGCCTGCCGAGGAGGCCAGGCCCAGGCCCAGGCGCAGGGCAGGGGGCCAGGCGGTGGTCAGATGGAGGTGCCATTGGCAGGATGCCTCTGGACGAGGACTTTGTTCCCCATCACCCTCGACCTCGTGGAGTCTTTCTTCCGCTTGGCGTCCAAGTTCTTCACGTACCTCTGGACCCACGGCTGCCTGGGGTCACCACAGAACTTCAGGCCCTTCTTGGTGGTGAAGCTGTGGAGGAGTGACACATGAGGCCTGGCAGGGGAATTCAGGTCACTTCACTTTATGAGGAGGTCGCATGGAAGCCCAGAGGACAAGCTGCTAACTCAGCCTCCCGTCAAGGTCCTGACGCAATATCTTCTCTCTGTTCATCTCCATCCCTCATGCTCCTGTTCAATAACCTTCCTATCAGATGGGGGAGGCCCAGCGCTGCCTTTGAGTAACACTGGGTCCAAGGGGAGAGACACTATCTCTCGCCACAAAGAAGAAGATGCATTGAAATCCCCCAAGAACAAAGGCAGATGCCACCAGTTCACACACTTTGCAAGAAAGTGTGACCAATAAGGATGCCAGAGCTGGCCGGGGCAGTGAGATGCCCTTTTCCAAGCCAGCTCTAAGTGGCGGGTGCCAGGCTGCGGAGCTGGGTCTGGTGCCAGTGGAGAAAATTACTAACAATACTAAGATCACACTTTTGTGGCATGCCACTGTTTACAGAGTGAGATTGCCCTTGCTGCCTCGTAACTCTGAAGTTACTTGGAGTCCTGAGTGACCTTGAGTAGGTCCCCTTTCTGACCTCAGTTTCCCCCTATAAAATGGGGATAATCCATCCGAGCTCATAGAATGGCTGAGAAGGTTAGTTCAGGGAATGTTATATGCCCTGAATAGCACCTTGTATATATTTGGTGCTCAATAAATACATGATCATCGACTCTGAATCCTGTTCCTAGTCTTGTGGGTAAAGAATCTAAGGCTCAAAGAGGTGAAGTGATTTCCCCAGGATCACAGAGCTGGGTCCTTGGTGACCCCGGAGGCTCCTCTCTCCCTGCCCCGCCCCCATCGAGTGGCCAAGGAGAAGCAGTTACTCACATCACTCCTGCCTTGGGGCAGATGCTCCCGCTGGATAGCTGGTAGCTTTCCACTCGGCTCTCGGGAATTTTTTTAGAAATGAAGGTTATGCAGCAGGAAGAAGGTATGGTCACGGAACCTAAAAGACCAGAGAGAGAAGAGCTGCCTCCTTTCCCAGTCTGCCTTGGACTCTGGACTATAACATGGAGCCCGCCTCCCCCACCAAACACCTCCAGTCCAGCCACTGGGCTGCCCCCTTCTCAGCATTCCCCTCCAGACCCAGGCTGGTGGGTCCTCCACCCTCTGCTGTGCCATCCCTGCCATGCCCCTGGGATGGCCGTCCTGCCCGAGAGACCCAGGGTGGGGGGTGGGGGTTGTACCTGCAGGGGACATGCAGTAGGCACACAGTACCAGGAGCAGGAGGCTGGCTGCGATGGTCACTGGGCCTGCCATGTCCTGGAGGGTGGAGGAGGCAGCTCAGGGCTCAAGGCTGGGATGCAGGAGGAGAGGGCCTGGGACAAGAGGCCTGGTTGCCTGCAGAGCACTCTGGCTACCCTCTGTCCTTGATCAGGGCAGCTAGAAGGAAGTGTGTGCTTATATAGACTCTCCTCTTTGGAAAGCTTTCCCCTCCCCCCCTTGAAAGTCCTAGAAGCCTCTGCGATCTGTAAAGAGGAAATTGTTGCCCAGCTGAGTCAGGGGTTATCTTGGGCACTCTAAGAAATTGGGAAGAGAGCCTTGCCCCACCAGGGCCAAGTGCAAAAGCACTGGATGTGAAGTGAAATCAAAAGGCTGATGGGGATCCTGGCGGGGCCGCACATTCCCTTTGAGACCCTGGGTAAGTCACTCACCTCTCTGAGCCTCAGTTTCTTCAGTTGAAAATGGGTAAAGTCAGCAGATGCTGTCACTGTCCATCCCTATCCCCCGAGACCCCTTTCCCATGATCAAGCACACCAGCTTTTGGTGACCTTGTGCTCCAGCCCCCAAGCTGCTGAAGTCACCTAGCCTGCAGGTTTGAGGAAAGTGGGAAATGCCCAGAAACTGACATCATCCAGGAAGCCAACCAGTGTCTACAGGAGGGGCACAGACTCCGGGTCCTGCGTGACTTACACTGCTTCTGAGTTCCCAGCAGAGTCCCACCACTTTCCCTCCACGAGGCGAGACTTGGCTGACCCCTCCCAATCGGGGTCCTGCTGGTTTCCTCTGCAAGCTGGTTTCCTCTGCAAGCAGTGTCCAGTAGAACACTGGACCATGAATCCTCATCTCTGGGTCTCCTTTGAGGACCCCAACCTGATACAAGAGGTGTGCGTTGGGGGGTGGGGGACATAGGAAGGACTGGCCAGTTCTGCTGGGAGGAGAGTAGGGGATGCACTTGTGGAGAGTGTGAGGTTGGCTGTGCTGAGGTTTGGTGGATGAAAGGCAGTGGGGACCATGCTGGGCTTGATACGGAGTGGGACATGACACCCACCTCACTCTGCCCCCCATTCCAGGGTCCCAGCCTGAGACCCCCTGTTTAGAGACTCTTGTCCCTGCTCCTTCCATTCCCACACCCTCTCCCAGTCCCCTCCATTCCACCTCTCTAGCCTCTCTGCTCTGGCCTCCGGGAACACACCCATGTAGCAGCACCATGGCCCCCATCGCCTGGATGATGATGACCAGCTGTGTGTCTGTGTCTCCCACTGGACCATGAGCACCTTAGTCTCATTTCTGTGCCCACCAAGCCCCAAGCAGATGGCCAGTATTTCTGGAATAAATATATAATGGACAAACTCTGAGTCACTCTCTTCTGGATCAGAGACTCCTATGTGATCTCTGTCCAGCATGACGGGGGTCAGCATGTACACAGGGGAGCCAGGAGGCAGGTCCTCTGATGGGGACAAGACTGAAGTTAGGGAGGCCAGCAGTAACAACCCTCACCTGGCAGAGTTTGGGGAGTATTAAATGAGAGCCCTTGACTTATGCAAGGGCTTCCCATAATTCCATTTTATGACATCCCCTTCTAAACGTTGCTCCTCAGCAGTTTGGAGGGGGATAGCCTGTTGTTTGTCTGGGTTTTATGGCTCAGTGGGCGCTGGGAGGAGTGGCAGGAGAAGGAAGTGGAGATGAAGAGGCAGAGGCAGCACACAGAAGGGTGAGGGCAGGGCTGAGCAGGGTGGAAAGACCTCCCACGCTTTCCACATGATGCAAGCAGAGTGGGATGGCAGAAGGTCATCGGATGGGAGGTTTGGGGTGGGTACCTCACCCTGATTAGTAACACTGTTTAAGGTCTTTCCCAAGATGCTTTTTAAAAACACACTGGGTCTTGATGCTCTCTCCAGGAAAGTAGGTAAGGCAGGGATGGTCAACCCATTTTACAAAAGGAAAAATTGAAATCTACAAAAGGTAAGTGACTAGATACCATCATGGAACATTTATCCCGGCTCCCCAAATGGGAACCTGCCCCTTCCCTCTTGAAGGGGGGAATCCAACAGCCAGAGCGATTATCCAGAGTAAGAGTGGGAGAAGTAGGGGTTCCAGGAAAGCAGAATAGAAAGGAGTAACTAGAAAAAGAGAATGAGGGGCAGGAGGGCAAGACCGTGGGCACAGGCAAAGACTTGGGGAAGGGAGGGGAGAGGAGAGGAGAGAAGGGGGGCGCTGTGAAGCATCTGGAACCCCCCGACCCCCGGCTCTAGCTCAGATCCGGCCCCTTGCCCAGCTGGTCGTGCTTTCTCTATCTGAGAAGTGGGGTTTTGGCCAGATCTGCGTTTCCCCAAGTGTGGCAGTCACACCACCACCTGTGACACAAGACTGAGTGTTTGTCATTGTCATGTAAGTCTGTCTTGTTGTGGTTTCCCTCTATAATAAGGGGTTTTAGAGTTATGACAGTGATAAAAAAAAAAAAAGAGCTGAAAAAACAAGTAAATTAAGCAAATCATGAAACACATGGTGAACACACACATGACAAACTTTGACACTGGTCCAAGAATATCTAAAGTCTGGGAAGCCTGGATGAGGTCCCCTCTGAGGGCCTTTTCCCTCCATGTTCTGTACACCAATGAAGCCGGCCCTGGAGAGGAGGGGGAGGGGCAGAACTGTGCCTGGCGGCGAGCAGGCAGGGGGTGTCAGATGATGGCATGTAAGATGCCTTTTGTGAGTAGCCTTTTATAAACTCTTCATTGACCTAGAGGCATTAAAAATTTTACAAAAATATTGGCTTATTTACTAAAGAGATAGTTCAGTAAAGTATACCTGTTAGTTTTCAGCAAACAAAAGGTGGTCATTTTTGCTTTGTTGTTTTTATTAGAATTTGTTTACAAGCTGACTAAGGAATCCATAGGCTCTTCTGTGCCTTTTAACACAGCATGGCATTTACTCTAATCTTTACAATAATGACCTGTAGAGTAGATAGTATTCGTTTCATCATACAGAGAGGTGAAGTGTCTTGTTCATGGTCACATGGTCCCTGACTACATCTCCAATTTGCAGCTGAAATCTGAGCCACTATACAGGTGTTAGAACTATGGGGGAAGTGAGGGAGAGAAAGGCTAAGAAAGAGAGGGAAAATGGACAAGCTGATCCTAAAATTCATATGGAAATGCAGAATTGCCAAAACCGTCTTGAAAAAGAAAGATGAAGTTGGAGGACTTGATTTAAGACTTCTGATTTCAAAACTTACTGCACACTGCCTTAATCAAGACAGTATGGTGCTGGCTTGAGGACAGGCATGTAAATCAATGGAACAGAGTTGAGAGTCCAGAAACAAACCCTTACACTTATCATCAATTGATTTTTGATCAAAAATCTAAATGTAAGAGTTAAAACAATAAAACTCTTAGAAGGAAACATAGGTGTAAATCTTCATGACCTTGGATTAAGTAACAGTGTCTTTGCTGTGACAACAAAAACACAAGTGAGCAAAGGAAAAATAGATAAATTGGACTTCTTTAAAATTAAAAACTTTTAATAAAAAAGTAAATAAAAATTGTAACTGTATTTCAATTAAAAATAAATGTTTTTTAAATAAATATATAAATACAATTAAAAACTTTTGTGAATCAAAGGATGCTACCAAGAAAGTGAAAAGTGAACCCACATAATAGGAGAAAATATTTAGAAATCATCTGATCATTCTAGTGTCCAGAATGTATGAAAAAGCCTGCAATACAAAGACAAATAACCCAATTTAAAAATAAGCAAAAAATGTAGCTAGACATTTCTCCAAAGAAGACACACAAATGGCCCATAAACACATGGAAAGATGCTCAACATCACTAGTTAACAGGGAAACGCAAATCAAAACCACAATGAGCCATCCCTTCGCACCCACCAGGAAGGCTGTGAAGAAAAAACAACAGAAAATAAGAAGTGTTGGCAAGGAGACGGGAACCCTCATATATTTTTGATTGGAATGTAAGATGGTGTAACCACTACGGAGAAGTTCGGCAGTTCCTCAAAAACTTCAACATAGAGTTATTATATGACCCAATAATTTCACTCCAAAGTATATACCCCAGAATACTGAAAACATATGTTCCCTCAAAAATTTGCTCATGAATGTTCATGGCAGCATTATTCATAGTAGCCAGAAAGTGAAAACAACTTAATGTCCATCAATTGATGAGTGGATAAACAAAGGTGGTATATCTATACAATGGAATTTTATTCAGCCACAAAAAAGCAATGAAGTACTGATATATGCATTATACTAAATGACAGAAGTCAGACACAAAAGGCCAGACATTGTATGATTCCATTTATAAGAAATGTTCAGAATAGACAAATCCATAGAGACTTAATGCAGATAAATGGTTGCCAGGGACCTCAGAGGAGAAGGTGGGGAGAGGCGGGGTTTCTCTTGGGGGTGATGAAAATGTTCTAGAATTCGATAGTACTACGGGCTGAACAAATTGTGAGTGTACCACTCACATGTATGCTTGAAAGGGGTTAAAATGATGAATTTTATGTATGTGGATTTTTATCTCAATGAAAAAGTAAAGAAAAAAAGAGAAGAAGCTGAGGAAACATTCAAAATGTTCCTTCAAATGGTGGGGCCTTGTTGGCTTTATGAAGGCCTCGCCAGGTTCAAAGACCTCATCTGCCTCCCTTACACAGCCCGCCTTCAACCAGCGGTCTGACTTATCAGATTGGAAACTGAGAGGGCGCAGGCCGGCAGAGGGCAGGGCTTTCCCCCGTCCTCCCCTACCCTGGGCACACTTCCTGGCAGGAAAGAAAGCTTCCTTCAGTGGGCCCTGTGGTGGCGTCCTTAGAGGGTAGAAGCTTGAGGGCCCCCTTCTCTCTCTCTTTTTCTTCCTCGGGACCCTCCTTAGTCCCCTGTGCCTCCCTCCTTACACCCTCTGTCCCTTCTTATATCAAAACCTACTCAGCAGAAAGGCAATAAAAGGCCCTCCTTCCCTCTACACATAAGTGACTGATAACAGCTTAAAATAAGAGGTTTTTTGTATTCTAGGCCTCTGTACATGAGGACAGTTGGAGCCAGGCTTCTCCCTCTTGGAGGATGGCGTTGAAAATATGCAACCCAAGGATGCTGAATTGAAAGCAGAGGTGTCTGTGTATCTGTCATTTTAGAGGCAGTGATACACCAGTAGCAGTGAGCATTCCTAGCAAAGACATTTCTCCTTGGAGAAATCAAGGATTCCAATTCTAGGGCAAAGAAAGTAGAACCAGGAACATCTGTTTGGTGCCACAGAGTGGGAAGGTGCTCAGGGAATCATGGGGATGTGTCAAAAGGACCTAGGAGCCAGCTCTCAGGAGCTCATACTTGCCAAATCTGGGGCAGTTGGACCAGGAACAGTTGATAGTGATGTACTGAATGAAATAAGAATCAATCAATCAACAAACAAAGTAAGTTTTGGGTTGAATTTTGTCTTCCCCACAAAATGAATATTGGAGTTCTGACCCCCAGTACCTTAGAATGTGACCTTATTTGGAGATAGTGTCTTTGAAGAGATAATCAGAATAAAATGAATTCATTAGGGCAGGCCCTAATGTCCTTATAAAAAGGGGAGATTTGGACACAGAGACAGACATACAGAGGGAAGATGATGTGAAGACACAGAGAGAAGATGGTCATTTACAAACCAAAGAGAGAGGCCTGGAACAGATCCTTCCCTCAGAGCCCTCAGGAGGAACCAACCCTGCTGACACCTTAATCCCAGACTTCTAGTGTCCAGAACTGACTGTAAGCAAGTAAATTTCTGTTGCTTAAACTCCTCAGTTCATGGTACTTTGTTGAGGCAGCCCTAGCAAACTAGGGAGAGAAGAGAAAGCTTTCCCCTGCAGTAGGATGCCAACCACGAAATACAGAAGAAGTGATGGAGTTAGAAAATCCTACATGGATGCTAAAATTAGTGCATGAAAATGTGATGAGAAATGGGATATTTACATAGTCTCAAAGTATCTCCCCACAAATCACTGGTTAATTACAAAGAGAAAATTAGTAACTCGATAGTGAAGAAATAAAGAACGGAGGACACACAACATTGTAAAATGATTAGAAATCAATAAAAAATGTTCAAAAAAAAAAAAAAGAGTGGAGGACAAATTTCTTAAAACCCTTTTGTGTCTTCCTCTGGAGATTGGGGATTAGGGAGTTAAGGAGAAAGTCAGCTATGGCACACTGGAACGTTCTACTCCTAGACCTGCTAAAACCTACGCATGAACTTGAATAAGTCACTTACTTCTTCCAAGCTTCAATTTCCTCATCTATGAAATGAGTGGGAAGTGGGGGTGACATGGTCATGAGACTCCAAGGAAGTTATGGATATGAGAGCTTTCAGTCAACTTCAAAGCATGGTGCCCCTGCAAGCCCACCATCCAACAGCAATAAGAGCCTTAAACTAGAGGAATGAAGCCCATTTCAGGCATTAGACAGCAGAGGAGAAAATATATGCAGTCACTGGGGTCTTTCTTGGGCCCCTAAAGTTGGACTTCAAGGCAGTCTGGCCCTGCTGGCTCTTGAGTGGACTTTAAGGAAGAAGGAAAATGACTTGGAAGACAGGACCAACAATACTGGAGTTGTCCTTTTCTTGGGGCCTCGGGGCTGGGTGACAGATGGCTGTTTCAAGATCCTTCCTAGGGTAGAAGAAGTGGATGTGTTTTAAGGGGTTGAAAAAATTCTCTCTCCTGGCCCTACAAGCCTGATACAGATCATTGACAATTATCCTCTTAAATACTCCCCCTTTGTTAAAATGCAAAGGTGTTTCTTGATAGGAATAACAAATCCTTGTGTAAACCCACTAATAAATCTTAATAATCACCCACCCACCCAGCCACCCACTCACCAAACACTGCTGTCCGCCAGGGGCCCTGCTCGTCCCGGGCACACCAGCGGGGAGCTAAGCACAGGGGCTGCCCTCTGGGAACGCACACTGCCCCGTGAGAGACAAAGGCAGTTTGGACACAAGCGGAAGGGGCCCAGATGGAGGAGGTATCCCTGGGCCACACTGGAGAGCAGAAGACGTCAGAGAAAATGTCCTAGGAGAGATGCCTCCAGAGCTGAGTAAGGCTGACCAGGGGGCTGAGGGGCAGGAGGGTGGGGAAGAGTGCAGACCTGGTAAAGAGAGGAGTGTTCCAGGCCCTGGAGGCCACGGGTGTGAGGTCAAGGAGGAGGGGGTGACCTGGTCAGGTCTGGAGTTTTACAGAAATCACTCTGGTTGCAGGTAACCAGAGTGGAGAGACAGTTGTGAGGCCGGGGTGGGGACTCAGGAGGGAGAGGTGGTGGCAGTGAGGGTAGAAAGAAGGGGAAGGATTTGAGAACTACTCAGAAAGTGGACTCCTCAGGATTTGGTGTCCTGCGGGTTGAGGAAGGAGAAGGTGGCGACCAGGGTAACATGCAGGTTTCAGACTTGGGTGTGTGTGTGGGGGAGTGGGACATTCATGGAAGAGGACCCACCAGCAGAAGCAGGTCTAGGTGAAAGCTCTGTGAGGCTGTTGGGTTCAGAGTCCTGGGGGGTTGAGAAGAGCCTTCTATTATGTGTCAGGCAGGGCGTGAGGGATAGATCTGGACATCCAATAGACTATGCGAGCAAGAAGGCCCTTAAGGGGTCTCACCTATCCTGACATTTTGCAGATGGGAACTGGAGGACCACAGAGTTTGAGCAGATCCAAAAGCCCCCCACCCCCAGCCCCTACCCCAGCCCCTCACAGTGCAGCCATGGGAAGAGCACAGCCCTGGAGGCAGACCATCCCAGGTTCAAGCTCTGCCCCTGGTGGCTCCCTTGGTGGCTCCAGGCCAAGTGTCTAACTTTTCTGAAGCTCAGAGAATTTGCTGGAAAAGAGGGTGTGAAAGTTTACTTCCCAGGATTGGGGAGGGGGTTCTTGAGCCTCAGTGATGGACTCCACTCAGGACCTGCCTTCTGTGACTTGACAAATCACCACCAGACCAGACCAGACCAGCATCCCTTCGGCTATTTCCTTAAAGCCCCACTTGGCTCTTCTGAACTTTTACCTGATCCTCTTATTATTCCCATCTCACAGGTGAGGAAACTGAGGCTCAGGGAGGTTAAATGACTTGCTTAAGCCCCAAAGCCATGATGCAGCAGGGCCAGTCCCACATCTTCCTTGTAAAGAACTGTGGCACCAGGGGGTCCACTCTGTTGCGTGGTGCCAGTGCCGACACTCTGAGTCTTCAATACCTCTCAATCCACCCCTTCCCTGTTGACCCTCACTGACACCACCTCTGTCAGTCTCCATCAGCTCCCTCCTGGATTCCTGCCTCAGTTTCCTAACTAAAGGTGGGTGAAGATAGAGAGTCTGGGGTCCAGGGACAAGAGAGATGGTGGCAGGAGCCAGGAGGATGGATGGGCACCGGGGTGGAGAGCACAGGAGATTCCTGAGAGCAGGCTGGGGGGGGGGTCACTGCTACCCATGGTACCCTCCCTCCACCCCCGCCAAACACACACGCAGTCCCAAAGGGTGGTTTTGGGAGCCACTTACTTGAAGGTGACAAAGTGACAGCTGCAGCACCAAGTGTAGAAATGTTTCCCCTCACTTACCAGGTCTGGGAGAGAGGGAGGAGGGGAGGGGCCTCCTGGGCAGTGGGGGGAGCCTCCTGCATTATTTCATGATTGCTTGGCTTGAAAATTCAGGAGCCCAAAGTTCATAAGGACCTTTGAGATGTTGGCTTCCTGACATCAGGCAGACCTTGACAGGTGCAAATGTGCAGGGTGGGGGGCCATTGACAGGATGGACTTCTACCCGCACACTCTCAGCCTGGTCCTGGAAGGGATGTGGCCCCAGGCAGGGCAAGCGGGGGACAGATGGCAGCTAGGAAGTGCCTTGCTCTTTGTCTCTTGATAGGAGGGCTTCTAAGAGCTCAACTTAACGGAAACAGGAGCAGGGATTGCGGCATTGCTAACCAGCTGGCCCAGCCTGCCTGGTGAACTGAGACAGCTGTAAAGCAAAGGGAACTAGGGATCCCTCATATGTCTCAGTGTCATTGCTACCTTCTAGTTGTTGGAGGCCCAAGGGGAACAGAAGCAGGGATCAAGATGTAAAGCTCAAAGAAGACAGACGTTGGTGGTGGACAAAGCCATCCAGAAACAGATCTGCCCACCATGGGTGAGAATGAGACCCCCAGCTAGGGGGCCACGCAAGTGCCTCTTGGCAGAGCTCCAAGTAGGAAATTCAGGCTTCGGATGCGGAAGTGCCATTCAGCTCCAGGGTTCTGAGGTCTGAGGAAGGACCCATTTCTGACTCAATGCTCTTTGAACTCAGGGTCCACATGGAAAGACAAACACATAAACAAACAATTACACTATAGCTCGATAAGGCATAGGGAGCAGAGAGATTAAGAACCTGAGCTTTAGAAGCAGTTAGGTCTGGGTTCAGATCCTGCCTCTCTCAGGCTCAGTTTTATCGTCTATGAAGTGGGAATGAATTTGCGTCCCAGGGGTGTTATGGGGAGAGAGTGAACCGCTCACTGTACATAATGTCCCTGGCATGGTGCCTGGTCTGCAATAAAGGTTAACAAAGGGGAGTCGTTGCTAGTGCCAAACACCTGCTGGGCACAAAGGTACAAAGGTTTCTGGCAACGCAAAGGGAGACACAGCTCTGCATGCCAGATGGGGAAGTTTCAGACAAGGAAGCAGCAGGAGCTTTAGTGAGACAAGGGGTCAACGGCATTCCAGGCCAACTGGAAGCCTGCTGAGTAACTGAATTGGCTGAATTCCAGCAAGTGATGGGAAGAGGTGAGGCTGGGATGCTGGGGACAGAGGTTACACACACACCTCATGCATCCTGTCCCCAAGGCAACTAATGTATAATTCTTACTGTCCAGGGAAGTCACCATGGTACTCCTCCCCATATCTAATAGTGTCCCTAATTTTGTTGATTGTACCTGTTTAACAACTCCTGGACCCGTCTGTTCCTTCTCGGCCCCTTCCTGGTGCCTCCCAACTTGCTTCCCTCCAATCTGTTCTGCACACAGATGCAAGAATGCTTCTCCTAGAATGCAAACCAGCCCTGGTCACTCCCCTGCCTAAAATTCTTCACTAAGACCCCATCACCAACAACTAAACTTCATCCACTCCATCATCTCCATAATTTTTACCATTTCTGCCCACCACCCAATGTATCATACATTTAATGGATTTTAAAACTTTGACTTCATCCAAAAAATATCCATGAAGTCACAGGTTTAATGGACCAGCTGTATTTTTTCCAATACACATTGAAACAAATCCACAAGTATTGAAGTAGAACAGAGTGGGGAGGGATAGCTTGGTGGTAGAGCGTGTGCTTAGCATGCATGAGGTTCTGGGTTCAATTCCCAGTACTTCCCTTAAAAAAAAAAAATGAATAAATAAACCTAATTACTCCCCCCCCAATAAGCAAGCAAACAAACAAAAAGTAGACCAGGAGTGAGAGAGTGTGTGTGTGTGTGTGTGTGTGTGTGTGTGTGTGTGTGTGTGTAATCAGTCTGTAGTAAAAACTATCCATGCTCTGCCTGTATACCTTTGTCCTTGTCACAGGGCATGCCGGTCTGGTTTCTGTCTGCCACCACGTGGCTGGCTCTGCCACTGGGGCCAGGCTGACCTGCTGGGGAGGGGGACTCAGGAACTCCACACAGAAGTGGCTAATATCAACACCAGTGATTATCAGCAATACCTTGGCAGGTCTTTGGCTGACAGACAGGTACGGTGGGACCAGTGATGTGCTGGTAAATGTTTAACTGGCTCTGAGGGGAAAGCTCTGACTTCAGTGTTTGCTGATTCCTATGATGTAAAATACATTCCTAACATGGCTGATTCCAAGCTCTCGACCTGGTGTCCCTGAAAGTGGAGTTGGGGAGACATGCTGCCCCTGGTCGGGGGTGAGCTGACTTCGGCATACCACTGGGTGGGACTCGGGAGGAGGACTTAAGGGGCTCATGGTCCTTAAGTTCTGAGAGATGCAAGGAGGAGAAACATTGGTGTTGAGAGGGAGGTTGGAAGGTATTTCCTCTCCGGAGGCTCACTGAGAGCAGGTAGGTGCAGGAGGAGGGAAGGCCTTTGAGCATGCGCACAAGGGTCCTTCTGCTGAGCCACAGCTGAGGAGGCTGTGCCTTAAGAAGGCAAGGAGTCCCAGGGCAGAAGTGAACAGGAATTCCTAACCACGCAGTTTTCCTGTCTTGCCTGAGGCCAGGTCCCATCCTTCCCCTTGGAGAACAGCTCTTACTTGGAAGCCAAGGAAGAATCAGATTCTGCTGATCCACACAATCTGGTGGCTGAGGCCCTCAATAAAAGGAGAAGTGAAAGGGCGTTCTCCCTGAAGGATTGGTGCAGCTGGATTTCTTCCCTAAGAAGAAAAACCTGAGGCTGGAGCTGCAGAGACCCAGCTTCTTCACTGGGCTGCCCAGAGATATTGAAGGTCTGGGTCTGGAGTCAGACACACTCTTCCTGTATACTTGACCCCAAATCTCATGGGGTCGATTGGAATAATTGGGAATCTTAAGCCTCTAGGATATACTTGCCTGCCCCACCTCGTGGAACCATTGGGAGGCTTGAATGAGAGAGCACTTTGCAAACATCAAAGCATTGAGCAGAAGTGAATGATGGAGCGATAGCAATGCCCCATTCATCCAAGACCTCTGGGAAAGAGCTCCTACTCATTCGCTCAATGGCTCAGTCCACAAGAAAGTCCTTAGTGAGCTGGGTAGTGAGCTACCCAGTGAGTTTTGAGCGTCTGGGGGAGATGGGGTTCTAAAGGAGCCCCTGGGAGAGGTGGGAGGCACCAAGATGGACAGTGGCACTGAGGGGAGGTGGGAAGAGGCTTAACACCAACCACTGTGCACGTGAACCCTCTCTGTCCTCAGAGGAAAGACAGGGCACACTAGAAAGCCCTCTCTGCTCATCTGCTCCCTGGTTTCTACCTCCAAGGACAAGAATCCTAAAGAATGGCTCCTTATAAGGAATGATCCCTTGATGGATGCAGTCTCTGGGAATATGATGTCTCCAACAGGAGAAGCTGTGTATACAGCATGAGGAGTTCTGACTATTTTGCAATCTTTGAGAAACATGGGAAGACACTGGACTGAGAGTTGATAGACCTAGATTCTGATTCCAGCTCTGCTGCTTACCAGCCGAGCAGGCAAGTCACTAACTCTCCGTGAGCCTCAGTTTTCCCACCTGTCAGATGAGCATAGTGATTCCCACCCTGTATACCAGCCCAAAAGCATTGTCAAGAACTTAGCTGAGTTAGTGAGTGTGAGATGGCAGCTCCTATTCAGAGATGAAGGCTGATGAGTGCTGTTTGTTGGAACACAGACCTGGATCTTTAGGAAGGAATGAAGAACATCAGAAATGGTAAATATATGGGTAAATATGAAAGGCAATATTTTTTCTTTTAATTTATTTAAAGTGTATATGTTTATATATGGCTGTTTATAGCAAAAACTAAAACATTTTATTGAGGGGCTTATTACATATGTAGACATAATACATATGATAGCTACAGCATGAAGAATGAGAAGAAATTAATCTATATGGTTGCAAGTTTCTTAAAGTGTATGTCATATGATAGAATATTAGCTCTAAGTAGACTGAAAAGTTAATGACATATATTGTATTCCTTACAGTAACCACTAAAAAGTTAATGTAAAGAGATATAGCAAAAGAACCAATAGATGTAGCTTAAAAAGAAATTATAAAATAAATATGCAATTAACCCAAAAGAAGGCAGGAAAGTAGGAAGAGAGGAACATAAAACAAGAACAAAACAAAGGATAGGACAAACAGAAGCCAAGTAAAATAGTAGCCTTAAACCCAATTATATTGATGATTACGATTATATTAAATGTAAGTGGACTCATGTTAGAGCCCCCAAGACTATCTCTTCATTCAGAGATTTACTAGAAGGAGTCAGGACCCTGGATATAGTGTACTCATGCCTAAGATGTATTGCACTGATGTATTAAGAACACACAGCTGGATTATAAGGAAAAAAGATTCAGGCGGATCTAGAGGAATCCATACACTGGCTACTTTGGCTCTCTCCCTCCCATGAGGGATCACACAGAGCACACTCTTCCTCCAGCTATGGAAATGCAGCAACATATGTGTGTTCCTGCCCAGAGGAGCCCATTTTTAGAAACTCAGTGCCCGAATTTTTATTGGGGGCTGTCCAGGTAGGCACACTCTGCCTAATACATACCAAAATTCCAGAATCCCAGAAGGAAACCAGGTGTTCAGCATAAACTATATTGTTTGTACACAGTCTGGACACAGTGAATAAACTTTATCAGTTAACTGCTGACTGGGAACATTCCAAGGACCAAGTTCCCAGATGCCAACTGAAGGTCAAACTTGCAAGCAGGTCTTTCTAAGGTTAGGTCTAAGAATAGATCTACTGTGTTTACTTTTTTCTGCACAGGACTAAACACTCCAATTAAAAGGCAGAGATTTTTAGACCACATAAAAGAGCAAGACTCCCTGTCTACAAAAGATGCATTTAAATATAAAAGTACAAGTAGACTGATAATAAGTAGGTGGGAAAAGACATTATACAAATATAAGGAGGGACATTTTCGTAATAATCCATCAGCAAGACATGACAATATAAATCTGTATGTGCCTGTATAGAGCTCAAAGATA
Organism: Camelus bactrianus; assembly: GCF_048773025.1. Taxonomy (NCBI): domain Eukaryota; kingdom Metazoa; phylum Chordata; class Mammalia; order Artiodactyla; family Camelidae; genus Camelus; species Camelus bactrianus. The sequence goes on along the minus strand of NC_133556.1, from coordinate 7,940,012 downwards.
CATGAAGCAAAAATTGCCTGAATTAAAGGGAGAAAAAGACAAATCTACAATCATGGCTGGAGATTATAACAAAGTTCTCTCAGTAATGGCTAGAACAAGCAGATAAAAAAATCAGTAAAGACATAGAAGATCCGAATCACTTTGATCTAACTGATATTTATAGAATACTACATCCAACAAGTGCAGAATACGTTTTTTTCCCCAAATATGCATAATACGGCCACTGAGACACCCCATATACTTGGCCAATTCCTCAATACATTTTAAAAAACTGTAAAACTTAAAAAAAAATTTTTTTAAAGAACACAAGTTCTTTTCATTTTTGTTTTTGGTTTTTTTGGTGTTGAGGGGTAATTAGGTTTACGTATGTATGTATGTATGTATGTATGTATTCTTAGAGGAGGGACTGGGGATTGAACCTAGGACCTCATACATGCTGAGCGTGCACTCTGCCACTTGAGCTATAGCCTCCTCCCAAAACTGAACTATTAAAAAAAAAAGTCTTCTGATCAAAACGGAATTAAATTAAAACCAGTAACAGCTTATCTAGAAAAACATATTTGGAAATTAAACATCACATCTCTAAATAATCCATGGATCAAAGAAGGAATCACAGGGGAAATTAGAAAAGACTTCAAACTGAATAATAATGAAAATATATCAAAAGTTGTGGGATGTAGTTAAAGCAATGATTAGAGGGAAATTTGTAGTTTTTAATGCTTACCAGAGACAGAGAGAAAGAAAGGTCTAATTTTCATCTTTAGAAGCTAGAAAAAGAACACCAAAATTAACCCAAAGTAAGCAAAAGGAAGGAAATAAGATATAAGAGCAAAAATCAGTCAAATAGAAAAAAAAAAAAAAACCAGTAAATTAACAAAGCCCAAAGTTGGCTGTTTCAAAGAGGAACAAAATTGATAAAACCCTAACTAGATGGATAAAGAAAAAAAGAGGGCTTCTCACTACAGATTCTATACACATTAAGAAGATAAGGGAAATAACCAATAGGTCAGAGACGAAATCATAAGGGAAATTAGAAAAGAGTCTGAAATGAATGAAAATGAAGATACAATATACTAAAATTCATGGGTTGCAGCTAAAGCAGTGCATATAGGGAAATTTATATATGTACATGCTTACACTTAAAACAAGATACTGATCTCAAATCAATAACCTAAACCAACCTTAAGAAACTAGAAAAAGAAGAGCAAATTTAACCTAAAGCAAATAGATAAAGAAAATAATAATGAATAGAGCAGAAGTTAGTGAAAAATAGTATAGAAAAGCAACACGAAAAAACAATGAAACCGAAAGTTGCTTCTTTAAAAAGATAAACAAATTGACAAACTTTTAGGTAGACTGAAAAAAAAAAAGAATCAGCAAAATTTAGAATAAAAAAGAGGACATTACTAACCACTTTGCAGAAATGGAAAAGATCATAAAGGAATAATACATCAACAAAACAGATAACTGAGATGCAATGGACAAATTTCTAGGACACAAACTACCCAAATTGAGTCAATTAACTTGAAACTCTGAATAGACTTACAGAAATAAAGAGATTGAATTAGTATTCAAAAACCACCCAGATGGCTTCACTAGTGAATTCTACCAAACATTTAAAGAAGAATTCACACCAATCCTTTGCAAATTCTTCCAAAAAATAAAAGAGGAAACATTTCTCAGCTCATTCTATTAAGCCAGTATTACCCTGATACCAAAACCAGACAAAAATAAAACCAGACAAAAATATCACAAGAAAAAATAACTATATACCAATATCTCTTATAAGTATAGACACAAAAATTTTCAACAAAATACTAGCAAGCTGAATCTAGCAGCATATAAAAGTTATTAAATACCATGACCAAGCAAGATTTATCCCAAGAATGCAAGACTGGTTTAACAAAAATCAATCAATACAATACACTATATCAATAGAATAAAAGGAAAAACCACACATGATCATCTCATAAATGCAGGAAAAGCATTTGACAAAACTTTAATACCCCTTCATGATAAAAACACTCAAAACCTAGGCAGATAGCTCCTCAACCTGATAAAGGGCATCCACAAATAACCCACAGCTAACAACATATTTAATCATGAAAGACTGAATGCTTTCCCTCTAAGATCAGGAAAAACCGAGGGTGCCTCCTCTCATCACTTCTATTTATCATTTTACTGGCCATTCTAGCCAGTGCAATTAGAAAAGAAAAGGAAAGAAAAGGTATCCAGATTAAAAAGGAAGAAATGAAACTATCTCTATTTGTGGATTACATGATATTATGTATAGAAAACCCTAAATAACACACACATACACACAATTAGAGCTAGTAAATGAGTTTATAATACAAGAACAATATTAAAAAATTGTATTTCTACACACTAGGAATGAGCAATCTGAAAATGAAATTAAGAAAACAATTCCATTTGCAGTAGCACCAAAAAGAATAAAATAACCAGGAATACATTTGACCAAGAAGGTGAAAGAATTATATACTAAAAGCTACAAAACATTGTTGAAAGAAATTAAAGAAGACCTAAATAAATGGAAAAAATTTCATGTACATAGGTTGGAAGATTTAATATTGTTAAGATGGCAGTATTCCCCCAAGCTGATCCACAGATTCAACGTAATCCCTAGCAGAATACCAGGTGGCTTTTTTGCAGAAATTGACAAGCTGACTCTAAAATTCATATGGAAATTCAAAGGGCCCAGAATAGCCAAAAAGGAAGGAAAAAAGTTGGAGGACTAATACTTCCTGATTTCAGAATTACTACAAACTAAAGCAATCAGGACAGTTTGGTACTGGTATGAAGACAGACATATAGATCAACAGAATAGAATTGATACTCCAGAAATAAATCCTCACACTTACAGTCAATTGATTTTTGTGCAAAGGCCATTCAAAGGGAAAGAATTGTCTTTTCAACAGATGATACAACTGGATATCACATGCAAAAGAAAGAAATTGATCTCCTACCTCATACCATATACAAAAATGAACACAAAATGGATCAGAGGTCTAAATGTAAGAGCTACAACTATAAAACATAAGGAGGAAAATAAGGATAAATCTCCATGACCTTGGATTTGGCAATGGATTCTTAAATATGACACCAAAAGCACAAGCAACCAAAAAGAAAACAGATAGATTGGATTTCATTAACATTTAAAATTTTATTCTGTGAAGAGTGCTATCAAGAAAGTGAAGAGACAGCTCACAGAAAAGGATTAAATATTTGTAAATCATATATCTGATAAGGGAATTGTATCTTAAATACATAAAGAGCTTTTAGAACTCAATAATAAAAGACAAATAACCCAATTTAAAAAATAGACAAAGGATCTCAATATACATTTCTCCAAAGAAGATGTTCAAATGATAAATAAGCATGTGAAAAGATGCTCAACATCATTAGTCATGACGGAAATGCAATTCAAAACCACAGTGAGATAGCACTTGATACCCACTGTAATGGCTATAATCAGAAAGACAATAATATGTATTGTGAGGAGGTGGAAAATGTAGAATCCTCATGCAGTGCTGGTGAGAATGTAAAATGGTACAGCTGTTTTGGAAAACAATCTGGCAGTTCCTCAAAAGGTTAAACATACAACCCAGCAGTTCTGCTCCAAGGTATATAACCAAGAAAAATGAAGACATACGTCCACACAGAAGTTTGTACAGAAATGTTCATAGCAGCATAGCCCCAAAGTGGAAACAACTCAAATATCTATCAACTGATGAATGGATCAATAAAATGTAGTATGCCCGTATAATGGAATATTATTCAGCAATAAAAAGAAACAAACTGCTGATACATGCTACGTGGTTGAATCTTGCCAATGTTACGTATGCTAAGTAAAAGGAACCAATCACAACGGATCACATATTGTATGATTCTGTTCAAAGGAAAAGTCATAACCAGACAAATCTGTAGACACAAAGTATATTAGTAGTTGCCTAAGGTTTGGGGGCAGGTGGAAAGGCCGTGAGGGGGAAAGGGGAGTGACTGCTAATGAGCACAGGCTTTTTGGGGGGGTGATGAAAATGTTCTAAAATTGTGGTGATGGTCACACAACTTTGTGAATATACTAAAAACGATTGAATTACACATTTTAATAGGTGAATTCGTGGTATGGAAATATATCTCAGTAAAGCTGTTATTAAAAAATAAGGGAATATTATGAGCAATTCTGACAAAAAATTCAACAGCTTCGATGAAATGAACAAATTTCTTGAGAAACGAAACTTGCCAAAATAGACACAAGCATGTGCCAGAAAATCTAATATAAGGAAGAAAAAACACCAGAATTACATGAACTCTTTAAGAAAATAAAAGAGGAAAGAATAGTTCCCAATTCATTTCATGAGGCCAGCATAACCCTTGGTACTCTGATAAAATTCAACAAAGAAACAAAGTTTTAGATTGACATTCTTCGTGAATGTGGATGTGAAAATGCTTAATAAAAGATTAGTGAATTGAATCCGGTTGTATATAACTGCATCAAATGGAATTCAAGGTTTAATACTTGAAAATTAACCAGTGCAATTCACCACATAAACAGAAAACAAGAAGAAAAACGATCAGCTCCATAGATAGGAAAACACATTTGACAAAATTCTACTGAATAAACATCATAAAAACTGTTAGCTAATTAGGAACAGAACTTCCTCAATCCAATAAAAGACATTTACAAAAAGCCTACAGCCAACATCATCTTATGGTGAAAGACTCAGTGCTTTTCTGCCTAAAATTAGGAATGAGACAAAGATTTCATTCTCTTTACTTCTACTCAACATTGTCCTAGAGGCCAGAGCCCGTGCAATAGGGCAAGAGAAGTAAATTAAAAAGCAAACAGATCAGAAATAAATAACTAAAATCTTCTCTATTCATATATGATATGATTACATAGAGAATCCCAAGCATCTAATAAAATAACTACTGGAACTAATAAATGATTTTAGGAGAATCAGAGGATATGAGATCAATATACCAAAATCAATGTATTTTCTAAATACTAGCAAAGACTAATTTGAAATTAACAATTCAATTGCTCCAATAGTGTCCAAATAGAACTGTCAGGATAAATTTGACCAAAGATCTGCAAAAACCATTAAAAAATTCATGGAATGCATGCTGCAGTGTTTAGTGGCAAAGAGCATAGATGTCTGAGACTTACTCGAAATCCATCAAAAAATAAGATGAATGGACAGATGAATAGAAGTATGGATAGATGGAGTATTGTGTGATGAGACAAATATAGTAAAATGTTTAAAAATATGTAATCTAGGTGCTTTGGGTGCTCACTGGGCACCTTTCCAATTTTTCTGTATGTTGGCCATCTGGATAAGACTCACAAACTTGTAATTGTGGAATTTTGATTCCTCACACTCTCCCTTGCACCAAAATGTAAATTTAAAAAAATCTTTGTGATGGTTTAAAAATTGTTTTACCTTTTAAAAATCTTTAATGTTTAAAAACAGAGTCTAAGAAGTTTTGACTGGAGCCAATGGAGGAGTGTTGTACCATTTACTGAGATGGGGGAGGAAACCCCCAAGTTTTGGATGCATTCAAAAGAAAATATGTAACATGTAATTTATGAAGCTGATAACAATAATAATCATAGCTGTTTGTATGTATTTTCTGAAACATGTATTGGGCCCAAGGAATACCACGGAACAAACTGTTCTACCAGTAAAGATGTTATTCTTTGATAAAGAAAAAAGAAAAAGAAATTCATATTTCCTAGCTCTGTCCATGGAAAAGGCCTGGAAGCATAGCCACTCTGGTAGCAATGAGTTCTAACCCCCAGTACCTCAGAATGTGAGATTTTCAGAGCTCAGTGTAGATGTAATTAACTAAGATGAGGTCATCGTGGAGTAGCACAAGCCCTTAAGCCAATATGGCTGCGGTCCTCACAGGAGGAGAAGAGACATAGATTGTGATCTCTAAATACTATTTCACTTAAGAAACCAGGGACAAACCAATGGTAAAGACACATTTTTGAGATAATTGGAGAAACTGAACACAGACTAGGTATTTGGTGACACTAAAAAATTACTGATTTTGAAGGATGTCATAATGGTCATTATGATTATATTATAATGAAGGATGTCCTTATAATTACATTATCCTCCCCCAAAGTCTTCTTTATTAGAGACATAAACCGAAGTGAAAGAAGCCAGACACAAAAGGTCACACATTATATGAAATATCCAGGATAGTAAATCCAAAGAGACAGACAGCAGATTAGTGGTTGCCAGGAGCTGAGGGGAGGGAGTGACTGTTTAATGGGTGTATGGTTTCCTTTGGGGCTGATGAAAATGTTTTGAAACTAGACAGAGGTGGTGGTTTGCACAGTATTGTGAATATACTTAATGCCACTGAATTGTATACACTTTGAAATGGTTAATCTTATGTGTTTTTTTACCTCGATTTTTAAAAGAGGGAAAAAAATATGTGATGAAATACACATTGCATTATCCTTGGGAATGACTTTCCAACATTTCTGTATTGAGCAATTTTATCAATCTGGGGGGATAGAGATTAACCAGGTGGACATAAAAGAAATAAGATTGGCCAGGCATTGACAATTATTGAAACTAGTGATGGGTACTTGGGGTTTCACTATCCTATTCTCTATGCTTAAAATGTTCTGTAGTAAAAAGGGGTATGTGTGTGTGTGTGTGCGTGTCTGTGTGTGTTTAAGAGGAAGGTTCCAGTAATGATAAAGACACTGGTGTCAAACATTCAGGGGAGGATTTGAAAAAAAATGGTTTCATGAAATCATAGTGGAAAATCCAGTATTTGTAGATTAATAAATTGCTGTATGATATATTTTAAAATGAGCATATACCTAAATTAATAAATAACATTTTATAAATATTATAAATATAGTATTATAAATAGACTTTTGCCTCCCTCTATGTTTATATATTCAAGTTGCGGGAAAATAACTTTTATTTTAGACTTTTTCAGAAGAAGCTTTTCTTCATGGTCTTTTTATATTCTGGCTTTTGAGGCATATTTCTGTAATGAACAAGAGGATCCCACCATTAAAAAGGTGTCCTCACTCCTGGAGCAGAGCTATTGTCCCATCGCTTCAGCAGAATCTGTGCGACAGGAGACTGGCCAAGACACTATGCCCTTCACCACCTCACTTTACTAACTCGGTTTCCATGTTGAATAATTCTGATTGTCCATCCACAAAAATGTTAAGTTCAGATCTTCCTAAATAGAGTCTCATCATTTTCATTAAACCCCCAAAATGAGATGTACTTAGAGCCCGCTTTACTGACACTGGGACCTGGGTTCCCTCATATTACCCATCTGTCATTTCTGTGTGTTCCCTAAGGGGCTGCTTCTCGTGGACTCAAGGTGAATTTCCCAGTTTCCTCCCCTCTGGCTCTCTGACCACATCTGTCTCTTGTGAGATGCTCATGCTCTGGGCACACACCTTTTCTGATGGTGATCTCCTCTGCCCCAACCTTTCTGACTCCTAGAGAAGACACTAATTTTCCTTCAACACCAGACATCCTTTGATTCCCTGCAGAGCAGCCAAGATCAGGCTATAACATCAGACAAGAGTATACTGGATGTGAATGGGCAACAATCCGTAGCAGGTTCAGCAAAATTGGTTTTGTAAAGGGCCAAATAATAAATATTTTAGGCACTGTGGGCCACATACAGTCTTTGTCGTGTTTTCTTTTCGTTTGTTTGTTTGTTTTGACCGCTCTTTAAACATACAAAACCCAGTCTTAACTCCACAGGCTGCACACCACGGGCTGGAGCAGAACTGGCTCACAAGGCATCAGCTGCTGACCCGGATCCAGACCTCCCAGCTGAGTCTTGGGAGGGGCTGCAGCCAGCGGCCATGGGTGCCGGTCCGCCCCCAGGTTCCAGCGCTGTCCTTGCCCAACTCCCAGCCTCAGCCCTCACAGTAGGAGTCGGTTTCTGGAGAAACTGCTTGGGTCAGGGTTCTCAGAGAAACAGAGCTAATGGGGTATTTAGCTAGAGCTATAGACACAGAAGTAGAGCTAGGCTTTTTTTTTTTTTTTTTTTTTTAAAGGTATTAACTCATGTGACTATGGTTGCTGGCAAGTCCAAAATCTATAGGGCAAGGTAGTAGGCTGGAAATTCTGACTGAGGTCACAGCATTGAGTCCAGATTCCACAGGGCAGCAGACTGGAAGCTCAGGGTTTCTCGGTGACACTCTGCTGGAGAATTCCTTTTATAGGAACCATCAGGCTTTGCTCTTAAGGCCTTCAACTGTTAGAACAAGGCTCAACCAATTATAATGAGTGATCTGCTTTATTCAATGTCTACCGACTTAAATGTTAATCATGACTAAAATAACTTCACAGCACCATCTAGACTGGTGTTCAGCCAACATCTGGGCATCTTAGCCTAGCCAAGTTGTCAATAAAATGAACCACCCCACTGCCTGTGCCTCGGAGCCCAGGTTTCCTGAATCAGGAAAGAGAGAAGACTTTCTTTTCACTTTCCTTCAGTCTAGAGCTATGCCTCCCCACACCTCATTTATTGTCCAAAGACTGGCCTCTTTCCAGGATGACTTAAAGTGAAATTTCTACTCCTTGCAGGGGAAATACAACTCCCACCCACGGCGATAAAAGACACTTCCCTAGTACTGAATCAGGATGATGAGAATTGAATTCTAGTTTCAGCTCTGCTGCTAACCCTCTGTGGAGTCTGGTTTTTCACCAGCTCCAGGCCTCTTGCTGACCACTGGACCCAATACACAGAAGAACCCTGTAGAACAAAGTAGACATTCAACAGACACTAGTTGTGTTGTCTTAGCTTTGGGAAGCCTTATCTGATCAGAAAGTAGTTTTATTTTCCAGGCTGGCCCTCCCTGCCCCTTTTGCCCCCTAGTTTTGTGTCACAGTGCCCACATTTTGGCCCAAAGAGTCGTATTCAGGTGTTTGCAGCTTGGGCTCAAAGCAGAAAGATAATCTCCCTGCCAAGTAATGAGAAGCTACCACCGACAAGGATCACCACAAGCAGGACGGTAAGAATTCTATCTAACCTTCAAAACAGTCATAGGTACTTTCATCTCCAAGTGTCTTTGCCGTAGCTATCTTTGCCACAAACGTTTTTGCCACATTTTCACCACAGAACTAATTGGCCATAAGGCATTTTTGCTGTGAAAGATAAAATAACTGGTTGACACTTTGGTTAGATAGTTTGGTTTCAACTGGTTGAAATGCGTTAGTATTTCTTCCAGTTAGTGACATTACTGATGGTTTTATCGAGCTGACAGATGGTGATGATTTGCCCCAAGAGCTGGTTTCTTATTTCGAAACACACTACATTGAAGGAGAAAGAGGCTGAGGGTCCACAGAGTTGAACTCCCATTTCCCATAGAACTTTGGAACATCTATCAACGATACAATCCATCAGGTGTAAAAGCTTTCCCAACACAATACAGAGCTCAGTTACAAATATGCATCCTAGTTTTTGGAAACTGACACCTCTCTTGAAAGAAGAAATTTTAGCAAAAAAGAAAAAAGGATGATGAGGAGACGAATCAACAAGCAGAAAAATGTATGATCCTATGAACGAAAGATGTCGAAGACAAGTGCTTTAGTACAGCCTACAAAATAAAATCAGTTCTTTCTGCAGTATCGCCACAAATCTATACACATGTTCAATCTATTTGCATATTTTTTATTTTGCAATAAAATCTTTTTAATTTTGTTATTCAGTTTTCATGTTTTCAGTGTGTCCCTTTTAATAATCTCTCTTTATTTTTTTGTAATTTTGTCTTTTACAGCAAAATTGCCTTATGGCCAATTAGTTTTGTGGCAAAAAATGCTTGTGGCAAAGAGCTTATGATGAAAATATCAAACATGGAATTTACCTATTCTGGACATTTCATAAAAATGGAATCATATAATAGGTGAATAGGTGGCCTTTAGTGACTGGTTTCTTTCACTTAGCATAACTTTTCAAGGTTCATTAATGTTGTAGCATGTATCAGTACTTTGTTCCTTTTTTATGGCTGAATAATACTCTACACATGGATATCCTACATTTGTTCATCCATTCATCAGTTGACATTTATGTGTCTCCACCTTTTGGCTATTATGAATAATGCTGCTATCAACACCCTGGAACAAGTTTTTATGTGGACATATTTTCACTTTTCTTGGGTTAATAAACACAGTCTTAAACTGCAGCATAATATTGCATGCAGTTATATAACACTGCTGTGTAGACACACAACCATCTTACTAACACTGGAGTTAATTTTTGGATTTTCTTTGCCATTATAAATAACATTGCGGTGAATAATTTTGCATGCGAAGCCTTGCTGAGATTTGGGGTAATTTTCTGTGTGAAAGTTATCAACAAAGTGGTTTGTGTTTAGAGGAGAGTGACCAAGATGGAGACTGAAGTTTTAATTTGAATCTGTGCAACATAGTAACTTAAATGTCCATGGCACTACACACTTTATGAAACACTTGTCCTTTTCTTTCTTAAGAAGATACATGAAAAACATGAGGCTATTTAACCTGAAGAAGAGGAAAATCAGGGGGTCAGAACTGCCAACTGTAAAGCCCCAAATGGCCACCATTTGGAATGGAAGAGTCTAATTTCACATGATTCCAAAGAACAGGATCTGCTCACCATTGGCCAAGGGATTGGACACTTTCCCCTGATCCCTTCACACAGAAGGCAACATTTGAATGGGCTGGTGCTTCTGCCTGTGACTCAGAGTAGGACGCGGGGACTTCTTATGAAATCAAGATGGGTTCTATCTGTGAAGAAAAGTTCCTAACTCTTTAGCAAGAATGAGATCAATCTAAATTTAGGCTGTCAGCAGATTTGAGGTTTGCCGCAGAACTGACCTCCAGCAAGAAGGGAACGTTTTGGTCTGGGGAGTTGTCAAGGGACTGAGATAGGCTTGTGTGTGTGTGTGTGTGTGTGTGTGTGTGTGTGTGTGTGTGTTGAGAAATTCAGCTGCAGCTGGGAAGATGGCAGCTGGGTCAGAATGTGTAGAAGAAGTTTTGGTTGGGACACATTCAGACTTAGAGATCATTTCTCTGGAAGGCGTAGCACATGTTGACCTCAGTTGGCAGTTGGCAGCATCTCAGCAAGGGACCCAAGTCAACATGTGTTCACGTCAGTGAAGGTTTCACTAAGGAATATGAGCCTCTTGCCACCACCAGGCCATACGAATGGGAGAATATTTGCTCTAAAGGAAATGATTCTTAATTTTACAATTAAATAATATTTTAATGAGCAGTTCTTAAGTCCCCCTGGCAAAAGTTCCTTACCTGGGATTGGGGAGAAATTCCCTGACTTCCAGACTTCCCCCCACCTCAGTATTTACCAACATATAACGGTGGAACAGGAATGGTTAACCAGAATAAACACTCCCACTCAGACAGGGGAAAGATGGGAGCCTGCCTACTTGGGATTGGGGAAAATTCCTTGACTGGGTCTTGGTTCCATCTCTGGAAGGATCTCCCTAGCCCGTCATTCCCTGTGACTCTTGGATTCACTCTTTGAGAGTCTCTATCTACTCAGTGACCATGTCTGAAGTAGACACTAGGCCGTAAGTTCTCCATGGAGACTGAGCAGTGGTCTTAGTTTGCTTGCTGCCTGTAGAACGTTGGAGGGTCCAAGGATTATTTCAAGGATTGAAATAGTCACTCTTTCTTTCAGTTCAGATTAACGGTTCTTTTGATGCTACAACTTTCTCAAAAATTTAGTTGGCAGGGGCTGGGTACAGCTCAGTAGTAGAGCACATGCTTAGCATGCATGAGGTCCTGGGTTCAATCCCCAGTACCTCCATCAAAAAAAAATTTTTAGTTGGCTTCATGAATATTTGTCAAATGCAACCAAGAGAAACCAACTCACGCTACCAAAATTCTGTTTTCTCATTTCTTTACCTAAAACCAAAAATTCATTAGCTAAATTATCTTTCTTCCCCATTAGTTCAAGTGATAGTTTGGACAACAGTTTTGCCATTGTGCAACATGGGCTGCAATTTTTTTTCCCAATCTCCAATAAGCCCAAAGCCAAGGTCACTTATTTTAGACTTTCGTACTTCCAGGTATCAATTTTTCTATAGGTCAGTATTCACTATAATGTTACAATACCCATCCACAAATCTCAGCTTACAAAAAAAAAAAAAGCTATTTCTTGCTCACTTTACATGTTATTCTGTGGTGAGCCCCAGCTATGCTCACATGTCCCAGGCTGGAAGAGCAGCTCATATCTGAACAAACCAGACTCAGGACAGAGGAAGGGGACAAAGAGCAATGGTGGAACACTTCTACTCACATGGTTCATCAGCCATATTCAATAAATGGTCATGTCTGACTTTAGGGGTGTGGGGGTAATAATCTCACAGGGAAGAACAGTGAAAATCTGGAACAGTAATACAGTCCATGCCAGGGCCAATGAACAGAACCTTCTTTCTCACCTGAATTCTGAACTGCGACATAAGACAATCAAAATGACTCTGTTATTGCTCATATAGCCCAGATGGGAGGATGGCAGGTTGGTATAACAGCCAAAATGGGTTCACTGATATAAAAGCCCAGAATTAAAAACCTTACTGCCCAGTCACTGCTTTGCTGGATGAGGCAGGCCTGTGGGGATAACCTGCTTCTGGAAGAGCTGAAAGCATACACCAAAGGAAGGAACCTGCTCTTAAGCAAAGGGGAAGGGGGAGGGGGAGGGGGAGACCCTTGGTTTCTCCTTCCAAACTTTCCAGGCAGGTAGGTTATTCCAACTTCCCTGGAACAGAGTAAGCGGACAGAGGAAGGCCAAGAGTATAATGCTAATAAACTCCCTTCACATGGACGAAAACCTCAGGAGTCAGGAAGAAACACTTAAGACATAGACATCTTTCAGATGAGGAAACAGGTCAGTGAAGACCAGTAGCTTGCTCAAGTCCCATTTGGGTAGTTCAGTGTCACCCAGCTCCAGGGGAGGGAGGGGTCGATTTGTACCTAAGAGAGGTCGGGCTGTGCTTCATAGAGAGAGAATTGCCATTTGGGTAGAAAGGTTAAGATTTGAGGAATATTTTCTGTGTGTCTTCATGTATCCAAAGTGGTATCTGTTGATTTCATATAAACCTTTTCTTTGTGTTTAATGAGCACATATAGTTGTGGCCATTTCCCTCAGTCCACTCCCCAAAGTGGCCATTTAAGAAACCATAAAAATTGGTTGACTCTGAATAAAAACAGCCTTATCGGGACTGATTAGGCCTATTTCACAGTCCCAGAGGGGCTGAAATGGTGTCTGAAAGCCAGACCGTAAAAGGCAGCACTGAGGATGGAAGCTCTGGTCTTCTGATTCCCAGGCAAGTTTCCTTCCCCTGCCCCCAGCTGCCTGTCTACCCATGAGGGAGCTTGAGTGTCTCAGAGCACGTGTCCCACTCCGCAGTCCCCAGGGGATGGCTGCCTGGCTGATGATAGGATCCCAGCCAGTCCCAGGCTGACCCACGTGGGGCCCCTGAAGAGGGGTCTTCGCCTTTCACCAGGCTGTGATTCCTTTCCAGGCAGCAAAGCGGACAGACAGCGGAGGCAACCCATCACCGACGTGCAATTCAAGGATGTACCGTACTGCTGGCAGCGGCAGCGGCAGCCCAGGAGCCGATCAGAGAGGCACAAAGCCTTCTCAAAATCATCACAAATATGCCCCAAGACGTGTGAATCTGGTCCCTGCCGATTCCTCTTGCCAAGTCTACAGGAATTTTCGCTCCTCAAGCATTCCTAGGAGTGGGGGCGGAGTCTGTTGCCAGGGCGACAGGAAGGGATTTCCCTTGGGTTCTTACACACACACACACACACACACACACACACACACACACACACACACACACACACACACACACACACACCACACACACACCCCGCCACTTCCTTCTGTATTCTTGGCCTTCCTCACCCTTGTTGCCAAAAGAATGCAAACCAGGCCATCCTTCTGCTTCCTTTTCTCATAATTTTGCTTCTTTCTCCAAGGTCTGAATCTCCTGGAAAGAGCAGGTGGACCTCTGTCATCTCTCCCAGCCTATGCATTTGTGTCTTTTTATTCCTCCAGCCAGTGGGTGCCTTTGCCATCTCCTGAACCACAGGCTCTCGCTAGTATTTCTCCTTTGGGACCATAATTCCCAACAGTGAGGAGCTGATACTTCACCTGAGGTGGGGAGGAGTTGCAGGTGCATTTTGAGCCGTGTTGCCGGGGGATACTGATCTGGCACCAGTGGAAACTCAGTAATAATAGCAACAATTTACTGGCCGCTTGCTTTGTCAGGTGTCTCACATATATTGCGTGTAATGTTTGGAGGAAAGCTTTTTGGGGGGTCCATTTTACAGCTGAGAACATTAAAGTTAAGAGGATTAAGCCAGGCCCTCAGCTAATGAGTGGCAAAACCAGGATTCAACCCCACATCTATTTGGCTCCAATGTCTGTGTCCTCCCTGTGTCCCAAGCTCCTGGAGGTGACAGAGGCCAAAATGAGGATAGCACAGTGGGAATTTACTGTACGTATCCAGGGCAAGATATAAGTCCTCAGGAATGCATTCTGAGTTGGCCGGTGACCCTAGGGAGGGACGGGGGTGGGGAGTGATTACAGTAAATTATTTTCATACAGCACTTTATAAAACACTTCCACAAATACGGACTTGTTTGTTCCTCTTCACAGATTTGGGAAGTAAATCTCACCATCCCCTTAAGTTGAGGTATTCTGACTCAAAGGCTGATGCATGTGTCTCCACCCTGTCCCCAGCCCCCACCCCCCACCCCCCAGCACAAACTCCAGGGAATAGGCTCCGGTGAAGGAGATGTGACTCTGAGCTCATGTGTAACTTTAGCAGTGGAGGCTACAGCAGGGTGGGCAGGGTATTTTCCACCCCCAAGAAACACCCTCCACCCTTCTCCATCCTTCTCCGTGGAGTAGGCTGACCTTTAGGCACTACAGCAGGAGACTTCCTGGCCCTCTGGTTTCAGGGGTTGGCTGACGGGGGCACCAGGAAGTCGGCTCATCCCTCTACAGGTACAGCTGCCCTCATCAGGCCCAGGAATGATGCCCTCCTCTGGCCCCTCAGGCCCCGGAGGTGCAATGGCTCTTGGTCACTCCCAGCCCTGGGGTACTGCACCAGCCTACCTTGCCTGCCCTGTTACAAATCGTCACCTTATCCAGTTCCCCTCAAGTTTCCCATTTTGAGTGTGTCTGCCATGCTGTTACTCCAGGGCCTTGATAAGAAAGATAGACCTACAAGCCTCAGCAGCTTGACCCAGTGAAACATCAGGCCTTGCTCATGTCACAATCCATCGTGGGTCTGTGTGAGGACACGTGTAGAAACTCTGGGGAGGGGATGGAGGAAGTTGTGTCAGACAGTAGGTAAGAAAAAGTGGTGGGTGGAGGGTTTGTTTATCTGGAAGGCATAGGCCACGTTGACCCGGGGTTGGCAGTTGGCAGCACCTTGGAAAGTGACTTTCCAGGTCAACGTGCAAATTCAGGGTTTGTCAATCACTGAGAAATAGGAACCGCTTGTCAGCACTGAGCCACGGAAATGAAAGAGTAATTGCCCTAAAGTGCTGATGCTTGCCCAGAGACAGTAACTTTGACTTAATTATCATTTACTTTAATACACAACCACAAAGCTAAAGCAATGTACTAGACTCTCCAGGAGTTATAAATTTGATGTAGACATAGGATCTACCCTCAAGACACTTGAAATCTCTTCATATTAAAATTTTATTTTTAAATTTACACACAGGAAAGTTCATTCCTTTTGGCATATGATCCTATCAAGGGTTTTAGTATTCCTTTGGAGGGATGTACCATAATTTATTAATCATTCCTGCAATGGCGGACATCTGGGTTTCGATATTTCCTATTGAAATCAACACTGCAATAAATAGCTTTTTACATAAGACATTTTCCACTGATGCAAGTATATCAGTTGGTTAAAATCCTGCAAGTGGGATTGCTAGATCAAAGATACATGCATCCGCCATTTTGAAAGACATGGCCAAATTTCCTTCTACAGAAATTGAACCAACGTTCAATCCTCTCAGCAGCACTTCAGAGTGCTCATTATTTCCCCACTTGCTAAACCATAAATGAGTCATGCGACTCCTGGCTTAACCCCTCTAAATTTCCCACTGTCTTGGAAAACATCCACATTCTCACCATAGCCTGCAAGGGCTTCCACTGTTTGGCTGCTGCCAACCTCACTTCCCAGGCCACACTGAAGCCAGGAGGATCACTGTAGACACCGGGGTGCCAGCCAGAAGGGGTGAGGGGAATCGACATTCCTTTCCCTGGGGTGTGTACGTTTAGGCAGTGAGCTTGCTGCTGTGCGTCCTATCCTATGAGTGTGGAAAGAGAGCTGGGGCGAGATGGCACAGCACACGACTGCCACGGAAGGAGGAAGTAACATTATCTTGAAGGGTTGCCATCCAGGGCTTCGGACCTAAATGGGCTACTTATTCAGCAATCCCCCAATTAAAGCCTAGATGTGAGCCGCTTCCCAGGACAGCCAGCAGGGGGAACTATTCTGATTTGGGACACGGCCTCTCCAACAGACTGGAGGAACAAGGCACAGGGCTGTCCACCAGGGGGCAGTAAGGACGTGGCTTGGAGGCTCCAGAGTGGCTTATGGAAGCTTGAGATGGGAACTGGTAAACAACGTCCTTGTGCACCGCTGCCGTCCCGCAGGGAGTGAGGAGGAAAGAGAGAGACATACAGGCCAGTAAGGAGCCACGCTGCTCAGTGGGCTCCGGCCCGAGAGGGACCCGAAGGACCTGATATCCTGCGCCCCTGTGCCCCTGGAACGTCCTTGGGGATGGACGAGGGTCAGTCCCCCCTCTACCCCTAGCCCTCCAGAGCCCGGCGGTCATTCTGTGCCTTCTGCAGACGTGCACTGTGGATGCAGGTGGTGGGGGTAATCCAGGAACACCCAGACCCGACCAAGATGAGTGGTTGGCATTGGTCCCAGCGCTGTCTCAGCTGTGCAAAGTGAGACACCTGGTGCTTGGTTTTTTGTTTGTTTTTGTTTTTTTTAATATTTTCTTTTTGTGTGTGGGAAAGGTAATTAGGTTTGCTTGTTTATTTAATGGAGGTACTGGGGATTGAACCCAGGACCTTGTGCATGCTAAGCACACACTGTACCACTGAGCTGTACCCTGCCCCCTATCCTGTACTTGTGCATCTCCCATCAGCATCTCCTGAAACCCTCCATGCCTTTCCTTCCCCAGAGACACTGTGGAGAGGAGGCACTAACAAGTATTTCTGAGCGCCGACTGTGTGCCAGGTTCTATTCTAGGTGCTGGGGGATACAGCAGGTCCCTGCCCTCAGGGAGTTTATAGTCCAGTAATGTGACAATCAGACAAGTAAAGGCATGAATAGGTGAGATAATCTGAGACTGCAGTAAGTGCCCTGAAAGAAGTAGGAGAGAGGGATGGTCCTGGAAAGCCCTTCAGAGGAGCAGCATCTTAGCTGGAGACCTAACGGCTAAGAAGGAGGCCAGGCTACTAAGAGCCAGGAGAAGAGCATTTAAGCCAAGGGAAGCGCACATACAAAGGCCCTGAGGTCAGAAAGACCTTGGCTTGTTTGAAAAACAGAAATGAGACCAGTGCAGTGAGTGACTGAGGGAATTAATCCATTTCTTATCATTGCCATAACAAATTAATACAAACTTTGTGGCTTAAAACAATACAAATCTTCACTTCACACCTTGTAGGATGGTCACTATCCAAAATCCAGAAAATAACAAATGTTGACAAGGATGCGGAGAAATTGGAGCCCTTGTACACTGCTGGCAGGAATGTAAAATGGTGCAGCCACTGTGGAAAACACTGTGGAGGCTCCTAAAAAAATTAAAAATAGTTGCCAAGGGGGAGGGGATTGGGAAGGGACAGACTGGGAGTTCAAAATTTGTAGATACTGACAGGCATATGTAGAATAGATAAACAAGATTATACTATATAGCACAGGGAAATATATACAAGATCTTGTGGTAGCTCACAGAGAAAAAGACTGTGACAATGAATATACGCATGCTCATGTATAACTGAAAAATTGTGCTCTTCACTGGAAATTGACACAACATTGTAAACTGACTATAACTCAATAAAAAATGTTTAAAAAAATTAAAAATAGAATTACCATATGATCCAGCAATTCTACTTCTGGGTATATGCCCAAGAGAATTGAAAGTTAGGTCTCACAGGGCAGCATTATTCACAATAGCTAAAAGGTAGAAGCAATCCAAGTGGCTATCAAGAGATGAATGGATAAACAAAGTGTGGTCCATCCATACAATGGAATATTATACAACCTTTAAAAAGGAAGGACATTCTGACACAGGCTACAACATGGATGAGACTTGGGGACATGATGCTCAGTGATATAAGCCAGTCACAAAAAGGACAAATACTGTATGATTCCACTTATACAGGGTACGTAGCATTGTCAAATTCATAGCGACAGAAAGTCACATAGTGGCTGCCAAGAACTGGAGAATTACCATTTAATAGGTATAGTTTTACAAGATGAAAAGAGTTATGGAGATGGATGGTGGTGATGGTTACACAACATCATGAATGTACTTAATACCACTAAACTATACACTTTAAAATGGCTAAGATGGTAAACATGTGTATTTTCCCATAATGAAAAAATTTTTGGAAAAATATCCCCACACATTTATAACCTTACAGTTCTTGTGGTTGGAAGTCTGAAATGGGTTTCACAGGGCTAAAATCAAGGTGTCCACAGAGCTATGTTCTTTTTGGAGGCTCAAGGGGAGAATCTGTTTCCTTGCCTTTTGCAGCTTCTAGAAGTTGCCTCACTTCTTGGTTCTTGGCCCGCCTCCATTTTCAAACCACAGAGCTCCACCCTCTGCTTCTGTTATCACATCACCTTCTCTCTCTCTGACCCTTCTGTCTCCTTAAAAGGACTCTGATGATTCCGTTGGGCCCACTTAGATAATCCAGGATAATTGTCCCAAGATCTTTAACTTAATCACGCCTGCAAGGTCCCTTTTGCTACATAAAGTAACATACACGATGGACCTGGGGATTAGCATGTGGACATCTTTGGGGACCATTATTCCATCTTGGACCTAGGCTCTTACAAACTGTAATAAGAGTAGCACCTTCTCATTTACTTAAAAACAATCAAACAAACCTCACCCCGACCCCCCAAAAACTTGGCTGCTGGGTGGAGAACGGGTTGAGGGTGGAGCCAACAGAATTCGTTCATGGGTTTGATCTAGAAATGTCCACACTGGTACGTGTGCTCCCTGAGAAGTCACCTGTCACCCAGCCTCCATGTCTGGCATGTGGAGCACCAGACAGTCTCCAAGTAGGAGGATGCTCGGTGGAACTGTAAACAAAGGCACCTCTGGGTAGCACGTTTGAGGCCCGGAAGTCTCTCTGCAAACCAAAGGGGAGGCAGGCAGGACAAAAAAGATTCACAGTCCTGGGTTGTCCCCATCCCCACGCCACCTGCTGAAGACGGCTCTGCTTTGCTTACTCAAGTCCTCCATCCCCTGAGCTTAAGAGAAGGTCTTGGGGGTTTTCTGGAGGCATAATCAGAAAAAAATTAGAAGAAGGAGGCAGAATCAGAGAGACAGGAGACTGCTGGCTGCTCCCTGTGTTAGACTACACAGCCCTTGGCTATAGGATACATGATGTTACCACAACTCTTATTCTGCCAGGAGACCAAATGCCCAAGCCCCTGGTAAGTAGTAAATAAATCAACCCTCCATATGCGTTTGTGTTTGTTTATGGAGTCTTAGATCTGAGGATCCAAAAAGATTTTTAAAAGCATCTAGCTCCACCTCCAACCTGATGCTTGAATCTCTTTAATACTCTCAGCAAGTCCCCAGATAGCCTCTGCTTGTATACTTCTGATCACAGGGAGCTCACTACCGATGAAGGCAGCTCATGCCATGGATGGATGAGCCAAATTGTCAAATAACTCATTCTTAAGTCAAACGTGCTGTCCTATTATTTCTGCCTTTTGACCTCAGTTCTCCCCTCTGGAATAACACACAGTAAGTCAACTGCCTCTCCTCCAGGAAAGCTTTTCACATAGTTATAGCCAGTGGTCAGGACCCCAAAGACTCTCCAGTAAGGTCTCTCTGGTCCCTTTAATTGTCCCTCATCAGATATTACTTGAAGTCCCCTTTTCCCTGCCAATCCTGGTCACTTTTTGTTGGACAAGCTCTAATTTTCTACATCCTTTTTCAGACCATGTGTCTAGAAATAGACCTTGAACTCCTAGAGTGGCCTGATGGGCACAGAGGACGTGGGACCACCATCCCCTTCCTCTTTCCGAGGCTCAGACTTCAGTTCCAGCAGCCCAGGTTCCCACTTGCTATTCTTAGCAGCTCCAGCACACTCCTGAGTCACATGTTGCTTCCTGTTGAGTAAAACCTTAATTTCCATGCCCACTGCTGCATCATGAGCATTAGTTTAAATACGCATCACTCATTTAAATGTGTCCCATTGCTTTATATTTATATCCAGAAAATTGTACGGTTATATTTTAGTACTAAACAAAAAAGATGAAGAGAATCTCAGCTTCTCTTCCTGAGGTTCCTGGGAACATAGACACTGCCAGGATTACTGAGAGGAGGAAGACTAGGGCTGGGAATGGATCTGAATGTCCAGCACAGAGAGTGAAATATTTGTTTATTTTTCAGGAGTCAAATTTACATACATGTAACAGTAGGCAGGATATTAGAGGGAAATAGTGACGAGAGAAGAAAATGAGGGCCCAGAAAATAGGGATTTCAGTCCCAGTCCAACCACTTCCCGCTTGTGACCTTGGGCAAGTTACCTCACCTTCTGGAGCACCTGCAATCAGGGAGACAATAATTCCACTTGTCTACTTTACACAGCTGTTCTCTGGTGAAGGTGCTTTTCGGACTTTAAGTGCTGAAATTTAAGTGCTGACCTTTATTGTTATTGTTATATTATATCCCTAATCCTTCAGGGCCTTTGGTAGAATCCCTCTTTTCTCTCCCACCCCTGTTTCTCTAACCCAAGCACTGAAACCTGCCCTTGCCAGTAGCCAATTCCGGAACCTGAGTTCTAATTGTCTTTGCTGTTTAGCTGCATTTCCCAGGGACCTCTCCAGATTTTAATTTACCTCATTGGTATAATGGGGTTAAACACAGATAAGGGAGGGGTGTGTGTGTGTGAGAGGGTAGGCGAGAGAGAAAGAGGGAGGGAGAGAAAGGAGTCTGTAAACTAAACGGTAAGGCACAATAATCATTAGGTAGCTAGAACAGTGATGATCAAAACCACTCTAGCCCCTGAAGCGGCTCCCACACCAGGCTTCGTTCGGCCCCGGGTATGCTGCCGCCAGAGGGCGCTGGCTGGACTCCTAGCTGCCTGCGCGCGGGGGCAGCTGGCTGGCGCGACCGGATTGGGAAACTCTGAAGGGGGCGGGGCCTCGGGGAGGCGGGGCTTCTGGCCACCTCCTCCGCTGTTGCCAGGGGAGACAGCCGCAGGGAGGCGGAAGGAGCTGAGAACCAGCCAGAGCCGCGAAAGAAAGCGGAATCCTTGGCGGCCATGGCGGTCTCGGAGCCCGGGTCCCGGAGCTGGTCCTTGTGGCCCGAGGTGCCATCCGCCACCTTCTTCACCGCGCTGCTCTCGCTGCTGGTGTCCGGGCCCCGCCTGTTCCTGCTGCAGCCGCCCCTGGCGCCCTCGGGCCTCTCGCTACGGTCCGAGGCCCTGCGCAACTGGCAAGGTGAGCAGGGCGGGGCCGGGCACCGATGCCAGCCGTTTTCTCCTGCCTTGCCAGGCCCTAGGCTCTGGCCTCTCAGCAGTCGTGCTACCCGTCTCCATACGCCTCATTATTCTCCCCACCTAGAGGATCAGCCCCATATCCCACGTCTTTGTGCAGAGCCCCATCTTCGTCATCACTGTAATCCTTCCCTACTCGGATTTGTTCCCTTCCCTGTCGCCGTCGAACTGGTCAAGGCCCCCATATCCATTCGTAGCAAATTGGTTTCACTTACCCCTGCTCGTTTGCCGAGAAGAAGCATTTTCCTCTCCCCCTCCCTTGTCACATTCACACCTACGTCTGCTTTAGAGCCTAACCACCCCCCCATTGGAAAAAAAATTTTCTTTCACCTTCGTCAAGACACTTGAGCTTCACCTGTGGCCTCCTGGGGTTTAGAATTTCCTCTGCTTCTTCGTTTTTATCTTAATCCTGATGCCGATTCCCAGCTCTTAGCGGAAGGGGGCATCTTGTACCTTTGGGAGAGGTGTTTGTTTTCTCTGGGGAGTGAGAAATTTTGCAGACCAATTAAGGATAAACGTCTGCTCATGTAAGACGTTCTTAGGGGAGGAAAATGGGGAATTTGTATGACTTGCTGTTTTGCAAAGCACATTCACGCATTAATCTCATCTAATCCTCACGATGATCCCATGACGTAATGTAGGTTTTATTGTTGCCGATTATTTAGATGCAGCTGAGGCTTAATGCGAGACTCGCAGGTCTATTGAGTCATACAATCGAGACAGGAACCCAGATTTTTCTTTTTACTGTGTGATGTTTTGGAACTGGAGCCTTGGGGTTTATAAGCCCCAAATTATATAGAATTGCTTCTAGAATCTTCATACTTGTACTTGGAATTTCAGTGTCAGAACTAGTCAACAAGTTATGACGTACTTTTCAGATAATGGAGCCTTATAGAGATGGCCTGACTGAGGTGTGTGGTTCATGGCCTGCCTCCCTGCTCAAATCTGAAACTCCCCCACCCCCACCCTAGATACGCAGCACATCTGTCCTCAGAGACAGATGCAAAATGCCAGCTTAACTGAGCTCCCTTCTTTTTTTCTTTACTTCACAGCTTCTTTGAGTGTTGGGTTTATGGGCATGTGAGTATTAGATACGTAAGATCTTTGAAGGCCTCAAGTGTAATCCTGTTCCTTCACATTGAGAAAACCCAAGCAGACAGGGCCTGTGACTTGACTGAGCTCAGCCAGCCTGATTCCACTTCCAAGTCCAATATCACTGCCACTTTATCGGTCTCCCTCCTTCAGTTCAGTGTTTTGGCCTGCAGGGGTGTAAAAGTACATAAGAGAGGACTGCTTTTAGAACAATAAAAATGAGATTCTTTGCTGTCTTATTGCATATAAAGCATCGCTCTACCTGTAAGCTTGGATAAACACTTTCAGGAGACTTCTGAGTTCTGTATCAACATTATTAGTGATAGTTTTCTAATCTTTATAGGTGCAAAATAATTCATGGTCCCTTTTTTCTTCCTCTAAACAGCCACTATGGAAGGAGAGGTCAGGATTACAGCCGAGGAGACGGGCACAAAGAGTGTTAAGTGACACCCACCCAATCCACCTGAAGCTGTTACAATTAATTAACCCTCAAACTGCCCGGTGAGATAGGTCAGTATTAAAACCAAAAAAAAAAAAGGATTATAAAGCACATTACAAATTCAAGTTGCTAAAAAGTGTTATTTTTTTTCCCCCACGTGGAAGCCAGTCACTGGTAAGACTTGCTCCAGGTCTGGGAAAGAGCAGAGATTAGATTTCCACGCCTCTACTTTGAGTCCTGGATCCTTCATTGTTGCCTCCCACTGTTTATTCCACTGGCTCTGGGCTGATTTTCACTGGCAGCAAAAGCCAGGTGCTCCCCATTTCCTAGGTGGGTTGTAACCTGGCTTTCCCTTCTTGGAGCTACGCCCCCATCCCGCCTCTAACTCAGCCCCCTCTGCAGTTTACAGGCTGGTGACCTACATCTTTGTCTATGAGAATCCCGTCTCCCTGCTCTGCGGTGCTATCATCATCTGGCGCTTTGCTGGCAATTTTGAGAGAACCGTGGGCACCGTCCGCCACTGCTTCTTCACTGTGATCTTCGCCCTCTTCTCCGCCATCATCTTCCTGTCGTTTGAAGCTGTGTCCTCGCTGTCAAAGCTGGGGGAGGTGGAGGATGCCAGAGGGTTCACGCCAGTGGCTTTTGCCATGCTGGGTGTCAACTCCGTCCGCTCTCGGATGAGGAGGGCCCTGGTGTTTGGCATGGTCGTGCCCTCAGTGCTGGTGCCATGGCTCCTGCTGTGTGCCTCCTGGCTCATTCCCCAGACCTCCTTCCTCAGTAACGTCTGTGGGCTTGGAATTGGGCTAACATGTATCCTTCCTAGGAGGGGACTGTAGAACAGTGACATGTCAAAGCGTGGACCAAGTTGGAAGGCCTGGGGGGCCAAGTAGGTGGAGCTGGGGGCCCAGATGTAGGTAATCTGTGTTCTGGCTTCAGTTTTGAAAACCATGTGGCCTTGGGCAGGTCACTTCCCTTCTCTAGGCCAGAACTGCCTCATCAGGAAAAGATCCCCGTAGCTCTCTCCTCACAACAGCCCAGCACTGCCAGTTAGTGAAATATTCTGATTTGATATTTTTCCTTATAAACTGACGTGTAAACCTACATTTGACTAATTATGGTAAGACTCTATTGGAGGAATCTGAAATACCCATGAGCTGAAAGGACTAGGGAACAGGTTGGTTGGTTTTTGATTGGCTTAGTCATTCTCTCAGAAAAAAAAATTTTTTTTTAAAGATAGGCTTTTACCATATGGGTGGTTAAAAACATAGGAGAAACCTCATATTCCTTGTGTGCATATTCTGGCAACTGGGGGGAAATTCCAAAGTACAAAGTGGAACCTCAGAACTAGTAGTGTTGGGAGTTGGGCAAGGTGCATTCCTAAAATATCTTCCAACTTGTGATTCTGTAAACTGTTAGTGTGGGGAAAGCCAGCTTGATCTTGAGGGTCACTTAATTTGTTTCCCTTATCTTGGGTATCACAGTTTGGTAGTGTTTGTGGTCCAAAGTCTGAAAACAGTTGTGGAAAATATCGTATGCTGGTTATAGTTATTTATTTGGGAAGACCAGTCTAGTATTATTACTTCTTCAAAGTCAGAAGCAGCACACATTCTTCAGATCATTCTGAAGTCATCAGCCACAACTTTTGACATCCTTTCAGCATTGGTTTCCACCTGGAATCGGTATTTAGAAATACACTGTCCTCCCTGAAAGAATTTAGAAATACCCAAGGGCATATTTGGTTATCACAATGACTAAGTGCTACTACCATTTAGTGGCCAGTGGCGAGGGATGCTCGATGTCCTAATGAGTGGAACAGTCTGGCCCAGCACAGAATTACCTTACCAGGGCATTCCAGTGAAAACACTGCCTCAAGGAAAAACATTCTCTTGTTGCTTTCTTACAGCCTTCTCTCTGCCACCACCTGACTTCTCGCTCTTGCTACACGATTTAGGGCTCAGCCTGCACATCACTTCTTAGAGAAAAACACATCAGATCTACCTAGACTAGGTCAGGGTCCCCAGCATGGTCATCTGTGGATAAATTTTGCTTATCACCACTATTCTACCCCAATTACTTACTCCTTGTCTGGCATTCATTCCTTATGTCTTAGTACCTGGTATATACTAGATGTTCAATAAATACTTGTTGATGGATGGATGGTTGAAGGCTGACTCTTTGTGGCTGTCTAGGCAGTGATGGGCTGACACGGGTCGGATGACCAGAGTACCATCACATCCGTGGGAGAGGTGACAGTGTGGAGGAAGTGCTGCCAAGGAGGCCCACAGGAAGCTCCCTGGGTCACATTGAGGCAGGGGTCCTTCTGTTTGGGACAGAAGTACAAGAAGACGTCCGTTCCCCCAGAAGGTACCAGGACAGCTCCCTGCTTCATCCCACTACACAGACGGGTGTGTGCTGGCTTACGGCTGTGATCGCAGGGGCTGGAGGGGCTTGAGAGATGGGATGGCTGGGCGTAGGGAGAGGTGAAACGCTAGCCCCTCTCCGCCCTCTCCTGTTGCTGGACCACGTTCCTGCGGAGGTACCTGCGGGCATGGAAGCTCAACTCTTGGTTTCCCCTGAGCTTGAAGCTCCAGGTGGACTAAGTGCTGACTCCCCTGTATGCTGTGGGGAGGGTTCAGCCCTCCCTTTAGCCACTTACGGTTTTCCTTAATTCGCCAACCTCAGACGGCCTCACCTACTGCTATTCCATCGACCTCCCCGAGCAGGTCGCACTGAAGCTCGACCAGAAGTTCCCCTTCAGCCTGATGAGGAGGATTTCGATGTTCAAGTACATCTCTGGCTCTTCAGCTGAAAGAAGGGCGGCCCACAGCCGGAAGTAAGTTCCAGAACCCTGTTCTTTATTCCTAAAGCAACTCCAGGGCCTGTAGACGGTGCGCCTGGTTCAGTGTCATGGGGAGAAGGGAAGAGGGTGTGGGCAGCCTGGGCCCAGAAAAATCTACGCATGCATTTCTTCTGCACTCTCTGGAATCTGCCCAGCTGCATCGAGGTCAGGGCGGAGCAGGAATGGGCGAGGGGAGGCATTTGAAGTTCTGGCGCATAATCCCGGGTGGCCCCATCTAGGGCTGTCACCAGCCCTCAGTGCCGACAAGCGCTCTGTGCAGTGGGATCGGGCTCCGGCCTGAAGGCTGTAAGAAGCACAGTCCACACGGCACAGCCCACAACCTGAGAGGCAGGGTTTTCCTGGCCGCCCAGCAAGAGAAGGCGAGGTTTACCGTGTTCCAGTCCAGGCACGTTGATTCGTAGTGGAGAGTGCTGGGCACCGCCAGGGCCCTCCTCCCTCCTTTCAGAGAGGTGGCCCGAAGAGGACAGGAGTCTTTCTCCAGGTACCGCAGGGTCAGAAGAGCCTAGTCTGGAACCAGGGTCTCCTGCTCTGGGTCCTGTTTATTCCCTTTGCACTGCTGCATGCAGCCAGCCTTCCCTGGTGTTTGGAGATGCTGAGATTTCATGACGGAGGAGGGTTTCTTCAACAGTCCCTCCCGAAGAAAGGACTCACTGAGAAGTCAGGGTGCTTTTCAGTGGCCCTTTTCTGCGTTCAGCCAGCTGTGGAGGGAATTTGGCCTCCGTGATGACCTGGATGCAGGGTCTTGGTTGAGTTGGAAGCTGCACCTTGTCCTTTACCTTGTACTTTCTCTCAGGAGGGGGACACTCCCAGGCTTCAGTGGTTCAGAGCCCCCTGACCATCTCTGAAAGGCAGGGACGGGTACTGGGAAAAAACAGAAACGCACACTCACCCGTTTGGCTTCAGGCAAGTAATTGCTGGAGTCTAAATAGGTGGGAGACTGTTTAGAATTGGGTGGTGGGGGAGGGAGGGTATGGCTCAATGGTAGAGTATGTGCCTAGCATGCACAAGGTCCGGGGTTCAATCCCTAGTACTTCCGCTAAAAATAAATAAATAAAACCTAATTA
The DNA here is from genome assembly GCF_048773025.1 of Camelus bactrianus. Classification (NCBI taxonomy): domain Eukaryota; kingdom Metazoa; phylum Chordata; class Mammalia; order Artiodactyla; family Camelidae; genus Camelus; species Camelus bactrianus. The sequence goes on along the minus strand of NC_133556.1, from coordinate 7,912,741 downwards.
CCTCCCTGGCCAAAAAGCAAAACAAAACAAAAACAAACAAACAAAACAGAATTAGGTGTAGGAGCTGTTTGGCTCTTAATTGCTGTCCTCACAGAATCTAAGGAGGACTTAAGGGTCCTTGTTTGCAAACCTCCCACCTGTGGAGGGATCCCTGCTAAGACAGCTGGCAATGTACTTTACCCAGCCTTAACTCACGGCCCCTGTGGGCTGGGGGCTCTGACACTGATTCTGCTTCATGGCCTGCAGATCTGGTTGGGGGACATGGTGACCCTCTCAATCCCTTCCACGTCCTTTGCATTGGCGTGGTGTTCGATCCCTCGTTATCTTGGCCTCAGTAGGCACCCAGAACAGAACACGATGTTTTCGATGGCCTGGCAACGGGACACAGGCAGTGTTACAACACGCTTGTTTATCTTGGCAGTGGACTTGGCTTTGCCTCCCTGGAGGCTCTTGGCAAGCTTCTTATAGGCCGAAACCTCCATATTTTTAAAAACCTCAGAAGTACTACTAGGTGTCCTGTATCTGTACTTAAGCAGCTGATTTGTAAGGTCAGGTTTGGGTTGAAATGTATACAGCTTTAGTGCTTTACCTAACACCAGTATCAGCGGTGTTGACATTCGTTCTTTAGATTTGGAACTCTGCACAAAAGTTCACAGGATGAAACGCTTAGGGTGCTTCTGCCTTCGTGGTCCCAGGCACACGTGTCTGTGGTGGGGTCTTTAACCTCGACACAGACAGCTCCCCACACCTGTCCTGTCCAGGACCTTGAGCTGTGAGTCTTTATTCCTGAAGTCAGAGGTGGAAAATCACCCAGCAGACAAGGCCTGGGCCCAAGCCCTGTGTTACCCCATTAGAGCCCTCCCCTCCCTTCCCCACAACAGAGGTGGGTCTACTTCCTCTGGGTAGAATGGCTGAGCCGGCCACAGACATGCTGACTGCTGTGATCTGGTCCCCGTCTCCATCAGGTTGGCACGCTACTGTGAGTCAGTTACCCCTCAGGGGGTCTCAGGCGTGGGCCTGATTCCCCTTCATCCTGCTGGCTTCCTGCAGGACTGTGAGCGGGCCCTGCCCTCTCTGGGCATCTGTTTTCTGTGCAGTTGAGATGAACCTTTCTCCCCACATGGTGCTTTTATGGCTAGTTACAGGAAATGTCCAAAGCGCGTTGTAATAGAAAGCAGTACGGTGACCTCATGCTTTTCTCCTGTGGAGTGACAGCTGGAGGCGCCCTGCCCTGGCATTATGAGCTCAGTGACCATTTTCTCTCTTGTTCCTTTCCAGGCTGAACCCTGTGCCCGGCTCCTACCCCACGCAGAGCGGTCACCCTCACCTGTCCCCAAACCACCCTGTTGCCCAGATGCAGCACGCCAGTGGCCAGAAAGCCCTGTCCTGGCCAGCCAGCACTCCTGGGCACATGCCCAGCCTGCCCCCATACCAGCCTGCCTCTGGCCTGTGTTATGTGCAGAACCATTTTGGCACAACCCCTAACTCCTCCGGTGTCTACCCAGCTTCTGCGGGTGCCTCCCTGGGGGTCCAGCCCCCCGCCCCCCTCAATTGCCCGGGCACAGTGTATTCTGGGGCCTTGGCTACTCCAGCGGCTGCAGGCTCCAAGGAGTGCTCAAGGGTCCTGATCCCCTGAGAGAGAATTTCTAGGGAAGTAATCTCCCATCTCGGCCTTCTGAAGGTCCTCTCAGAGCTGATTTTCTTGACAAGAAGTTATTTATTGAACACCTCTCTGTGCCAGGCTCTGTGCTGAGTATTTTGATATATGTCCCTATTTCAGTCTCACTCATCCTGCTGAGACCTTTGTGAAGTACAGTTTATCGTCCCCAGTTTACAGATGGGAAGCGAGATGCTCTGTGAGGACGTGAAGTCGAGTGGCCCAGTGGCGGCACAGCTGGGATCCTTGGCTCCAGGCCCAGGCGCCTCCCACCCGCTGACCTGCCTCCCAGAGAACAGCTGGGCGATGAGGGCATTGGTTGTCAGTGGCTAATTCAGCTCTCCGTTTCCTTGCTGTCCTTGTATGTAGTGCTCTTGGTTATACAGTGTCCGTGTGTCTGTGTGTGCCCTTCGGGAGCTCCCAGCTGGCCTGCTTGCCAGTCCCCGGGCCTGCATAGTGTTTCTCCCCTGCAGCAGCCCCCCCTCCCCCCCCAGAATTCTGCCCTCTCTCGTGTGGTGAGATGGGCCAGTGAGCCGCAGCAGCATGCTGCTGGGTCCACGGTGTTGATTACCTTTGTATAAAGAAGCAGCCTCCAACCTGCCCTTGGTGTGTGGTCTCTTCGTGGTCTGGCCAAGGAGCGCGGAGGGCAGTGGCGAAGCTCAGTGAGATGGCGGAAAAAAGCGTGTTCAGGTAATCAGGCTGACTCCCTGTGGGGGATCTGTCGGGGCATCATTTGCAGAGGTCCTGGGAGAGCTGAAAGGGTAAACAGGAAGCTTTGGCAGCAGCAGGAAACCACTAGGCCCCTGGGGAGAAGGCGTGTTCCCAGAGCTCCAGGCTGGCTATTGTTAGGAGAACAAAGAATCTAGCATCATTGGTAGGAGAGAAGATCATTATTCCCTGCACGCCAGAAACCTCTCTCTGGTCCTCAGGCCAGGTGGGACCCACTAGCCAAAGAAGTTTCCAGACATTGTCCAGTTTCCCCTCTTCGTCAGCAGAGGGCAGCAAAGAAGCCACCCCCTTGGCGACCTCTGAAACCCTTGCCTGGGCTAGCGCTGAGGGTACAGGAGGCAGAGGGCTCCCTCCTGTCCATGGAGGAATGCCCTCCCCCTTCCTCGGAGGGAGTCAGCTTTGCAGATAATTACAACACAAGAGGATGGTGAGAGTCAGACACCCCACCCCACGAGGCTTCCCTCCTTCACCTGCTCCTCCTTTTTTCATTTAACTAACACTTTGTGAGCAACTACTGAGTTCCAGGCCTGCGCTAGGCTCTGGGGATGCAAAGATGGAACAGTATGAGCTCTGTCTTCAGTGCACCCGTAGTTCATTATAGGGGGCGTGCTGTATGGAGTGAGAGAGGGGAGCCAGGTACGGAAGTGAGGGGAGCCCACCTGGAGGGGAGGTGGCATCAGAGAAGAGACTTCCAGGAGGAGGAGAGTAACTGGGCAACAGCAGGGCCAGGAAGACGAAGGGCGACAATGTGAGCAAAGACAGGAAGGCGGGGATCCAGTAGGCAGGACGGAGGATGTGAGCACGGAGACTGGGAGGGCAGGTAGGAAAGAGCTGGTTGCAGTAGCCCGGGCTGGAAGTGATGGGAGGCCGGCCTGAGGCCCTGGCAGTGGGGTGGGACAGGCAGAAACGGAGTCGAGAACACAGAGTGACTTTCTGGAGTCACACCAAGCCTGTGGCCAAGCTGAGAGTGTGCGTACAGCTCTCCCACCTTAAGTCCAGCGCTCCTGCGCTGCCTGAAGGTGCCTACTCACTCAGGTGGGATGGAGAAGGGCCCAGAGTAGGGTTGGAGGCAGGATAATCCTGTAGGATGAGGTTCCCCCAAGCATGGAATGAAAGGACTTGGGGAGGGGTGTGCTGGTCCCCAACAAATCCCAGCCCAGCCCATTGCCCGAGGCAGGGACACCCCCGTCCCGTACCCTTGGCAGAGCCCAGGCATCGCCCAGGAGGAAGCAGGTTAGAGGGAGGAGGAAAGCCCGCAGCAGGGTGGACACAGCAGGCGCCCCACTGCCCTCGCTGCGCCCTGTAGCGCAGCTCAGACAGTGACCACCCCTCCCCGGGGACATGCGTCAGGGTAGCATCTCCAAGGTCTTCCATGCCATCCAGCATCCTTTGGTCACTGTCATGGGTTGAATTGTGCCCCCTCCCAAAAGATACGCTGAAGTTCTACCCCCAGTACCCATGAATGTGATGTCATTTGGAAATAGGGTCTTTGTGGATGTAATGAGTTAAGATGAGGCCAGACTGGATTCGGATGGGCCCTAAATCCAACGACTGGTGTCCTTATAAGAAGACCACATGAGACCCACAGGGAGAAGATGGCAGTGTGAAGACAGAGGCAGAGACAGGGTCAATGAGTCTATCCACTGAGGGGCACCAAAGATTCCTTGAAGCCACCAGAAGCTGGAAAGAGGGAAGGAAGGGCATTCAAGGGAAGCAGGGTCCTCTTGACACGTTGCTTTCAGACTCCTGGCCTCCAGAACTGTGAGAGGGAAAATGTTTGAAGCCACCCAGTTTGGGACACTTTGTTACAGCAGCATTAGGAAGCTAATAAAGGCAAGGTCCTCTCCCCATATGGCTACATCCAGACATCACCATCCCACTCAGAATCCTGGGAGCTCCCCACAGCCGGCTCCCCCACCCCCACCCTCGCCATCTCTCCACTGGCAACTTGGTTCCTCCTAAGGCATCCTGTTCTCATTCAGTGGGAGGAAAAGGGGGAGAAGGAGTGGAAGAGAAGTGACCTTTTGAGCTCAGGTCACCGAGTCCCTGCTGGAAATAGGAAGGCCAGAAGAGGGAGGTGGTCTGCAGGTAGGGGATATGCTATTTAGGGTGGTGTGATTTTGCCGTCATTGTCACCTCACGAGGTCACAAGGCAGAGATGGCATGAGGCATTGCAAAGAGATGGTGCCAGAACCCAGACTCTGGACACTATAGACTTCAGTCCCCACCCCCAGGTGGGGGTGGGGGCTGGAATTAGTAAATTGAGGCCCAAGGAAGGAGCTCTGATCAGAAGGCAAGAGGGTGTGGAGAGGGCGCCCTCCAGGCTCCAGCAACCTCTCCCTGGCTATGAGGCCTTGGGCAAGTCACCTGACTTCTCTGAGCTCAGGGAGAACTGTGCCTGCCCCACAGAGGGAGATCAGATATATAACAAAGAGGGAGGGCTGAAACCATTCTTCTTTCTAGTGTTTGACCCAGGGGCAAGCACACCTGAACTTCCTTCTCTCACCTGCGTCATCCCCACCTTCAGGGAGGTTGTCAGCACTAAAGGACAGTCACCTGACGTGATGTGAACACAGCTCCCAGGTGTCGTGAAAGGCTTTTGTCAACTATGGCAAATTGCACCAGTTCTGGTGGCCTTCTCCAAGTAGGTGTCTGTCTACTGCACCGAGAACTCTGAGGACAGGGACTGTCTTGGCTTGGGCCCTCATCCTCAAAGTCTGCGTTCCCTCGTTCACTGAGCATCTGCTGAGCACCGACTATGTAACAGGCACTATTCCAGGGGTGAGGATGCAGCAGAGAGCAAGGCGGCCAAATGCCTGCCTTCAAAGAGCTTACTACTCTGTGTGTCCGGGGCAGGAAGGGAGAGAAAGACAATCAGCAGACAAATAAACGAAAAATAGGAGCTGGTGATAACTGTGGTACAGGGCATTAAAACGGGACAATGAGGCATAAAGAGGGGCTGCTTTAAATCTGGACAGCCTCCCTGAGGAGGTGACTTTTCTGCTGAGACCTGATGGAATCCAAGTAGCAGCCATGAGAGGACCAGGGTGAAGAGCGTTCCAGGCTGACAGAGGGACAAGAGCAGAGGGCCAGATGGGAAGGGGGAGGATGGCCTGGGGTGATGTACACAGTAGGTGCTCAATCAGTGTGTGTTGCTCTGGGAATCCACAGGTGGGCAGTCTGGGCTTGGGGGGTGGCACTGGTGCTCTGAGCCCAGATGTCTTGTCCATCTGGTCCACAGGGAGCTCACAGTCAAGGGCCTTAGATACTGGGAGGCTGAGCCCTGGCAGTGCCCACCCTCACTCACTCACTCACTCATTCTCCTGTATCAAATAGTTACTGAGCACCTGCTACATCCTGGGCCTCAACCCTGGGGTGGAGGGGCACAGGGATGACCTAGACCGGCTCCCAGTGCGGTCTGGCGAGGGAGACAGAAACCAACAGTAATCCCAGGAGGCACTGGCTCTGGGAGGGAGATCTGCTCACCCACTGCAGAGCACAGACAAGGGAGCAGCCCGCCCACCAGGACCCAGGGAAGGTGTCCCAGATGAGGTGATGCCCTAACCCGGTCTGGAGGGCTGAGTGGGCCTCTCCAGAATAGAACATGGAGAAGGGCGTTCCAGTAGGAGAGAGCAGCCTGTGACAAGATGCGTGACAGCCTAGAAAGCATGATGTGGAAGGGCCCACGGGGCCAGCACCAAGAAATGGATGTGGAGAGGCACGGGGGCCAGGGTGAGAGGGGCCCTGAGGGCAGGCCTAAGGAGTTTGGACTGGATCCTGTGCATGGTGGAGACTGCAGTTCGGTTTCCCTGTTTTACTGTGCAGGGGTCTGGAGGGGGTCCATGCAAATTTACCCGACTGATGCGGGGCATCTCCCCGAGGGCTGCCCCCTCCCAACTCGTGAACCCAGGTCTCATGGGGCTAGGGAGGACATTTAAGGACAGGCAGAGCTGGCCCTTCCATTTGCCTGAGCTCTCTGCTGAAGGGTGAGCTGGCTCTCTGGGCTCCTGTGGAGGCATTCCTGTGGGTGGCAGAGAAGGAATCTAAAACCCTTGAGCCTCCTTGTTCTTTGTTGTTCTCCATTCCCAGGTGTGGTTCCTCTTCTATTAACTCTCAGGGACCCAGGGGCACAGCAAGGTTACAGGTGAGGTAGGGCAGGGCCAAACTCCCAGCAAAGAAGGATGGAGCCCAGGTGCTCCACTCCCCAGCTCCCATCTGCCCCGAGTTCATCCCCTCTCTGGCGTCTGAGGAAGTGGGCAGTGGGAGAAAAGGAGGCTTTCTCGGGGCTCACTTCCTGAGGGCTCTGCTGTGGAAGGTAAGCTCTCTGCCATCTCAGCCGTGGGTGTTGGGACAGCCGTGAGCCCCATCCCTCCTGTCCCCAGCTAGAAGAGGAGTCAGCTGGCCTGAATGCAGGTGTCAAATTCCGCTAATCTGGTATCCCTTCTCCTTATCTGATCTGTGAGGAGGGAGAAGAGAGACCAGAACCTCCCCTGGGGCCTGGAGAGGAGAATGGCAGGTCCCAGTAACAGCAACCCCCACCCCTCACTCTTTCTTGCCTGGAAGAACCCAGGAAAGGAGGAGGGAGAAATTGAGTGTTTGTGAGGACAGCGGCTTGGAGAGGTTGATGGTGAATACATCACTATGTGTGTGTGTTCAATGTTGGGGCAGGTGGATAAATTTGAAGGTGTGGACGACGTGGTCTATTGAAAATTTCCCCAGTGGAAAAGGTCCTTTCCCAGGCTGGTGCAACCCAGGGGCACCAATGGCTGTGCTGCAAAGGCCCTCGGAGCCCCCCTAGTCCTGAGAGGAAAGAAGTCTTTCCCGAGGCTGCACAGGGAGTGGAGGCCAGTCCCACACACCAGCATCCCATTCTCCCCCAGAGACTTTCTCCCATGAGCAAGAAATGCCCAGGCCCTGCTCTGACCTGCGGCAGCCTCCATCCAGGCCTCTCCAGCCAGTGCGGCTCAGTCCCTTTTGGTGTCCAGCTAGCCCCCTGGGATGTTTGCGGTTGGAGTCTCTGCCTGGAGTCTAGCCTTAAGCCTTCACGCTATAGTGCCAAGTCCTGATAGTAGACGCTCTGCAGGCTGCGGACCTCTCCCTTCCCGAGGGCGCCAGCCCCTCCTATAGCTTACGCACCTGGGAAAGGTTCAGTTTTCCTGAGAACCAAGGTCTGGTTGGGTCTGGTTGGGTCCGGTTGCAGCTGGCTCTGGGAGGCTCTGGGTGGCATTAGGTAACAGTTCCTGCCCACTCCAGGCTTCGGGAGCCTGGTCCATCCCCCTTCACCTGTCCTGAAATGCTGAGCTGCGTCTGAGTGAGGGTGGAGGAGGGTAAGACCTGACTTCATTCTCCCCTGCTGCCCTGCAGGGTCCCTGAGCCTGGCACCCCACCCTGGGAGGCAGGGACTCTCACTCGCATTTTGTGGATGTGCACACTGAGGCTCCAGGAAAAAACAACTTGGCCAGTAAAGGCAAAGTCTCGAGGGGCGCCCAGGTCTACAGCCCACTGACCCTGCCCTGCTTCTCCCGCTGCCTGGGCTGCTCAGGGCCAGGGAAGGGGCTTGCAGAAAGGATGCCCAAAATGCCCCCTGGATGTGGCAGAACCCACCAGGGTCCTCTCAGAGCTCTGGGTGCGGGTTTGTGCAGGTACGCACGTCTATTTCTATGTGCGTGCGTACACTTGCGTGCGTGTGCGTATGCGTGTGCGTGTGAATGGGGTGGGGGACTGGATTCCTCCATGAGCCCCTCCCTTGCACGGGGCCTGCTCACTCTTCCCCCTCCCCCTTTCCCCCACAGAACCTTCCTCTCCCCCCTCCTCAGAGAGCTCCTCTCCCCTCTGCCAGCTCAGGAGCCCCTTTCTCTCACCGAGCCCCCTCCCCAACAAATATAAAGCTGCCATTTAACTCCTGAGGGTCACTTTGAAATCCTTACCCCTGGCTCCTAACTCCTCACCTGCTCACCCACAGCCATCCCGGATGCTGGGTGCGGGATGGGGGAGCAGCAGTTACCCGGCTAGGGAACAGTGTCCAAGGCGCTGGCCTCTGGCCTGGGAGGCGGAAGACCCTGTAGTTACCTGAGGGGATGCATGAGGCCGGCAAGTAGCTACCCCCCGGGGGGTTGGAGGGGACCTGCAACCCTCCTGGCCATCCATGGGAGCTTGCCCTTCCCCAGCACCCCTCCAGCTTCTTTGGTTTCCAGCTTGATCTTCAGGGAACATCAGTCAAGGTAAACTGACAGCCTACGGAGTGCCAGAAGCCAGATTACGTTATGACTTCTGGCTGCTCTGCTGCCACTGGGCCCCTGCAGCCAAGCCATTTACAAGGGCCCAGGCAAGGAAAAGTGCTACCCAAAGGTTGCCAGGCCGAACCTGGTGGGGCCAAGGTGACCCCTAACTGTTTCCTCCATGCCTCAGCTGAGGCCCCCTCCCATCAGTGCTCATCTGCTGGGGCCGGGCAGTGGCAGGGCCCAAGTGATGGCTGCAGAAACCCTCGAGTCCAGGCCCCAGATGAACATCCAAGTGTGGACACACTCTCTCCTCAGGGCCTTTCCCCTGTTGCTCCCTCTGCCTGGTGGCTACTCCCCTAGATGTCCCCGAGGCTCACGTGACATGTGACCTTCAGGTCTCAGCTTAATCAGAGATGCCTTCCTGGGCCCCCGCATCCATAATCACCCTGAGATTCTTCATTCCTTATAGCACCTGACTTCTTATACAAGAGCTCTTCCCACGCTAGAGTTCCATGAGATTAGACCCTTTGTTTCATTCACAAGGTTATCGCCAGTGCCCAGAACCATTCTGGTTCTTCCTGCCCTGGTGCAAGGCAGGCACTCAACAAGTACGTGCTGGATAAATGTAATAACTCATGGGATCATTGCAACTCTCATCCTCATGGTCGTATTGCAAAACTGAGGTGCAGAAAAGCAAAGTATATCATCAAAAGTCATGCAATTAAGAAGCAAGGATTGAAACTAGGAGGCAGGTGCCTAAACTCTGGATTCTAACCACCATGCCAGCCTGCTGGGTACTGTCAGGGTCCGCTTGGCTGCAGCGTGGGGTGCAACTGGGACACATGCATCATCAGCTGGGAACACAATTCCTGGGCCCACAGGCAGGCCTGGCCTGGCTGGTGCCCAGCCTACTGAGCTCTTCTTGGTGGTTCGCTGGCCTCTCCTGGCCTCACCCCTCTGCAGTGAGAGCCCAGCCGTGCTCTCCCTTAAAGTGGACGGGACTGCACCCAGCTGGGGACACAGACAGAGAAAAGGAAAAGTCCTGGGGAAAAGTCCAGAAGGTTCCTCAAGAGGCTGTGGAAGGTGAAGGATCAGCTTCCACCACAGGACAGGGAGAAGGAAAAAGGTGAGCCAAGGTGTTGGGTGGTTGAAGCTCCCTATGCGGACAAACCTTAGTGCTGGTGCTGGAAGTGTGTGTGTGTGTGTGTGTGTGTGTGGAGGAGGAGAGGACTGGGCATTGGAGAGGGGAGGACCCCAGGGATGCTGCCCATATGCTGCTGGAGGGGCATCCACATGGGTGTCAGAAGGCCTGCTTTACTGTGTGACCTTGGCCTCCCCGTTCAGGTCCCTCAGCTGCAGAATGAAGGTCATGTCGCCCACTGTAGGGCCTTTTCTAGCAACTGCGTAGGCTTGTCCAGCAGCAGAGTGGGGCCTATCTGGGGTTAACCAGCTGCCTTGGGAGAGCATGGGGTCCCGTCACTAAGGTGAGCAGATGAGGAGTAAGGTAGGGGGCGGAATTTGATGTGCTCCACCCTACAGGACCCAGAAGACCATTCACTCTCTGCGAAGTTGGACTGATCACAGTCTATCTGGGCCTTATCCTTATAACAGGCATTTATCCCACATGCTGGCTTCTATCTATTCCCTACTGTGTGAACCACTCCCGGAGCCAGCCAGTCAGTCCTATTCTCCCTCCTACCCTGCACCTGAGTCTCCTTCTTTGCGGGTTGCACCTCCCTGAGGGCTCAAGGGACAGTGGTGTCAGCAGACTCACCCCTTCAGGGGTCTGGACCCCTGCTCAGAAACAAGCACGGCTACAGGGGTATTGTTCTTCCATCCCCGGTCCCTTGTCAAGGCTTTCCTGGGAATTACCGGGTCGCTGAGGATGTTCCTGCCAATGGCTAGAGAGTAGGCCCCACCCTGGACCAGCCAGTGCAGTGGGAGAGCTGTGTACACAGGAAGACGGCCGCCTTGAAAACTAAGCGGTCCCTGTCTGCCACCTTTGCCCACAGACGGCCAGGGAGGGGGTGGCTAAGTGTTACCCTCTTCCTGCAAGGAGGAAGCCAGATGCCCAGGGATGAGATATAGCAGATGGGACTCAGACCTCTTTTTGCCTCACTGGGGGCCCACCTGTACTTGTCTAGGGTCCTCAGATGCAGAGCCAAAGACCTGAACAGTATCCTATCTGGTCTCCCCTCTCCAGCCTGCCTGTACCTCAACCCCTATTCCTGTCCCCTCTGATCAATGGCCGGTGGAGTAATCAGAGCACAAGGAAACAAGCCACAGCTCTTCCCAGCTCACACCCCTTCAATGCCACTCCTTTCCCTCTCCCCTGCCCCCAAAACACACACATTGCCCTTTGTTCATCAGCTTATAAATATCAATGGATGTTTATGAAGGGTCTGCTATGTGCCAGGCATGGGTGCAAAGATCAGCTTACAGGCTGGCCGGGAGAAAGCCAGTAATGAAATAGCCACACAAGTGAGTATCCAATTACCAACTGTAGCACGTGCTCTGGAGGAAAGGAACATGGTTCAGTGGGGATTTAAACAGAGGACTCCGGCTGGCCACTTAGAGGAGCAGGAGTTTGCAAAGGACCCTTAGCAGGAGCTGAGGAAGAGCATGCCAGAGGGTCGTTTGCTGCAGAAGGGGAAAGAGGAGGAGCAGTTGAAGGAGGCAGATGCCGCTGAGGCATCGAGTAAGATGAGAGACAAATGTTCTTGGGGTAAAGCACAAACTTCTCAGCATGGCCACCAAGGCCCTTCAGGATGGCCTCATTGATATCTCCATCCACTTTCTGGCCACAGCAAACACCGTGCTGACCATGCAGTTGTTTGCACGGTCCTCCCTACCTGGAATTGCCTTGCCCCTTCTCCTGGCAAATACCCAATCATCCCACAAGCCTCAGCTCAAAAGCCACCTCTTCCATGAAGCCTCCCTTGCCCAACACTCCTCAGGTAGAACATGTCACTCTGTCCTTGGGGGTTCCCATAGCACTACATACAAACCTCTGTTGGAGCACATGGCAGACCAGTTGGGTCCGCCCAATGCCCACTCTTCTCTTCTTCATTACTGAAAGAACTTTTTGGTTTTCTTTGAGGTAGCAGTGTTCCCAGCCCTGGCAACACGTTGGGATTGATCTAATCCAGTCATCATAATCATGTGGTCCACTTTTCCAGGGTCTCTTGCAGTTAGAGGTGGCCACACGACCCAATTCTGCCCAATAAGATATGAACATATATCTGTTTCAAAAGGCAGGATTGGGAAACCTTTGCCTTCCACTCTTTAGTCCATCTTGAAGACAGATATGATGGCTGGAGCTGTTGCAGCCACCTTGAGACCATGAGGGAAAAGGCAAGGAAATTAGGGAAATGTGGGCTCTGACACTATTGAACTGCTGAGCCAAAGGCAGCAGCTGACATACTTTTGGACTTCTTGTTTTATGTGAGTGACGATGCCTTCTTCATTTAAGCCATTGTTTGCTGGGTTTTCTGTTGCTGGCAGCTAAGTGCCTCCCTAACACCCAGCACTTTATAATTTATTTGGTTCCCTACCTGAGAGCCAGGATCATGCCCTATTCATCTTCAGGGCCTTTGAATTTATCAGAGTGTTTGGCAGTGAGTTAGAGTCCAATAGTGTACATTAACTGAAGAGAAAGTTTCTGAGGACCAAGACCACTCCCAGGTGGAAGTGAAAACAGCAATGACTTCAGACGGTTAGTACTAGGTTGCCAGATAAAATACAGGATGCCTAGTTAAATTGAATTTCATATAAATAATGAACAATTTTTTAGCACAAGGAAGTCCTATGTAATTTGGGGGATATACTAAAAAAAATTTGTAGTTTATCTGAAACTCAGATTTTAACTGAGCTTCCTGTATTTTTATTTGCTAAATTCTCCTTGGGTTATTTTCCACAAAGTGCCCTCACCTGTGTTCAGGGGCTCTGCAGTGGGCATGAAGGGAGAGACTATTCTTGGGGTTGAAGCTTGGACAAAACAAGATGGGAGGACTCTGGGGGCCTTGCTTTCTGGCTGCAGAATGTGTAAGAGTCAGGCTGGTGAGAAGCCCCACTGTGAATAACAGCCAGAGCCAGGAGGGCCAGTGGGGTGTATGGAGATATTGGAAAGAATGAATCAGAAGGACTGTGGGGAGCCCAGGCCCTTTATGTCCACCAGCAGAGGCAAGCATGGAGCCCTGCCCACCCTGGCCTGCAGGCTGGAAGAACCAACAAGTTGGTGTCTTCTCCCACCTCAGGGCCTCTTATACAACCCACAGCACCTTCTGTCCTACTCAGCAGGCTGCCAGGAGTCTGCTTGTCTCCCTGTGGACCCACATGTCCCTTGAGGGTCTTTCCTCATGGCCCCCCACCCAGCACAGCATAAAGGGCTATAATAGAATGTGGAACATGAGGCCAAGGCAAGGGATGCTGTACCAGCTTCTTTCAGCATCAAATAAGGATGCTTCTGGACTCCCCCTTTCTGACTCCCTCATTGAGAAGTGCACATGCACATGCACTTCTCAAAGGATGGGAACAGCCCCTCCATCCCTGGTCTCTAGGGCTCCTAAGCCTGGACATGAGTCCCAGAAAGTAGAGGAGCTGGGTTCTTCGAAGAGCCACCTAATAATACAGGGGGTGTCATCTGACCCAGGCTGGCCTTCCAAGATCATTGTAAATGCCAGGGCCACCATGAATCCTGAATCCGCCCAGCTGGGGAACCATCTGCAGAGGACCACAGTCCAGAGCCACCCTCCCAGAGAGGTCCTGGGAGGCTGGAGCAGGCTCTGGTGGCTGAGCTTTCTAGCCTTTGCACCTGGCCAGTCGGGCTCCAGGCTGTGCTGAGGGCCTACTGTGTGCTGAGTGATGACTGACAGAAAAACGCACAACCTTAGAGTTGTAAGTTTCAGTTTTTATTCAGGGACCTTAATGAGAACTATAGCCTAGGAAAACAGCCTCTCAGTATCTCTGAGGGGGCTTCTCCAAAGAGGTAAGGGGAGAAGCCAGTATGTATGTATATATGATTTTGGCTATGGAATACATGCAATCAAGTGTACCTCTCGATTAAAGGTTAATGCTAGTCACAAGGAACAGATGTCTGTTAATGATTTTAGTGCTTTTTCTATGTATGGGAAGATGAAAGAATCTGGGTCCATTAAAATTCTTCCTGAGATACATCTAACTATTTATTCTATGGGCCTATTTTTTTCAAAGCACAGAGTGCCTTATCTGGTTTTTTTTCCTGTCCTTTCAGGGTGTACTGTTGATCAGCAACTACAGTGGCTAATGACATAATCCTTGTAGAAATGAATGGTGGGCAACATTCCTTACTTTACATCAAGTAGACTGTGGATCCACTCAGAGCCTCGGAGCAGACCTGGTTCTGGCCCAGGCCCTGCCACTGACAAATTGTATAATCTTCAGCAAGTCACTCCAACTCTCTGAGCCTCAGTTTTCCCCTCAGTAAAAAGGGATTATAACCACCTCTTGGTGTTGGTCGCAACAGTGAAGGGTTTGCTCATGTGAAAATGTTCTGTAAGCTGTAAAGAAAGGTGGATGAAGGCATGGGTCATCTGGCTGGGGAGCACCTCGCCCAGTGATAATGATAATCTTCCTTCTCTCTAGGAAGGATGAGGAAAATACAATCCTGATGGGCTAGGTCCTTGTATTATATTGCTGTATAAAAAGTTACTCCGAGATCTAACAGCTTAAAATATTTGTTACCTCATAGTTTCTGTGGGTCAGAAACTTGGGAGCAGCTTAGTTGGGTGGTTCTGCTCAAGGGTTCTCTTGAGGTTAGAGCCAAGGTGTCATCTGAAGGCTTGACTCGGGGCAGAGGTTCTGTTTCCGTGGTTGCCCACTCACACGGCTGTTGGTGGGAGAGCCCAGTGCCTTGCTAGCTATTGGAAGAAGGCCCCATCCTGTAGCACATAAGTGTCTCCACGAAGCTCCTTGAGTGTACCCACAGTGTGCCAGCTGACTTGGCCCCAGAGCTGGTGATGGAAGAGACAGTAAGGGAGAAGTTACGATGTCTTTTATGTCCCAGCTTTGGAAGTTACGTGTTATCCTTTCTGCATACTCTACTGGTCACATAGGCCAGCCCTGATGCACTGTAGGAGGGAGCTATACAATGGTATGACTATCAGGAGGCAGGATTGTTGGGGGCCAAGCTAGAGACTGGCTGTCACAGTCTTCTGCTCCAAGATTTATACCCCCACCACTCCTCACTCACATACCAGGAACCTGGCCATTACATTTCTCTCCCCCCTTCACCCTTACTCTCTCCCTCAGCCACCAAGGCCCAGGACTGGGCCTCTACAATGCCTCTTTCACCAGTTTCCTCATTCCTCCCCCCTGTCCTTATCCAGGTGAGATCCTTGTCACTTCCTGAACACCCAGGCTCATCTAATCCAAAATGTACGTGTTGTGTAAAACTTTTGTTGGCTCCCCAGCATTCAGACTCCTGGGTGAGACATTCGGTCCCATACCTGGCCTCCTTCTATCTTTCCGGCTCCTGCTCACCACTTCCCAGTGGACCTAACTTGAGCCTCACCAGATGTTCTCTAAGCAAGTTTTACCCCTTCATTGACTATGTTAGCTCTGCCTGGAATGTATTCTTTTTGTTTGTAAAACTCCTAGGCATCCTTCAAAACCCATCTCCCAGAATCCTTCTCTGATGCCCAGGACACTTTGTCCCTCCCAAGACATCCTCAGCCTCTGCTCACAAGCTTGTAACCATCTGATTACCTGCCAGGCCCTCCCTTCACAACTATGAACTTCCCCAGGGCAGGCACAGAGCCTGGCACATCTTGGGGTCCTTAGAACAAAGCCCAGGGCTGGGCACATGGGTGGGGGTTCTGCTGACTAGTGTTGAGGAATAATGCAGGTAGGGGCTGGGGTGGAGATCAGGTAGGATATGTGCAGTATCCTGCGAGTAACAAAACGCCGACTCAAATTGGCTTAACGAATGAGGACCTTCATTATCTCACATGGAAAGAAGCCCAGAAGTGGATGGGCAATTGGTATGGTGTGACCAGCAGTTCTGGAACCCTCTGCTCTGTGGTCTTCATTATTGACTTTGTCCTTGAGCCAGTTCCCCTCATGGCCACAAGAAGGCTCCTCAAGTTCCCATGTCATTGGACATAATATCCAGAGGCAGAAAGCAGCTGTTTCCTTTAGTATCTTTCTCTTGGGAGCCAGGAACCCCCTCCCTGTAACCTCCCAGAAGACTTCCCCTCCTATTTCTTTGGCCATAACTGGGTCACGTGTCACTCCTAAGCCAGTCACCATCTGGGAGACTATCTGGGCACAGGGGCTATTGAGAGGAAACCAGCTAGCGGGACTGAGAGGGAGTCACAGCCTGACCGTGAGAGGAAGTGGGGTCATCTATGGATGGAGCTGGGAAATAGGGAGAGATTTTGGCATGTCTGAATCAAGCAAGGTGAGACGTTGAGGAAATAAGGTTGCTAAGGATGAGTTTCCAGACTGCTCACCAACCTAGTCAATTTCTATCCATTCATGCATTCAGTGATTGAGTAGCTATGTGTTAAGTCCCGTGTCCATCCTATGAAGTGAGTATTATTATTTCTATCTTAGAGTAAAAAAACTGAGGCACAGAAGTGGCATACCTCTTCAAGGTCTCAGAGTAGGTAGGAATTTCACATCTGTTGGGCTCCTGATGCAAGGGTCTGAGTCTCCCCAAGAGAGACCCCAGGGAGCTGGGGAAGTCAGGTGTCCCATATGAGCTTCACTCCTTTGGGCCCTGACCAGACCCAAAGGAAGCCTGGGCTTGGCCTAATGGGGCTTCTGTGATGTTTTATAAAGGGAGAGGCCTTAGCCAGGGCAAGAACTGTTCTGGAACCAGCTCCAGCCTCAGCTGCTGCCTTCAAGCCTGGCAGGAGCACTCAGGGTGGGGACATCTCTCAGATACAGATACCCTGGGCTCCACCCCTAATCCCTCACACCACACCTCTCTGCCCCATAAAAAGCCACCATGGGGTTCAAGCCCTGGGAAGGCAGGACGATCCTCAGCCCAGGACCTCCCCTGGCTGGTCAACCCTGCCTGGGGTGCCCACACCCCTAGATGTCCAGGTGGGTGCCTTCTCAGCATGGGGCAGGGCAGGATGGAGGGGGAGGGGGCCAGAGGCTAAGCACCCAGAGGTTTCAGTCCTGCTGCCCCACCCCCACCCCTGGCCCTCAGAGGGAAGTCTGGTTCAGGGCAAGGAGGGCACAGGTCAACTGGAACTGATACTGAGGGTAGCTGAAGGCAAGATGGCTGTAGCCAAGCCTCAATGAGGAGGCCAAGTAGCTGGCTGGGCTCTGCTCTGCCCTCTGTCCTGTCCCAGAAGAGAACGGGAAAGGAGGGAGCTGGTGTGGAGCCCACCCCCCACCCATGCCCATACCCAGCGGCAGAGTGGGAGACCAGTGCTTCGACCTCTCTGCGCTGAGTTTTCTCATCTGTAAAAGGTGGGGGGAATGCCTGTGATGAACTTGAAGACGCCTCTGTGCTGACTACTTCTGCTTTGAGTTTGTGGTGGGACTGGGTGTGGGCACCCCGCTCTCTTCCACCTCCCCTTGCTCTCACCCGCTTCCCATCCTGCAGTCATTTCTGATTTCCAGCCTTGAGCCCCCAAGACAAGGACTGGGACTGGAGTGTTGGGGTAACTTTTCAGAGCCTTAGGGGGGGCCCAGATCTTCGTGGTCATCTTCTCTCTTCCTGGAGGCAGGCTGGGCAGGCATTTCAGTGGAGAGAAGGGGAGTGGGGCGCCCAAGACCGCACTGCTTGGGAGGTGCAGGACTGGCCTGTGAAGCTCAGGGCCTGCTGCACAATTCCAGGGGTGCTGGCCCAGGTGCAGGGTACGGGCTGAGTCCCTGGAGAACCACCCCTAATTTCTCTAGCTCTGAGCTTCCTGGACCACCTGCAGGATGAAAACGTGTGCAGATACCTGGGCCCTGGCCTCTTGAATGGGGCTCTTTGGCGTGGTATCTGGGGATTTCTCCACCTAAAAAAGTTTGGAAGCCACTGCTCTGGATGACCTGGGAAGGGGTGGGGAGGGTGGGGTAATGGTGGTAAGACTGTCTCCTTTGTGAGCAGCCCTACAGACACGGATGAGGATGCTGCCTGCAGCCTGGGAGGCCCTTGGACTCCCCGTGGGGTGGGCACCAGCAGGATCTGGCACTGGGGACCCCAGCGCACCTGCTTAGGCCAGGAGTTGGGGTGTTCTCCAGAGACCTTTTATAAAGGGGAGGAGGATGACCTTGACAAGGCAGACACCCTCTTCAAGGCAGGGTGGGGGTGGCCACGTGCAGGCTGGGCAGCCCAAGGCAAGGAAGGAGTTTCTAGGGCTCCTTACTTCTGCTAAACACTCATCCCTCCTGAAAAACACGTTCTGCGGAATGAGGCCAGAGTGGTTTGAATTTCCCGAGCTACCACAACATCTTTGTCTCTTGGCAGACTTGGCAGAGCCAGTGTTGTCAAGATGAGTAAAATAATCCTGTTACCATCCCTGTGGGTCTGCAGGAGAGTTTCCTTCCTTGTGGGACATGACCCTTCTCCTGGAAGAAAATGCTCACAGACCCCTGGAGGGCTGCCTCCGGGCTGAAAAGTCTCTCTGAGCCCAAATGTAGGCAAAGCCCCTCCCCCAGAAATGCACTGAGGGCCACTTTGCAAAGAATCCTATGAAAAATAATCCTGAAGCGTGAAAACCAAATATAGTGATTGGTGACAAGGGGACATTTCATTGTCTTTCTCTAGAGAGCTAGTCCTCCAAACTCACTGGTTCTACTGGTTCTGTGCCAGGACTCCAGGTGAGGTCTCCTCCAAGCAGGATGGGTGCCCTTCTGCCCCCTCCCCCTCTTCTTAGGAACAACCAACCAGTTTCCCTCACACCCAGACTCCAAGCGTTCATCTTTAGAAATCAGAGAACATAACAGCTCAACAGATAATTTCCCCTTCCTTTAGCTTGTTTAATTCTCAAACCAACTTTAGAATGTGGTAGGCTCACCCCCATTTTACAGATGAGAAACTGAGGCCCAGAGATGGGGACGACTTGCCCAAGGTCAGAGGCAGATTTCCACAAAGCTGAAGTCGCTTTAAGCTCCAAGATCCCCATTGGCTGAAAACAATAATATATGTGCAAAACTTTCACTGAAAACACTAGAAGTGAGTTTTACTTTTCTGTCATTACAAACCAGCCATCTATGACTTTATTCAACAAAATGAAACAAGTTCTGGCTGATCGTATTTGTCATATTGTGTTGTTTTTCTTGAAGGGGGCTCCCATGAAAACTGCTCCAGTCCTTCTGGGGTCTCGAGGGAAGGAAGTGGCGAGATGGAGGCTCCAAGTCAGTGGTCTTTCCTTCCACTTCCTCCTGCCCTTTTCCACCCCCACCTCCTCTTGTTGTTCCTACTGTTTCCAAGGTAATGAGTTGGTATGTTCTACCTGTTTTGTTTATCTGCAAAGGTAGATGCTTGGGAAATCATTGGCATAGATATTCTTAGTTCATATCACACTTTAAAAATAAGCCTGTAATCTCTGTTACAAGGGATTAGCCTGACTCATATTGTAAAAGGTGGAAATTACACTGGGATGGATGTCAGCTCATGTGAAGGGGAACTTAACCCTGTCAGAGATTTCACAGATGGATGGGCAGCCTGAAAAGGCAGTGAGCACCCAGTCCCGGGATGTGTGCATAGAAAGTCTGGAAGCCATTAGCTGCAAAAGAGGTGACTTCAAAACTGGGGAGAGGGGTGTTCAGGCAGATTGCTGTGTAAGATGGGTCCCTGAGAGTTCGTGGGGGCAGAAGGGTGGAAAGAGACCAACCTAGTGTGCAGGTGAGTGAACACAGGAGAGAAGCTCTCAGAATTGGGATGTGGGCAGGAGGGCGCTTAGCAGCTTGGATGGCCTCAGCTGGGGGGCATCATGTCAGCTCAGCGCCCCCACATTCGGGGAGGTGGTTGTCACCAGGGCTGCTGCTCTTTCTGACCCTACTCCTAGCTCTGCTCTGCTGCACTGTGAGGTTTTCATTTCTTCTTGCCTCTGTCACTCTACTCAGTCCCAACTCGGCCCCTGACCCTGCTGGACACAGTGTATGATACTTCTGTGAGCCTAGTGTCTCCAACCAGGACCCAGGAGGAGTACCTGCTCGTGACCCTCTCACAGGTGCTGCCGAGGTAGAATTTGATATCGGGAGGGACCTGAGAATCCAGCCCCTTCAGAAGCTGTCAGCTACACCACCAGGGCAGGACAGAGCCTTGGGATGCTGTGAGGTTGTAATTAGATCTGTGGTTCTCAAACTACAGCATCACCTGTAGGGCTTTTGTTAAAACTCAGATTTCAGGATCCCCTCTCCCCCAGAGTTTCTGATTCAGTAGACTTTGTTTTCTTTTTCTTTTTCCTTCTTTTTTTTAATGAAGGTACTGGGGATTGAACCCAAGACCTCACACATGCTAAACACACACTCTACCACTAAGCTCGTACCCTCCCCCGTGATTCAGTAGACTTCGGAAGAAGCCTGAAATGTGGCATTTCGAACAAATTCCCAGGTGATGCTGATTGTCCTGGTTTGAGACCACACTTTGAGAATCACTGAACTAGACCAGTTGGTTCTCCATCTTGAGTTGGCCAGGAGACTGCCGGGCCCTCAAAGCCAGGGACCAGCTCTAACCCACTTCCATTTCTGCCAAGTGACTGCTCAGTGCCGACACATGGTAGATGCTCTCAGTAAGTGCTGTTTGAACTGAATGTTAATGGAAGCCACGCAGTCTTCGCCTCAGGGGCCCTTTCTCAATGGTCGGCTTTGGGTTCTGGTTGCCATGGCAACAGCAAGATCAGCAGCCAGGCAACACACGCTCTTTGCTACACTGAGGGGAGAAGGCAAAGGTTCTCGCCTAGCAGCACGTGGACAAGAATGTGAAGGGAGGGAGGGAAGCTGTGGCTTTCAAAACCTGCCACCCTCCCATTTGCTCTGCCATGGCCCCAGCTCCAGCTGCAAACCCAGGAGTGATTTAAACTTTGGTTGTGTAACAGAGAAAGGAACAAAGGGGTGGGCACGTGTAGGAAGCAGGAAAGAGGAAGGAGTCCTGGTCCCTGAGAACCAGTGCGCACTTGGCTACTTTACGCCCATTAACCTGTTTAATCCTCACCCGAACCCCAAGGAGCCGTGTTACAAGGACCCACAAAACCCATCCAAGGTCTTGCAGCTGTCTGGGCCTTGGCAGCATCCAGACTGGAAACCCGATCTGCTGTTGCCAAAGGCCATGTTTGTTATTTCATTTCAGGGCTGCCTTTTTGAAATTGTGGAACTTTGGACACGATTAGAGGATCTAGGGGCACGGGGGTGGCAGGGTATCTGTGAGGGAGCTCTGGGGAAATTTTGACATCTCAGGGAGCCAGGCCAGTCATCTTCCCAGTTTCACCCTTCAAAGCAACCGCCCCCTCCTCCCCTTTGTATGAGCCATGCTGTGGACATGCACCCCCCGCCCCATCCCACTTCTGGCCAAGTTAACCGAATAAGGCAGTGGTTCTCATATTCCAGTGTGGCTAAGAATGAAGCTTATTAAAAATTTCAGTTTCTGGCTGGCCTCCAGAGATTCTGATCCAACGGCCGGGGGTATGGATGCCTAGGATTTGGCAGTTTTAATAAAAGGCTCCATGACGATTCAGATGTGCTGCCCTTTGAGACATCAAGCTAGGTCCTCCATTCTCTCCTGTACTCTCACAGCCCCTTCCAGAAGCTCGCAGGTTTCAGTGACTTCTCGTCCTCTCAGCTGTTGCCTGGGAACGGTTCCTGTAATCCCCACATCACTGTCTCCAGACAGCATATCCACAGCTGCCCACAGCTCGCCAGCTCACCCCGCAGCCAGCAGGGCCACACACATCTAACTGGCTTAGTGAGCCCCACACCCCGGACCTCTACCCTGTTTTATAAGGACTTGGCCCTGATCTACCAGGAGGCCTGAGCTAGGAGCCTTGGGGCACTGGGCCAGCTGTCCCCAGCATTAGAAGAGAACTAGGATGTCTGCTCTTTGTAAAAGAGGTTTGGGCAGAGAAGCCCCCCATCTATGGAGAAAGAATAGACTTTGGTGTGCACTGGCCAGATGGTGCTCCTTCATTCCCTGCCTCAGATGGGGACAGGGCCAAGGGCTCATCCAAGAACTTCAGAAAGTTCAGAGTCACCCTAGGCGTGAGGTCAGGCCCGAGATTTGGCCTAGGGCTTAGAGGTCAGGAAAGTGTGTTTTCAGGCTCCTCCCTCCTCGCCTCTTTCACAATAAGGCTCACTTGGGTACCAGCCAGCCACCCTGCTATCACAGCCATTTTTTGATCATCATCACAAACCTCAGAACACCTGGGAGAAGAGGACAGGACAGGATTTTTCTCCCCATTTTGTGGATAAGGAAACTGCTTATCTAGGGAGGCTGTGCATCTGGTTAGCAGTCAAAGCAGAATCTGGCTCCTGATCCAGACGGAGCTCTGGGCCTCTGCGCTTTGGTGACTGCCTCATTCCTGGCCCTGTCAGGCACGCTTAGCATGAGTTCCTGCTCAAGGCACGGGGTTGCAAAGCATGACCTTGGAGATGGTATAAGACTCTGTGTGCCCATGAAGGAGGAAGCCAGAGTCAAAGAGAGCAGAGAAGAGTCAGGCCAACTGGAACAAGGGTCCTGAGAAGCTGAACCCTCCAAGGAAGGAACTGCCCTGGGTGTGGATGCAGGGACCACATGTGCACCAGCGTGAGAAATGTTACCACTCCAAAGTGAGAGCGGAACAGAGCCCCCCGGGGCTGGATGGGTGACCCAGGCCCATCACTGGGGAAGAATGGCTCCCAGGGATGGAGTGAAGTGGGAAGGGTTCAGACGTGCTTGGCACGCTCACTGTGGGGGCACCAGGCCCTGTCACAGTTTAGACACTTACTAGTTGTGGGATTTCGGGGCGCTTGGGACAGATCCCTTCACCTCTCTGAGCCTCTGTTTACTCATCTGTCAAATGGGGATTATAGTGTATACTTTTGAGAGATTTGCAGCAACATGGGTAGAAAGTTTAGCACAGCTCTCGGGATCTAGTTGGTGCTCAGTATATGGTAATTAGCTCCTGCCCTCCATCCCATAGCACGTGGAAGCCCGCTGCAAGTGCTCAGTAAACGCTGGGTCCTACGCAACAAGGAAAGGCTCCAAGGGATCATGGCGATCAAAAGTACCAGTACAGGGGAGTACATCCCTTGGCTTCGTGAAATGCTCCCTGTGTAAAAGCTTCTCTTGGGGAAAGAAGCTTTGCTTTTGGGGCCCGCTTCTGGCCCCCTCAGTCCCTGAGCTTTCTCTGTGTTGTTGGGGCCTGGGTTTTTTGGGTTGTTCCCATATAGGAGAACCTTGGGGTGTGGGACTTCACTGCCTGTGGCAGAGAAAGATCCATGATTCAGACACCCGCCCCACTTAGATCACACCTTCCTAGTGCAGTGGTGCCTGCAGCTTCACCTGGAAAAAATGTCCATGCGATTCAGTGGAGATAGCCCTCCCCAAATCAACAAAGCAGCAGCCTGGACAGGCCGCAAAGTCCTTGTCCTGCCATGACCACAGTCCTGGGCCCTGGCTCCCTCGCACCCCAGCCTTGGCTCTGGGGTCCCTGCCCCTTGGACCCTAACTCTCTTTCACCCAAGCCCCAGCTTCTTAACTCCAGGCCACCTTTCCTGAATCCCCTGTGGTCATCTGGCAAATGTCTCCATCCTGCCTGCATTTGGCAGAAACTGGGGGCGGGGAGGCAGAGAGAAGAGGCTTCTGAGACAGACCTGCCCTGGAGGGACTCCAGACTGATGAGAGAGGCCTATACTCCAGAAACATGATTAAAAGTAGAAAGTAATCAGTGGCCTTCTTAGCTCGGTGGGCAGCACATCAGTCTTGTAATCTGGTAAAAGAATTTACCGGAGACCAAGTCTTCCATAGACAACAGCGGGCCACACAGGCAAGAGGTGCCTGCGTGAGCACCGAGGGTGGGCATGCAGGGTCTTTTACTGCGGAGAGGAGGCTGTGCACAAAAGGAGTAGGGGCTGCATGATCCATTCGTGTTCAGGTACCTGATTGGTTGTAAGATCTGTCAGGGACTTTCTGAATAATAGGATGTACCACTCTGGTAAGGGCAGGACATGAGGCCTGTCCACCTAGGGTATTGCGAGACAGGCTCTCTTCTGGGGTGATGAGTCCTGCCAGGGTAAACACACGAGATGTTTTTATCCTGCAGGAATGCAGGTATGCGAAGTGTCCTGCACTGGGGAGTGGGGGTTAAGGTGTCAATGGCTCCAGGTACACAGATAGCCTAGGAATGGGGGTTTTATGACTCCAGAGAGTGCCAGCAGGCTCCACAAATAATAAGCCTTCTGGGATGGTGCTTACAGAGGGCCCGCAGGGCCCAGCAGGTAAGTAAATGCAAGTAGGTCCATGCAGACCAGTCACCACAAGCCACAGACCCGTAAATGTAGGGGTAAAAAAGTAGTAAATACTCTGGGCCTTGGAGAGCTGGACAGTGGTAGGGGAGCCATCACTCCTGGAGGGATCAGGGCATCTTTCCAGAGACAGGAGCATTGGTAGGATATGGACTTACAAACATGGGAGAGAACAGCATTCCTAGTGGCTCAGAGGAATGAAATGCACAGCATGTAAAAACTGGATCCGTCCAGTTCTGCTACAGTGGAGAGTTTGCGGAGAAAAGTTATAAAGATCAAATTGAAAAGATAGGTTGGGGTCAGATTTTGAATGATGTTCTTGCATTCCAGACGAGGCGATCCATCCATTCCACACACTATTGTGCACCTGCTAACACAGATAGGAATCCTAACACAGCTTCATGCTTCACAGTAACTCATTTGGATGGGGGCTGGAGGGGAAGGCAGTGTCTGAGAACCTTGGAGGAAGTTTCAGGAAAAAACTTGATACACCAGATCCATGAAGAGGTGGAGGTCTGTTTCTTTTAAATCGTGCCAGGCGGAAAAAGAAAGAACTTTCAGAAAGAGGATAGCTGCGCAGAAGAGCCCTGTAATCATCAGGGTGGTTTGGCTGTGTATCCCCTGTATGACGTTACAACAGTGTCAGTGCTGCCTGATGACTTTTAGGCTCAAGGGACAGACCAAGCAAAGCACGCACATGTAGAATGCAAATGTCGTCAGCCTCAGTAATGGAAATATTGAGGTTCAGATGGCTGAAGTGGGGAGGCAGAGGTGGGCATGCAGAGCAAAGGGAAGGGCAAGGATGCCAACAGCTTCATCGCATAGTGTGAAAAGATACTGCCTGCAGTGGATGGGTCAAGAAATAAAGGCCCAGCAGGGAGGTTATAGCTCAATGGTAGAGTGTGTGCCTAGCATGCACGAGATCCTGGGTTCAATCCCCAGCACCTCCATTTAATAAATAAATAAATAAACCTAATTACCTCTCTCCTCCAAATAAATAAATAAATAAATAAATAAATAAATAAATAAATAAATAAATAAATAAATAAATAAAGTTCCAAGGCTGTTACTTCAATTGTAAAGATGACTAACAGGAAGTCAAAGAGGTATATAAATAATTCCATTGGCATGTGGGCCGGGGAGGTGGGCTGTGGTTTTAATAACCATCATTAGCAGGACTCAAGAGATAACACCTAAAATATAGGACAACAGCTAGCCACAAAACACACGTATTTACCAGCATGGAAATAAGGACCAAAAGAAAGTGCTTAACAAGGTGAGAAGTGATTCTTTTTGGACAGCAAAGAAGATGAGGAGAAACGGAGGGGAATTGGCAGGAAACTGTAAGCCTACATGTGTATGTAACTTTGATGAAAAATGTAGTGTATAGTCATCATTTTGTTTTGCTTTGTTGTTGTTGTTGTTGTTTACTAAAATAGAATTTATATACCATACAAATCACCCATTTAAAGTACATGTTGTGGGTACAACTTGGCAGGCCAATGATGAGGGTTGGTGAAAGAATTACCAGAGACCGAGAAAAGTTTAGGGAAGTTTAACAGGTACCCTGCTATAGGCAACAGCGGGCCATAGCCTGTGTGAACCCCGAGGGTGGGCATGCAGGCTCTTTTACTGGGAGGAAGGGGCTCTGCACACAAGGAGTAGGGGGCTGCGTGGTTGTAAGATGTCAGGGACTTCTCTGAACTGTAGGATTTACAACTTTAATAAGGGCAGAATGTGAGACCTGTCCACCTAGGATATTGTGAGATGGACTCTCTCCTGGGATGATGAGTCTTGCCAGGGTAAAAACACAACAAGAGATGTTTTTATCCTGCAGAAATGCAGGTATGAGAAGGGTCCTGTAGTGAGAAGTGGGGGTTAAGGTGTCAATGGCTCCAGGTGTACAGAGCGCCCAGGAGTGGGGGGGTTATGACTCTAGAGAGTGCCAGCTGGCTCCACTATACACACAGTTCAGTATTTTAAAAATATCTTCGCAGAGTTGTGCAATCATCATCACCACCCTCACTCTTAGTACATTTTCATCACCTCTGAAAGCAATCTCACACCCATTAGCAGTCATTCCTTTTTTTGTAGATGAGGAATATTCTGTTGTATGGACACATCCCCTTTTACTCATCCATACATCAGCGGATGGACATATGAGTTGTTTCCCCTTTTTATAGTCATTATTCTTTAGATTTGGAAGCCAGTAAAAGAGTTGGTTCTTTGGCCAGTGACAAGATTGTTTAGGTATTTTTTAAAAAGTGTTTCTGTATTCGACTTAGAATAAGTAAAACATTCATAGGACACGTGAAAAATACAAAGGATGTACAGTGATGCTCCCTTCTTCCTTGGTCCCAATTCTCCCAGTTCTCTAGAGACAACCAATGCTATCACTTTTTTTTTCTCTTTCCAGAGAGGTCGAGCTTATATAACTATGTATATACACACAGTATGTACGTTTTCCCTTCATCTTCCCCCACCGGAATGTTTTTAAAAACACAAACGGTAGCATTGTCTACCTACTGTCCAGCCCCTTGCATTTTTCTTTTATCAGTTTATCTGCAACGTGGTTCTGAATCAGCAATGAGCTTTCTTGTCTTTTTTTTAGAGCTGGATGATATTCATGTTTGGATGGAGCAACAATAAATGACAGTGTGTATTTCTACACAGCTCCACCAACCATGTGTCATCAAACTTGGATTTTGTTATTATTGTAGGTGAAAACTGGTATCTTGGTCAAGTTTTAATTTACATTTCTTTGATGTGTGGAATTGAGAAACTTTTCATATGGTTAAGAGCCATGTGTATTTCTTTTTTTAGTGAGCTGGTGATTCCTATCTTTTGCCCATTTATATTAATAAGTCTTTTTCTTGTTAGTAGGGGCTGTTTATTTAGGGAAACCAGTCCTTTGACTATTAATAATCGCAAATATTTCCTCCTGGTTTGTCCTTTGTCTTTTGAGTTTGCCTGTATTCTTTGACTTTGTTTTTGTTTGTTTTTAAATTCATTTTATTATTATCTTTTTAAATAGAGGTACTGGGGATTGAACCCAGGACCTCATGCATCTTAAGCATGTGCTCTACCACTAAGATATTGCTCCCCACCCCACCCCCAACCCTGCCTGTAGGTCTTTGTTACATATCAAGTTTTAATTTTTATGTAGGTAGATTTCTTATCTTTCCACTTATCTCTTCTGGGGTTTGTGTCGTAACTCAGAAAGGCCTCTTAGAGATTAACACTAATTCTCCCATGGTTTCTTGTAGGACATTTCCTTTTTCTTCTCTTTTTAAAAATCATTTAAGTCTTTTACCTATCAGGAATTAATATTAGTGTGAGGTGTGTATCCAACCTTTTTTTTTTTCTTCCAGCTGGCTTATGAAAGTGTGCTTTTAGGGTGAAGGGACAGGAAGGCACTGTTACTGAGTCCAAGCTCATACTGCTCACCACAGGACAAGCCAATAAATCGAGAGATGAGTTGTTGAGGCAAGGAATAGCAACTTTATTCAGAAAGCCAGCAGACTGAGAAGATGGGGGACTAGTGTCCCAAAGAACCATCTTGCCTGAGTTAGATTCAGGCTTCTTTTATACTAGAAGGGGAGGGAGTAAAGTTAAACATTTCCTGTTTCTGGTCAGCCTTGGGAAGGGATATGTTTATTTCTTCCTTCCTTCAACCATTCACAGGTGGGTTGGGTCAGAATGTTTCCTGTGAGCTAAACAAAGGTATTCTGGCTTAATGCTCATTATCTGGGAGGCAGGATTCCCAGAGATAGGTCCTTATGTATAATTTAAGCTTATAGGCAAATCCCTTTAGTAGTTAACTTGTAGCAAAAGCAATAGAATACAAAGGTTGAAGTAAAAGAAACAGATCCAATATGGAGTCAAAATTGTTTTTCTTTATTACAGTAGGGCAGTGAGCAGAGCAGGATAAGAGGAAGTTTCCCTGGTAGTGGGTGTAGAAGAAACTGGAGGTGGCATGCAAGTCAGGAACTGTTGAGATCATCCAGATGAAAGGTGAAGCCAGGTAGGCCTGAACTAGGGCAGGGACAGTAGGAAAGATGAGAAGTGGGAGCGGCAGGAAGGGTGATCCTGGAGACAGAACCCATAGGACTCAGTTACTGGTTCAACGGGGAAAAGCAAAAGATGCCTGTTCCCTGCCTCAGCGATGCTATTAGCAGAGAAAGAGAGAGACTCAGTTTTATGTGTTCTGGCTTCACAGAAGCAGGATGCAAGGGTTAAAAGGTAAAGTTTGAAGGCTCTTTGGAATACGCCAGGGAGATGTTCAACAAGGTGTTGAAAAGATGAGACAGAGTATCAGAGATCTGGGTGATGAATTTCCCCACTGCTTTCTTGAGGGCCTAGGGCAGGAGTTAATGTATTCAGTCCCTTAGTAAGACACCATATGCCCCACCCTGAGAGCTACTGCATTCATCAGACCTGTTGGAGGTACTGGTTTCTGACAGACTAGATGGAGCACGGGAAGCCTAATGCTCGGGCCACATTAATAATCCTCTCTTTATATAGGACTTTACTATTTTTAAAGTATTTTGTTGTCATTGGTGGGTCTTATTTTCAAAGATGTAAAACAGGCTCTGAACGTAGTTGCCCAATGTTCCAAAAGGAATTCGCAGCAGAGCCTGTGATGATAATGAAGATGAAGACGATGATTGCAATGACTTACATTTCTAGAGCACTGACCTAAATTACTTATGAACGTGAGTTACATCACCTAATCCTCAACCCTCCAACAGGAACCACAGTTAAGAGGCAGAGGTGGGCTTCTCACCCCCGGATCAAGACAGCCAGGCTTTCCAAATCCTTGGCGCCATCTACCCCCCTCTGTCTCTATGGTTCAGTCCTAGCCCCTTGTCTGCTCACTTCCGGCCCCCAGACCCAAGCAGGCCAGTAATCTAACCCCAGGTTGGAGGGACCCCGGACACTCAGTCCCTGCAGCCTCGCCACTTTTAGGTGAGGGATCTGAGGGCCGCGGAGGAGAAAAGGCCACGAAAACACGTGAGCGGCAGCCGGCAGCAGGAGGCCAGGCAGCGCAACACACAGCCACAGCCCCTCAGAACGGCTGGGTCAAAGGCGGGAGGAGCCACAGTCGCCCGCTCCAGGGTACTCCTGCTCCGGAACAACGTGACGGGCTCCCGGGCCTCGGTGTGGAGCTGGGACGCTGAGGGGGCGTGGCCGTCGGGACCGTACCAAGAGCGCAGATTCGCAGGGGGAGGCCTGCCCCGGAAGCAAGCGCGCGGCCGGGTTGGGCGGAGCGGGCGCCGCCGCCAGCCACGCCCCCACCCCCGCGGCCGGCCCAGGAGGTGGTGGCGCCTCAGTGGTGCGGGCCTGCGTCCTGCTCCGGAGCTCGGAGTGCTGCCGGCTGTCCGTGGTGAGTGCGTGCGTCCGCCGACGTGGGGTGGACGAGTCCGGGTGCCAGGGCTCGGGGTGCGGGCGCTGCGGGGCCCGACGCATACCGGCCGCCTCGGCAGCCTGGGCCCTCGGCCCTGGGAAGGGCACTTTGGCCGGGGTGCTACCCGTTTCGCCCGATGCTAGCTTTGAAAGTGAGGCTCCCATCTCGGCCCTTCACTTCGATTTCACCTCTCACGGCGGCTTGAGGGTCGTCATTTCCACGGCAGAGGGTCCCGACGGGCCCTTCAGCGAGGATCCGGTCTCGGCCCACACTGCCACCCTCGGACTAAGCCACTTTTTCTCTCCGATCCTCACTTTCCCTGTCTGCACAGTGGGCCTCAGGAGGCGGCCAGTCAGAGGGTTAACTCCTGTGGGACGCTCTGGGTGAGTGCGGGCGGGACCCGAATCTGACCCCGGAGCATCAGGTGGGCTCAGTCTGGGGCTCAGGCAAGCCCGCCAGCCCGGCCTTTCCTGGGAAACTCTTGAGTGTCTGAGTGCGGGCAAAGTCCTGGCATCCATGGCGGGGAGCAGTGCTTCTTGCGGGCAGGTGTCTTGGCAGCCGCTACCACAAGTCTTTGACGGGCTCAACTGGGCAGCGTGACACTCTTAAGTTCGTGGGAGCAACTGGGTAAGAGGTCGAGGTCTCCTGGGCGGCGAGGGAGCTTGACCTCGAGTTTTTGCTTTTCATTTCTCTAGGAGAGTCACCATTGTGTAAGCTGGTGACCAATACAGGGGAATTTGGGGTTTTTTCAAAGAATGTGGCTGCCTCCTCTCTCAGACCCAGAAAATGTAGCCTTTCTTCTGGGCTTGACCGAAGTAGGGAATAGTGCTGTCGCCCCGGGAGACCGGGCTGGAGTGGATAGTCCTGGATTTGAACCTTGGCATCTTGGCAGGACACTACTTGGGAGCCTCTCCTTTTCTCCTCAGCAGCACAGATAGTGATACAGCCCACTTTGCGGGCCCCCACAGGACTGAGGTTCTGAGGATTAAAAGGGAGGGTCCTGGAGGGTGACATTTGAGAGCTGTAACGTTCTGTGTAAGCTGAGCAGTCAGCTAACCCTCTGGGATCCAGTGTCCTCACTATGTAATGCTGTAATTCCTCAGGCCCTCCTGTGTGAGAGAAGGCATTGATTCATTAATCTCTCACAGGTTCTGTCTACACAGATCCCATTTGAGTGGTTATGGGGTTAACCTGATTAGGAAAACAGTCCAGAAGTCCCAGTTAGTAAAGCAGTCAACCCAGAAGACTTCTCTTTGTGTCCCTCTAAGACATCCTAATTTTTCTCTTGAGAGTGTGGTCAGTCCTTGAGCTTCTCGTGATTTTCATACCACCTGAGGCAGAGAATTGTTTCATTGGGCAGGTAGCTTAATCATTATTGAAAAAATGGGTCTGCATTTCAGAGAATAGAGTATTAGCTTCCAGTGGTGTAGTGTTGAAAACTTCAAAGTGATCTTAACTCTCCCCAATTCTTTTGTGTCTGGTACTTGAAGAAAATTACAGGTGGGTTAGGTTTGAGGTGAAAGGAACTCCAGGGATGTACTTCAGCGCCTGGTAAAAGCAGCCTTGACTGCAGTCACCATAAGGCAAATGAGCCTCCTGGGTGATTTGAGTTTGTAAACAGCCACAGGAGTTGTTTGTTGCCTGACAAGCCTTAAATTTCAGGAGCTGCCAGTGACTTCGAATTGATCCTTCCTTAACCCCTTGAGAATCAGGATCTGGGTCAGGTAAGTTCTGTGTACTTAGGAGATAGGCTGTTTGAAATCAGAACTGCTTGGCAAATCCAGAATCTTAACATGGAATAATTCAAGTTAATAAGAATTTGGCTCTTAAGCACACCTCCCCACCAGCAATGGAGGCTTCTCTAATTGTAAGACTTCTCACAGTGCCAGAGGGCCCAGCTGCCCTTACAACATCTCTGCCTCCTTGTGCTTTAGGAAGGAGCAGGGCATTGGATTGGGGGTCAGGGAACTTGAGATCCAGCTCTGACACTAGCATTGCATGCCTCTCGGCAAACCACCCCAGGCCCGTGGGCCTCAGTTCAGTGCTACGGAATTTAACTTGTATGTCAGATTCATTTAAAAATTAAAGTCTGGCGGGAGGGTTTAGCTCAGTGTTGGTTTCATTAGCATGCACAAGGTCCTGGGTTCAATCTCCAGTACCTCCATTAAGAAATGAATACATAAATAAGCCTAATTACCTCCTCCTAGAAAATAAAAATAAATTTAAAAATAAATAAATAAAATCAGAAAAAAGTGAAATGGAGAAATGACTTATGAAAAATAATTTTTATGCTGTTTACAAAAATATTAAGGGCTCATTATTTTAAAAAGTGCTATTATAGAAATATGCAATATAATGAACATTCCTTCACAGTCTTACATAAAGACAAAAGATCACTGCTGGTGGTGTAGTATATAGTCTCCAGTTGTTTTTCTTTACATATAAGAACATCCGTTACCTAGATTTTTGTTTGTTTTTACTTAAAACAGCAGGAAGTTTTTGACTATTTAAATTTTAAACACAGAATTAAGATGAAACTTAATTCTGTTCTGAGGCTTGCTTTTATTCCTTAACATGATGTCTTTCTATATCACTCTGTAAAGATCTACCTCATTCTTTTTTTAAAATGTCATTCTTTGTAAAAATGACAGAATATTCCAGTAGCCAGTATTAATGAAAGCAATTTATGCTGTGTACAGTCTTTTGCTATTTTGGATTCTGCTACAATGATTAGTTTTGTTCTTTATCTTTGGACAATTGGACAAACATTTTTTCATAATGAATTCTTAGAAGGGGCAGAGCTAGAACAGTTATGAACTTTTAACACATCGATCGCCACATCACCCAAATCTGAGTGACAGTTGTGTTTCCTCAGAGGCACTCGATCCCCAGTGGGCAATCAACGTGTTAAATGTATTCATTTAACAGATGTTGACTACCTCCTGTGTACCAGCTACTATGTGAGGTGTCGGGTGTATAGCAGTGAACAAAACAGACAGATCCTCTGTGGATCTGACACATGGTTTGTCAGATGATATGCTTTCAGGTTTCAGATTCATTTGAAAATTAAAATCAGAAAAAAGTGAAATGGAGAAATGACTTTCTTTTTTTATAAAAGTGTATTTTTTCTGTTTACAAAAATATTAAATGCTCACATAAAAAGACTATTGCAGAACATGCTGCAGACAGCGAACGTCCTTCATAGCCTTATACTGAGACTTTTTCTCTGTGGAGAGAAAGTACAGAGGAGCATGTGTGTTTGTAGAAATGGTGTGATTTTAAATGTCAGTAGGTATTGCCAGACTTCCCTCCAGAAGCGATACCTTGTTACAGTCCCATCAACAGAGACTCATCATTTTTTAATTCGTAATTTGTGAAGACTAACTGCTAATGGCAGAGCTGCTTTTATTTCAGGGAAATTTGTGCCAGACTCTGTGCTAAGTTTACACTATGTATGCACATGTGTACAAGTACACACACACTATATATATATATACATATACATATATATTTTTTGGTTCTTCTGATGACTGGTGTTTGCATGCCCTCTTCACAGCTGGGGAGGCCACCTCCGAGATGACATCACTTGCTCAAGGCTATGAGCGTGAAGCTAAGGCCTCACGTAGGGCCATCTGCTTCCAGGGCCCTCCCTCCTCTTTCTGTGCAGTGTTATGTCATTTTCTGACTGCAGGGTTTTTTTGCTTTTTTTTTTTTTTTTGGTGGAAAGGAAATCTCCTAAAACATATAATTGCTTAATAATATGATTGTTCCTCCTCACTTCCAACACTGCAGTGCACAAGTGATTATATCTATCTTCTATGTTTCACTGTACATTTCATTATAATGTAAAAAACATACGTGAAATGAGTATCTTATAACAACATAAACTTTGCCAGTTATTATTATTATTATCTAGGCAAACAGAGCAAACAGAGCAAAACTGTTTTGCAGAGCAAAACTCCTGTGCAGTTATCTGGCATTGGATAGAACTTTAGACTCACTGGGCCAATGGGGAGAAGCTCCTGGGTCAGAGGTAGCTTCCCAGCTTATACAGGCACCAGCTTATATTGGTCCACACCAGGCCTTACTTTCTTCATCCACAATGTGAGGGAAAGAATCCGTGCTCAACCTGCCTCCTGGAACAGCTCAAGAGGTGTGTCTTTTCAATAGTGAATTCCCTTTATTCTTGACAGTGTTTCCATCCTGTCATCCCTGAGGAATGACACTTAGAAAACACATATTTGGCCTTGAGGCTCTCGAATTCCATGTTTAGGGCCTGGTTCAGCACTTGAGAACCCTGGCCTTAAGGGGAGCCAACGTTAGAGTAAATAGTGATGACCAAGTGTATTCAGTTCCTTCTTGAGATAATGCATGTGAGGCATTTACTCTTGGTGCTGAACATGCTTGTGTGTGCTGAGGAGCACTCAGGACAAGCTGCCTTTATGTGGGGGGTCATGTGAGGCCCCACAGAAGAGGGGCCATTTGAGTTGGGTCTTGCAGGGTTTGTAGGAGCTCACTGAGCCCACCAAGGCACACCCTCTCTGGGGCATGTAAGGGTAGAGGTTGCCTGAGGCTTGGAAATGATTGGGGCTGATCTGAAGGCATCTTGTGAACCATGCTAAGTGATGGGAAGGCTTTTAAATAGGTCAGTGATGTGACTAGCACAGAACATGTGTTCTTGTCTTGGGTTTTTGGACTCTTTTTTACTGTGCAATGTCCTCCTCTCTGATTGAGTTCATCATTTAGGAGTCTTACTCTGCCTAAATCATACTGTTTTAGAGCTCTACATTGTTAAAGTGTTTTTCCTTCCCTAACCCTCTCACCAAGTGAGGTATTAGTTGTGTGCCTGTTGGGGTGTGTGTGCGTGTGAGTGAAGGTGGCAGAGGAGTCCCATGGTGCAAATCATGGCTCTTTGCAGGCTGGTGGCTCCTGTTGGTTGGGTCCACTAGAGCCAAATTCATCAGCCTCTGTTATGCCTGATGCTGGCTGGCATGGCAACTCAGTTAATGCTTAGGGATGTTATGAACAGAGCATCTGGGGGACCTGGTTCTTCTCGCTGGCCAGTGGAAAAAACTGCTGACATGGGGGGCTTATTTATTTCACTTATCAAGAGGTGGCTGTGTTGGAGGGAAATCTAAGAATTATCCTTTAATTGGAGCACTGTGGGTTGAGGCAGTCTGATCTCCATTGCACAGCATCTGTACAGCTGAGAGAACTGTACCCCCAGAAATAAATCTGTTTCAAGGCTAACGTAGAATATAACCATGGGCCAAACTGTGGTGCCCTCCACTGTGGACTGGATTCTTTGGGAGATGTCCTGTGGTAGCAAAATAGAAGGGGAAAGCTGGCTTTTGTCCCCCTGGTTGTAATCACAGAGGAAGACGGACTCTGGGATGTGTCCTCTGATGTAGGGTTACAGAGTTTACGTCTCAGTGAAAGTTACGAATTATGTTTAGTCGTTAAAAAAAAAAAAACTCCCCTAGTTTTATCTTTAATGCCTTTTCCTGTGGCCCTGCCCACCCCATTCCTTTTCCCTCAGTTCAGCCTTTCATGTCACCTCTTCCTGTGATGCTTAGGTAAGAGCACCGTGACCCTGTGATACTTTGATCCTCACGGCAGGCACCGTCATTGCGTTGGGTAGACTGGGTCTGTACAAAGGTTCGAGGACTGGGTAGGAACACATGAACTTGCGCTCACCTTCTGTGAACCCAGATGTGTTGACTCTGTATCTGTGGGTCACTTGGGTCAGCTTCCAACCCTGTAAACAGGGGTGGCACTTCTTGAAAACACAGGAGAATGGATGGGCCAATTGTGCCCGGCTTCTTTCCAGAGTGAGGTTTAGGGTGAGACACATTCCAGGCACTGGAGTGTTGCCCGCCAGGGATTTGCGGTCTTGTACAGAAGGACATTTGTCAATTTCAGTGAAGGGTTTCAGCACCTTTGTGATTAAGAAACCACACGGCGTTACCTGGACACTTTGGACGCAGTCCCTTATGTAATATGATTTGCAAACTCTAAAAGGTCGTTTAGCACGAGTGCAGAGATGAGCCAGCCCTTCCCGCCTGCCTGAAACCCCCGCTGGCAGTCTGTCTCCCAATAGTGACCTCACCATTCCCTGATCCCTGCAGCTGTAAGGACGAAAGACATTTTCCCTTCTTCTTCCTGGGTTTCCGCCCCCACACAGTCCTGACAGTTTTTACTCTTTGAATCTCTTTCTACTGCTGTGGTCTCATGGCCGCTGTCATTTCCCGCTATGCCAGCCCTCGAATTGGCCTCCCCCGAGTCCGTCCGTAGTTCCTCCACGCTCTTCCCCAGCTCTGCTCGTGATCTGTCCATGGTACCATGGCTAGACTGATCTCGAAGCCCTGCCTTTGCTCAAGAATTTACAGTCGCTCTCACTGTCTTGTTTTCTGTTTATATTTCCTCTTCTCCATCTGCTTCCATCAAGGATGTGGAAGTGATTTATAATAAAAGGAGTCTCCTCCCTCCCTCATGGCAATGTGGCTGGAATAGACAGTGAATTGGGTGAGGACAGGGGACCTCCCCATCGTTTCCGAGTGTAAGCCAGTGCCCAGAACAGGGCCAGGGATGAGGTAGGCCCTCAAAAAATACTAACTGGGTGAGTGGAGGGATAAGCGGATGGATGAATGGCTGTGGCTCCTCTCTCCCAGGTGTACTGCGGAGCTTTCTCCTGCGTATTGATGGAGATGCCAGTGTTGGGTCTGATCTGTATTTTTTAAGATTATTCTAAGATGCAGTATGAACTTTTAGTAGGGTTTTAGTTGTCCATCTAGGTATGAAATTTTAAATGTTTCAAGTTCCTCCTGAAATGGATAGTTTATTCAATGATTAATTATTTTTTAATTGAAGAGGAAGAACCTATGTACTCGTTCCCCCCCCCCACCCCCCATCATAGTATTCTAAGTCTTTCTGGATATTTCTAGATCAGTTACCTGGATGTGAAACACATGAATAAATTTGTTTATTTAAAAAATTCTAATGAAATGAATTAAAGGGATCTCGTCTAACCTTGGAGTGTCTGTTGTGTCGGGTGTTTTCCATCTCATGTGATGAGCATAACACTGGGAGGCTGGTCGGCAAGGGGACCGAGGCTGAGTGATAAGGAATGTATGTGCCCCGGGTCCCGTGGTGTCAGGAGCATATCTGGGGTTTGAACCAAGGTCTTTTTGCCTACAAGGCCCATGTTCTTGTTCATGGCTCAGCTGGGTTTTATTTTAGGTTTGTTCAATTTCAAGGCCCCACACTCTCCTCAGCAAAATAAAAAACCACAGAAAGAACTAGCAGTTGAGAGAAGGACTCAGGGAGGCAGGTATTTGTACCAAAAAACAGTCAAGGGAAGCCATCGTGATGGAGGACAGAATCAGCTCAGAGCTTCCTGGAAGGTAAGGAAAGAAGAATGGGCTTGCACAGCAAATGTGACTGGAAAAAGGGAGCAGATTGGTTTATCACAAAAGGGAGCAGATCGGTTTATCACAAGCGCTTTTCCCTGGGGCTTCATGTGAGGGTCATTGAATGAGGTAGTGGCAGCAGCCTCTTTTCCCACCAGGTGTTTGCATGTGCCAGGCCCTCTTTGAGGCACCAGGACTGCCCTTGTGTGTGGACGAGATGAGGGTGGCTTAGGCCAGGGTGGAGGGAATGTTCTAAAGAACAGGAATATGACCACAGGTCATGCTTTTGGGGACCCCCTGGGGTAGAGGCAGAGACCTGCAGGCTCCCTTCTCATGCTGTAAGGGCAGATCTTTGAAGGATGGGACAAGAGGATAGACTCAGAGCAATGTATTTTACCAGGCAGGGGTCAAGCAGGAGATTCTGGGAGAGTGAGTGGGGGAGACCCTTTGCCGGAGGTGGGAGGCGGGCAGTCCACAGTGGAGGTCCTGAGCTTCTCAACCTCCTGTCCACTGAAATGTCTGCTATTTGGCCGTGAAAGTTGAAAAGCCTGGCTTGGCTTCTTGCCCCCTAGTGGGTGACCGTAGGCAGAGCCAAGAGTTCTCAGAAGGCAGCCTTGGTTCTGTTTAAATGCTTCTGGCTGAAGGGCCAGCATACTGCACCATCAAGTGTGGAGTGGGAGAGAGCCGGGAGCGTTTGTGGGTTCAGTCACCCAGCAAGTGTAATACTGAGCACTGTGTCTTGCCAGGCCTCTTGAGCACCAGGGCTACAGAAACACCAGGGACCTCCAGCCAGACACCAGCCCCTTCTGTGACACCAGGGCTTCTTTAATTTTGAGCAATGCTGTCACCTGATGGTGTAGTCAGGGTGTTACCTGCCAGCTGAACCCCAGGTCATGCAGTGAAGCAACTTCTATCTACAGCTTTGCCTTGGTCTAAAAATGTTGTGTGGGCATGCAAGAGGGCGACAAAGGGGCTCTGACACCAGCTGGTCTGTGTTTGAATCCGGGTTCTAACACTTGTCAGTTCCCCGACTTTGGACAAGACTCTAACCTCTGCTAGTGACGGCTCCTGCACCTCGGGGCATTGCTGTGAGGAGGAAATGGAATCGTAGAAAGTCAGAGTGCAGATACTTAATTCATGGTAATTGTTGGTACAATTAGTATTTATTAAGAAAAAAATAGATAAGGCAACTAGAAAATGATGGGGGGAGGTGGGGACCCCGGGATAAGGGTAGTGTGTGGCTGCTAGGGCTGTTTAGATTTCTCTAGAGTTTCCTGACATCCAGAGCAAAGACGGGAAAGCACATCAGGAATGGCGCGTGGCTGCTGGTGGGTACGAAGATTTCCTGTGGGGGGCGGGGTGATGAAAATGTTCTGGTATCAGCTGGTGGTGCTGCTCTCACAATGGGTGAATCTACCGAAAACCGCTGGGTTGTATACTTTTTAAACATTTTTTAATGGAGGTGCTGGGGCTTGAACCCAGGGCATGCTAAGCATGCGCTCTACTACTGAGCTATTACCCTGCCCCTGAATCGTACACTTTAAAATGGCGAATTCTGGGGCTGTGAATTATATCTCAGTTTGTAAAACTCCGATTTGTCAGTCACAAGTCCCTGAGCAGCTTGACCCCCACTAGTTCTGCTACCGAGTCCCATCACCTCGAGCGAGTTCTGCATACCTGCGGCAGACGTCTTTACTGCTCACGGCGTGTTTCTGTGTCCCCGCCCCGCCCCCCCCCATTCCTTCGCCCTCTTGAAGTTAACCTCAGCTAATGGCCTGCGAGTGGGAGTGATGTGTGTCACTTCTGGCCTGACACACATTTAGGGGCTGGGGCTGATCCTCCCCAGTCTCCTCCCCATCACAGCAACCCTGCAGGTGATGGGTGAAGACAGTGGCGTCCCAAGAAAAATGCTGCGTGAACCACTGAGTCCCCTTATGGAGGCCCAGAACCCAGAAGAGGCACCTGGCCTCCCCTGGACGTTGTGTCACTTATGTACCCTGTCACTTGGGGTGGAAGTCTGTGCTTAAAGGAGGACGCCTTTTCCCAGCACTGTGGCCTGGAGAAATGTCCTTGTGGCCCCTCCCGCTGGTGTGCTGGGTGATGTGGGCGTCATTTCTAACGGGGAGCCACAGCCTTTGCACTGGACCTCGAGCGTGTTCCCACTGCTTGCCGCAGCTGAGTGCGCAGCCCTGTCCATCAGAGGGAACATTAAACTCAGCCTCAAAGAGCATCTCGAGGGACCAAGTGTCCCTGTCTCGAGTAACAGCATGGTCTGATGTCAGGGCAGCTGACATCCTATCCCAGAGAGAATGTAGTCGGGCAATAAAAAGCTCTCATCCGCTAGTGATTTATTGCGCTATGCAGTCTTGTAAATGGTGTAATAATTGTGGATGCTTCTACAGACACCGTAAGATAGTCATCTGTCACCATAGGGTCTGATTCGTACCTGCTCATTCATGCTGTTGTGAACTTTTAATAACCCCACTCCCGAATCCTACAGTTTAAAGCATGGTGTGACCCTGTGGGCTGAGATCACAGAGATGACCTTCAGCGGGTGCTCGATACATGTTTGATTGTCACTGGCCTTTAATACGTGGCTGTGGCCTGATGTCAAGGCGACTGCAGAGCTGGGAATCAAAACCATGTCATCTGAGGCCCAAGCATGACGACATCCTGGCCTGACCTCATGATAAAATCTGACCCCTCGGAAAGTGGATGCCCACATCTCTGGGTGCAGAGGTACTGCCCAGAGGAGCCTCGTGTGGCTTCCTGGTCCTCACTTTCTGGCAAAGCGCCTGTATCTTTGCTGAGTGACACAGCCTACTGTGGGCTGAATCCGGGGTGACCAACCAGCATGAGGACCAGCTGAGACCATTGTGACATTGTGAACCAGGAGTTGGGCGACCCCCTGTCCTCTTCAGCAGGTAGCCAGTGATGGCTAGGGTTGCAACAGGATGTAACGGAGAGGGTCTTGCACGACGGCCCTTAAATCTCCTTCTTTGAGTTGCTGGCTGTGGGATCTTCTGTAATTTTCTGGTTCCTTCAGTCTTTGAGTCTGTGTCTGTAAAATGGGTGACTTAATATTTATCTAAATAGGCTTACTGTGAGAATCAAAAGTAAGAGCTTGTATCAAATGATGCTTGCACATGGCAGGTGTGGGGTTGATGCTGGTTCCCCTCACTCGCCTTCTGCTTCGTGAGCAGGCTGCGCACACAGTACTGATTAGGACCTCGCAGGCCTTTCTCCTCCAGTTCTCTGTGCCTGTTTTTGGAGACCCAAGGGCACTCACCCTTGTTTCTTGGAGGTTTTGAGGAATCCAGGTCATCGGACCTCTATTCAGCACTGGCCAGAGAAGCACAAAGTTGAATAAGACATGATTCTTAATCCTCACACGTTCATAACCAGGTGAGAGAAGCAGATGTGGACGTAACAGACTGGAACCCAAGGCAGATGCTGCCACCGAGCGTGAATATGAGGCAGGGAGAGGAGGTTTTATGTAGAAAGCGGCACTTGAGTTAATTTGTGAAGATGGAGCTTCAGTGGCTACAAAAAGGAAGGACCATCCTTAGGAGGGAAAACAGTGATGCAGAACATGCAGCAGCGTGTAAGGTGTGTCAGGGGAGCTTGATGGGAAGGCCTCACATAAGGATGCTACGGGCTTTTTAAAAAAAAAAAATTTTAATTTTTAAACCAAGTTTTGACTTACATAAAAGTTGCAAAAATGGTACAAAGAGTTTCCTTAAGTTTCTCACTCAGCTTCCCCTGATCATCACATCTTACAAAATTATAATAAAATGATCAAGAACAGGCAAATAAGACTGGCACAATATCATTAATTAAAAAAATTAAAAAGCAGATAGTCAATACTTTAGGCTTTGTGGGCCCTAAGATCTCTGTCACAACTACCTGACTCTGGTTTTAGGAAGAAAGCAGCATAGGTCATCTGTGAATGAATGAGCGTGACTGTGTCCCAGTAAAAATTTGTTTTCAGAAATAGTTAGCAGGCTGGGCTTGGCCTGCTGACCATAGCTGGCCAACCCCTGGACTAAACTCCATCCCTTATTAGAACTTTACTAGGTCTTTCCGCCCATGTCTTCTCTCTGCCCCACAGCCCCATCCAGGACCCGCCTTGCATTGAGTTGTCCTGTCTCAGTCCCCTCCAGTCCGTGCCAGTTCACTCCCCTCTGATTACCTTGATGCTTTTGGAGAGCTGGTCAGTTATCCTGTTGAATGTCCTTCAGTTTGGGTTTGACTGATGCTGCCTTGTGATTGGAGCGAGGTTACGCATTTGTGGCAAGAACACCTCATAATTGGTGGTGTGTCCTTCTCAGTGCCTTGTCTTCGGAGGTTGACTGCTGGTGATGTCTAACTGGACCTCTTGGTGAGGGTGGTGACTGCAGGGTTTCTCTGCTGTGAAGTTTCGACTTTTCCCTTTGTAGTAAGTATCTTGGGGGAGATCCTTTGAGACTGTGTAACTCCAGTCTCCCCCCGCCGGCCCCCACCCCCGGGGACTTCGTGCTCACTAATTTCAGCACGTCCATTGGCGGATCTTACCTGCCGCAGTTCTTACTGTGGTATTTGTCAGACGATAACTCTCTATTTTCCTCTTTCCTTCTGCATTTATTAGTTGGACTTCTACTGTGAGGAGGAGTTGTTCTTTCTCTCCCGTTTATTATTTCATTATTTATATCTGGACTCAGGGATAGTTATTTGTTCTATGGTTAAAAATCCATAGCTCCACTAGCAGTGAGCAATCCAAAGAGGAAATTAAAAAACAATTTCATTGACAGTGGCATCAAAAAGAATTAAATACTTAGGAATACATTTAAACAAGGAGGGGTAAGACTTTTACACTGAAAACTTCAAAACATCTCTGAAAGGAACTAAAGAAGACTTAACAACCCCCCACCCCAAAGCAACAATGCACAGATATAATGCAGTCTTCATAGAAATCCCAAGAACTTTTTATGCACAAATGGAAAAGCTTATTCTAAAATTCTTATGGAATTGCAGGGAACCCAAATAACCAAAACAATCTTGAAAAAGAACAAAATTGGAAGACTCATATTTACTGATTTCAAAGCTTACTTTTAAGCTATAGTAATTAAGACAGTGTGGTACCATTGTAAGGACAGACAATGACTGGGTCAATGGAATAGGATTGAGACTCCAGAACCTAATTCATACATATATGGCTAATTGATTCTTGACAAGGGTGCCAAGGCCATTCAATAGCGAAAAAATAGTGCTGGGAAAACTGGATATCCATCCATATGCAAAAGAGTGAAGCTGGACCCTTATCTCATGCTATATACAAAAATCAACTCAGGATGGATCAAAGATGTAAATGTAAGAGCTAAAACTATAAAACTCTTACAATAAAACATGGAGGTTAAGGGGGAGGGTATAGCTCAAGTGGTAGAGTGCATGCTTAGCATATACAAGGTCCTGGGTTCAATCCCCAGTACCTCCTCGAAAAATAACCTAGTTACCTTCCCTCCCCAAAATAAAAAGTTAAAAAAAAAAACTTAGGGGTTAATCTTCATGACCTTGGATTTGGCAGTAGTTTCTTAGATATGACACAAAAATCACAAGCAATGAAAGAAAAGAAACATAAATTGGGCTATTATGG
This sequence comes from Camelus bactrianus, assembly GCF_048773025.1. NCBI lineage: Eukaryota > Metazoa > Chordata > Mammalia > Artiodactyla > Camelidae > Camelus > Camelus bactrianus. The sequence goes on along the minus strand of NC_133556.1, from coordinate 7,870,260 downwards.
ACTGAATGTTTGTGTCCCCCTAAAATTTACATGTTGAAATCCTAATCCCCAATATGATGGTATTAGGTGGGAACTTTGGTTGGTAATTGGGTCATGAGGGTGGAACCCTTGTGAATGGGATTAGTGCCCTTGTCAGAAGAGACCTCTAAGAGCTTGCTTCCTCTCTGCCCTCTGCCATGTGCCTGTTCGAGGAAGCAGTTGTCTATAGGCCAGGTAGGGGGCTCTCACCAGACACTGGATCTACTACTGGGGCCTTGAACTCGGACTTCCCAGCCTCCAAACTAGGAGAAATACTTGTTGTTTTAAGCTACCTAGTCTCTGCTATTTGTTATAACGGCCCAAGCTAAGACATAGACTTTGTCAAAAATTAAAAACTTTTTATGCATCGAAGGACACAACCAAGAGAGTGAAAAGACAGCTCACATAATGGGAGAAAGTATTTGCAAATTATATATTTGATTAAGGTCAAATATCATAACTCATAACTCAAAGGTCAAAACTCATAACTCAACAAGAAACAACCCAATTAAAAAATGAATAAAGGACCTGAATAGATATTTTTCCAAAGAGATACAAATAGGCAACAAGCACATTAATATTGGTGAGAATGTGGAGAAATTGGAACCCTGGTACGTTGCTGGTGGGAATGTAAAGGGGTGCTTTTGCTGTGGAAGCTGGGTTGGCATTTCCTCACTACATCAAGCATGGAATTCCCATATGACCCAGCAATTCCATTTCTAGGTCTGTACCCAGAAGAATTGAAAGCAGGTACTCAAACAAATACCTGTATGTGAATGCAGCAGCATTATTTATAATAGCCAAAAAGTAGAAACAACCTAAATATCTATCATCTAATGAATGGGTAAATAAAATGTGGTATATCCACACAGTGGAATGTTAGTTCTGCCATAAAAAGGAATGTTATTCCACCAAAAAAGCTGATGCAGGCTACAGCATGGATGAACATTAAACACCTCATGCTGTGTGAAAGAAGCCAGTCACAAAGGACCACTTATTGTATGATTCCATTGATATGAATTGTCCATAATAGACAAATTCACAGAGACAGAAAGTAGGTTAGTGGTTGCAGGGGCTGAGCCATGAGGAATGACTGCTTAATGGGTACAGTGTTTTTTGGGGCAGATGATAGAAAACGTCTGGACTAGATTGTGATGATGGTTGTGCAATATTTTGAATGCACTTACTGCACCTTTAAATGGTAAAATGGCAAATTTTACATTATGTGTACTTTACCACAATTTTTTTAAAAAAAAAAACTTGAAAATGACTACCTCCCCCCAACCCAATAATATCATTATTTGGTTGTTGAAATTGTTCTAGCTTTAGCCACTAGGAACTCCTTCACGTTGTCTCCTGGTTCTTTTGATAGCCCCATCTTTCCCGGAGCATTTCCTTCATTTATAGCACCACAGGATGTTCCAGGCTCATCTGTTGCTTTTCATGCCCCATCCCTGGCTTCCCCTCCCCCTACCCCCAGCCCTCCAAACTGACACACAGCTTTTGTTGTTGTGTTGTGAAAATATCACAAAGAAGTCTGAGGAATGATCTGGCATCTTGCTGTTTCTGTAGCTGGATAACGTAGATCTTATTCGTCAGCCTGCTGAACTTGTCCTTTTTCAAAAACATAGATACCATCCAAAATTTTTCTGATATCTTTTATTTAGCTGCTGTGGCTTGCTGAATCCAAGCAGCTGAATTTGGTACATGTTCACTGCCGTTTCAAGAGTGAACTCATCTTCTGGGCTTGAGATCACAAACAAACCTCTTCTGAACCCTGCGTATGGATTTTTTGCCCAAGAAATTTCAGATTTCAACAAGAGCACCATTCTCCTGAGTGATGACATGAATGGGGAATGAGCATACTCAGACCTCGTCTTGTAACAAAAGCTGAGAGTAACACCCTTGGTCACTGTACGTGCCTGCAGAAAGGAGGCGGGATGGGACAGACGCGGGGAGTTCTAGTCCTCATACAGACCCTTTCCCTTCCGAGAAGATCAGATTTGTCCAGAACTTTTGGGTGTCTCCAGATCATGTTTCTCTAAACTCTTAAGGAAATCCAGGGGCTCTGGGGAGTCACCTAGACCGGATTCCTTGCACCCTCCTAGTTTCAGCAGACCCAGAACACAAAGCACAAGACAGAGCACCAGTTAACAACTTTTCTCTTTTTGCAGGTATCACTCCGGCCACATCTGTTGTCTCATAGAATTTCAGCATCAGCCCCTAGGAGGTAGTAATATTATCCTGGTTTTACACATGAAGATACTGAGGCTCAGAGATTTTAAGATTTGTGCACGTGTGAGTGCGTAAATATCACGGCATACGGCATTTAAACACATGAACTGTTTTCAGACAGATTGTGTATAAATGATTATTCGTACTTTCTCAGGACTCTGGTCCTGCTGTCTGAGTCACCCACTCCCTGCCCCAGCAGCTTTCACACCGACAAGGGCTCCAGGGACAGAAGGGTATGTAGTGAGTGACTCGCAGCAGGTGGAGAGCTGAGAGGTGGCACTGGTGTGTCCCCAGGCTGTGGTCCCCAGGTTGGTATGTGGTTGTCACCCTGGGCCAGCACCCCCACTGCACACCTTTCCCCCGAATGCCACAGAGGGTCTCGTCTACCAGGAGTGGTTTCCATGGTAGTGAGCACCTCACCCATCTCTCCAGTTTTCCCTCTGTCCTCCTCTCTGGGGCACAGACTTCGTGGCGTCCCTGGACTCCTTACTGATTCTTGTATGTAGGGCCTATTCCTGCCTTGTTTCCCTCCCAGGCTGCTCTGGACACAGTGCTTTGTGGAGTTGCTCCCTCCACCCCGGGTTAGCAGTTATGTCTTGTGGAGGAAAAGCTGTAGAGAAATGTTGAAAATAAATTGCTTTTTGGAAAATGATTTGACAGTGAGTCAAAAGCCTTAAAATAATTATTCCCTTTGATTTGTAAATATTTTTGAGATATATTCAGAAACTCTATTTTCAGAAAATAATCAGAGGTGCACAAAAGCTTATCTTGAAACAATATCAATCATGTTTATCATGGCATTGTTTGTAATAGTGAAGATACTGAATAAACCACTCTGCAGTCATAGACTGGAAGAACATTTGAGATTTTATAATGTGCACTATTTAATAAATGAAAAAAGTGGGACAAAATTATATGTAGTATAAAACAAGTAATATTGAAAATAAATATGTTTTATGATATACACATAAAACAGCTAGGACAAAAACAAATAGGTGTTTGGGTTATGTTTTCTTTAACTTTGTGGGGTTTGTTTGGTTTGGTTTGGTTTGGTTTTGGTAGAAGTACTGGGGACTGAACTCAGGACTTCATGCATGTTAAGCATGCGCTGTACCATGGAGCTATACCCACCCCCAACTTTGTTTTTAAATTTAGCATATTTTCTTTAATAAGCATGTATTTATTTTTTAACTTTTTATTTTGAAATAGTTTCAGATTTACAGAAAAGTTACAAAAATAATGCAAAGAATTTTTGAATACTCTTTAAGCAGATTCCTCAATTGTTAACATGTTACCATGTTTACTTTATCACTTTCTCTGTCCCTCTCGCTCTTTTTAAAAATTGAAGTGTAACTGACCTACAACTCTATATTAATTCTGGGTACACAACATAATGATTTGATGTTTCAAATTACATTACAAAATGATCACCATGGTAAGCCTAGTTACCATCTGTCACCATACACAATTGTAATGTTGGCTTTATTCCCCATGCTGTATATTTCATCTCCACGACTCATTTATTTTGTTACTGGAAATTGGTTCCTCTTAATTTCCCTCCATTATTTCATTCATCTCCCCATGCCCCTCCCCTCTGGCAACTACCTGGTTGTGAGTATTTCTGTTTTGTTCTATAGATTCCACATATAAGTGAAATCATATGATGTTTGTTTTTATCTATCTGACTTAACTTCACTCAGTATAGTACCCGCTTGGCCCATCTATGTTGTCACAAATGGCAAGACTTCATTCTTTCTCAAGGCTGAGTAATATTCCATTGTATATATACCACATCTTCTGTATCCATTTACCTATCGATGGGCGTTTTATTTTGCTTTCATATCTTGGCTATTGTAAATAATGCTACAGTGAACATAGGGGTGAACATATTTTTTTTAGTGTTTTTATTTTCTTTGGAAAAATACCCAAAAGTGGTATTGTTGGATCATACGGTATTTCTGTTTTTAATTTTTTAAGGAACCTCCATTACTGTTTTCCCTAGTGGTTGCACCAATTTTCATTCCCACCAGCAGTGCACCAGAGTTCTCTTTTCTCCACATCCTCGCCAACATTTGTCTCTGTATTTTTTTAATCATGTTTTTTCCTGACCTCTTTGAAAATAAGTTGCACATATGGTGCTCATTTACTCCAAAGTACTTCAGTACTTCTTTTCAGAAATTCAAGGACGTTTTCTTACATTGCCATAGTGTAATAATCAATCAGGAAATTAACATTGATATACTACATTGTCTAATCATAGCATTTATTCAGATTTGCCACTAGTGTATTTTATAGCAAAAGAAAAATCCTCCCCCACCACCTCCGGTCCAAGATTGCATTTAGCTGTAACCACTCTTTAGTTCCCTTTGATCTGGATTAATCCTCCAGTCTCTCTTTATCTTTCATTACCTTGACATTTCTCAAAAAGTCAGACCATCTCTTTATAGAATGCCCCTCGGTGTGGATTTGTCTGATGTTTCTTCATGATAAGATTCAGATTATATGTTTTTTGGCAGGATATCACAGAAACGGTATTTTGTCCTTAGAGCGCCGTGTTAGTTGGCAGGTGATGTCTCTTTGTTCCAGTCTTGGACTTAGATCCCTTGGTTACAGTGGCATCAGCCAGGTTCTCCACCATGAATTTCTGTTTCTCTGTATGTAATCAATGAGTTTCTCATCACACTTTCACCCCTGACGTTTTAGCATTCATGATTCTTGTCTGAAACAGTTATTACTGTGGGGATTGCCAATTGGTGATTTTCTAAGTCCTCCATTCCTTCTACATTTATTAGCTGGCATTCTGCTCTAAGGAAGAACTTTCCCTTCTCACCCTTTTGTTTATTTGTATCAGTGTTGACTCTGGCGCTATTCTTTTATCCTGTGGGTTATAATCTGTCGCTAATGGTGTTTATTTTGATGTTCAAATGGTCTCAGATTTCCCCGGTGGTAGACTCCTATGTCCTTTAAACATGTCCCTGTCATTCTTCAAGCCCTTACTCTTGGGCACAGCAAAGAGACCCAGGTTCACCACTACTTTCCCTGCCCTTCTTCTTGAGTCAGCCATTTCCCCAAGGGGTCCTGGTTCCTTTTGATGGAGAATAGTGTTTAGAAATCAAGACCTGGTGCTGGATGACTCCTTGCTTCTGGAGGATCATTACTTCTAAGCCCTCTCAACAGACAAAATTAGGAAATACACACAAGTACATACACGTTTCTAGATCTCTCTTTATACAGTAAGAAACCGTTGTGTATACTGATACCTCCAGTTTCAGTCCAGCCCACAGTGTTCATTCCCCAGTCGCTCTTCCATATTTGTACCTCCCTTCTTCAGCAGCAAGAAATCCAGCCCCCATGTATTTAATTTCAGAATTAACACATGAATACCAATTATCTCGTTGTAAAGGACAGGCAAAGCCAAGGTGCCTTTAGACCCCCACCACCCCTTTCGTATTCTAGGCATTTCCTAGAGGAAATCTCTATTGTGTATACATCCTCCTGGATCATTTTTCTGTAGAAATATATAATTTTTCTTCTATTGCATTAATGATTTCATAAAGAGAATGTAACTTTCTTTTTTAATATATCTTGGCAGTCTTTCTATGAGAGTACCATTAGTTCCATATAATTATTTTTTAACTTCTGCATAGCATTCCATTGGAACTGAAAACATAAGCATACAGTTTGGGGCTGGGACAAGCAGTGCTGGGCTCAGTGAGAAGCACAGTCCAAGAAGAGAGTTACCAGACCCAAGGGTCTGGGAATTTTTTTCCTCTTAAGAAAACAACTTTAAAAATATTTTTCTAGGGGGAGGGGAAAGCCTAGGGGTAGAGTGTGTGCCTGGCATGCACAAGGTCCTGGGTTCAATCCCCAGCACCTCCACTAAATAAATAAATAAATAAATAAATAAAAACCTAATTACCTCCCCCCCAATTTTTAAAAAAATTTCTCATTATGTAAATAACACCTATTATTTATTTATTTATTTATTTTTAATATTTTTATTGACGTATGTCAGTTTACAATGTTGTGTCTATTTCTGGTGTACAGCACAATGCTTCAGTCATATAGAAACATACATATATTCGTTTTCATGTTCCTTTTCACCATAAGTTACTATAAGATATTGAATGTAATTCCCTGTGCTATACAGATTAAACTTGTTGTTTATCTAACACAGTAATTATTTTAAAAGAAGCAAATAATATGTTAAAAGTAAAGTGGAAAAAATTAGAATCTCACCTCTGAGACAATATTTTGGTGATCCTTTCACAATCAGCTTACACATATACACAAGTAAGTTATTTTCACATCACGGGGACCAGAGGACACATGCTGTTGTATTGAAGATACTTATTTTGCAGTGTAACTTACATATAGTAAAGTGTGCAATCTTTAATGAACAGCTTGATGACTTTTTACATAAACTTCCCTGTAACTACCGCCCCAGATAAAATACTGTACCTTGTCAGCATGTCAAAGCTTCCGTTATGTCTCCTCCTCCATTCATGATCCTTGACCCAAAGGTAGCCACTGTTCTGACCTCTGTCACCGTAGATTGCTTTTGCTGGTTCTTGAGCTTCAGCTTTCAGTGGAATTGTACAATAAGTTACTCCTGTGTTCAGCCTCCCTGGTTCAGCATTATGTCTGTGCGATCTATTCGTGTTACTGCATGCAGTAATTCATTCTTGTGCATGGCCATGGGTACTTAATACTTTTTGCTGTTGTTTACTTCTTGTCATTCAGAATTCTTCCCGGTAGTAACAGCTACATTTATTACAGTACATACTCTGTGCTAGGCACAGTTCTAAACCCTTTACGAGCTCAGCTTGTTTAATCCTCACAATAACCCAGTGAAGTGGGTCCTATTATTATAATGACAGTCCATGACTCTGTCAGGTTGAAGAAGTTCCCTGTTATTCCTAGTTTACTGAGTTTTTTCATCATGAATGGATATTGAATTTTGTCAGGTGCCGTTTCTCCATCTACTGATGGTCACGTGAGTTTTTTAAAGCCTGTTATATAGAGGATTACATTGATATTTGGATATTGAACTAACCTTGAATTCTGGAGAAAACACCACTTGATCATGACATAGTATCCTTTTTACATATTGTTCAATTTGATTTCCTAATATTTTAGAAGATTTTTGCATCTGTGTTCATGAGGTGTGTTAGTCTGTAGTCTTTTTTGTACCGTCTCTGCCTGGTTTTGGTATCGGGATAATACAGGCCTCATAAAAGAGTTGGGAAGTATTCTATTTTCTGAAAAAATTTGTGCCAAATTGGTATAATTTCTTCTTTAAGCATTTAGCAGAATTTGCCACTGAAGCTGTCTGCTCCTGGAATCCACTTTTGGTGAAGGTTTTAACTACTAATTTGAATTATTTCAGGGAACTCTTCAGCTTATCTATTTTTCTTGGGTGAGCTCTGATGATTTGTGTTAAGAAATTTGTCCATTTCCTCTAAGTTATCAAATGTTGATGTAAAGTTGTTCCTAATTTCCCATGTTACCCTTTTAATGTCTGTAGACTCTAATGATGGCCCCCTTTTCATTTCCCTGTATCAGTGATTTATGTCTTTTCTTCCTGATCAATCTGCTTGAGGCTGATCTATTTGAAGGCAATGTATGTATTAAGAGTTACAAAAATTCAAATGGAGTCGAGAATTTGAGGATTTTTTTTTAAGAGAAAGCTTTTTGTTTAAAGATGCTTTCCTTAATATTATTTAAGGAGGAGATCAGATGGACCTCAGAAACAGACACACGTTTTAATTCAAGCTCCACCACTCACCAGCGGTGTGACCTCAGGCAAACCACCTAAACCCCCCTGAGCACTGATGTCATCCTTAGAAGGAGATAGTAGTAACTCCAGGGTGAAACGGCTGAGACACTGACATGCACCACAGAAGGGCCCAGCCCTGGTGCCTGCTTATAGTGGTCACCCATGCATCTGTTACTCACAGTGAGAAATCTGAACCAACTCTGCCAAAATTGCCTGCGTGTGGAGTGTTCCCGAGCTTCTCTGGGGCTCCCGCTCGCTTCTCCTCCCCTCAGTTCCCACAGCACTTTGTCAACGTTTATTTCATAGCATTTCTCACATTTGACCGCAGTGTCTTCTGTGTTTCCTTGACCAGATCGTGCACGTGTGCACAGCCAGGCCATGGTGTTCTCATCTTTTCTTCCTGGTGCCCATATATATTTAAATGATCAATTATAATTTAGTAACTGCAGAACAGGAAAGTAATCAAATAAGATCAGTGGCCTGTCCCACAGCCAAAGAAAATATCACTATAAAGGATCCTCTAGCAACGTGAAAAACTGTTTTACAAAATAGAGTACATTTTATCTGCTTTTTGTATGAGTGTATGTAGGTGTGTGTAAGGTATTCAGATATGGAAAAAATGATGGGAGGCTCTAGAGAGAAAATAGCGATGTGGGTAGATGGCCTCTGGCCTGACCTTTTTTGTCCTTTAAGAGAAACACTGGAGCAGAGTCAGCCTGGGATGCGAGGGGGTGAGCCCCTGTCACTGGAGGCTGTACCGGCAGAGGCTGGGATCGCTCGGCACAAAGGACTGTCGTGGTTCCCGATTGGGAGGCCTGAGGCAGGCATTCCTTCTCCCCTGGGCCTCAGTTTACAGGTACCGAGCCCTCCCTCTCGGGGCCGGAAGGAGCAGTGAGGTGCCATCAGGGAGCAGTACCTTGCATCCGCGCAGACTGAGTTGGGTTCTCAAAGACATAACGCAGACGTGGGGATGGTGTGCTTGGGGGGCCTGTAGACTCATTTACCCCTGAACATGCTCCTCGTTAAGGCTGAAAGCCCGGCTCTGCTGGAAGCACAGAGTGTTCTTGGAACCAGTTTCTTAACCAAAGTAGTTAGAGCTTCCCCCTTTCCTGCCTTTTTCAGAGTCTGCCCTGAGCCTCCCCGTTTCTCTTCCTCTTTTCCCGAGTCCTTAGGATGTGCCCTGGACCACGTATCACTGTGTCACTGTCTGCCTTTGTTTTCCATAGCTCTTGTCCAATGTGAAGTAGGAGTGTGTGTCTGAGTGTGTGTCTGTGTCTGTGTGTATTTCAAAGGGCTCAGTGAAAGAAGGTCCAGGAATTAGTGGTGCAGTATTAACTCAGGTCAGAGACCAGGGATTTTCCTCCCGGTGTTGTCACCAATCAGCCGGTTCAGCTCACTGAGCATTAATTTGGCGGGTCTATGTCCCAGGCCCCTGGGGTCATGAAACCCAGTGCACCTAGCCTTCTGTTGACCCATCTCCAGTGATGCGGGGCTGTGGCTCATAACAGCTCATTTCACTTTTAAGCACCTTTGTCGGAAAGTTCTTCTGGGGAAGTGTGTGAGTCTCTATCCTCTGTCACCAGGCCCCACTTCTACACTTTGGGGCCTCCCCCCTCCTGTTTTTTGACAACCTTATAAAGGAGTCAGCTGCCTCTGAATCTCCTTCTCTTTAGGGTAAACCTCTCTTGTTCCTTTACAGTAAGCTTCTCATGTGACATGTTTTGGGGACCACACCATCCTGGGGACCCTTTCTGATTGTCTTCCAGTTTGTCTTTGATGCTGACCGCGGAGCCCATTTGTAGCTCTGTTAATGGGTCCTTAGTACAGATTCACTTTGGGGAGGCCCTGTTGGCTCCGGCCCATCCCATCCCCTTCTCTGTGAAAGGGAGGCGGCTGCAGCATCTGTGCCGCAGGCTTGCTGTGTGGATGAGCCGGGTGAACGGTAACAGGCCCTGCCGGAGCTGGGGGGTTCGAATTCTCTCTCATCAGACTGTCACCCCTTATTCCCGCTGATGCACTGGAGGCAGGAGCAGACTTCAGAACAGCTCTGCCCAGAACTTAAGTAAACCAAGGCGGGTCCTCCAGCTTGGAGCTTCTCTTTCCCACATTCATATCCAAGGCTAATGAAGGCAAAGACGTGGTCAGAGGGTGAGCCCTATGAACTCATGTTAGGAAAGCCTGGTCCTTCCTCCTGGGTCTCTCCTTTACTCTCACGCTGCTACCACCCTGACAGCATTTCTGACCCTGGGTGTGTGGGGTTTCCCCCACCAAGCAATTCTCTGTGACACCAGCTAGTATCCTACAATTTAACTCAGTCCTGACACTATCTACATGGAGATATGGTCAGATCCCACAGGTTAAGGGCTCAGTCCCGCAAGACTGCTCCCCCTACCCCCACTGCAGATGCCAGTCACAAGACCAGGTTGTCAACCTGTGCTTCTGACCGATTGGCTGTAAATGGGGGTTCCCACAACCCCCTCCTTGGGTTTGATTAATCTGTTAGAGCAGCTCACAGAACTTGGGAAAACATTTACTTATGTTTATCAGTTCATCAAAAAATATAATGAAAAGATACATGGGTGAGGTCTGGGAGGATCCTGAGCCCAGGAGCTTCTGTCCCCGTAGCGTTAGGGTCACATCTTAGAACATAGATGTGGTCCCAACCTGGAAGCTCTCTGAGCTCCGTACTTCTGGATTTTATGGAGGCTTCCTCACATAGGTATGATCAACTCCATTATTAACTCCATTTCCAGCCCCTCTCCCCTCTTTCGAGAACAGAGTTGGGGCAGGTACTGAAAACTCCAAGCTTCTCATCATGGCGTGGTCGTCATGGTAACCAGCCCATCCCACCCAGAGTTGCATTCGAACAGAAGATGCTCCTGATGCTCTTATCACATAGGAAATTACAAGAGTTTTAGGAGCTCTGTGCCAGGAACTTGCCTGGTGCAAACTTTCAGTCATGCTACTAAGTTATACTCTCAGAATGTCCCAGAGTATGTATTGTTCAGTCCAGGTGGCCAAAGCCCTGGGGAGGCTGACAGAAACAAGCCCGCGTGGCTGTCCATGACAGGCAGCAGTTTGGGCGATCAGCCCCTCTGGGGCTTTGTCAGCAACATTTGTGCTGAGTAATGCTAGCTCTTCTCTCCAAGTCACACTTTCACAGATCCAGCTCCGCTGGATGCCTTCCTCTTTCACATCATTGCATCAGACACAGTGCCAGTCATGTGTTTCCAGATCCCACCTATAATATGCCCTGTTAAGTGGGGGAAAGGTTGTCAGCTGGGGCATTTGGGCATCTGCTATGGTACATTGGCCAGAGCATGTTCTAGTCTCGGATGTCTTGGTCACGGCTCCGTGACTGTACTGATAATGTGGGTGCAGGCACTGTTCAGGGTTACCGCCCTATGATGTACTTCTAATCATGCCACACCCTCGCCTTGTAATCACCGCTGCCCAGGGCCCTAAGACCTTAGACACGCAGAGGGCTCCTGGGCCCTTCGCACATGGATCTTGGTCTCTTTGAAAAGGCTCATCTCTTCCCTGCCACCCTTAGACCCCCACACACAAAAGTATCCTGTCATAGCTCTCCTGAGTCACACCCGATCCTGTAACTACTGCTCTTTTGTGGTTTATGTCTTGGCACATGCTTCCTCTATCTGGAACTTCTCTTACCTTCCTTGTCTGACTGTTGGACTCTGGCCATTTTTCTCGACTCAGTTCAGAGGTTGACCCCTGGTGACCCTTCTTTGACTGACTGGACCGTCTTATCTTCTTCCTTAAAGCTCCATTTCCCCCTCCGCCTGGCCTCCCCACTGTGCTGTGCCTATTGGGATATGCCTGCAAATGACAGCAATGCGTTGGCACCCTCCATCCCCCACCAGTGTGATGGCAGAGGAGGTCTGACAGAAGAGAGAATTTAAATAAGATTTAGAGTGTTATAATACTCAAAATGTTCAGGATACAGTAAAAAAATCACTCACCATACTAAGAACTGGGAACGTCTCAACTTGAGTGAGAAGACAGTCATACAAGATATAAAGAAGAGCCAAACAGACATCTTAGAACTGAAAAATACTGTAACAAAAAGATGAAATAAAAACAAAACCCAGTGGATGGCAGGCACCACAGCAGAATGGAGACAACAGAGGAAATCTCCAGTAAACTTGAAGACAGAAGAGTAGAACTTACCCAGTCTAAACCACAGAGAGAAACTGGATCACTAAAACTGAACAGAGCCCAGGGACTTGTGGAACTAATAACAAAACACATTTATGTTGTCATGGTCCCAAAAGGAGAGGAGAAAGAGGGTAGGGCTGAGAAACTATTTGAAGAAATAATGACTAAAAAATTCCCAAACCTACCGAGTCAAGAAGCTGAGTGAACTCCAAGTAGAATAAACCCAAAGAAAGCCACACCAGTCTTGTCTCACTTTGAATGATCAGCTCTGTGGACACGCTCACCACTGGGGAATCTGTACCAGCTGCTCTTTTGAGCAGCACTGTCGAGTAGGCCACCAGGGGAGGCCTTTTTCCCTGGGCATCTCAGGCTCTGGAGGATGAACTGCGAGACAAGAGCAGGCTTGGTTTCCCTGTGGCTTTTCCCTCGTCCTGAAGCCACTGAACGTTGGCAGAGTTTTGTGACCCTGAGCAGACTCTGCTCGCACTGCTGCTGGGGGCGGAGGGTCATCTGGGCTTCCTGGAGGTGACAGCGACTGTTTGCCTGGGCCTTGTGCATGCTGAAGGGGCCACCTGAATCTCTTGCTAGCTTCCTTCCTTTCTGTTGCTGCATCTGTAACCAGCTCCCTGTGATGTCAGTGCCGGCTCTGATGATCAGTCATTTACTGACCAGAAGTTACGTACAGCAAAGGCAAAGCTGCAGACATTTCCTGGAGGAGGACTTTACACTCCAGTGTTGTAAACAGTCAGATGGAGAAAGGGCCCTTTTGTCCTTGCCTTGGTTGCCCTTTCAGAGCTGACCAAACCCCCTCCATGCCCTCGGCCCTGGGTGGCCAGCAATTTGTACAGCCTGCTCAGCTGCACAAATCGGGCTGCCTGCTGAATCCGGTGCGGGCCCTGGAGGTGATGTCCTTGGCCTTCGACATCAGTGGGAACTGGCCAGTGATGAAATTCAAGAGGAATAGCGCCTGTCTGTCTATCTGCGCCCTTTTCCGGATGCACGTTGTCATTTATGATAAAAATGAAAAGTTACACACAGACCTAATTTATAGTAAAAGATCAGATCATATCTGCTCTCTTTGGGGAGGGGGAGACCTTCTTGGCTGGTCTTTCAATGCACCCCCTTTTTCCATACCCTGACTTTACGGAGAAGGATATAAAAGCCTGCTGCCAGTAAGCAGTTTGCCCAGTTAGTGGCAGAGTTGTCCCTCAGGGCACCATAGCCGACGCTCAGAGGTGCTGAGGGAGAGTCCACATCTGTCCACCTTACTGCCACTTGGGGTGCTTCTCAGTATCAACGTGAGATCTTTGACATTCCTTCTGATACTTTGTGTCTTTGCAAAGCTGGGTTTTCAGTGGTTGGATCTGGTCACTACCTAACTGCATCTGTTAGGTGTTTCTCTTGGCCTAGGGATACCATGAAAATTTTACTGAGTTGCCAGGGCTCCGTGAGTTGAGAAAGTTTGGAAACGTGTGTCCTGGAGGATTACCATGTGCGCACACTCCCAGCCTCAAAGTTCTTTTCATTGTGCATGCTTCGTGTTTGGTTCATGCATCTTTCACATCCTGTGCTCCGTGTTGAATTCGCTGGCTCCCTTCATTCATTCCACGGGGCGTTATCAAGCACTAGATTATGTGCCAGAAAAGTGTGACCCCCGGAAGTGACGGTCGAGCTGAGGTCTGAAGGCTGAGCAGGAAGCAGGTAGGGGAAGAGCAGCCCCAGCACATGTGAGTGCCCTGAGCAGGGATGGAGACACAGCCTGGAGAGACTGGTGGGCGTGTTTGTGTGTGATGGGGGTTTAAGTGAGGTCGAAATAATGGTTTAACAGCTTTTCAGGGCTTCAGCCCGGAGGCGTGCTGCTCTGGATCCTACTGGGAATCCCAGTGGGTAGTGTAAGGTTAAGGTGTTCCCTCCCAGGTTGATGCCCTCCTTTGCCAGCCTGCCAGTCCTACCTTCCCACCACGTGGCAGATACAGAGGTGCCTCTGGGACTGTCCTTCCTTCAGGAGCTCACACAGAGCAGGGGGGAGACACATGTCCGCTTGGTCCCCCCACTTAGCTGGGTACTGAGCGCAGCCCCCCCCAGGAAGCTGGCGCCCCTTTCTAGTCTTATCACAGGTGAGCTGCTTATCCCTTGGAGCTTCTGACTCTCCGTTGTTGAGAAGATGATGGCCAGGGTCCCTCCCAGAGCCCCTCTGCAGCTCTTTCTGTCTGACATTTCATGCCTGAGTCAGAGCTGCTGGGGACATTCTTGGATCTGTTGAGACCCAGGTCTGAATGCCGGGGGCCTCAGGACCTGCTGCAGGGAGTCAGGCACGCTCCCAGTAGCCAGCGCCTGGTTGTCTCCGCGGCGGGGCAGGAAGTCGTGGGGTCCGACTCTGGGCTCGAAGAGAGAGGCCTGAGAGGCGGCAGGAAGCAGCAAGTGCAGGTGTTCGAGACAGAGGGAGAGTGGGGACTAGTGGACGTAGCCTCAGACTGTCATAATCACGTGCCCATGTTGTGCTTTTCAGATTAGAAAACCGCTGTGATTTGTGTGCTGCGCTTTGCCAGCCCAGCTGCGCTAGAATCCTGTGCTCACTTATTCAACAAGTTGCTGTTGGATGCTCCTTATCTGCCCTTGTGGGCTAACCACGTAGTCAGAGAGATAGTCAGCGGGGAATGTGTAACATAACATCAGCTAGTGATCAGGGCTGTGATGGGGGAAGGGCAGGGAGAGTGACCAGATACTGCCTTGAGGCCAAGTCGCCCTGAGATGGCGAGTTCTGTGTGGAGACCTGAATGAAGTGAGGGAGAGAACCCTGTAGATAGCTAGAAGAGCATCCAGATAGCTGTGTTAACATGTGCAAAGGCCGTGAGGCACAAGCAGGCCTAGAGGCTTGAGTAAAGGAGGCCAGTGTGACCGGTGAGTGTGAGGAAAGGAGAGATAGTGAGAAACGTGGTGGGAGTGGTATCCAGGGGCCAGACCGACTGGGGCATATCAACCAGGTAAGGACTTTAGATTCTGTGCTGAGTGTGACATGAAGCCTTTGAGGGTTTTGATTAGGGAGGTAACGTGGTCTGAGTTACTTTTTGAAAGGCTCCCTCTGCTACTGTGCAGAGAACAGCCCGTTAGGTGTCCGTTGCAGGGCCTGGTGGCTTGAGCCTCACGTTGTTAGAGAGAATAGGGGAAGAATGGGGTCGTGTGAAGGCCGACATACAGCCCTTCCCTGTGCAGCACCAGCACCTTAGACTCCTCCTCCAGGGCTGAGCTTTCTCTTCTGAGCTGTGTGGTCAAGAAAGAGTCACTTAGCCTGGTGGGCATTGGTGCCCAGTCAGTACAGTAAGGGTGCCGGGCGGCCCAAGTCAGACAGGAGCGGTGTTCACTGACTGCCTTGTTGTGAGGGGCACCAGCTGGGCCCTCCCGTGTCAGAACATTGACCCTGAGCAGCACCCCCAGCTGCTTCCATCTGGGCCCCTAATTCTGTGGGACAAGGTCCCATGTCTCTGTTTCCATGGAAGAAGGCTTGTGACAGATGACACAGTCAGAGTTAGACATAAGGACGTGACTTAAGTTCAATAAATATTAAATGTGTCTTTAGGTTAATAGTTAAATATAAACAGTATTCTCTGGGCACTAGAGTTAAGTTTGTCCTTTAATGTTCAGGTGTCTAAAAGGATAAGTTGGGATGATCTCAGTCAGGAACTCAGCCATTCAGAGAGCACCTCCTATTGATCACGAAGCAGAGAGCCAGGCTTGAGGACCCATCCTGAACTGCCCATTCCTGGCAGGTTGCACAGGATGGTAGGGCCAATGCCCCGAGCCCTCAGATGCTGGGATAAAGTCCTAGCTGCAGGGGCCTGCCCTGTGGTTTCCTGGAGGAAGTGACAGCTAACGGAAGTCAGATATTTGGTAATCTCCCATTGCCTGAGTGGCTGAGCTCTGACTAAGATGTTTCTGACCAAGTCTGGGGCCATGGCTGCAATGAGAGCAGCCCACATGGCGAGAACAGTGATTGCAAAAGGGCCTGATGCAGATTCCAGGGCCGAGCCAGTGATGAGAGGCAGGAGTGCACCGCTGGGGTTTCAGGGACTCTCAGCTCAGCCTTCATTGACTCAGACCAAATCTGATACCTGCCAGGTTCCCATGGTGGGAGGACCAGTGAGCAGTTCTTTCAAGGGGACTAACTAGGCTGGTGTGGTGGGGGCTCCCCAGGACCACCCTCTGGGTCAGCAAGTCAGCAGGACTCATAGGACTCAGATAAGCTACTTTACTCCCAGTTATGGTTTATTATGGCAGAAGGAAACAAACTGAAATCAGCAAAGGAAAAGACTCCATAGGACAGAGTCCCGGAGGAAGGAGGCACAAGCTTCCAGTTGTCCTCTGCCAGGGGAGTGAGACAGCAGCGCTCAATTCTCCCGGTAACCACTTGTGGCAACGTGTATGAAGTGTTCCCCACCAGGGAAGCCCACACAAGCCTTGGTGTCCAGGGTGTTTATTGGGAATCAACCTTGTAGGCATGGGGCACCCATGGGTCTCAGCTCACTGATG
Source organism: Camelus bactrianus (assembly GCF_048773025.1). Lineage (NCBI taxonomy): Eukaryota > Metazoa > Chordata > Mammalia > Artiodactyla > Camelidae > Camelus > Camelus bactrianus. The sequence continues at coordinate 7,853,525 of NC_133556.1, read as the reverse complement.
CAGTCTCCAGCACCCCAGAGGTCAGACCAGTATGATGGGATTCAGAGCCCTGGGTGTTCCCCTAAATCAGACCATTAGCATGGATCTATATGACCCAAGGTGTCAGATATATGGAGACACTCTTTTCAGGTGGCACATTCCAAGGGCTCACAGGTTACTTCCCGGGAGCTGTCCAAGGGCCAGTCCTGAAGACCTTTGAAATGTGCAGAGGTTGGGGCATCCCAGGCTGGCCGCACAGCAGGGGAAAGGATTTGCTGTGAAGTGGCCCCTCTCATGTGGAAGCTCCCCCTCTACTGGGCCCTAGAGGGGATAGGGGATGCTAGTACTGGGAGTCTGTGGCTTCCATTCTCTGTGTTCTTGGGGGGCCCAGTCCTAGCTCCAGCCCAGGTACAGCAGGGCTGCGCTGATGCCAGAGGGCCACATGCTAATTTAGTTCCAGGCCAAGGCTGTAGCTGCGTCCTAACGGGGGCCTTGCTGAACCGGCAGCCCCGGTCCCCGGTCCTCTGCCGGTTGCTGCGGCCCCTGGGGCATGAGGCCAGGACCAAAGCCTTCAGGAGATTCCCCAAGAGTCCTGAGGCGGACCCTGCTCTTCCCTGCTGACGTCTGTCATTTCTCTCTCCCGACAGTTTCGCAGTCAACATGGGGGACTCCAGCGTGGATGCCGGTGCCACTGCGGCTGAGACAGTGACGGAAGAGGTGTCCCTCTTCAGCACAATGGACATGATCCTGTTTTCTCTCATTGTGGGTCTCCTGACCTACTGGTTCTTCTTCAGGAAGAAAAAAGAAGAAATCCCTGAGTTCACCAAAATTCAGCCCATGTAAGTGACACCACCCAGGCCCCTCTCGAGCCTGTCCGTCTCTGCTGTCCCAACAGTGCCGTGCTTGGGCCTCGGGCAGGAGCGAGCCGGCTGGGCGACGCGGGGTCCCTTGCAGCTGGGCTGAGCCTGGGGGTTTGCCTCTTTGGTGGACCCTGCTGCGGGTCTACCTCGGCAGTCCCTTATGTTTACACCGCACCTCGCTGTGTTCAAGGTCCTTTGGTACCTGGTTCTCATTGAGGCTTCACAGCACCCGTTCAGAGTAGAAGGCACCAGGTACAGATAGGTAACCCGACGCTCAGGGCAGGGAAGGGTCGGCCCTTTAAAGGTCGTCAGCACCAGGCAGAGCTGGAGCCGGCACACACGCGATACCTCACTCCAGACCCCAGATCTTTCCGTTTTGTGAGCAGATGGGCTCACAGAGGCTCTGTCCACCGGGCCAGGTCGCTTCTTGGCACAATCCTTTCAGTCCTTTTCATCACTGACAAGGAGAGAGTCGCATTTGGTGCTAATATGTCCCTGTCACCTAACACTTGCTCATTTCTCTTTGTAAATGAGGAGAGCAACCTGGAGCTTAGAGCTCTGGGGAGTGACAGCATATGAGGAAAACTCAGTCCTCACCCCGAGCACTTCTGTGACCAGGTGTGTGAGGAAGACTCCACAAGTAATTCTCCAAATCTCCGGACACCAGGTGGGTCTGACACTATCTCCCTGGAGTTAGCATCAGATCCCCCAGGTTAAGGGCTCAGTCCCACGAGACCACCCACCACCCTCTTCAGACAACAATCACAAGTCCAGGTGTCACTGACCAGCTAAATCAGAGGTTCCCATCACCCCTCCTCAGGTTTGATTAACTTGCCAGAGTGGCTCACAGAACTCAGGAAAACATGCTGCTTACTAGATGACCAGTTTATTATAAGGGGCACAGCTCAGGAATAGCCCAGTGGAAGAGATGCATCGGACAAGGTGTAGGGAAGGGATGTGGAGCTTCCATGCCCACTGAGGGTGCCATCCTCCCTGCATCTCCATGTGTCCAGCAACCGTGAAACTCTCCAAACCCCATCCTTTGGGGTTTTTATGGAGGTGCCGTTAACGTAGGTGTAATTGATTAAATCATTGGCCGCTGGGGATTAAATCAACCTCCAGCCCCTCTCCCCTCCCCGGAGATCAGTAACCCTGAATGGAGGCAGTAACCCTGCCCTCATGGGGCTTGTGGGTATTAAATGGGGTGATCTTTCTGATGTCACCTGGCACTGGGCTTGCCACGTGGTAGCTGTTCAGTGTTTGCATCAGAAAGTATTTTGTACCCAGCAATACGCAGGTGTGCAAAGTTGGCCTTTACATTAAAGAAGCTAAGAAGTCAGGATGTTGAAAGGTAATTTTTAAAAATGATTTGTGAAATGTTTCCACGTGCATTTATCTAATCTGGGCCTCTCTGCATGCAACAGCAGTGCCAGCCCAGCAGGGTGAGCGGCCTCCCTGTTCATTGTGGAGGGGGAGGCCAGGCAGCCAGGAGACACAGGCTCTGGGAACTCTTAAGAAGGAATCCCCCTTGGGAGAGATCAGGAAGGTGTGCGACGGGAGGTGGGGCCACACGCCGAGGCTTCGAGGGCTCTGCCAGCAGAGGGCCAGAGGGAGGCTGGGAGGCTGGGCCGGTGAGCTGGAGTCCAGCCTGTTGCAGCTGGGGTGCAGCAGGTACCCTCCTGTGGTGGGAAAGTAGTTTTGGTGAAAATGATGGCACTCAAGATAAGGTGACCAGTTCTCAGGCCCCAGGTTACAGTGGCCCCACGTTGCCCTGTGTGTAAGATGGAGGTGGCCCCCCACCCCGGGGTGAGGACCGGCTGTGCCTGGGGGTGTGTGGGGCCGCCATTCTGCCCGTCCCGAGCTCTCTGGCCTTGCAGGGTAGACTGGAAACTCCTCTATTGGGAGCCCCTGTATTTTGTAGATTCCAATTGTCCATCTTTGCCAGCATCCTGGAACTCTGTTTCCCTCTTCATGATCCTAAAGTTTTAACCCTATTTTAAATCTCTTTCTCGTCCCTCATTATATCATGTTGAATACCCTGTGCCAGGGGTTTTATGTGTTCGCTACACAGAGGAAACTTTCATAGCACAGGGGTTAGGTTCTAGGCCCTGACACTGGGTAACAAAGGTTTGAATCCTGACTGTGTTACGTCTTAATTTGTGACATTTGCCCTTACTTAATCTTTGGAGTCCATGTCCTCAGTTGCAAATTGGAGGTAATAATAGAACTTACCTCATGGGTAAAAATTAAATGGTATGATCCACTGTAGGGCTGTTTGCCTGGGGCCTGGTGCAGGATGAGCCCTCAAATGGCATGCATTTACCCTTATTATTAATATCATTTCCAGTCTTACAAGAGCCCTTGAGGGACACCATTGTTAACCTCGTTTTGCAGAGTAGAAAGCTGCGGTGCTAGAGACTGAGGAGTTTGCCCAAGGCCGCCTGAAGTACAGGTAGTAGAGCTGCCTTTTGAACCGAGATCTGCAGACCCCACATCCCATGATCTCCCCACTCTGCCAGGCCGCCTTTGGTCTCTTAAGATGTAGTTAATATCCCTATTTCAGAGGTGAGAAAACTGAGATTCAGCGAGGTCACCTGAGCCCCAAGCCTGGGCCTCCTGCTGTGAACCCCGCTTGCATGTTCAGTGAGCACAGGTGGATTCAGCCATGGCCCAGAGCCTCCCTTACCCCCAGGTCGCTGGAGCAATTTGTGTGGGACTACATAGGCCTGGGCTTCCATCCAGAATTCTCACCATGATCTTTGGTGGCCTCTAGTTGGTGTTTTAAGGCCTTAGCCACCTGGATGGTGAGTCCAAACCTTTGGGTATGGATGGTATTTAAAAACCAAGCCAAAGGGAGCAACTGTACCTGACAAGCAGGCACTTGGAATAGCACAGAGGCACAGGACACACATACGCTGCCCCGACCCTGGGCTTCTAGGTGCAGGGGCCCCAGGAGGAGCCCCTGTGTCCGCAGGTGAACCTCCCAGGTGTGCTGGCCTCTGGGGCCCTTACCACCCTCTGGATTTGGCCCCAGGACCTCAGGAGCCTGGAAGCTGTCTCTGCTGCTGCCGTCCACACGTGGCTGACGAAGATGCCACCTGTAGACCCGCTGAGCCTGGACTGCTCTCAGGACGGATCAGCGTCCGTCCAGAGGACACTTGAAGCAGCCTTTGCCCTCACGGGCGGGGAGGGGTGGGGCTTAATACACCAGTCAGAGTAGCCTTTGCCCTAATTCTCCCCCGGACAGATTCTAGCTCAGGAGTGACCTCATGTTCCGTTGTGGGAATGAACCATCATTAATTCATTCTAACAATGATGGCCCTTTAGACGACTTCCAGCCTGGGGCACTGTTACCAACAGTCCTGCAGGGAACATTCTAGTACATGTGGACGTGGTTCCCTATGGACGCAGTATTGTTAGGTGTTAGATGTGGAATTGGGAACTGACAGATTTCCAGCGTGCTTGTCCTGGCGTACAGTCCCACCCCCAGCAGGTGGGGTTTCAGTTGCTTCCCGTTCTCATCAACATTTATTTCTGTCAACTTTTGTATTTTAGCCATTCTAATGGTCATGTGGTGGGACTTGTTTTAACTGCATTTCTCTAATGTCCAATGACCTTTTCATTATTGGCTGCTAAGATATCTTTTGTGAAAGTCTGTTCAAAAGTTTGCCCATATTTTTTTCTGTCGGGTTATTGGCCTTCTTGTTGATTTGTCACAGTTCTTTATATATTCTAGATATGAGTCCTTTGTTAGATGTCTATGTATTGTCAATATTTTTCTGTAACTTGCCTTTTTTACTCTTAATAGTATCTTTTGGTGATGAGAAATTCTTGCCTTAAGCTAGTCACTTTGTCAACCTTTTGGTTGGCCTTAAACTTTATGGTTAATGATTTTGTGTCCAGTTTAAGAAATCATAACTTATCTTGAGCTTGTGAAGCTGTTCTTTTATGTTTTCTTCTGAAAGCTTCACTCTTGTAGCTTTGATACTTAGATCTGCCATCCTGCTGACATTGACTTTGATGTTGGCAAATTATCAAGTTTCTTTGAAATTCATTTTTTCCTCGATAGCCACGCACGTGACCCAGCACCATTTATTGGAAAAGGTCATTCTTTTCTTGTTGTACTAAAGCTTCACTATAGGTATAAATCAGGGAACATATAGTTGGGGGCCGATTTCTAGACTCCTTGTTCTGTTCTGTCAGTCTGTTTTCTGTCCTTTCACAAATACCACCTTGTTCCCTTTTCTATGATTTTATAGTAGCTTGTGATTTGGTATCTGGCAGTCTAAGTCTTCCAGCTTTGTTCTTTTTGAAGATTCTCTTGGCTTTTGGGGCCCTTGGCATTTCCATATAGCTTTTAGAATCAGCTTGTCAACGTCCACCAAAACAAACAAGCAAAAAAACCTGCTGCGATTGGATTGACTCTGTAAATTAGTTGGCATCTTACAATATTGAGCCTTCTAATCCGTGAACATGGTTTTATCCCCCTGGGGAGGTCTTTTGAAGGGTTTATAATAATAGCAACTAAAGACTTGTTGAAGAGGAGCAGTTACAAGCAGCGCATCCTCTTAGTAATAATCATAATGATTTAAAAAGTTGCTCTTTCGTCTCCCCTCCTGCTCACTCCTCAGCCTTCACTCTGCTGGTACCTCTGGGCAGAGCATCCACACCAGGGCAGCTCCTGATGGGAGGGGACCCGGGGGATGGAGTCTGAACTCGGGGGGCTCCCTGTGCCCCTCGTGCTTCGCTCCCTCATGTAATACAGCGCCCCTCGTGTTGGATGGGAATTTGCTTCTCCTTCTGCCTCCCAGAGTGCAGAGGTAGCGGCCCAGTCCCATCAGGTCCCTCGCTCGGCGCAGGGCCCGTCGGAGCGAAGACGCTCGGAGAAAGGCTGTTGAATTAGTAAACCCTGAAGCTGCACGTGTGTCTGCCTCTGAGGCAAACTGGCTCGCAGGCTGGGTGTGGCTTACATTAAAATTTAAAAATCTTTTAAATTAGAACATTGAAAAGTCTGGCAGCGTCACATTAAACTCAGACTTACGGCTTCTTTTGGAAAAAAAAAAAACCAGGCTACCTCGGGCCTACGGTGACACCTGCCATCAGTGGCTGGGGCTGAGTGGGGCCGCCCTTCTCCGTGGGGCCTGCACCACAGCCCCTGCCCACCAGCCAGCCTGGGCTGCCCTGCTCATGGCCCTGAGGACCCCCCTGACTCTCCCCACACCCCCTGCAGCTAGGCTTCACTTGTGGCGCCTGAGGGTGCTTGAGAGAAAAACAAAGCTTTTCATAATGGAACATTTCAAACAAACAGCGAAGCGCAGAGCACAGGAGAGTGAACTCGTGCACCTGTCACCCTGTTTGAACAGCTGTCCCCTCCCAGCCAGTCTTGTTTCCTTCCCCCCTCTGCTGTTCCTGGCTTATCCTAAAGCATATGATTTCATAGGAAATTGGAAATTTGCATATGAAATTATATGGAAATAGGGACTATGAGAATATTTCCATCCTCTCAAGTCCAAGGACTCCCCGTTTAAACCCGACCCAGCGCCATCCTCCCTCCCCCGGAAGTCCGCAGTAAGTCTCGGCATCCTCAGGTACAGCAGCCTTGTTCATAGTTCCCAGAGTGACTAAGGAATTTTTGTAACTGTTTTTTTTTAAAAATTCAAGATCAAAACCCATTACATTGCAGTTGATTACTAAATTTTATGTCTTTTTTAGGGGGGGTCAGGTATATTAAGGTATAATTTACATGAGGTAAAATTCACCTTTTTAAAGTGTATGTACAGTTTGATGAGTGCTGACAGGTATGTGCAATTGTGTAACCCGTGTTACGGTCAAGATACAGAGCACTCCACACCCCAGCAAGCTCCCCTGCCGCCCAGGTCCCCTTACAGCCGGCACCCCTAGCCCCCACCTCTGGCAACCACTGATTTTATTTCTGTCCCTGTGGTTTTGCCTTTTCCAGAATGTCGTGCAGATGGAATTGTTTCACTGCGGCCTCTGCTGTCGGGCTGCTTCCCCCTAATGTATCGTAAGGTCTCCCTCCATCCTGGCGACTCCCTCGCGGCATTTGTATCGAAGAACCCAGATCACTTGTTTCCTGGAGTTTCCCACAGTCTGGAGTCTGCTGACTGCATCCCACTGGGGGTTGCTTCTGAAAAGCCACAAAAGAGCTCATTTTCCTAGTGACCTTTGACTGTCGGCTAGTTCTCAACAGAAAGGCCAGGAAAGCCAGGCGTCAAGGCTGCCGACACCGGCTCTGTCTGCCTTTATCTCCCGAGCGCCAGCAGATAGAGAGTGAGCTGTTCTTTCCACACCCAGTTCAGGGCCACTCTTTATAGAGAGAGGGTCCTTGCCTCTGCCAAGCATGAAAATAGAAATACAGATGAGTTTTTACAAAAAGAACAGCATGAGGAAAGGCCCCTGTGGACGTGGAGGGTGGACAGCACCCAAAGCCTCCCCCATGGGTAGAAAGGGCGAGGAGGTGGGCTCAGGGCATCCACGTTGCTCCCCCAAGCCCAAGTCTGGGTTTTCCGCTGCCACCTGGCCACTGAGGCACCTCTCCTGTCTATGACATTGGGGTAGTTTTGCCATTCCAGCCAGTGCTCAAAACCTCGGATGTGACCTGTCTGGGAAGGCCATGAAAGTCTGATGTCATTGGGCCTCCTGACCTTGCTGGCGTCACCGGGGCTCTTGGTGCTGGTGGCTGCGTCTCTCTGGGTCAGGCGCCAGGGTGCGGGGACACACGGCATCTGTGGGGGCTCATGTGCAGTTGGGGGATGTGAGCATGGTGCAGTGGGTGATGTTGGAACAGCCCAGGGCAGTGAGAGTGCAGAGGAAGGGCGCCTCTCCACTGGGGGGCGTGTCAGGATGGGGGGCCCTGAGCTGAGTCTGACAAGCTGAGTAGGAAGCTGGGAAAGGGCCGTATGTGCAGAAGCCCGGGGGAGGACTGGCAGGCCAGCTGTCTCAGGAAGCCGTGTCCTCCCTGCCTTCTGTCCGTGGAGAGAGCTGCTGGTTTTGGTTTAAGCTCCAGCAAACCACTTCGCTTTCACCAGAGACAGTTTTTACAAACCATTAGCTCTTTGCCCCACGGCTCGGGGACAGCCCTGCCCATAGTGGAGACGTCTGCCCTGGTTCAGCCAGCCTGCCCCTGCTCTGCCACCATTGAGTACCGGGCCTCAGCTCTTGTCCCCTCTCCTGTCATGGGTGCCTGCTGTTCCTGGGACTGGACAACTTGTCGCCATACACTAGGCTCTGGGAGGGAGCCATTCAAAAGCAGCTGCCCCGTGCGTCACCACAGGCAGGGGAAGGTCCCAAAAGAAATCAGTTCCGCTGCGCAGAAAATTAAATTTGAGTTGCACTTTTCAGAAACCCTTCTGAGCGTTGCCTGGGACTAGACACAAAATGAGTCACTCTGGGATATCGTGGTTCATCTCTGTCCAAGTGACTCAGTGCTTTTGTCCATCCTCCGTCTTGGCTCTGCCACCCGGCGGGCTGCAGTTAACTTCTGCAGCCAGAACCAGAGACACTCCTGCTCCCAGTCTGGGGCTGGAGAGCCCTAATTGGAACCTTTTGTACTGTATTCCGGAGCCACATGGTCTCTGGGCTCTGAGCCTGGGCCAGCTACGGCCTCTTCTGATGGGCTGTTCGTAGTTGGGTGCCTTTGAAGGGGGGCTCCCTACCTGGAAACGTCTCAGCTGCCAGCGTGGTGTCCACCTTGCAGGGCGTTCCCTGCACTGCGTGGTGGGAGGCTGAGATGTGCCGGTTTCACAGCACACTCTGCTCCTAGGTGCCTGGGCCCAGTGTCTTAGGCTCTGTTACCCACAGTTCTTTTGTAGGGAGGAAGATGGGGACCAGATCTAATTTAATGTGATTCTGAGGTGCCCGGGCAGCGAGATGGATGTGCTTCCTTTATGGAGAAGGGGCCCTGCCCTAGGAACCCGCACCACTGCCTTCCAGTGTCCAGAAGAGCTTTGTTCAGCCCACACGACTTCCTCTTTTTTTCTTTTTCCTTCATGGGAAGGGGGAGGATGTGGGGAGAGAGGGCTCTGATATAAACAGTTACCAAGGAGACCCGAGCAGGGTTGGGAAGGTTTTCTCCCTCCCTCGGTCCATATAGAAGGAGGAGGGGTGTGTGCCGAGACGCAGGGGCTCACGGGAGGTTTCAGCCTTGAGTCCCGGTTCCTCCCCGCCGGAGCCGCCAGCTGCGGCAGCGTTCCCAGTCTCACGGGGACAGGCGGGCAGGGGCTCGGCAGGGCTTCGGAGAGGACGGGGGTGTCCAGGAGGATGTTCAGAGTCCTCGGGCCAGTCTGCCCGCCCCGCCAGCACTGGTAGAAGATGGACAGGGCCCGACCTCTGAGACGCTGGCTCCCAGCCTGCTTCCAGGAGAGAGCAGCAACCTGCCTTTTCCCGCACGTCCCAGAGTTGGGAGTCAGAAAGCATGGGGTGCAAGTACTCATCTTCACAGGACGAGCCCACCCTGACAAGGTCAGTTCTAGACAGTGTCCAGGCAGACAGTGTGGATGCCCGCGGGCTCCCCTGCTGGGGTATGGATGGAACTTGTTCCTGGGCAGGGCCGCCAGGAGGCACGAAGAGGGCGCTGTATAGAGTTGACTGGCAGACTCGGGTCCCTGGGTGGAAGGGGCACTCTGGGGCACGGACACCCTGGCCCCTTCAGTCCTGGCTTGCAGGCTGCGTTTGCAGGAAGGGTTTAGACTGGAAACCAGGAAGGCCCCAGCCACCCACTCTTCCGCCTGTGGAAGTTCAGGTTCTGAGTGCAAGTCCCAGCGTGCAGCATCAGTTGTGGGGGACGGGGGCGTGTAAAGCCAGCCAAGGGCACCCGGGTGGGCAGGACCGTCCTGCCGCTGCCCAGCAGGCCAGTGTAGCCAGTGGGAATGTGCAGAGCCTGCCCTGAGCTGGGCAGTGGCTAGAGGCACGGACAAGGGCTTCCCAGTCTCCTTGGGTTTCCCTTTCCCCCTCGTGGGTCTGCAGGAGTGACCCACCTTCCCCAGCGGCTAGAGCTAGTGATGAGACCAGTGCCGGCCTTCAGAAGTGCTTGTCCTTCTTGGGAGCATCCTTCCCTGGGCGGCGGGGGCCCTAGCACATCTCGCCTGCCCTCTGACTCCCCCAGCCAGACCTGTGTGGAGGGCTCCCCTCTCTGCTCCCTCACCGCCAGCTGGAGCGTCTGTCCCATGCAGTTGCATGGGGGGCACCCATGCCCTCCTCCCCAGAGCTCAGCCCCCACGAGCTGCGTGGGCCTCATCCGGGAGCCCCTCGGCACCCCTGCCTCTGTGGCTTTCCCTCCTGGGAGCCATTTTCCATCTCTGAAAAAAGACCCCAGCTCTTCCAAGAGGCTTTCTCTGGTTTCTTTGGCCACAGTCCCTGCTCCCTCGGAAGGCCCAAGATGTAGTATCTGCTCCATTGTTTGGTCTTCACACGGCCCACCTTGTGCCCCTAGGTGGCTTTGAAGTCACAGAGCGACCCAAACAGCTTTCTTCATCCAGAGAACACCCCTTTTATCCCCAAGAGTTATCCAGGCTGCAGGCACTGTGCATGGCACCAGGGCGACTGCAGGAGCCAAGATGCAGTTTCCAGCGAAGGAACCCAAGGCTTGAGAGGCCCAGCTTATCCGGTCACAAGCCTGTTTGGTGGCAGAATCCGAGTCTCTGCCCCTGATGTGTGGCCCCTCCCCTTCCTCCTGGACTCTGTGTTTCCCTGGACTGGTGATTGGCCCCTGGGAGGTCCAGGCCGCCTCATTTAGTCTCATGCCCTTGGCATTGGCGGCGTCCACCCCACCCAGGCTGGTGCACATCACCTGGAGATGCAGGGAAGGCAGCTGGCCACTCGCTGCGTGGTGAGGGTGCCGCTGGTCCTTTCGCGAGGCCTTCAATCCACCTTCCTCAGATGTAGCGTCTATGGAAACCTCTGTCCTTTGAGAAAGATGAGCTTTCCACAGATGTCAGACCCTCTCAGGTGGGTAGGGAGGCTCCAAAAGCCTTCTCCGGCCACCTTGGCCAGCCTACGAGAGGTGGAAAGGGAGCGGGCTTGCCGGGCGGTGGCGCTGCTCTCTGGAGAGCACGAGTAAATGTGGCCTGAGGGAACGGGGCGGGGGGCGGGGGTGTTAGGAATCCCAGGAGCCTAGCAGGGGAGCGGGGGTCTGTGGGGTGAGAATGCTCTGGGCAGAGGTGATGGCGTTGACAGAATTCTGAGAACCGTCATGGAGGGATGGTGTGTGGATGGGAGTAGCTGGGAGGCTGGAAACAGTTTCTGAAGGGACTTGTGTTCCCTGTCCTGTGGGTCATGGAAGCTATCCAAGGGTTGAGAGTGGAACAGGGCAGTGGCATGGTCCGAATCTTACCTGGGAGACTCTCGGTTCCTGTGAGGTGGGGACTGGAGGAGAGACAAGGCTGTGGGGACCATGGCTGTGGACGGTAGGGGACGGGGGAGTGAACGTGACCCTTCTTTGTTCTCGTGCTCTCACATATCCGGGGGGTAGGCCCTGGCCCTGAGAGGTGTTGGATTTGGAGTTACCGCTGAGGACACAGGAGGCCTCAGAGCCTGGGTCCTGCGTCTTCCAGCCCCGGCACTGGGCCAGAGGCGGCTGCTGGCGTGGTCCCCAGGGAATGGGTGCAGGAACACCCCTGGTGCCCCACGTGCCTCCCGTGCCCATCAGACACTTTTGTTTTGCAGGACCTCCTCTGTCAAAGACAGCAGCTTCGTGGAAAAGATGAAGAAGACGGTGAGGTTTCTTTCTCTCTGTGCTCTTCCCAGGGAGTCTTGGCCTTGGTGGGCATGCGGGGGCATCTGGCAGGAGGCCAGCCCCATGGACAGGAGGGGGCAGTGGGAACCTGGCCCCGCTTCCCTTGTGGGTGCGTTCTCCTCCCACCAAAGCCTCAATGCTGCTCTGCTGTGGGTGGGACAGTTTACTCTGCTTTTTAAATATTTACTTCTTGAACAAACGTAAGAACAGACTTCCCCTCTAACTCAGACGCCGCCCCGTCTCCTCCCCCACCCCAGATCAGGCTCTGTCCCCTAGCAGATGTAAACCTCACATATCTGCGGTCACAGCACAGCTACAATTTTATCTGTTTGGTTTTGTTTATTTAAGTATTGAATTTCATGACAAGGTACTTCATTCATGTGGTTAAAATTTGAAACATAAACTATTCAGTGGAAAGCTTCTCCTTCCCCTGTTCCTCATCACTGTTCTTAGTATTTTATAGATCCTTCCAGAGCTTCTTTATACACATGTAATAAAAAACAAACATAGATTTTTATTTTACACTTTTTTAAACACGAAAGGTGGCTTATTATATACACTGTTACAGACCTTAATTTTTTTTTTCACTTACTATGTCTTGGAGACCCTTTCACAGCAGTTCAAAGACACCTCCCCCATTCTTTGTATATATATATATTTTTTTTAATTGAAGTATAGTCAGTTTACAATGTTGTGTCAATTTCTGGTGTACAGCATAATGCTTCAGTCATATGTGAACATACATATATTCATTTTCATATTTTTTTCCACCATAAGTTACAAAATATTGAATATAGTTCCCTGTGCAATACAGTATATATTAATTAGTATCTGCAAATCTTGAACTCTCAATTTATTCCTCCCCATTCTTTGTTATAGTTGCATGATTCCATGTGTGGCCACAAGTACTGACTTTAACACTGTCTTGTTGACAGGCACTCAGAGTATTTCTAATCTTTAGCTCTCATGAACAAGGCTGCTGTGACTATCCAGATCAGTTTGCACATTTGCAAATACAGTAAAATCCCAGAAGTGGAATTGTTGGATCAAAAGGAGTATGCCTTTGTGATAGAAGTTGCCAAATTGCACCCCAGTAGGGGTCACCCCAGGGCACTGTCACTAGCAGTGTGTGAGGAAACCTGTTCCCCACAGCCTTGCCAACAGTTTTTTGCAAAGGCTGGGATTTTGCCAGTTTTCTAGATTAGAAAAAATGCTCTCTCTGTGTAGTTCTAATCTGCATTTTTCTTATGAATGAGTTTAAGCAAATTTTCATGTAACGATGGCATTTTTTTAAATCAATTCGTTGTTCAAATCTTTTGCTGTTTTTTTCTGTTGGGATTGATCTTTCTTAGGGACCCCTTAAAATTATTCAAGAGATTAACCCCTTGTCTGTGATATGAGTTAAAATTATTTTTCTCAGTTACTAATTTGTGAATAATTCAGCTTACTTTGTGTACGTGTGTGTGTTTGGTTTTGTCGTGTAAAACTTCCCTAGTCCATTTTACTATTCTTCCTATGATTTCTGGACCATAAATAGTTAGCTACTGTTTTATATCCTGTTTTGCTCCCTTAACCTGATTTCATAAGCATTTTCTTCTTTATTAAGTAGTTTCTGTAGTGATTATTATAAAATACTTTTTAAATGATTTTAAAATGATTTGTAGAAAATCCAGAAAATGTAAAAGCTATGAGAACACTTAACAGCAATTGTAAGTCCTACATTTTATGTGTCATTTGTACCTATCAGTTAGGGCTCGGTGCAAAACCAGAGACCCCCCTATGCATTTTGGACACTGGAAAGGCTGCTGCAGAGAAACCTCCTGTCTACATAAACAGACTGGAAGGCAGCCTGTGCCTCACTTCCACCTCTCAGATCTACAAAAGCACGTTCAGTTGCCTGGACCTAATTTGCTGCATCCCTGGCTGCAAGGAGCCCAGGGAATAGAGCTCGGGCTTTTCCAGAGCCGCAGCAGAGGGCTCCGTAGGAGGAGGGGAGGGTGAAGAGCCTCCGAGCCATGTGGTACCTCTCCCTGTTCTCTGGGTTTGTATAAAGCATATGTATTCGTTGTCTAACACCCAGAAAAACTCACCTATAATCCCCCATTTGGAGATTCTTGGTATATTTCTTGCCCATCTTTTCCTTTATACAAATACATGCACAAACAAAATACACACATATACATATGTGTGGAGGTATAAGACAAAACTGAACTATGCTATACATAGTCTTTGGTCACCTTCTTTTTTCACTGAACATTATTTCTGCTTTTTTCACACGTCACTTAAAAATCTGTCCAAAGCGTGATTTTGAGCAGCTTGTGTGCGTAGGATTTATCTTGACGGCTCTGGCTGGAGTCAGCTGGGTGGCCTCTGACCCCGTCCGCTGCAGTGGCTGTGGCAGTGAGATGCTAGTCCCAGAGTGACTTAGAAAGGACGTGAAGCAGGAAGGAAAGAAGGTGCCCTTGAGGGACCCACCTGCCCCCGTGGTCCCCTGGAGTCTCCAGTGACACCTGTGGCTCTTGGCCCCTTCTTGACCCCGTGTGTCTGGCCATCCCTAGGGCAGGAACATCATCGTGTTCTACGGCTCCCAGACGGGGACCGCCGAGGAGTTTGCCAACCGCTTGTCCAAGGACGCCCACCGCTACGGGATGCGGGGCATGGCTGCGGACCCCGAGGAGTACGACTTGGTGAGCCCCTTCCTCCCCAACAGTGCTGTTCCAGAGCATTAAGGAAGTCATGTCTGGATCATGGAGACACTTAAAGGGCTGAGTTTTCCCAAGGGACAGACAGGAGTGGGTGTCTCTTGTCATTTGTTCCAGCAGCCAGGTGGCCCCGGTTTTAAGGACATTAAGAACACCTGGCGCAGGTGTGCACGTGTGCTCCCAGCACTGCTCGCACTGTGGGCGTTACAAGTGCTGGGCAGGTGCAAGCAGAAGGGACTGGGGCACCTGGTGGATTAGGTGTGGCTCAAAAAATGAAACGGTCTCAGCAGGTCAGGAGAGAAACTGTTCCCATCCCCCAAACTGCAGTGACACAGGAGCTGGATTGAGGAGTCGGGGGAATCTGGGCTCTAAGCCTGCTCTGCCCTTACTGCCCGTGACCCTGGGCGAGCCTCCCACTGAGAGCCTTCCTTGCCTCGTCCACAGATGAGGGACGAGGGTGTTGGACAGGCCGTCCCTGGGAACCCTTCAGCTGGGCTTTGAAATGAGGCTGTAAACTCATGTGTCCGGGCCTGGAAAGGGGCCAGGAGAGCCTGAGAATTGGGGGAAAGGCCCCCATTTGGAGCTGCAGGAGCTCTCCCCCCTCCTGTCAGCCGTCCTCCACACGTGGCTCCTTTGAGCCACACAAGACTGTGTGCAGTGTCAGTCCCCAATTCCCCACCCACCTGACCCAGCCTGGCTCTGAGGGCCGTGGGGGTGGGAGGTAGGCTCACCTTGCTCACTATTCTCCTGGCATTGGCTCCTTCGTCCTAACCTTTGCCGGTTATGGCTCTCCAAAGTGCAAGAACCTTCCAGCAGTCTGTTTGCCTGTTTCTGGGGCAGCCAGGCCAGCGGCCCCAAGTGCAGGCAGTGGACAGGAAGGGGGAGTGATCCTTACGCAAGCAGGAGGGGTGAGGCTGGTGGAGAGCAGGTGGTTCTGGGAAGGTGCCCCCATGAAATTGCCCTCCTGCTTGTCCCCTTCTGAGGTCATTGTCAGTCATCACACAGGCTGTTGCTACTCCAACAAAATGACAAATGAACTTTCCCTTAGAACCACTCTCTCCTGAGTGCCAGCTGCTTCCCCCGTGTGCCACTCCATCTCTCAAACCAAACCACCCCCACCTACTCCCCTGCCTTTGGCCTTGGGGATGGGCACCACTACCCATCCATCTTTGGCCCTGGGTCTCGAGTTGGCAGACAGTTGCTTAGGAGTTCGTGCGAACCTAGGTCCTCCTGTGCCCCAAGTTCCTTGTGGGACCATCTGGTTCTCCCGCCGTGGTCCAGGGCTGATGCCCAGGGAACTGTGTTCCAAGGGCCAGCTCATGGCCCGGAACCCAGCCTGCTTCTGCCTGTCAGTACCCCGCACCCTAACCTGTGCTCTTCTGGACCTGCTGTTGCCTTTGCTCTTGAAACGCACTCCATCCACTCGAACCCTGGACTTGCCTGTCTGCACCCGTATTGGGAGCACAGACCCAAAGCAGACCCAGTCATGATCGCTGGGCTGGGCCCTGACCTTGTCCCTCCAGGCCGACCTCAGCAGCCTTCCGGAGATCGAGAATGCCCTGGCAGTGTTCTGCATGGCCACCTACGGTGAGGGGGACCCCACTGACAATGCCCAGGACTTCTACGACTGGCTCCAGGAGACAGACGTGGACCTCTCTGGAGTCAAGTATGCGGTGAGTCGCCCGTGTGGCCTGTGGTGGCCTCTGGAACCCCACGTCTGAGAGAGAGTCCTCCAGTCCCCACTTCATTGTGATCAGCCGGCGTGGGTCGCGGTGCCGGGATGGGGCCTTCAATCTAAGGGCCTGGCAGGCAGCTCGTGGCAGGGAACCCGGGAAGGCTGCTCACGGGACAGCCCTCTCTTCTGCCCGGGCCTCGCACTAAGGACTTCTCCTCCTGTGTCCCCGCCTCAGTCTGCTCTGGGGGCATTTGCTGCTGGAGGCTGAAGGCAAGAAAGGAGGGGCGGGCTGACAAAGATCAGCCAGGCGAGGAGAGTGGTGGGGGGAGCGCCCTGCTACCTCCAGGGTCAAGGCCGAGGTGGCTGTGGAGGGGCCTGGGCTGCTGGTCACTGAAACAGAGCCACCAGCGGGTGCGAGGTGTCTAGCAGGGACCGCTGACCACTGACCTCTCATCCACACAGGTGTTTGGCCTTGGGAACAAGACCTACGAGCATTTCAATGCCATGGGCAAGTATGTGGACAAGCGGCTGGAGCAGCTTGGAGCGCAGCGGATCTATGAGCTGGGGCTGGGTGACGACGATGGGAAGTGAGTGCCCCCCAACAAGCCCCGCCCCGGCACCCCCACTCCGGCTGTCATGTGTCAGGAGCCAGATTCAGACTGGCTGGGGTGCAGGAGAGGAGGGCAGAGACACAGGGTCAGCGCAACTCCAAGGCCTGCCTCAGCACAAGGGAGGCTGACCCCTTTGCTTAGTCACACATCCCCCACCCACGGCTTCCCCAGCTCAGATAGGAGCCGCCTGTGGTTCCTGTAGACCCTCTGGATGCTTCCTGATGCCCTGGGTTACAACACTGGGTGGGCTGATGTGAAATGAATCCTCAGGCTTGGGGCACAGGGGCCAGAGTCTGAGCTGCCTCGCAGCCCCATCGGACGCCCAGGCTGTTGGGGAGCCAGCCCCACTTGGGGTCTTACTTCCACGATTGGGCTTCCTGGGGCCTGGCTCATCCCCTCTCTTCCCCAGCTTGGAAGAGGATTTCATCACATGGCGAGAGCAGTTCTGGCCGGCCGTGTGCGAGCACTTTGGGGTGGAAGCTACTGGAGAGGAGTCCAGGTGAGGGTGTGCCGCAGGTGGGCGGGGCTGTAGTTGATGCCTCCCGCAGGGGAGGCTGGCCTGGTGGGTGCAGTGGGGCTGGGGCCAGAGGAGGCTCCATCAGGGTATGGGAGAGGCCCAGGCCCATGTCTTCCTCACCTTCTCACAGCAGCGCCTCAGGCCTGGCAACCCCAGGCTCCTCCGCCCTCTTTGCGCTGTGCCGGCCCCTCCCCTACCTCCCATGCTCACGCATGTCCTTCCTTATAGGTCATGTCTGGCCACACACACCTCCCCTCATGACACATCCTGTCTCCTCACAGTCTCACTCCCTCCTGTCTTGGGACCCCCTCACCTCACCCCCGGAGCCTCCTGGCCCCCTTCCCAGCCCCTGGCCTTATCCTGGGTCTCCCCTTTACAGCATTCGCCAGTATGAGCTTGTAGTCCACCCAGACATAGAAGCAGCCAAGGTGTATGTGGGTGAGATGGGCCGTCTGAAGAGCTATGAGAACCAGAAACCGTGAGTAGAATGTGGCTGGGGGCCAGGCTGTCTCAGACGCCCAGGATGGCAGACAGCTGGCCATCCTGTGTCCCCGCAGGGCCTTTCCTTTCAGACCTCATCCCATGGGGCTTCCTTATCCCTACCTTCATCCAGGAGTGATCGTGGGTGGGCGCACCCAGATTTCCATCTGCACCTCACAGGAGGGCATGAGGCCCAGAGCAGGAAGAGACAGGAGGCTGCTCCAAGCCCAGGGCCCTGGGGACCCGTCCGCTCCTGGTGGTCTCTCAGTCCAGGGTGCAGCCTTGGGGAGACTGGCACTTGCTCAGTTTGTACTTAATTTGCTCTGACAGCTTTCCCTGTAAATACTCTGGGTGGGGGATGCCCACCAGTCCCTGGACCAGAACATAGAGAGTTCGGCTCTGGGTCTAGGCTGAACTTTGGCAAAAGGGCTCACTTCCTTAAAATCTGCCTCAATATATGAACTTTTTGTCCAAAAACATTGTGTTCATCTTTTGGGCCCCTGATGTGCCCCTGAGCGTCACCCAGATGCCTGCAGATGCCTTGAAACACTGGCATTTGAGACCAGCGGCCCCCCTGTTGGCAGCTCTGCTGTAACTGTTGTAGGAAAGCTGGACATTTCAGTGACTTCACAGGGTGGAAGTTTCTCTCCTGTTTGTGTACAGGCCAGGGCGTGTGGTGGGATGGAGCTTTGCCCCACAGTCACTCGGGACCCAGGCACATTCCGTCTTGGGGAGCCACCTTCGAGGGCCTGGTCCTCCTTGTGCTCAGCCCCCACAGTGGGTACAGAGTGTGGAGGGTCCCCCAGGTTTTTAGGAACCAGCCTCAGTTTCCATGTCTGTAAACAGGGACACTGATAACGTAGCTCTGCCACCTTGCTGGGTGCTGGGAGCATTTCCTGGGATTGGGCTGGAGAACCCTTTACCTAATTGGAGAGGTTTCCTTGTGGCCTTTGAGGTTCCCCATGTTCTATGTGGCCAGAAGGGTCCCTGGGGACAGGGAGATTCAGACTGAAGACCTGGCCAGTCACTGAGCTGCCCTCTCTACCCAGCCCCTTTGATGCCAAGAACCCATTCTTGGCTGTCGTCACCACCAATCGGAAGCTGAACCAGGGAACTGAGCGACACCTCATGCACCTGGAATTAGACATCTCAGATTCCAAAATCAGGTACCAGCTCCACCACCCACTCCCCAAACCCAGCACTCAGGCCTCTTGTTTGGGTTCAGAGCCATCTTCCCCCTCCTCCTAAGCCTCGCATCTCCCCTAGGTATGAATCTGGGGACCATGTGGCCGTTTACCCGGCCAACGACTCTGCCTTGGTCAACCAGCTTGGTGAGATCCTAGGTGCCGACCTAGACGTCGTTATGTCCCTCAACAATCTCGACGGTGAGTCCTGGGACCAAGGCCTCCCTGCCTGCCGGGTGTGAGGCGGCTGGTGGGAGTGGGCCCCTTGGCAAGGCTCGTAGGTTGAGCTTCTGCTTGGGCTTAAAGCCTGGTGCCCTACAGGCCCTTACATCCAAGACCCCAGAGTTATAGGTTCTGGAACAAACTCGGAGGGCAGGGGGCAAAAGCACCTGTAGGGTCTGGCACTGTCCCTTGAGTGGGATACTCCGTAGAGGTGGGGGGGGGCCTGGAGACAGAGCCAGCCCTGGCTGCCCGCCCAGCGCCACGTCCTGTGGGGAAGAGGGCCACAGCTGGCCACTGAAGGCCGCCTTCCAGCTCCAGGGCCTCCATCTCTTCACCTGTGAACTTGGGGATCAGTCAGCGATCCTAATAGTCCTTTGGGTCCATTCAGGGTGCCTAGAGTGCAAGAGGCACTGACATGAGGCAGGGCTGCCCGGGCCTCCCCGGGGCCGCCTGAGCCTCTTGCTCTGAACCCCTCGGCGCCCTCCCCGTCCACCAACCTGGGGTCCAGCTCCAGCCCAGCTCCGCCTGGTCCTGCCCCACTCACTCTTGTCCTTGGTGCCCCTGGCCCGGCTGCTGCTTCTCACCAGCTTTAGAGTCAGCTCGTAAGAGGAGCAACACAAAAGGGGGCTGATCGATACCAGAATTCACGGTGCCAGCAGTGGACATGCAGCGGTGCGCTCGTGGGCCTGTCTTTCTCACTCTAGGGGGCGTGCCTTTTGTGCCATCAGAGGTGGGATGTTGCTGGGGGCGGGGGGGCGGGTAGTTGGTGCTCACGCTCCCCGCATGAGAATCTGAGCCCCCATGGGGAGCCCTTCACTGCCAAGAGCTGCGTTGAGAGAAGACTGTGGAGGCTCAGAAGTCAAGGCAGAAGTGGGGCTTTAGAAAAGGCACCCACACCTGCCCCTGTAGTGCGAGGCCTGAGCCCTGGTTCCTGGACCCGCAGAAGAGGGTGCTGGGGTGCTAGGAACACCTGTTCCTTGATGTGGGTGCTGGGTATGTGAGGACGTTCAGTTTGCATGTGACTTGTACACTGTATGTAGGTCATACTTCAGTAAGAAGCTCAAACTCCTCCCCAAAATAGATGCAAACCCCTGAAGTCCTGGGCCAGGCCCTCTCCTCTGTGTGTGTTCGGCACCCCCTTGAGGTTCTGCGGGGCTCATTTGTGCACAGGAATAAATGCCCCTGTAGTCATGCCTCTACGAGGTGGACTTACTCCTGGGCCCAGTCCTGCTTGAGCCTGGTTGTGGGGAGGGGTCAGGAAAGCCGACCTGTTGACTGTGGCAGCGGAAGGCTCCCGCAAGGGGTGGGGGGATTCCTGTGCCGGCAGCTGGACCTGAGTGTACAGGATGCTACCCCAAAACCTTGGCCTTTGGGTGTCCCATGCACCGACCTCCACTTGTGTCCAAGCATAAAAACTGACCTGGAGGTGGCCCTGCTGTGACAGCTGAAGGCTTAGTATTGGCACCTTATAGGAGCCCCTACTGTGGACCAGGCCCAGCCCACAGGCAGGCAGGACCCACTTGGGAAGTTCTGCCCTTGAAACCCTCTCAGAGCAGCTCTTGGCAGGGCAAGGGCCCCCGCAGGGGCTCAGATTCTCCTGGATAAAGAGAGTGACCGCCAGGCCCCCCCCACACCATCCCGCCCGTGAGGAAGACTGTCAGGCCTACAGTTCGAGGCTGGCCGAAGGCCTTAGCCTTTGCCCCAAGCCCAAGAAAAGACCAGAAAAGCCTGGCCTTGCTTCCAATGCCAGCTACGCTGCCTGCTTCCTGAGGTTTCACCCACCCCCATCCCATGATACCCGGCCCATCTCAGCTGTGGCCGCTGACCCCAAGCCTGCCTGCCCTCTCCTTGCAGAGGAATCTAACAAGAAGCACCCGTTCCCCTGCCCCACCTCCTACCGCACGGCCCTTACCTACTACCTGGATATCACCAACCCGCCACGCACCAATGTGCTCTACGAGCTGGCCCAGTACGCCTCGGAGCCCTCGGAGCAGGAGCAGCTGCGCAAGATGGCCTCCTCCTCGGGCGAGGGCAAGGTAGACCTGGCACCCAGAGTGCCACCGCCTCAGCCCTACACTGCAGTTCCCACCCATCCCCCTGCTGCCTGGGCCCCGCCTCAGCCCTGTCCCCTGGGCCCGGGGCCCCCTCGCCCGTGCCCCACCTCCATCTCTGTCTTCTCCAGGAGCTGTACCTGAGCTGGGTGGTGGAGGCCCGGAGGCACATCCTGGCCATCCTGCAGGACTCCCCGTCCCTGCGGCCCCCCATCGACCACCTGTGTGAGCTGCTGCCTCGTCTCCAGGCCCGCTACTACTCCATCGCCTCGTCCTCCAAGGTGGGGGCTTCGGCCCACCTGCTTATAGAAGACAGAGTGTTGGCTCCTCAGAGGTGTCCAGGGACCCTGGGCCACTGCCCCTGCTCTGCCCAAGTGTCTGGGGCAGTGCGCTCAAGACTCCTGGGCTATGTATCCTGTTGGCTGGAGTTTAAGACTGTAAACTGCTCTCCGGCCCCAGTGCCAAGAGCCGGTCAGGAAAGCTGCCCAAAAGGGGTCTTTGAGGAGGTTTGGGTGCTTTGAAGGGTTTGAAGAGGCCCTGAGCAGGGACCTCATGACAGGGTGGGTGGAAGGAGGGCAGGAGCCTCGGGCACACAGCCGCACTCACTCCTGTCCCCACCAGGTCCACCCCAACTCCGTGCACATCTGTGCCGTGGCCGTGGAGTATGAAACCAAGTCTGGCCGCATCAACAAGGGCGTGGCCACCAGCTGGTTGCGGGCCAAGGAGCCAGCCGGGGAGAACGGCCGCCGGGCCCTGGTGCCCATGTTCGTGCGCAAGTCCCAGTTCCGCCTGCCCTTCAAGTCCACCACGCCTGTCATCATGGTGGGCCCCGGCACTGGGATCGCCCCCTTCATGGGCTTCATCCAAGAGCGGGCCTGGCTGCAGCAGCAGGGTGAGTGGAGGGGCCGGGGCCGGGGCAGGGCGGGGGCGGGGGGCTTCAGGCTCACTCGAGCCGCGCTGCCCCAGGCAAGGAGATGGGGGAGACGCTGCTGTACTACGGCTGCCGCCGCTCTGACGAAGACTACCTGTACCGTGAGGAGCTGGCCAAGTTCCACAAGGATGGCGCCCTCACCCAGCTCAACGTGGCCTTCTCCCGGGAGCAGCCCCAGAAGGTGAGGCCGCGGGCAGGCCGCCTGGGGTGCAGGGGGTGGTGTGATTGGCCCTCCTCACAGGCGCCCCTGGTCCCCCAGGTCTATGTGCAGCACTTACTGAAGCGGGACAAGGAGCATCTGTGGAAGCTGATCCATGACGGGGGTGCCCACATCTACGTCTGCGGGTGAGTGAGGGCAGAGGCTGGGGTTCGGCCTGCCTGCGTGTGTGTGCGTGTGGAGGGGGGGGCCTTGTTTGGCCGCTAGTGCCACCTCCTTCCTGCCCCCAGGGATGCTCGGAACATGGCGAGGGACGTGCAAAACACCTTCTATGACATTGTGGCCGAGCAGGGGGCCATGGAGCACGCCCAGGCCGTGGACTATGTCAAGAAGCTGATGACCAAGGGCCGCTACTCCCTGGACGTTTGGAGTTAGGGGTTGCCTGGCTCCGCCCTGCCCCTCACACCCTACAGACTTGCTTCCCCGTGTAATCACTTTCCTTACTCCCTTCTGCCAGTCTCTGCCCAGGGAGGCAGGCCCAGTGACAGAGACTGCTCCAGGCCCGAGACGTGCCCTCCGGACCTGCCAGCCCCAGGCTGCGTGGCCAAGGGTGCCTGGGCTGGTTCTTTGGGAACACCTCAGACCTCTGGGGGCCAAAAAGAAGGGGCTCCTCCTCTCAGCTGAGTGGGGCCTCGCCCCTCCACATGATTTTCAATGAGTGTAAATAATTTTAAATAACTTCTGGCCCTTGGAATAAAGTTCTGTTTTCTGTATTTGCCTGGCATTGTTTACACAGATCTAGGGGCCTCCACGTGGGTGTCCTTAACTCAGACCCCAGAGAGACCAGCAGCTCAGGAGCCCCAAGACCCAGTACTGTGGCAGCACAGAGCCTGTGCCCCTGCCGTACCTGCAGGAGAACACACACTGAGCCACTCCGAGCCTCTCGTCCTTTATTGAGGCCACTGGCCCCCAGCTCCCCGCAGGGCAGGGACATAGGCCCAGGTCTGCATCACCTTCGGGGCCCACAGAGCCCACAAAACCCAGGGGAGAGCAGATGAGACCCTCTCAGACGAGGGGAGCCCTGACCCGCTCAACACATGGGGCACCAAAGCCCCTTCCGGGCCAGGGGTGTGGTAGGGAGCTGTGCTGGCAGGCAGGGCGAGGCCCCGCCTCATTCTTTCTTGCTCCCGTGCTGCTGGTTGTGGAGCTTCTGGTGTACAACCCGCAGGGTGGTAAAGAAATTCCCGAGGAACAGGAGGAGGAAGGGGAAGCCGCACATGAGCACCTGGGGGAGGAAGCAGAGTTAGGATGGAAGCTGGGCCAGCCCTCCCGCGTCCTCTCCAGGCGCCCTGGCTCACCTGCCACTCCTTGCACTCGGGGTCCCGGGCCAGGTTGAACAGCGTCAGCGCGTTAAAAAGCTGCCAGAACTGTGAGGGAGGAGCTTTTTACACAGTAGAACACAGTCCCAGCTGTAGCCAGGGCTGGGGACGGACAGCCAGGGGGACAGGGACACAGGTACAACTTACGTGTCCGAAGAAGAGGAAGGGCAGCAGGAAGGTGAGGCCCCGCCACATCCAGGACTGGAAGCCCTCTGCAGGGGCACAGCAGGGACAGAGACGGACCTGTCACTCAGACCCAGGTCAAGAGGAAAGGACGTCCCCTTCCAGCTCCCCCATCAAGAGTCCAGAGAAGCGTGGCCACGCCCAACTCACCCACAGTGAGGTCCATGGTGTGCCGCTCGCCCAAGGCCCGCAGGCGGTACAGACAGCCGCTCTGGTAGTAATACTGGAGGAACTGCACAAAGCCTGGGGGCGAGGGATCATCAGGACTGGGCTGGAGCCCCCGGTCCCTTCCCCACCCTCCCCAGGAGCCAGTCCGGAACTGCGCGGGGACCTCTGAGACACTCACTCTGGTACATGGAGAAGGACAGGAACTGGTTCCGGAACTTCTGGTACATGAGGCCGTCTGGCCTAAGGCAGAGAGCAGAGAGAGGTGTGAGGGCTCGGGGACACCATCTCTCCCTGCTCCGGCTCCCCTGAAGGCCCTGGGACCAAGCCAGCCTACTCACCATGTCAGCATGACTCCCGACAGGAACGTGGACACGTAATGATGGAAAACCCACCAGCCTTTGATCCTGCATCAGGAAGCCGCCATCACTCCTGTCCCCTCAGCCCCCAGAATCAGTGCTCAGGGACAGGAAGTGAGGATGAAGTGGGAAGAAACCAGTACCCCAGCCAATTCCCACTTCTCAGGGGCCATGGCAAACGCCCCACTCTAGGGCAGCTGTGGTGTGGGTCCCCCCACCACCCTAGGAGCCTGGGCCTGGGTCCCCCCACCGCCCCAGGAGCCCGGGCCCGGCCCTCGCCCACCGGGAGCCGTTGTTGATGAGGATGCTCTCTCGGATGGTCAGGGTGCAGTAATACCAGACCAGCAGGAAGTTGAAGGCAGCGTCTGTCACCCTGGGGAGGGGTACAGAGGGCTGGTGTCTGAGCCTGGCAAGGGCACAGTGTGCAGCGCTGTGCAGCAGACACCCACCTGGAATTGAGGAGGAAGCGGCAGGTGAAGGAGATGAGGATGAGGATGATGGTGAGGTAGAGCTTGAACTTCTCATACTCGTCTTTGTAGGCAAACCTGGGGGTGGGGGGCAAACACTGTGGGGCAGGCTGGGATGCTGGAGGGGCCACCCACGCCCCCAGACACATCACTGTGGGTGGCATGGGGCCCGCATGGGGGAGCAGCCCTGAACCCCAAGCTGAGCCGGGGAAGCTGGGGCACAGGGAAGGGACCTGGGGGGCCAGAGAGTAGGGATGAGGCCCAGCCCCTGATGACAAATTACTTAGCCTGCTTGCTCAAGAGTGTCACGTTGACGTTGCCCAGAACCAGGCTCAGGTACAACCTAGGGGAGGGGGCACCAGGTGAGGAGACGCTCTGAATGAGAGGGCAGCCAGAGGGCATAGAGCCCCACCCCAACCCGGCCTCCCCAAGGCCTCGGCTTAGAGGTCTGACCCCGCGGAGGCTGCAGACTGACTCCATGGAAACAGTGATGCCCGGACTTCCTCCCTGCCTGCTCCTGAGTAAATCAACAGACCAGCCCTGCCTTGTCCACAACCGAGCTCGCCACCTCAGGGGCTCAAGGGCAGCCCGGCTCTCCCACCACATGGCAGCAGGGCCCACACCTCAGATCGCCCCATAGGCCTGGGCAGTGACTCAACACCTACGTGCGTGATCACCGTCCAGCACCCGCCCTCCGGTTCCTGCCACCTCCAATGACCCGCGGCCCCCAAGTCCACTGCAGCAACCCACACCCAACGACCACAGCACAACCTCCTCCCAGCCCAGAAGGGCCTCCTCGGAAACCCTGGTCGTATTCTGACCCCTGAGTGCCCAGCCTCCCATCCAGAAGAACCTTCTCTCTCACTAAGGCTCGAAGGCCCTCCTGACTCTGGTCTCCCTCCCTCCCTGAGCCAGCTGAGTTCCAAGCCCTACTTAATGGCACGTCAACCACTTTCTGGCCAACCCCGTAACCACCAACCAGCTCCTTGCGTGGCCATCACCCCCACCAGCTAAGCGCATCTTTCTCGGCCAGAGAAACTCCAAGAGATGACGGAAGGTCATAGTCATGTACTAAGCAGCTGCACCCATATGGGCTCCAGTTCACATTCAAGTCACATGGACAGGCTCAGAGTGGTTCCGGGGCCTGCCTGAGGCTGCAGAGAGATGACGGGGCACAGTGGGGACTCAGACCAGGCTGCCAGGCTGCCTCTCAGCATCGCCATGAGCTCCCTCTCCCACTCCCAGAGGTGGTCTCGTCCAACCGACTCCCAAATCCTCCATCCCGTCCCTCTCTGGGCAGGTGACATCTCCCCTGCCTGCCTCCTCACCCTCCCATCCCAAATGACAGGGACTTCCTTCCCATCTCCAGGGACTTCCCTCCACAGCTTAGTGCACCTCTTCTGGGTCTCTCTCCCTCGGGTGGCCCCACTCCTCAGCAGCTTGATATGCTCACGTCTTCCCTATGTACAAAGTAACACATACATCCGAGCAAAAGCCAGCCCTCAACCCTCATGCCGATTTCTAGTTACTAGTTTCTCCTTCCATTCACAGCCAAGCCTTTGAGGCATGGCCTAGACTTGGCTGTCTCCTCAGCATTTTGGTTATCCCCAGTATCAACTTCCACCCCAACCCTCCTGTCAAGTGGTTCTCTCCAAGGTCACCCTGACTTCCAGGAGACATTTCCCCATCCATATTGCATTTGACTGCCTGCCCGCCCACCCCCCGCCCCGGGCCAGTCTGATCTGGGGCTACTGGCCACTGCTTCCTTCTTGGGACATGCTCTCTCCCAGTTGTCTTGCTGCCTGCCATCTCTGCTGGATTTTCTTCCCTAAGCCTAGGATTCTGCCCTCTCTCCTGCCGTCCCCCTCGGTTACTGCAGCTGACCTCAGTGCGTATTTGACCTGTCACTCTCCCCTGCCCACTGAGCCAGGAAGCTCTGCAGGTTGGCTCCCCCTCTGGTATCATTGAAACCTCTCACCTCCCACCCCAAGCTCTGGCCTGGACACCTGCTCTTTCCAGCTTCCCACGTCTGCCTGGCTTACTCCTCTTTATCCTTCATGACTCAGCTGAGGCATCACCTACTCCAGCAGGCTTTTTGTGACCTCCCAAGCAGGTTAGGTGCCCCTCTCTGTGCTCCCCCCATTCCCTGTACATGCCCCAAAAAACACCCATTGCAGTGAGCTGTCACTGTCACTCAGGCTGTCTCTAAGATAAGACTGTGCCTGACTGCTCAGCCCAAAGAGGGTCCAGGCAACATTTTCTGACTGAATGACCAAGCAGAGGAAGACCATGCTTCAGGCCTCTCTCCTAGGAGTGGCTGTGAACTGAGCTTGGGGAAGGAGTCTCACCCATTCTTCTTGGGCAAGTAGGCCTCCATATCAAAGAAGAGGCCTTGTCGCTCCTTGATTTGGTTCTCCAGCTCCTGCGCGGCCTCCTTGGCCTCTGACGGGAGGGAGGGTTTGCATCTGCAGTCGGGACCACAGAAGCCAGAATCAGAGCCATGTGTCACACCTGACACCTGTGGGGCAGGAGAGCAAATGCAGCCCAGAGAGGGGAGAAGCCATGCCCAGGGACACCCGAGAGTCAGCTACTCCCTACCTCACCAGGTCAGACACCCACCCACAGTCCGAGGCCAGGGAGTATGGGGGGATGAGGAGGGATGGGGGGATGGGGGAGTATGGGGGTTTAGGTCCTAACTTCTTCAGGACAAGGGCCAGCTCCTGGAGCTGCTTCTTCTGCCGAGTGATGGAGCTGGTACAGTTGTTCTGCAGCTTGGTCAGCTCCTCCAGCTTCAGGCGGTACAGCCGGTGGGTCTCCTGGGGACCATGTAGGGGAAAGGCTCAGGCTGGTTAGGGGGTCCCTGAGCCAGAGCCTGCTGGGCAGGGGGCAGGGCACAGACTCCCCCAGAGTTCCTTGGGAGGGTCTCAGCAGGAAAGGAAGCAGCCAGCTGTGCCAGCCCAGGGAACTCCCTGAGGTTACTCTCTCTCCAAGGCCCGCAAGGAGACAGGGTTCTTCCTGCAAGTCCAGAAGCCCCCACAGCACCCCTGTCCCAGAAACAGACTAGTTCGCTGAAGATTTTTAGTCTCAGTACTTAGTTGTTCCCACCCCTCTCTGTTCTATCCTGAGTCTGGATTCTAGGCCCACAGGTCCACCTTCTGGACCAAGCAGGCAGCTTAAAGCCATCCCTGGTCCTCTCAGATCCTCCTGCCTATCCAGCCTGCAAATGCAGGGGGAGCTGGGTTTTCCAAGATGCCTGCTGCTCTGGCACTCCCAGCAACTTACCCCCAGGTAAAAGGTCATCAGCCCTTGGACCTCCTGCTACAAGACCATTCCTCTACCATTCCCCTTGCACCTTTGGCCCAAGGCTTTCCAGAGCACTTTGCCCCGGTGGGTAAGTATTGAGAAGGAACAGCCTGAAGACTGGGCAAGGGGCAGTGGGAGGAAGGTCAGGCAGGGACTGAGGCCGGAACAGTGGCACCCAGGTTAGGAGACTAGGTCTCCTCTGCTCAGGACTCTAGGGAGAGGCACTAATGGTGGCAGCTTGGCCAAGCCAGGGGGCAACCAGGCTTCAGTGTGGACAGGAAAGGACTGGAACCAGTCCAAGGGAGGCAAAGGGCTGATCAAGTGTCCAGCTGGCATGGGCTCTACCCTGTCTGAGCCTTGTTTCTCATGCCTAGGAGGGGCCACCACACCCCTCAGAACCCAGCGTATGCCACCTCAGCCTACCCCCAGCCACCACCCTCTACTTTCAGCATCTCCATAGAACAGCACGGTGGCCCACTCAAGTCAGATCTAGACAGTTCCTCCCCTGGCTTTCCACTGGTCTTAGAGAGACTCCAGTCCCAGCCAGGCCCATGAGGTCTCTTGGCAGGGTCTTGCCCACCCACTTCTCCCCTCATTCTCTGCAGCAGCCACGTGGTCCTGTCTGGGTAGGTGTTGTCCTTCACCCTGGATGAGCCTTACCCAACCAGTCCAGGGACTTCACCTAAACACCACTTCCCCTGGCCTAGGCCGGGCTCCCCAGCCGCACTCAGCCCAGACAGCTCAGCCCGGTGGTGAGGAAGACGCTGCTAACCGCACTGGCCCGGCTGGCGCCCTCGGCGTATCTGGTCAGTGACTGACTCAATACTGGCCCGGGTTTGCTCGGACTCTCCTGGGAGGAGACCGGGTTGGAGTCGCGCCTCTTAACGAGGCTCCCGAGGTTCACCCGGGTCAGTGTGGTCACTCTGGGGTCGCGGCGGCCGCGCTAGTGAAACGTACAGCCGCCGGACATTCATTTGAGGCCAAGAGGAGGGTCCAGCCGGGAACACCAGGACCCTGGGCCTCGCTGCCCTCAGGAGCGACGCCAAAGTCCTCGACCGCTGACCCCGAGGTCCCCGCTGCTTGACCCGGGGCCATCCGACCCCTGACCCCAAGCCAGATAGACATGGCTCGGGACCAATAGGAGTCCGCATCAGGGCTCACCTGGATGCCGTGGAAGTCCTGCTGCAGCTCCTCCCAGTCCCGTTGGCAGTCGCCCAGCGGGCCTGGAGGAGGGGGATGCATTGCTGCCGGGCCGCGGGCCGGACGACCAGAGCCGAGGACAGCGCCGCAACCCCGGCGGGCCCGAGGCGCCTCCGCCTCCGCCGCCTCCGCCCCTGTCCGCTTCCGGGCTCGCGCCGCCACGACTACCAATGGGAAAAGGCCTGGAGCAGTGAGTGCTCTGGCCCCGCCCCCTGCCCGAGCCAGTCCGGACCAGGGGCGGGGCCTGGGCGGGGCCACGTGCGCTGAGGACCGCTCGCCGTGGGCGGTACCGGGCCCGGAGGGAGGAGGTGGCCCCCAACCTGGGCTCCAGGGGTCGTGCCAACCGCGTGGTGCAGCCAGCAGTGTCCTTGCCTGTCGTGCTGGGAGTAAACCAAGGCCCAGGGAGGTGACACCTGCCTCACTTTCGTCCTTGAGAAGCTGCACTTCTGCGGGGAGGATGATTCTGAGCCTCTTCTCTCACTTGGATTTTTACAGGGGCCTCTTTACTGTCTCCCTATCTCCAAGTTCTCTATTACTGTCCCTTCACACAGCCACCACACTGCCCTTAGTAAAACACAAGGCTAATCCCCACCTTGTCCCTACTGAAAACTTTCCAATGGCTCTGCCCTGCCTACCAGGGGGTCCCTAAGCCATCACTCTGCAGCCCTCCCAGGCTCTGCTCCAGCTCAGGTCCTGACTAAAGCCTGCACTACCTGAAAAGCCCTTATCCCTCTGGCAAAACCCCACTTCTTGAGAGTTTGGGCGTCTGTTGGGGCACCAGGGGCGGGGGTGTGCTCCTTCAACCCTCTGCAGAGAATCCTAGGAGGCGACATAGTGTTCATCTCTTGGTCCTCAGCCCCACCCAGGTGGCAGGGAATATTTGCTGAATGAACATGGACCGACATCCTAAATTCTCCATCAGTCCCTTTGTGCCCTCTCCTGACTCCAGGCTTGTTCTGTGTGCGCTGCCAGCATTCAGAAATGCTTTCTGAGGAAAACACCCTTCAAGACCTGTGGAAGTTCTAAAAACCTGGGTGTGATGGATGGGAGGGTAGGAATCTCTTCTTGGTGAATATAGCCAGGCAGACATGAGTTGGGAGCAAGGAAAGGAAATCTGTACAGGCGGTGGACCACTGGGAAGAGAGAGGAGCGCTGGGACTGGGGATGAGGCAAGGGTGTGCCCTTGTGCCAGGAGCCTCTCATAGCTATGAAGCCTGGGGCCTGGGCCAAGGCTGGGCCTGGCATCTCTGGGGCTGGGGGATCTCCGCCCATGGGCAGGCATTGTGACACCCACTGTGGCCCAACACAAGGCTGGGGGAACCCTTGGAGCTCCCACCAGGCAGCCTCCAAAGGATCCATATCATAGGGGACATGAGGGACAGCTGCTCTGGCAGCCAGATGCTCCTCCAGAGGCACCCTCAGGAGTGCAGTGGGGTGGTCCAGGATGCCCCAGGGATGGGGATTCTCACTGAGTCTCAGCAGAGCGCACCTGCTGTGTGGTGTGGGAAGAACCTGGGAAGAACCAGGGAGGCTGACACAAGGCTCCAGGCAGCAAAGGCACCTGGGAAGAACCAGGGAGGCTGACACAAGGCTCCAGGCAGCAAAGGCCTTCTCATTCCACATCCTGGTTACACACCCTGGCCCACTACCCACAAGAAGCCTCCAAGCCAGGTTCTTCTAGACCCACAGCTGGGCCACAGAGAAGATCAGTAGAGTGGATCCAAGATGTCTGTGACGACGTCTCCAAGGATGACCTTCTCCCACTCTGACAGCTGAGCCACCAAGGCCCGATTTGGACGCATGTTGTTTTTACACTTCTTGACGTAGGCCCAGGACCTCTGTAAACCCATGGAGAGAAAGCAAACTTCAGGATTGGACCTGGCCCCTTTCTACCTTGATCAGAGCTCAAGAGGGACAGGAGGTACTTACACAGGAGTCAGGAACATGGCTTAAGGGCAGGACATAAAAATAGCAGCTGCCTGGGGTTAATAGATTAGGGTAAGGAGTTGTAGGAGCTGGCTCTGCCCTCTCTGCACCTCTGCTTCTGAACATAGAGACAGAAATCATTCCTATGTCAGATGGCTCCTATGAAGGCTGAGACAACATATGTGAAACCTCCCGTGGACAGGAAAGCACCATGCCCATGCCTGACACTCAGTGCTACCTCAACAAACGTTTGCCTTGTGAGTGGAGAAATTAATAAAAAGGAAGGGAACTTGGGCAAATTCTCTGAATAAGGAAAATTGAAGCTGCCTTCCATCAGGCATCCACCCTAAAATGCAGAAAGGGTTATTACGTGAAGGAAGGTGATCAGCTGGTCTATCTGGATTGAGGACAAAGGAAAAAGGAAAAGGCAAAAAGCAATGCCTCAATAAACCACGGAATAGAAGGAAACTATCTCAACATAATAAAGGTCATATGTGAAAAGTCCACATGTGTGAAAAGAAACATCATAGTCAATGGTGAAAAAGTGAAAGCTTTTCCTCTGAGATCAGAAACAAAGCAAGGATGCCCGCTTTCACCACTTCTTTTCTACATTGTACTGGAAGTCCTAGCCAGAGAAATTAAGGGGGAAAGAAGGAAGGAGGGAAGGAAGGAAGGAAGGAAGGAAGGAAGGAAGGAAGGAAGGAAGGAAGGAAGGAAGGAAGGAAGGAAGGAAGGAAGGAAAGAGAGAAAGAGAGAGAGAAAGAGAGAAAGAGAAAGAAAGAAAGAAAGGAAGAAAGAAAGAAAGAAAGAAAGAAAGAAAGAAAGAAAGAAAGAAAGAAAGAAAGAAAGAAAGAAAGAAAGAAAGAAAAGAAGGAAGGAAGGAAGAGGAAGGAAGGGAGAAAGAAAGAGAAAGGAAAGGAAAGAAAAGGAGAGGGGAAAAAAGAAAGAGAGAGAGAGAAGGGAAGGGAAGGGGAAAAGGGAAAGGAAAAGGAAAAGCAAGGCATCCAAACTGGAAAGGAAGAAGTAAAATTTTGTAGATGACACAAACTTTATGATCTTATATATAGAAAACCTTAAAAGATTAAAGACAAAAACCTTTAGAACTAATAAATGAATACAGCAAAGTTGCAGGATACAAAATCAACATTCAAAATCAGTTGTGTATCTAACAATGAACAATCTAAAAAGGAAATTAACAATTAAAGTCCATTTACAATAGCATCAAAAGGCGAGAGGGAAACAGCTCAGTGGTAGTGTATGCCTAGCATGCACAAGGTCCTGGGTTCAATCCCCAGTACCATTAAAAATTAAAAAGAAAAAACAAAAAGAATAAAATACTTACATTAAAAGAATAAAATACTTAGTAATAAACTTTACCAAGGAGGTGAAAGACTTACACCCTGAAAAATACAAAATGTTGCTGAAAGGAATTAAAGAAGACATAAATAAATGTAAAGACATCCCATGGAAGGACTAGAAGATTTAATATTGTTTAGATGTCAATACTACCCAAAGTGATCTAAAGATTTAATGCAACCTCTATCAAAATCCCAAAAGCATTTTTTACAGAAAACAGAAAGATCCATCCTAAAATTTATTTTGAATCTCAAGGAATCCCTGAATAGCCAAAACAATCATGAAAAAAGAAAAAGAAAGTTGGAGGTCTCACACTTTCTAATTTCAAACCTTTGAAGTTATTACAAAATTTTAATAATCAAAAAAATGTGATACTGGCATAAAGACAGACATTCAGACCAACTGAATAGAAATAGACATCCCAGAAATAAATGCTCACAGATATGGTCAAATGATTTCAACCAGAGTGCCAAAACCGTTCAATGGAGAAAGAACAGCCATTTCAACAAATGGTGTTGGGAATACTGGATATCCATATGTAAAAGAGTGAAGTTGACCCTTACCTTACACTATGTACAAAAATTAATTCAAAATGATTAAAGACCTAAAGTAAGAGCTAAAACTATAAAGCCCTCAGAAGAAAACATAGGGGAAAAGTTTCATGATATTGGATTTGGAAATTATTTCTTGGATGTGACACCAAAAGCACAGGCAACAAAAGAAAAAATAAATAGACTGGATTATATCAAAATTTAAAATGTGCATCAAAAGACACAATCATCTTGTAACAACCTATAATGGAAAAGAATCTGAAATATATATATAATAATATTATAATATATAATATATATAACTCAATCACTTTGACATATGCCTGAAATCAACCCAACATTGTAAATCAACTATAATTCAATTTAAAAAAAAAAAAGAGACACAATCAAAGAGTGAAAAGGCAAGTCACAGAATGGAAGGAAACATTTGCAAATCATATATCTGATTTATATCTGGATATATATTCAAGTGTTAATATAAAAACTATGTAAGAAACTTCTAAAACTCAACAACAAAAACAACCCAATTAATAAATGGGCAAAGGACTTCAATAGACATTTCTCCAAAGAAGATATATGAATGGCCAATAAGCACCTGAAAAGATGCTCAACATCACTAATCATTAGGGAAATGTAAATCAAAACTACAGTGAGATACCTCCTCAAATCCATTAGGATAGCTACTGTGAAAAGGAAAGAAGGAAGGAAGGAAGAAAACAAGTGTTAGCAAAGGTGTAGAGAAACTGGAGCCTTTGTGCATTGTTGACGGAAAATGTACTTTAAAAGCTGCTGCCTGAGGTTCCAGCTTCCAATCAGCCTGAATCTAGGTGCAGACTGAGATTCTTCCCTTTGGGAGGCTGACAAGTCTTAATACATCCTCAACTACTGAGAACCACTAAGAACAAAGTAAGTTGCTTGGACAATTACAAACACAAAGGTTTGAGAGATAGCCAAGAGCTAGGAAAGGGTTGAACCATAAGGTTCATCTCTTACATGAGGCCATTCCTTCAAGACTGGGAGAGGTGACTGTTTTATCTAATACACAGAAACCAACATAGAGAGTCAAGGAAAATGAAGAAACATAGGAATACACTCCAAATGAAATAAAAAGATAAAACCTCACAAAAACACCTTAATAAAATGGAAATAAGTGATTTACCTGATAAAAAGTTCAAAATAACAATCATAAAGATACTCACCAAGGTCAGAAGAATGCCTGAATAAAGTGAGAAACTCAACTAAGAGAGAGAAAATGTAACTATAAAATATAAATCACGGAGCTGAAGAACACAATAACAGAACTGAAAAATACAATAGAAGAAGTCAATGGCAGACTAGATGAAGCAGAAGAAAGGATCAGCAAACAAAGACAGGACAGTAGAACTCATTCATTCAAAGTAGAAAAAAGAAAAAATAATTACAAACAGTGAAAGATAGCTTAAGGGACTTATGGGACATCAAGAGGACCAACAGTCACATTATAGAGGTCCCAGAGAAGAAACAGAGAAAGGGACAGGAAAATTATTTGAAGAAATAATGACTGAAAACGTCCTTATCCTGGGGAAGGAAACAGAATTCCAGATCCAGAAAACCCAGTGAATCTAAATAAGATAAACCCAGAGAAACCCACACTAAAACATTATAATTAAACTGTTAAAAGTTAAAGACAAGAAAAGAATCCTAAAATCAGCAAGAGAAAAACAACTTATTATGTACAAGGGAACCCCCATAAGACTATCAGTAGATTTCTCAGCAGAAACTTTGCAGGCCAGGAGGGCATCATATATTCAAAGGGCTTAAAGAAAAAAATTGCCAACCAAAAAAGTACTCTACACCTGGCAAAGTTGTCCTGCCAAATTAAAGGAGAGATAAAGAGTTTTCCAGACGATCAAAAGCTGAAGGAGTTCTTCACCACTAGGCCTTGCAAGAAATGTTAAAGGGGATTCTTTAAGCTGAAATGAAAGGGTACTAATTAGTAACTGGAAAATATATGAAAGTATAAACCTCACTAAGAGAGCTAAATACACAGGAAAATTCAAAATAATCTAATGTAAAAGTGGTGGTTTAATAACTTCAGATGTAAGGACACATACAGACTGAAAGTGAGGGGATGGAAGAAGATATTTCATGCAAGTGAAAACCAAAAGAAAGCTGGGGTAGCTATATTTATTCAGACAAAAATAGACTTTAAGACAAAGACTATAATAGAGACAAAAGAAGGTCACTATAAAGGGGTCAATCCTACAAGAGAATATAACATTTATAAGTATTTATGCACCCAATATAGGAGCACCTAAATATATAAACAAAATATTAATAGACCTAAAGGGAGAAATAGACAGCAACAGAATAATAGTAGGGGGCTTTAATACCCCACTTTCATAAATAAATAGATCATCCAGACAGAACATCAATCAGAAACAGTGGACCACAGGTGGACTTAATAGATATTTATAGAACATTCCATCCAAAAACAGCAGAATACACATTCTTCTCAAGTGCAGATGGGACATTCTCCAGGATAGAACATATATTTGACCACAAAACAAGTGTTAACAAATTTAAGATTAAAATCAGATCAAGCATCTTTTCTGACCACAATAGTATGAAACTAGCAAAAGCAACAAAAGCAAAAATAAACAAATGGTACTATATCAAACTAAAAGCTTTCTGCGTAGCAAAGAAAACCATCAACAAAATGAAAAGGGAACCTAAGAAATGGGAGAAAATATTTGCAAATATAATTGATAATGGGTTAATCCCAAAATATATAAAGAGCTCATACAACTCAACAGCAAAGAAACAATTTGAATTTTAAAAGGGACAAGAATCTGAATAGACATTTCTCCAAAGAAAACATATAGATGGCCAACAGGTACATGGCAGCAGCCAAAATGCACCTCCCTTGGGGAACCTGAACAAACACTGATAGACAGAGTGATGGATGGGGGACACGCAGACGGTGCGGCTGGCTGAAGCCTTGCCCAGTCTGAGTCCCTGGACTTGCCCTGTGTTCCCAGCCTCTGGTCTCTAGCCCATATCTTCGGACCTTGCCTTTGGGTATGGTGTGCTAGGTAAAGCCATGGACTTGCAGCTCCCTTCCCCAACCCTTCTTCCTCCCTGTCCCCCAGCCCCCAATTAGGCCCCTGAGGCAGTGCTGGGGCCCCATTCCTCCCAGGTGCAGCTCTGACCCCACCTCTGGACCAAGGAATACATACTTTCAGGGTCTGCTCGTTCCGGTGCATAAGGTAGGCCAAGATGGCTGCGCAGCTGCGACTGATGCCCATGGTGGAAAACACCAGGATGACAGAGCCAAGCTCAAGGTGAATTTCTGCACAAGGAAGGAAAGACAGGGGTTTGTGCGTGGCCCCCTTCCCTGTGGATCTATAAGATGACTGACCTCAGTAGGTCCAACAGTAAATTCAGAACCAGCAAACCATGGCCTAGGTAAGTCACATGACATCTCTAGGCTACTTACTGTTTCATCCCCTGACAAGTGGAGATCCTCAGAGCTAGCTGGCAGTTTAAGAGAATCACGCCTGGGCACTCAGTATTATCATGCAAAGGTCTTTTCTGGGCCCTCCAGGCTTCCAGCCCAGGAAGCCTGCTACCAGTTGACCTCCCCAAGTGGAGATGAAGAGGACCGTACCCCAACGACACTTGGATGCTGACAGAGGCAGTGTAGCCTGGGTGTAAGTACTGGTTGTGGGGCTTGGGCATGTTACTCTAAGCTACAGTTTCCTCATCTGGAAAATGTGATAATAGTGTACTACCTACCTCATAAGGCAGTCTTGAACTGTGCTTAGGCCAGTGCCTGGCACACAAGTATCAGCTATAATCACATTCAATGATGGCCCTGGGGCTGCCAAGCTCACCCAGTGAGGGCTCGGGAGAAAATTTAAATTGGCATCCTAAGCTGGCTGGTAATACCCAAGAACTGAAAATAAACATACCAAGTGCAGAATCAGAGACCATCAGTGCTGGAGGAGGACTGAGATTATTAAGGCCAACTGCTTCATCATATGGATAAGGAAACTTAGGCACAGAGCAGTTAAGGATTGGCCCAGAGCCACACCAGTGAGGTGGGGCTGGATAGGGGTCCTCTTTGGGCCACAGGGCTTTGCTATCCCATGGTGGGATGCAGGGCAAGTCTCAGTCTCAGCTCCTAGGCAAGTGACAATGGCAATCTCCTGGGAAAATAAGGGAATTCTGGGCCAAAATGCCTTTCTCAGGTTCAGGGTTGTGTTGGTGACAAGCAGGCCATCCTGGGGTGGGCCTCTAACCTGACACAACCTACTCTCTCCAGGGATTTTGCTCTCTTTGGGGAATCCTGAGCCCTGGGAATGGTTGAAAACTCCACCCCTGGTGAGATAAATGACTGGTGGGCACTGTTGTGTGGTGGGACAATAGAAGGGGCACTGGGCACACATGTTGGGGATCATGGAAGTCAGAAATGGAAGGGCTCTAGAGTCTTCCTTCCACCCCACCCCACTGACCAGACAAGAGGGCCAGGACGGAGTGAGATTCACCTGCAGGTCACCAGAGCCCAGCCCAAAGCAGGCGTCCATGAACACATGCACCCAGGATAGGCCAACACCCTCATTTCACAACAGGCCAACAAGTGCAGTGATGCCAGGACTGGGGCCTGGCCAAGCCCAAAAGGGCACAGTGATCCAGCTAGGGCCAGAACACAGGGTGCTCAATACACAGCCTGGGGCTCTTATTTGGCCCTATTGCCCCCAAGGTAAATACGTGGCTGCCCATATTGCCAAGGATCCCAAGGAGAAGGGCCTGGCCTGGGGCTTGGCCACACCTGGCTGAGCACGGCTGGGCCCTGACCTTTTTCTCCTGAGTCCTGAGAGTCACAATCAGCAATAGGCGTGTGGACAAGGTGTCACAGCCCCTCTGCTTCCTGGGCACAGGCCAGTTGCTAGCTAGTTAGAGAATGCTCCTTACCAATGAAGTGGCAGAGGTGGCGTAAAAAGGGGGAAATGTTGGCTTCTAGGGAATCTTCTATCTGGATGTGCAGAAGCTTGTCAGCGTCGCCTACAAAACTAAACAGAAGAAAAGCACAGGCAAGTGGGCAAACTCACACAGAGACCTACTGTGGTGTCCCTCAACCACAGCAAAAGGACCGCAGTGGAAGGATGCTGAGCTAGCATCTTGGAGATGTGGGCAAATAACTGAAACCCTCTCAGAAAAACAGCACCTATCTTGTAGGGGTATTGTGTAGATTGAGTCAATTAATCTAGTAGCAGTTAGCAATCTGCTTGGCACATAGTAGCGCTCAATAAATATGACATTACTATTGTTAACCAAACCTGGTGCTTTCCTAGAATACAATGCAGATAATAAAATGAGCATGGAAAGGAGTATGTAGTAAGACTGCTACGTTAAATGAAGAAAGCAAGATAAGAAGGATGGAGAGTGGTGGGGCTGCTGTTTTTTAGATAGGGTGGTCAGGGAAGGCTTGACTAAAGAGATGACATTTGAGCAGAGGCTTAAAGGAGGTTACAAAACAAGCCAGGCAGTTATCTGAGGAAAGAATGTTCCAGGTGGAAGAGAACGCATGTGCAACGGTCCTGAGGGCAGGGTCTTTAGTGTATTTGAGAAACAATAAGGAGATCAAAGTGGCTAGAGCTTCATGGATGAGGTGGGCAGGGGAGATGAAGCATGTAGCATGTTTAATGAGAAGATGCCTGCAAGGAGCCTGGCACAATGCCTAGCGTGCAGTAAGCACTTGATAAATATTTTTGATGAAGACCATGGCCTACTGGTGACATTCATTCACTGTGGCATGCAGAAAGTTGCAGTAGATACAGAAACAAGAATAGGCTGGTTTAGTTTCTGCATGAGCACTTGCTGTGACAATACAAGCACAGTTCACAATGCATTCATTCATCCATCTATCCTTTCCTCCCCCCTACATCCCTCTCTCCCTCCTTGCCTCCCATCTACCCACCTGTCCACTCACCCATCCATCTACCCACATCCATTCATTCTTTCCTCAGACACTCACTCAAGTCTGAGCCTTGGGCTGGACCCTAGTGGACCTAAGATGGATCAGACAGGGCCTTTCCCAGCTTCAAGGAGCTCCCAGTCTGATGGGGAAGCCAGACACACAAACAAATGGCCCCAATCAAATTGGTTAGGTTTATGGATAAAGATCTGCACATGACACTGAAGAGGAGGGGCAGGGAGAAGTCAGGGGAGCTGGGGAAAGCCTCACAACAGAGGAGACATCGGGACAGAGAAGGCTGAAGGATATAAGGTTATTAATATATAAAAAATCAATTGGATTTCTACATAGTAGCAACAATCACAAATTGAAGTTTTTAAAACAGCATTTATAATTGCACAAAGAATATCAAATACTTAGGAAGAAATCTGACACAGGATGTGCAAGATCTGTGCAATGAGAACTACAAAACATTACTACTCACAGTAACACTATAATTTTCTGGGTAGGGATCTTGCACATCCTTCATTAGGTACTTAATAATTTGTGCTATTGTAAATTATATGTTTTTAAATTTCAGTTTTTTAATTTGTATGCAAAAAGTTATTTATATATTGCTCCTGTACCCAGCAACCTTATTTAAGTCTAATAATTTATCTGCAGGTTGTTTTGGCTTTTCTTTGTATACAATTACATTGTCTGTGAATAGTGAAATTTCCCTTTTGATTCCTTTTTTATTTCTTCTTCTTGCCATATTTCACCAACTAGGACCTCCAGTACAATGTTAAATAGGAGTGGTGATAGCTGCATCTTTATCTTGTTCCCAGACTCAGAGGGAAAACTTTCCATTTTCACCATCATGACATTTGCTATAGAGATTTTTGTAGGTTTTAAACGAGCAAAGAAGTTCCTTTTTATTCCCAGTTTGCCAAGAGGTTTTTTTTTTTAACCATAAATATATAGTGAATATTGTCAAATGCTCTCACTGCATCTATTGAGATAATCCTGATTTTTACTTTATGTTATTAATATGATAAATTACATAGATTGATTTTTTTCAGATACAACATTGTATCCTTGGAATAAAACCAATTTAATCATCATGTATTACCTTTTTCATATATCTCTATATTCAGTGTGTTAATATTTTATTAGGATTTTTACATCTGTGTTCATTACGAAAATGAGTCTATAATTTTCTTGTATTATAATATCTTATGAGGTTGTGATATCACAGTTATGCTGGTCTCAGAAAACAAGTTGAAATTATTCCTCTTCTTTATTCTCTAAAAAAATTTAATATTGGCTTTATTCCCTCCTTCAATATTAAGTAATATTCATCAGTGAAGCTACCTAGATCTAGTGTTCTCTATGAGAAATTTACTGGTTATTGATACTAATAAAATTTTCTATTTTGTCTGATGTCAGCTTTAATAGTATTTTTTAACTTGTTCATTTCATCTAAATTTTCACATTTATTACAATAAAGTTTCACAATATCCTGTTAAGATCTTTTTAATATCTGTAGGGTATGTGGAGTCCCCTTTTACAGATGGTTATTTGTGCCTTCTCTCTTTTTTGCCAAGGGTTTATCAAATTTATTAGATTTTTTAAAACTATTTTTACTTTCTTAATCATTTCTATTGTTTCTAGATCAATAATTTTCTTTTATCATTCCTTTCTTCTCCTTTATTTGGTTTAGTGTGATGCTTCTTTGATAATTTATTGAGAGAATGCTTAACTACTTTATTTTTAGCCCTTCTTCTTTTTAATAGATGCATTTAAGGCTATAAATTTCCATCTAAGAACAGTTTTAGCTACCTTGCACAAGTTTTGATATGCTATATTTTTATTATCATGTAGTTGAAGATACGTCATAATTTCCATCGTGAGTTTTTCTTTGATTCATGGGCCATTTAGGTATTTATTTTATTTATTTATTAATTCAATAATTATGTATTAATAATTTGATAATTAATAAAATTTATTATTTCTATGAATTTTCTAGTTACATTTTTTAATTATTGCTTTTTACATTAATTCCACAGTGGCTGAAAACCCAACTGTATATGATTTTAATCTCCTGAAATTGGTTTAATCACACTTTATAGACCATCATAGTCTCAATTTTTATAAATGCCCCATGTAAACTTTTTTAAAAATTTAGACTCAGTACTTGCAGGATGCCATGTTTCTGTATCTTTCTGAAGATAACTTTTCTTTTCTAGCCTGTTTAATACAGTAGTCCACCCTTATCCATGGTGGGGATCCACATTCTAAGACCTCCACCTCACCACTGGATGCCTGAAACCACAGCTAGTACCAAAACCTGTACATACTATGTCTTTTCCAGGATCACTACTCTTGTTCTTTGGGGCCATTTTTAAGTAAAATAAGTGTTACTTCAACACAAGCGCTGAGGATACTGTGATAGTCAATCTGATAACCAAGATGACCATTAAGTGACTAATGGGCAGGTACTATATAGTGTGGCTACACTAGAC
The DNA here is from genome assembly GCF_048773025.1 of Camelus bactrianus. NCBI lineage: Eukaryota > Metazoa > Chordata > Mammalia > Artiodactyla > Camelidae > Camelus > Camelus bactrianus. Next base: position 7,812,051 of record NC_133556.1, on the reverse strand, counting down.
AAAGGCATGATTCACATCCAGGTGAGACAGAGTGGGACAACATGAGATTTCACTGCACTACTCAGAATGGTGCACAACTTAAAAATTATGAATTATTTCTGGAATTTTCCATTTAATATTTTCAGACTGCAGTTGACTGTAGATAACTGAAACTGCAGAAAGAAGAACCATAGATAAGCGGGGACTACTGAATGGTGAATTACACTGACTGATTTTCTAATGTCAAACCAACCTTGCATTCCTGGAGCGAATATATTTGGTCATGAGATATTATCCTTTTTATATATTTTTGGATCCCATTTGCTAAAATTTTAAGAATTGTTCTGCCTATGTTCCTGAGGATATTGGTCTGTAGTTTTCCTTTCTTGTAACATCTTTGTCAGGTTTAGGTATCAGAATATGATGGCCTCATAAGTGAACTGGAAAGTGTTCCCTCCTCTTTTATTTTCTGGAAGAGCTTGTGTAGAGTGGGTATTATTTCTTCCTTAAATGTTTGGCAGAATTCACTAGTGAAGCCAAATGGGTCTAGAGCTATCTTTGTGAAAAAAATTTTAAACTCTGAATTCAATTTCTTCAAAAAGTATGGGGATATTCTGGTTGTCTCTTTCTTATTGAGCATCGGTAGCTTGGGTCTTTCAAGGAAACTGTTCACTTAATTTAACTTCAATATAATAATCAAGTGTATTGGCATAAAGTTGCTCATAATATTTCCTAATTTTTCTCTTATTTTTAATTAAAAATTTTATTGATTTTATTGAGATCATTATAATGATCATTTATAGTTTTTATCAAAATTGGAAAAATTTTGGCCATTATTTCTTCAAATGTTTTCTATCTCCCCACTCCTCTCCTTCGGAGACTCCAATTACACATGTTAGGCCACTTGAAGCTGTCTCAATCTCACTGAAGTTCTGTTCTTTTTTTGAGTCTTTTTCTTCCCTATGTTTCATTTTGTGTATTTTCTATTGTTTTATCTTCAGATTCATCCATCTTTTCTTTCATACTGTCTCATCTGCTATTAATTCCATCCAGTGTATTTTTTATTTCAGACATTGTATTTTTCATCCCTAATATCAAGCTAGTTTTTCCTCACTACTGAGGCACTACTCTTCTGAGTATTCTATTTGATGCCCTGCATATTATGAGTTTTGTTTACTCTGGCTCGAAACATAAACTACTTCTGGCTCCCTGTAACCTCTGGGGACTGTACTGCCTGTTCATTTCTATTGGTTTTTCTCCAGCCTTGAGTAGTTTCCTCACATGCATTTTCTTATAAGTACTCAGCTGAAGACACAGGGGGACTCTCTGCAGACCTTCTTTGTACTTTGCTCTCTATTCTCCATGCAAGTCTCTCCTAAAAATTCTAGCCAACTTGACATCTCTAAATTCTCAACTCAGAAAGAATAATAAAATCTCTTTTGGCCTCAGCCCTGTACTGAGACCTGCAAACAGTCTCCAAGCAACAAGCTGGATTGATTGTGGGGCTCATCTTGATTTTTCACCCTTTCTCTCAAGAATCATTGTCCTATGCTGTCTGTTTGCCATTGTCCAAAAATCCTTGTTTTAGATGTTTTGTCTGAGTTTTTTAAAGTTGTTTAAGGTAGGGTTGTAAATCTGGTCCTAGTTACTCTATCAAGGCCAGAAACAGAAATTCTTCTCACTTACATTCTTGAAGGATATATTCTCTGTGTACAAAATGGTAGGTTGGCAGTTATTTTCTTTCAGTGCTTTAAGACTGCATTAGTTATTTACTGCTGGAAAGCAAAATGTTCTAATACTTAGTGGCTTAAACAACAAAAGTTATCATCTATCAGTTTCTATGGATCAAGAATCTGGGAGCAGTTATCTGGGCACCATTGGCTCAAAATCTTTCATAAAAGTTACAGTTAAGCTACTGTCTGGGTCTCATATGATCTCATCTGAAGGCTCAATTGGAAGAGTAGCTGCTTCCAAGCTAATTCACATGACTGTCAGCAGGATTCAGTATCTCATAGGCTTTTTGACTGAAGGCCTCAGTTCATTGCTAACTGTTTGCTGGAGACCTTCAGGCCCTTGCCATGTGGACCTCTTCCAGAGGGCAGCTCACATCCAGTCTTTCTGTAACCTAATCTCTGTAGTGACAGCCCATCACTTTTGCTTTTCTAGTCATTAGTGCACATGAGTAAATCTAGCCCACACTCAATGGTCTGAATGATAGGAGGTAGGGATCACCTAAAAGTCTACCAACTGCAATGACATATTCCATTTTCTTCTAGTTTCAGTGATTTCTGTTGATGAATGAGCTGTCAGTCTTCAAGAACTCCAATTACATTTATGATAGACCTTTCTCTGTAGCTCCTATGTTTCTTGCATCCTCTATCATTCTGTATAATTTTTATCCCCTGAGCTTCATTTTAGTAGTTTCTTCTGGCCTAACTTCCAGTTTACCAATTCTTCCTCCAACTGTATTATTTATTATTAAACCTAATCATTGTTTTCTTAATTATGGTTATTTTCTTTCCAGTTCTAGCATATCCATTTGCCTCTTTGTTAGTTTCCAGTTCTCCACTTAAATGCTCAATTTTCACTTTCATTTTTTTAAACGTATCCATTATAGTTAAGTTAAAGCCTATGTCTGATAACTCTACTATCTCTATTATCTGGACCCTCTATGAGTCTGTTTCTATTCTCTGTTGTTTCTTTTGATTATTGGTCATGTTGCCTTATTGCCTCATATGACAGATTTTTTTTTTTTTTACTGTATATAGGTATTGTACATGTAAAATTACAGAAATAATTTGAGGCCCAGGATGATGTTATTTTTTTGTAGAAGATTTACAATTGTGTCTGGCAAATAATTTGGGGCGTTAACAATCTAGAATCACCTGAATTGAGGTTAAGATGACTTTTGGCTGGGCTTCAGTCCCCATGAGGGTTGGCCTTTCTCTGATTAAGCCTTACTTCTAGGGAGTAGTCCTTTAGTGTTCCAATCTAAAATATGAAAAAATTTCCAGGGCCCCTGATTCTTAAACCTATAGCTCTATGAGGCTTTCAAAAGTTCTGCTCAATTTCTCAGCCTTTAGCTGTCACTTTCAGAATCAGCAGACACTCCCAGTGGAAAAACAGCACCAAGTGCTACCTTCACCTCTCTAGATTTCCTTCTCCCAGATATTGGCCACTAAATTGTCACTGCTTTGTCTTCTCTCTTATCCATAAAGTAGAAGAAAATTTTATATTTGATCCAATTTTCTAGTTGCTCTTGCTGGAAGGCTGAACTGAATCACCTAGTCCTGACTCATCATTAAATTTTGTTTTCTCTATGAACATCAAATTGTCTAGTTATACACACATGTAATTCATAATTTTATTGAAATCCTTTTGAATTTATAGTCTTTTCCATTATCTGTATCATCTTTTATCTCCTACCTTAAAATCTTGAAGTTTTCTTTACATAAGTACTGTGTATTTTTTAAGTTTAGTCCCAAGAATCTTATCTTTTTCTTACTGTTTTAAAATGTATCTTTTCTCTTTTACTGATTATTGTTTTTATATCAATAACTTGAATTTATTGATTTTATATAGTATTTTCATTACCAGATGCCTTACTGAATTATTGTGTTATTTATATAAATTCTCCCTGAGCTGAATTTTTATTAGCTTTGACCAGGAGCTGGAAGAGGTGGGGTGTACAGTGCTGGGCCTTGGTGACCATGACTGGACACAGCTGGGAAGACAGCAGCTGACAAGCAAGGCTGTACAGAACTTTTCTGCTCTTTGAACCCAGAATGTTAAACACCACGAAAGCATTACTTTTGAGATTTAAGTATGGGGCAAGTATGACGTGTCAATTAGGGACAGAGGACACCATGGCCAAGCTAGGAAATGAACTGCAGGCCAGGAATAGACAAAAATAAATGTAGACCCTACTCCAGTGTGTGCTGATGTCTAAGAGCCCTTTCAATGCTATCATTGGATGGCACTAGGAATCTTGTATAAATAAATTATACTAATCTAAAAAAATGGTATTTCTACTTACAATGGCCCTGTCTCCATGGATACGTTGACATGTGCTTTGATTTTCAAATCCTTCTGCACTTTAGGGTCGCAGGCTTGCTTGAAATTGCCCAGGTAGATTCTGCCTGGCATTATCTCAACAGGGTATGGCTGAAATGCATCCAGTTCCTGAGATGGAGGGAGGAGAAAGGCCACTATAATAATAATTCTCAAAGAAGCTGCTTTTGTTTTTGTCTCTTGAAATGTGGCTCAGAAAACAAGCTCAAAAAGACAAACTGGGACAGTGAATAAGACTGAGATCTGGGCATTCAAAGAGATTGGCTTATAATTTGCACAGGGGTTAGAGGGCTGGTAGTGACAGAAGGACCAAGCCACAGCATCATGGTAGAGTGTGCTGAATCGGAACACTGACATCTCACCTCCCCCAACCTCCCTGTTTGTATTTGGCCAGGTGCACAAAGACTGTAGTTGAATACCACATGGTATTCAACATGGTAACCCCAGGGTGTGTTTGGTCAGGGGATGGCAGGGGACAGCCTTTTTATTATACTTGAAGACCACCAAAATTTAAAAACTTTAAAAGAAAAACAATAAAACTAATCACAAGAGCCTATTTGCCATTAGGAAATAAATTCTAATGAAGTTCTGATGTAGAGACGTAGGGAGAGCAGGACACCACTTAAATAAATGGAAGCTTAGTGAATTCCAGGTCCAAAGTTATAATAAGAAAAAATTTTGGTTTCTTTGAAAAACAAAGAAACAAAGAGAAGGATTATTTCTACACTTCCCAAAGCGTGTTCTAAGAATCACAGGTTGCTCACAAGGCACTGAGAAAAGAGTTCAGAGAACCAAGCACAGATGAGAAGCAGTGCCTGTGCTATCCCTCTCTCAGAAACTAACAACGCACATTAGCAATGAAAGGCTTGAAGAAGTCCGGCACTAAGGAAGTCCACTAACCACAGCCTCTATGGGTAAGAGTACAGAGGGTGCCTAAAAAATTAAAAACAGAACTACCATATGATCCAGCAATCCCACTTCTGGGTATGAATCTGAAGGAAATGAAATTGCCATCTTGAAGAGGTACCTGCACCGCATGATCATCTGAGTATTATTCACAGAAGATACAGAAATGAATTAAGTGTCCATCAATAATGAATGGTTAAAGAAAATAAGTTATATACATACAATGGAATGTTGTTCAGCCATAAAAAAGAAGGAAATCCTATCATTTGTAACGTGAATGGACCTTAACACACGTGAATGGCATTGGTTAAGTGAGTAGGTCAGACAGAGAAAAACAAATACTACATGATCTCACGCATATGTGGAATATAAAAAAGCCAAACTCACAGAAACAGAGAGTAGAGTAGTAGTTGCCAGGGGCTCTGTGAGTGGGGGAAATGGGGAGATGCTGGTCAAAGCTTATAAACTGCCAGATATAAGGCACATAAATTCTGGGGATCTAACATACAGCAGGATGACTACAGTTAACAATACAGTATAATATACTTGAAAGTTGCTAAGAGAGTAGATCTTAAATGTTATCACACACACCCAAAAAATGGTAATTACATAAGGTAAGGGATGCGGTAACCTTGTAATGGTGATCATTTTGCAACACATAAGTATATCAAATCATCCTATTGTACACCTTAAATTTACACAATGTTATATGTGAATTATATATCAATAAAGCTAGAGGGAGAATTACAAAATTTGACTGTTTCCAAGGAAAGATTATTAGAGCACCAATCAGGTGGTTAGAAACAATTATGATCAAATAATAAAACTAATCTTATTATTTAAAAAGTTGGACAACAGCCAGAAAAGCATGCCAGTCTAAGACTGTTCTCAAGGTATGCCTCCAGGGAACTGAGAACTAGTGAACATTTCCCTAATGGCTGGGTGACCTCTGTAGCTGAGATGTTTGTAATAAAACAATGGCTACATATTTATTGTTGGTATGGGTTGAAAACTTACTTGTTTTTAGGCATAATTTCAAAAGAAATCCACTAATATTGTATAAACTCATGCTTCTATTATGATCTGTTTAGAGACCCCTTTTTTCCATCAGTTTTCCATGGGAAATACTGACCTATGTAATTTCAAAGGTCAAACCAGTTCTAAAATGCCTCTGGCTCCATGTTTGACTCAGAAATAAAATCTTAAGTACCTCAAGCTATTCTGCCATCCACTTCAGCCTTTCAGAGCCTTCTGGCCTCCGCACATCCCCCCTCCCAGGGAACCTACTGCAAGCCCACATTCTTCCCAAACTATCAGCCTCAAAATCCCTTATCAATGAGCAGACATCACACTGAGCCAATCCTCAAGTTTGTGAAAGGGAGGCAGGGCCCTTCCACATGCAAGCATGCAGGCTACTTGCAGATGTGACCCAAAGCACCCCCCAGAGTTCAGGCTGACCCCATACAGGATGCTCAGCTTGCTGGAGCCAAATAAAATCTTCCTGGTTTCATTTGGGAAAAAAATCTCACTCAACACCCATCGTAAATCTGTCAACTCTCTTCCGGATGCTTTCTAACCAGCTTCCTTTCCTGTGGTTGTAAGGGCTGCGAGGGAAGAGGGTGTAGCATGGATGAAAGCATGCAGTACTAAAAGAAAGAGTGCGTGTTAATTCTAGTGGTCACAATTTTGACAACCACATCAGCAAATGCAAAAGAAATAGGTATCTTGAATTAACATGTCCAGACTGAGCCCACTGCCTTCCCTCTGACACTGCCTCCTCCTTCCGTGTCCCCACCTCAATAAGCCACACCACCCGTCACCTGCCACCCACACCTAAACCAGGGTATTATTCTAGACTCCTCCCTCTCCCATGCCCTACTCCTTGTCTAATCAATGCCACTTCCTAAGTATTTCTCGAATCCATCCTGTCCTCCTCTCCATCCCTGCCTCCTAGCAGGCCTCCCCAGATCCACTCTGCCCACCCCCATTGATCTCTGCTCCATACTGCCATCAGAGCTGATCTTCCTAAAGGGCAATCTGACCAGGCGCCCCACCCCCCACCTGACTTAAAACTATTCAGTAGCTCACCATTATCTCTTTCCAGTGTGGTCTTCACACAAGCTTTAGTCAGAGAACCCCTCTGCTCTTTGAAGGGACGCCATATATAAGACAGGAAATCAGAAGTTGCTCTGTCTAAAGTAGAAGGGCAGTCTCAGAGCCCAAATTCTGTACCTCCACCCTCCCCGCAGAAGGACTTCCTTGGGGAGTGTTAGGAACACTCCTGCTTTACAGTGTGACAGAACACAGAACAGGAAGGGAGTGGGGCTTCCACTCTTGCCCCTGCATTAATAACAAAGGTCCCAAAGCAGGGAGAGGCAAATACTAGGAACCTGCATTCTGAAGAGGGCCACAAACAATCAGAGTAGAATTCACCCACCCAGGCCCTGCTAGATACCACCAGCCACCACCACCCTCTCCCTCCTCCCAGTATACCTAAGACTGGGGGCAAGGGCAAGTCGCGGGTGTACACGCGTGTCACAACTGACCAAATTGTACACTGTGAATATGTGCAGTTCATCCTATGTCCTTCCTAAAAATTTAAAAGAAAAAAAAGGAGGTGAGTTATCAGTGTGTGATATTCAGATGAGAAAGACTCCCTCCCATCACTGCAAATCCAGCAAGGGTGCTCCTCTGACAGTGCAGAGGAGTGTCTGGCAGGGCAGGGAGACTGGTGGTACACCTGTTGAGCTGAAAATCATAGCTCAGTGGAAGAAGGGGAGGAAATCCTTTGGAGAGCTTGGGTTTGTGAACAGGCATGACTCCACGATACCCTGGTCCCTGCCTTTTCACACAGGCTGGCTTCCCTCTGACACTGCCTCCTCCTTCTCTTGCTGAGTCAGCAAGACAAGGAGGGGCTGGAGCCAGGTCTGCCTGGGCCCCCTTCCCCACCATCACACTCCCTCGTGGCTCATTCTGGGATTCAGGCGAAAGAGTATAGATGTGGTGAGAGGTCATGAGCTGCCAAGGGGAGGGAAGGGGGTTGGGGGTACACCTGGCAGGAATTCTCAGCTGGCTCTCTCTGAAGGATCCTTAGTAACAAATGGGGCCCTCTGACCAAGGCCTCAAGAAAGCCAGCAACCAAGGCCATCAGCAGCACACAGGAGCACCAGAGTGAGAAGGCACTCCCCCACCACTGACGAACAGCCAGTCACACAAGACAGGGCCCACTCTGGACCCCCAGCACCAAAGGGGCCAGTCCCAGAAGAAGGAAGTGAGGCGATGTCCCTGAAGCTATCCCACATCCCTCCCCACTCCCAGCCCCTAGGAAATGGAAGGCTGCCCAGCTCCGGGGGATGGGAAGAGAGGAGATCTGATTTGAGATTGTAATGTTAAACTAGTCTAGCTTGTACTGGGACTGACTGTTTTCATTCTCTTTTTAAAAATTATTCCAAAAATACACAAAAGTAGAGAGAATAGTATAACAAACTTCTGGTTCTATCACCCCTCTGCAAACATTACCAACTAATGGCCTATTTTGTTTTATCTATATCCCTGACTTACCAACCCACCCGATTATTTTGAAGGAAATTCCAGGCGTCATATCATTTTAATTATAAATATTTCATTATGTATGTCTAAAAGATACCGACTCATATTTTTTAAAACATACCCATAGTAATGTCATCACAACCTAAAAATAAATAATAATTTCTATCATCAAATTCCAGTTCATAGGCCCATTTCCCCAATTGTTTTATAATATGACTAGATTGAAATTTTTCATAACCAAAAGTTGCCACAAAGTACAGAATCTGCCCTTGACAATGCTAAGGGCAAGAATGAGAGCGTAGCTGAAAGCAATTGTTGGAAAGAATAAAACCCTTGCATGTTCACATTCCATTACATTCAGGCTCTTCAAGAAATCAGATACTACAAAATGGCCCCAAGGGACCAGTCCCTGCCTGCCAATCATTGTTACTCAGTGCTTGCCCTACTCACCCTCACCCAGTTCCCTTCTGGTTTGGCTCCAGGAAATAAGTGCCCCTCTGGGCTCCAGACATCTGGGACATCCCTTGGCCACCTTGCTATAACCCTTGTCTCTCCTACTAGACAAAGGACTCCTCACAGGCAGGGACTGCCATCTCACTTTTTTTTGTATTCTCTGGACCCAGCCAGGGTTTGTGGGACTCAATGGCTAAGGATGGCGAGGCAGCCTCAAATCATGATGCCCCAGGGGGAGGGTATAGCTCAGTGGTAGAGTGTATGCTTAGCATGCATTAAGTCCTGGATTCAATCCCCAGTACGTCCATTTAAACAAACAAACAAGCAAGCAAATAAACAAACCTAATTACTCCCCTAGAAAAACACAAAAAAAGCCACAAATAAAATTAACAAATTATCTTTTAAAAATTCACAATGCCCCTGCCCGTCTGACTTTGACCACGACACACCATCCAGAATACCCCCTTACCTCACCCCGACCCCTGCCCTCTGAACCTGCCTTGTCTCTTAAACACCACCCTGGCCTCTGCCTGAATTTGGCAACTATAAATTCATCATACTGAACTCGACCTCCTGGCTGCCCCAAGTTCATTTCCCAAGCCATCTTCAACATCTGTTCCACCTTTTCCACGTCATCTGTCTCCTCCTGTGTCTCCAACCCTGCTCCCCACCCTTTGGGTCTCAGGGGAGGGCCATGTTCCCATCCGAGCCTGCCCGCGCTCAGCACCTTGCCTTACCAGCGGCATCCAGATGATCTTCTGCGTCCGGAAGAAGTGGTACATGGCTGAGAAGCGCTCGTAGCCCCCTCTCAGGATATGGATGGGCTGGCGGGTGAGGCGGGTCAGGGCTCTACCACACTCAAGGGCAGCTCCGAGCACCACTCCTAAGAGGGGAGACCAAAGAGAAGAATGCTCCCTATGTGCTCATCGTTTGCCTAAAGCTCCAGCGGATGGGCACTTCATTCTGAAAAGCAATTATCTGGGAAGCTGAAGCGACTATAAATAGAGATGAATGCTACCATTAAAATTTCAAAAGCAACTTACTACCAAGTAAGCTGATTTTTTCCTGTAAACTGAGATTTCATTTTTTTTCATATTGTTGTAAAGAATTTTGATTCAATGTAAGGGAAATGTGTGTGCGTATATATACAATACCATAAATCATATACCACACAATTCACCTAATTAAAGTATATAAATTAATGGTTTTTGATACATTCAGAGTTGTGTAACCATCACTGCAATCAATTTCAGAACATTTTCATTCCCTCGCCAAAGAAACCATGTACCAGTTAGAGGGTTTCACTCCTCATTTCCCCCCAAATACCCAGCCATAGGCAGCCACTAATCTAGCTTCTCTCTATGGACTGACCTATTCTGGACATTCCATAGAAATTGAATCACACAAAATGTGGCATTGGTGTCTGGCTTCTTTCACTGAGCCTCATGTCTTCAAAGTTCATCTATGTTGCAACAGGTGTCAGCACTCCATCCTTTTTCATAACTGAATAATATTCCATCATGTGGCTCTCCACCTTTTGTTTATCCATTTGTCTGTGGTGAACATTTGGGTTGTTTCCATTTGGGGGCTATTTTGAATAATGTTGCTGTGAACATCCATGTGCAAGGTTTTGTGAACAAATGTTTTCATTTCTCTTGGGTTATTGCTGGACCATATGGTAACTCTGTGTTTAATTTTTGAGGATGCACCAAACCATTTTCCATAGCAACTGCACCATTTTACATTTTGACCAGCAGTGTATGAGGATTCCAATGTCTCCACATCCTCATCAACATTCGTTATTACCTGCCTTTTAGATCATGGCCATTCTAGTGGGTGTGACGAGATCGCCACTCTGCCTTTGACATCAATTTAATCTTAAATGCCTTCATCAATCTGCACAATCATCATTAGACCATATACAAGCTAGATCTATGTGACAGGAAGCTTGCAAAATTAAGGCTAAGCTAAAATATCCTGAGGCCAAGATGTGAGCCCTGAAGAGAGATACTATGCAGCAGACTGTGGAGAGCCAGCTAAGAGGAGAGAGGGAAGAGCACAGACACTGACCTCAATACTGAACCTTTGTCCAGGGAGAGAAGGCTGATTCCATTAGGGGCTGCTGAGAATATAAGCGGCCTGAGACCCACTTGGAGAGACTGTATTTGGAGGCAGAGCCTGGATTCAATAGCCAGGCAAGGAAAGAACATGTAGCTGGCAAGACAGGAGCCAAAGTCCAACCCAGAGCACCTGGCTTGGAAGCCAGAGAGTTCTGAGCCTCCCTCTTGAGCAAGAGCTTGAATAATGACTGGTGAGTCAGAGGGCCCCAGGGATTTGGGGAGGGAGTCCCAGGACACACCGCTGCTGTCTTTCAATTGGGACAATTCAAGACTCCAGTGAAAACCCATGAGAACCTCCCAGGACCCAAGCTATCCAGCCACGGATGTAATGGGGTTAATACTTCTGATTAAATATATTTTACTCCCATTAATTCTGAGTTCTCTACTGACACAAAGTTTCCCACTTGGGTGCCCACTGCTTCAGGGGGAAGGGGACACCACCTGGAACAAGGGGTTCGGGTCCTTAGCCAGACAACTGTTTTGAAAGTCAGGCTTTGTTAAGAAGAAAAAAGGAATCTCCAAATTCCCAAAGCTTCCCTTTCACAGTTGGTGTGAATGTCGGGGCTAGGGAACTCCATCCACACATATCAAGAGCCCAGCTTGCGGGTCTGTAATCCATTTGCTGCAAGGAAGGATGATTTAACATAAGGAAATGTCTTTCATTCAGGAAGGGGCTGCCCTTTATGTGCTAAAAGAGCTTGGAAAGAGAGTCCCAGAGACCAAGACAAGGGAAGATAACTTTCTGGGTTCCTAAGAAGAGACTCAGCTGAGGAGGCAGAAACACACTGGCTAGGGAGATGGGGGGGTGGAACGAGGGGAGCTGAAAACAGCTTGTGCCTTATTTCCCACTAGGAATCCTGAGGCCCTTGCAGCAGAGGTGGGAGGGGTTAACCTACCCTGAAAAGAAGGAAAGACACAGCAGCCCAGGGATCAGCAGCACCTGTGGAAGGCCAAGCGGAGCTTGGGTAGGAGGGCACAGGGCTGAGATCCCCAGGGGCCATCACCATGCACTGCCAAGATGGAGGGCACTCTTACAACTTACACGAGACGTGGACATTTCAGCCGCAGACAGCAAAGACAGAGGACCGTGCCAAAGGCAGTGCACAAATTGAGCTGCATCCCACCCAGAGACCAGCAGGAAAAGACTACACAGAGGCCAACACATGCTTCTAGGCTGTGATGAAGGCTTTGCCCACACCCAGATTTCCTTGGGAAACAGGGAGGTGGGTGCTTCACTGTGGAAAGAAGGTGGGAAGAGAAACGTTGAAATGGTCTTTTATCCAAAAGACTCTGCATTTACCTGAAAGATGCCATTTTAAAGGAGAAAAGTTGCCTTGAGTAGGCAAATTTTATGTGAGTGGTTTTTGGTTTTTGTCGTTCCGTGGTTGTGATTTCTTACAGGGTGAGAAGAGGGGCTCTCTAGCATTACAGTGAGGTCAGGGATGGAGTGTGGAGGGTAGTGCCTTATCAACCACCATTTCCTAGGATTTCAGGGTCCAGCCTGCAATCCTAGGATTGCAGACCAGAGTCCAACAGGATGAGCTTAGGGAAGAGGGGACAATTGCCTAATGACCTCCTGGAAAGACTGGTTTTACTGAAGGTGGAAGCCTAGCGCCACCCAGTGACTGCTGATGTGAATGCCCAGGCCGTGGAACTCCACCTGCACGTATCAGCCACGGAGCCACAAGCAGCAGCCAGGGGTGGTCGGCCCAACCAGGGGCTGAATGGAGGACGCAGCGGAGCCTCAGTGAAGCAGTTCAGGACCGACCGGATCACAACCCCGGCTCGGACTGCTCTCCTGCACTCTCCTCCAACATCACTTTCCAGCCCTTAGGAGACCCGACAGAGCCAAACCGCCCAGGTTTGGATCCTGGCCCCACCATTTACTAGGCATGGTGGTTTAAAAATATGCCCATAAATTCTTTCAAACACCTCCCTTTAAAAGGTTAAGTTTAATTCCCCTCTCCTTGAGGGTAGGCTGTGCTTAGTGACTGGCTTCTAACGAACTCAATGTAGCGAGAATGACAGTTTGAGTCCCAAGACTAAGTCATAAAAGGCACGTGTCTTTCCCTTTCTCTCCCTCTCTCGTTCTGGGGGAAACCAGTTGCACTGTTGTGAGGCCACTGAAGCAGTCTTATGCAGAGGTCCATGTGGTGAGGAACTGAGGCTTCCTGGCTATTCCCGTGTGACTGACTCATCTCAGATGCAGATCATCCTGGCCCGGTGAAGCCTTCAGATGATAGCAGTTCTGGCCAATGTTGTGACTACAACCTCAGGACAGACACTGTACCAGAATCTTCCAGCTAAGCTGCTCCTGAATTCCACAGAAACTATGAGATAACTGATGTTTACAGTATTAACCTACTGAGTTTTGGGGTAATTTGTTACATGGCAAATTCCCAGGTGTGGGACTTTGGGTGAGTTACTTCACCTTCCCAGGCCCCAGCTTCCTCATCTGCAAGATGAGGATGTTACCTATTAGGAGACAATTCTCCATGGTCTCTCATGTTTCTACATGTCCTGTGAACAAAGCACTGGCTTTTCAAGGGTATTTGTATAAGAAACACCCTTGATTGATAGAGACAGTTTGTCCCTCCAGATCCAAGGGTGGGCAGGCTTTCTGCCCATTTAGTATACAAGATTTCAGGCCCTCTAAGCTAAGAATTCTCCTACAATGTTACCCGTTGCATTCTGGCCACTTTTATTGCTCAGAGAAATAAAGCCCTTTGTCTCTGACACAGAAGCCTCATGTGTTCTGCCAGCATCCATGAAACCATGGCAGGCTCACTTATCATCTTGTAAGGAAGGAAAAAATCCCAGACTCTCCCCAGTTCTTGACATTGCCAGCCTCACAGGGTTGTTCTGCAGATGGCATGAGGTGATGCAGGTAGGGCTCCTGGCAGGTGGCAGAAGTGCCCAATAACTGTTCAGTGTGATTCTTGCTGCTGCAGTAAAAACCCACCTTGTTTGTCATCGTCGGTGTTGTCATCGTTTTCATCTTTTAAGATTATCTCCAGGTTGCTGGTGTTGTTATCATACACCACACAGTATTTCACACACTCCAGATCTACAGACTCTGGGATGAGATATTCATCTGCCCTCTAAAGAGACCACAAGAGAAGCCTGTTGGCGGTGGGTTCAGCCAAGCAGATATTCCCTGTACACCAGCACTGGGAGGAGCCGAGGAAGGACTGTGCCCATTTCCCTGACTGCACACAGGTATGGAAGCCCTGAGTGAGCCGGAGAGTCTGCTAAATGCTAAGGATCTTCCACACCTATATCCCCTCCTGGGGAAAGTGACCACAGCTGACTGGACCAGAGATAAGTGCCTGGGCAAGGAACAGTGGGCTACTGACTGGCCCACAGTCTATTAGGTGCCCTGGCACGAGTGCTGTCAGAGCAACCATAGCCACCTGAACTAATGACATCCTCTCTTTGAGGAAGAGTGTTGGTTGTGAGGGCCAATTCCAAAATCTGCCATGAAGAGGGCAGTAAGCAGGAGACTTGACTAGACAGAAGTCATAAGCAAGCAGGTATGATGAGGCAGACTCAGCTGAAATGGAAGCTCTGGGAGAGTAGGAACTTTTGTCCATGTAGAGCCACTGACGTATCCTGAGCTTCCAGAATGATGCCTGGCACACAGCAGGGCATAAAAATGGTTAAAGGAAGGAATGGACAAACAGGAGCCAGGAGGTCATGAGGAGCAGTTGGGAGTGGCTGAGTCAACATCACGGCCACAAGGGCAAGCACAGGAGACTTCTGCCAAGGAGGTGAGGACCTCTCTCAGTACCAGGACTGTCCATGATCCCAAAGGGTGTCCCAGAGCTCAGGAAGACCCAGCTGGTTAGTGTCCACTTGTTCACAATGCTTCCTGAAAGCCCGCACTACTCAGGGGAACCCAAGCCTGAGTCTGCCCCTTGCGATCTGGTCTGGCTGTCGTAGAGGCCCTGACAGGACCTGCGGGTGGGATGGGATGAGTGCACATCTACTGGACAGCAGTGCAGGGAGGTAAGGCCCAGGGAGTACAGACCAGGACTGTCTCCAGGACTCTTGAGGGGAGAAATCATATTCATCTAAAGGAATCAGGACACAGCTGGTGCTCGGGGGGTGAGCAGGATTTCAACAGGTGATAGCGAGGAGGTGGGGGGGGTGGTCTGTGTGTGGAGAAAAGTATGAGCAAAAGGCAAAGGTGGGAACAGCCCCCAGAGGATGGAGCAGACAGGAGAGCAGGAGAGAAGTGGGCTGGACCTCCATCCTTTATTCAATAAACATTCATTGAGGACCACTTTGTACTTACACTGTGCCAGGTTCTGGAATACAGAGATTTAAAAAAAAAGAGAGAGAGAAAGAGAAGAGAAATGCCTGCATCAGCCTGGAGGACTCAGAAGGGCTGCATGGGGAAGGAGGCACTTGAGACGAGACTGTGAGGGTGAGCAGAAACTTGCCAGATGGACAAGGGCTGGGGGAGTGTTCCACACAGGAGGACCAGATTCCAGTCGTTCATGTTTTAGTTAACAAATAGGTACTGAGCACCTCCCAGATGCCAGGGACCAGACTGAGCATGTGCGATACAATGACGAGCAAAGCATACACATCCCTGTATCACAGACAGTAGCATGTCCAGGAGATCACACATACTGTCATTTCCTAGATTGTAAGAGACCACGGGTTGTAAGATGCACCACCAATTTTAACAGTTGCAATCAGGAATGTACATAAAAGGAGGGATGTGTTGGCATATAAATACTTTAGGCAGGGTGGGGACCAACTGGTCCTGGGAAGATCTGAACCAGTGCTCCAAAGCCCAGACCTCGCTCCCAGGCACTGTGCCTCGCTCTGTCGCCTGCACACTGGCTTCACCTTCTGGACCACTCTGTCCTGAGGCCTGAATCACGGCCACCAGCAATGCTCAGATTCCCACCCTCCACACTCCACCACCAGAGTAAAAGGAGCCACCTTCTCTAATTCCAACTCTGACTGGCCATTTTCGTTCCAGGCCAATCACTGTGGCCAAGGTCTGGATCCTATTCTAGGGAGCACAACTAGACCCTTATGATTTGAGCAGAGAGAGGAGGAATGCCCCTCAAAAAAGTGGAGGTGCAGGGCAGAACAATAACAAGTGTGGACCACATTCAGTTTTGAGGGAAAGACACCGCTACTTTAAGGTGCAACTGTAGGATATATTCCCAACTTCAGGAGTGTTAAAATATGATGTATGTGCATCTCAGAATCAAGGAAACACGGCAAGGCAATGCTGGTGAGGCATCAGGGGAGAGTGGAAGCGTCCCAGAGGTGAGGCTGAAGAGGGAGATGGAACCAGATCCGAGAAGGCCATGAACACCAACTTGGGGGCTGTGTGTTCTGCTGGTGCTGGGGTTCTGCTGGCCAGAAAGTGGAAGAGGGGAAGCATGAGGTGTCAACCTGGCTGAAGGGTTCTGCAGGGCTGAGGCTGAGAGAATGTCTCTTTTCCAGAGCTGGGGGTGCTGCCAGGATCAAAGGAACACACAGAGTTGAGAGCTGAGTTGGAAACTGAGGGCCATACATGATGAAGGGGCTCTGAATAAGCTGTAAAAGGATGAGAAAGGCCTGAAAGGGAGATGAAGAGCTGGAATATGGAGCCAGAAAACTGAAAACCCAGGGAGGAAAAAAGCAGATAATGATGCACGAGGGCGGAGGGGGAAAAAAGGAGTTAGGCAGCAAGTTTATCTCAGAAAAATGCTTGAGGCAGGGCTCATGCTTCCTGTGTGTTCTGTGTGGAAAAGGGCCAGAGGTGGAGCGTGGCAGCAGGAGTAGGGAGAAGGGGGAGTTTTGCAAGACAAAACTTTTGAAGTGACGTTGGCAGGACAGTTAACTGCGTATAGATAACTGAAGCTGTAAGCTTGGGTGAAATCTCTGAGCAAGAAAGTAGACTGACCAACAGAGATAAAGAAGACCAGGGACACAGTTCAGTGGTTTCCTTTAGGCGTGGCAGCAGGAGAAAATGAAGCTGAACCAAAGAGATAAAGAAACCAGAGAAGCAAGAGAGAACCTGGAATTCAAGGGCAAAGAATGTGGTGGCCAGCACTGCAGGGGTCAGAGGTGGAGCCTGAGTGATGGCTGCCAGGCTCCACAGTGACCTGAGAGAGAAGACACCCTGTGGGGCTGGACGGAAGGGCCTCAGCTGCAGGAGGAGGGGAATGGTCACTGCATGCCAGGCGCGGTCTTTTTAAAAAGCTGTAACTGGGAAAGGAAAACAAAACAGAAAAGAAAAGGGATAGGAGAGAAGGGGCTTCCCACTCCGGGTTATGCTATCTCTATGGCTTATCTGTTCCCTGAGTAGGGACAATGAGTTAAGGGCATCCTGTATTCTGTTACAACAGACTGTCCCAGGGTCTGGAACACTGCCTGGCATGTCAAGAAATTAAATCAATATCTGCTTAATGAAGCTGCTGACCATGGGGGACAGGGGGACACCTGAGGGTGTGTGTGACAACGTAGAAGACCCTCATGGTGGACGCACAGGGCCGGTCCTGCCTCTGCTGCCCACACTGTCCAGTAGGAGGTGCCGCCTCCTGGAGCTAGGATAACGTCTCCCGTTCTTCCCACAATCCTGTATGGCAGCCAGTCTGCCCCAGATTCTGACTCTGCTGATGTACCTTCTTCACGAGAAGGGCTGTAATCACGTGGCTTTCGTCATACTCCCGTTTGGAACGCACATCTGAAAAGAAAGGTATTGAACTGATAACTGCATTTGCAAAAGAACACATGACTGAACTACTCAGAGTGCTTACACCAGCATTAACGTGAATTTGTTTGGCAGTTGGCCAACAGCTGCCGTCAGTTTAAAATTCCAGGCATGTTGTTTTACTATTCTAGGCTGTCTGCACAGCTCCTCTGCCCCATCACATCCACACCCACACATTCCTTTAAGGAAGAGTGAGACTTCGTATCTATGATTTAGGGGGAGTTCTCTCAGAGGTCCAAAAAAGCAGGGAAGGGAGAAATCAAAGCCAGAGTGGCCTCATATTAAATGCCCCATGGAATTTTAGACCCAAATTTTAGAACTTAGGAGTTGAGGTTCTAATGCCCTTGCCAGGACAGAGGAAGTGGTATTGATGTCCTCAATGCTGGGAGGAACATGGAAGCTAAATCCTAAAAAGGACTGTTCTGCATAAATCTTAAAAAGAACTGTTATCCAAAATATACAAAGAATTCTTAAAATTCTACAAGAAAACAACCAACCCAATTTAAAAATGGGCAAAAGATTTGAACAGACACATCATATCAAAAAAGATAAACAGATGGCAAATAAGCATACGAAAAGATGCTCCATATTATATATCATCAAGGAAATGCAAGTTGAAACAAAGTTAGGCTCCAGAATTTACGAAGAACTCATAAATCAATGAGGGGCAAAAACTCCAGACATCTGAAGGTACCTGTATTTTAAGAGTAAGTAAGTAACTTACCTTAGTAAGTTAGGTATATATGACAACTTCCTTAACCTGATGGGTAAATTACTAAATATCTACAGCAAACATCATACTGATTGATAAAGTGTGAAACAAGACAAAATGTTCACTATCACTATAACAGCGGAGAACAAAGCTGACTCCACATTGGATCTATTCTTTTATCTCTAACCTTTGTGCTCCGTTGCCTGTGCTTAGTCATGCTGGCTCTGCACCTTTGTAAAGGAATGTTGCCAGTAGACTGAAATATGCATACTAGCCCTTTCTCAAGGCTCTGACTCCCAGGCTTGAACTTTAAAGGTATAACATTTGTCCTGTTGGAGGTTTACAGGAACACTGTGACCAGACCTACTTGGACAGCTGCCAGAATAAAGGATTATCACATTCCCTCTGGGGTCTGGCCAGCACCAAGAAGTTTGCAACAACCAGCTACAACCCCCTCCCCTTTTAGTAATAAAAGGGGCCTGAATTCTAACTCGATTCAGACAGTTCTTTGTGACACTAGTCCACTATCTTCGCCATCTGTTGGCTTTCCAAATAAAGCCACTATTCTTTGACTCAACACCATGTCTCCTTGATTTACTGGCCTGTTGTACAGCGACCAGTATGAGCTTGGATTTAAAGAAGCAAAAGATTCTCTCAAGACATGAGGAGCGAGTTATATAATAATGGTGTGTTTTGAGTGCACGAATGGGACATTTTTTTCTTCTTTTTCAGAGCTGCTTCTTCCTTTCAGGGCTACTTTTTTTTTTTTTTTTTAATTGAGTTGTAATTCACAAGGCATTACATTATTTTTCCATAAGGTTTTTAATAAAAAGAAGACTGCATGCTTGGCTCTAGTCTTCTAAGAAGGACATCTTATTTTTCAGAGTTGTTTCTAAAGTCATGTGGTCTTTAACTTTGGGGACTATTTTGCATTTGAGTGCAAACACAAATTTCAACCCAAGTCAACCTCATCACATGCCTCCACGAAGTCTGACTATGGAGGGAATACCTTGCCTATAGTATAAATATCAGTTCTGAACTGAAAAGCTGGGGAAGAAAATTTCCTTCTCAGAAAAACTTAAAGCTAGTGAGCTAAAGGCACAAATTTGTAAAAGACCTGAGAAGACCTTAAGTTTACATCCCTGGGCACAGAGATCTGGGCACAGAGACAGCCTACAACAATCAAAAAGACAAAAAACAGTAAACAATAACAATAACCAGCAAATCCAGGGGAAGGAGGGTAATCTGATTTTCAGAGTTACCGCGTTACCGCGTTATTAAATTCAAATGTCCAGTACTCAACAACAACCACAACAAAATCACAAGGCACATGAAGAAACAAGAAAGTATGCCCCATTCAAAAAATTAATGGACAGAAACTCCCTGAAAAAGATCTGATGGCAGATCTACACAAAGACTTTAAAACAACTGTCTTTAAGATCTCAAAGAACTAAAAGAACATACAGAGAAAGTCTAGAAAATTATGTACGAACAAAATGGAAATATCAGTAAAGATAAAACACCTAAAAAGAAACCAAAAAGAAATTCTGGACCTGAAAAGTATAATAACTGAGATGAATAACTGACTAGAGGAATTCAAAGGCAGATTTGAGGAGGTAGAAGAATCAGCAAACTTGAAGATAGGATAATGGAAATCATTTCGCTCGAGGAATAAAAAGAAAAAAAGACTGAAGAAATATGAACGATACGTAAGCAACCTGTGAGAATTCAAAGAGACCCACACCAAGACACATTATAATTAAACTTTCAAAAAACAAAGACAAAGAGAGAATCCTGAAAGCAAAAGAGAAGCAACGACACACACGCACACACAAGCACTCCTCAAAAAGATGATCAGCAGATTTCTCACCAGCCACTTTGAAGGTCAGAAGGCAGAGGCCTGATATATTAAAGTATTAAAAGAAAAAACATTGTCAACAGGAATCCTTTATCTGGCAAAACAGTCCTTCAAAAGTGAGGGTGAAATTAAGACATTACCATATCAACAAAAGCTGAGGGAGTCTGTCAGAAGTAGACCTGCTCTGCAGGAAATGCTCAAGGTAATCCTGCAGGGTGAAATGAAAGCACTCCAGAGAGTAATATGAAACTGTGTAAAGAAAGAAAGATCTCAAAGGTAAATCCGTGGGGAACTATAAAAGCTGGCATTATTGTGACAACAGTTTGTAACTCCACTTTTTGTTTTTTTACATGATTTAAGAGACTAATACATTTTTAATTAATTATAAATCTAAAAGCTAGTATATTGTAACTTCGGTTTGTAACCATACATTTTGTTTTCTACATAACTTAGGAGATCAATGCATTTAAAAGAATTTTTAGTTTATGTTTTTGAGCACAGAATATATAAGAAGTAATTTTGTGACATGAACAACTGAAAGGAATGGGGAAGGAGCTATAAAGGAGAAGAGCTTTTGTTTGCTATTGAAGTTAAGCTGGTATAAATTAAAATAAGAGTTTTATAACTTTAGGATGTTAAATGTAATCCCCATGGTAACCACAAAGAACATAGCTATAGAATATTCACAAAAGGAAATGGGAATTTAAACATTTCACTATCAAAAAATCAACTAAACATAAAAGATGACAGTAATGCAGGAAATGAAGCACAAAAAAGCTATAAGGCATATAGAAAACACACAGCTAAATATCCCACTTCAATACCTCACTCACAGTAATGTCTAGAAGAAAGAGACAGAAGCAAGGAACTAGAGGGCTTAAACAACACAATAGACAAAGTAGATATAACATGTATACAGAACATTCTATCCGACAACAACAAAATACACATCTTCTCAAGTGCATATGGGACATTTTCCAGGATAGGCCACATTCTAGGACAGAAATTAAGTTTCACTAGATTTTAAAAGACAGATATCATACAAAGTACTTTCTCTGACCACAACAAGATGAAGTTAAAAGTCAATTACAGAAGTAAAACTGGAAAATTCAGAAATTTGTGGAAGTTAAACAACACACTCTTAAAGAACCAACAGATCAAATAAGAAATCATGAAGGAGCTTAGGAAATACTTAAGAGACAAATGGAAATGAAAACAAGATACTAAAACTTATGAAACCCAAGGAAAACAATGCTAAGGAGGAAATTATAAGTTACAAATGTTTATATTAAAAAATAAGATCTCCAATCAACAAGCTAACTTTACAACTTAAGGAACTTAAAAAAAATTTTAAAAAGCTAACAAGCTAAGCCAAAAGCTAGCAGAAGGAAGGAAATAATAAAGTATTAGAGCAGAAATAAATGTAATAGATAACTGAAAAACAATAGAGAAAAAAAATCAATGAAGCCAAACCAGAAGTTGGTTATTTGAAAAGATAAATGTGACCAACTTTAGCTAGATGGACTAAGGAAAAAAAGGCTCAAATTACTAAAATCAGAAATGAAAATGAGGACATCACTACCAATACTACAGAAACAAAAAGGATTTTAAGAAAGTAATATGAACAATTATATGCCAACAAATTGGATAACCCAGATAATATGGACAAATTTCTAGAAACACAAAACCTACCAACACTAAATCATGAAAAAATAGAAAATCTGAGTAGACCTATAACTAGTTAGAAGACTGAATCAGTAATCAAAAAGCTCCTGATGAAGAAAATCTCTGCACAGACCATACTAACACTCTAATTATAAAACTGGATCTTTACAGCGTGTATATTCATAGAGAAGGGTTTAAACTATATTCCATATTACTATAATTCACATATGTACTCTGCTACTGGCAGAGTGAACACAAAGCAGAATTATAAGCCAAATACAATACATAAACAACAAGGTCCTACTGTATAGCCCAGGGAACTATATTCAATACCTTGTAATGGCCTATAATGAAAGAGTATGAAAAGGAATATATATATGAATCACTGTGCAGTCCACCAGAAATTAACACATTGTAAATCAACTATACTTCAATTTAAAAAAAGAAGCCAAATACAATATATGCACTGAGGCTTTTCCCTTGTCTATAGCCTCTGTGACACATTACCCTGAAAGGGCCTTTCCCATATCTATCTAACCAACAGCTGCTCTCAGGAAAGGATCTCATCCATCACTCCTTGAGAATATAACACTTTAAAATTCAGTGTATCATTTATTGTCTTAAAAAATGATGACAAACCTCTTGAAATTCATGACCAGGATTCACTGGTGAATTCTACCTAACATTTAAAGAATTAATATCAATCCTTTTCAAACATTTCCCAAAAAAATCTGAAGAGAGGGAAACACTTTTTTACTCATTCTATGAGATCTGCACGACCATGATGCCAAAAGTCAGACAAAGATACAAGAAAACTACGATCAATATCCCTTATAAAACACTGATGCAAAAACTCTCAACAAAATGCTAGCAAACTAAATTCAGCAACATATTAAAAGGATTACACACCATGATCAAGTGGGATTTATTCCTGGAAGGCAAGAATGGTTCAAGAATGAAGGGGGGAAAAATACATGATTATCTCAATCAATGCAGAAAAAGTATGAAAAAATTCAACACCCTTTCAGGATAAAAATACTTGACAAACTAGGAATAGAAGGAAATTACCTGAACATAAAAAAAACCATGTATGTGAAACATTATGCTGTACACCAGAAATTGACACAACATTGTAAACTTGACTATACTTCAATTAAAACAAAACAAAACAAAAAACCAAGCATGAAATACCCACAGCAAACATTATACTCAATGGTGAAAGACTGAAAGCTTTTCCTTACGAAACAAGACAAGGATACCCAGTTTCACCACCTCTATTCAGTGGAGCGGTGGAAGTTCCACATTACAATTAAATAAGAAAAAGAAACAAAGGGCATCTAAACTGGAGAGGAAGAAGTAAAATCATCTAAGCTCGCAGAAAACATGATCTTATACATAAAAAATCCTAAAGATTCAGTTAAAAAAACTGTTAGAACTGATAAATGAATTCAGCAAACCTGCAGGATACAAAGTCAATACACAAAAATCAGTTGTACAATTGACCCTTGAACATGAATTTGAACTGTGGGGGTCCACTTACATGCAGATATTTTTCAATAGTAAACACTACAGTGCTACATGGTCTATGGTTGGCTGAATCCATGAATGTGGGGGAACCACAGACACACAGAGCTCACTCTAAGTCATAAATGGGTGAACCCCCCATTGCTCAAGGGTCAGTTGTTATTTCTATACACTAGTGATGAACAATCTGAAAAGGAAATTAACAATTCCATTTTCAATAGCATCAAAAAGAATAAAAATACGTGAGAATAAAATTTAACCAAGGAAGTAAAAGACTTGTACTCTGAAAACTGCAAAATGTTGCTGAAAGAATTAGAAGCAAATATACAAAAAAACATTCTGTTCACAAGTTGGAAAACGTAATATTGTTAAGATGTCAATACTGCCCAATATTATTAAGATGTCAACACTACCCAAAGCAATCTACAGATTCAATGAAATCCCATCAATATCCCGATAACATTTTTTGTAGAAATATAAAAATCTATACAAAATTCATATGGACCCTCAAGTAACCATGAACAAGACAGTCTTTCCAATGGTGCTGGGAAAACTGGATATCCACATGTAAAATAATGAAGTTGGGCCCTTATCTATATACCACATACAAGAATCCACTCGGAATGGATCAAGGACCTAAATATAAGGCCTAAAAGTATAAAAATCATGGAAGATAACATAAGGCAAAAGCTTCATGACATTGGATTTGGCAAAGATTTCCTGGTTATAACATCAAAGACATAAACAACAAAAGAAGGGACAGACAAATAGAACTTTGTTAAAAAATTTGTAAATGTTGCACATCAAAAGACAATACCAACAGAGTAAAGAGGAAACCAAGTAAGGGGAGAAATTATTTACAAGTCATACATCTGATAAGGGATTAATACCCAGAATATACAGAGAACTCCTAAAACTCAACAGCGACAATAAAACAACAACAACAATGCAATACAAAAACGAGCAAAGAACTTGAATAGACATTTCTCCAAAGAAGATACACAAATAGCCAATAAGCACATGAAAAGATGTCAATACCACTAATCATTAGGGAAATGCAAATCAAAACTATAATGAGATACTACCTCAAACCCATTAGGATGGTTTCTATAAAAAAAAATAATAAAAACCCAGAAAATAACAATGTTGACAAGGATGTGGAGAAATTGGAACCCTTGTACACTACTGGTAGGAATGTTAAATGGTACAGCTGCTATGGAAAACACAATGGTGGTTCCTTGAAAGATTAAAAATAAAATTGCCACATGATCCAGCAATTTCACTTCTGGGTACATACATAAAAGAATTGAAAGCGGGGCCTCAGAGATATTCTGTACATCCCTGTTCATAGCAGCATTATTCACAACAGCTAAAAAGTGGAAGAAACCCAAGTGTCAATCAACAGATGAATGGATAAGCAAAATGTGGTATAAACATACAATGGAATATTATCCAGTCTTAAAAAAAAAAAGAAATCTGGACACAAACTATAACATTGATGAACCTGGAGGACATCATGCTAAATGAAATAAGCCAGTCACAAAAAACACAAATACTCTATGATTCCACTTATATGAGGTGCCTGGAGTAGACAAAACCATAGAGACAGAAAGTAGAATGGTGGTGCCAGGGTTGCAAGAAGGAGGGAATGGGGATTTATTTAATGAGTATAGAGTTTTAGATTCACAAGATGAAAAGAGCTGTAGAGATGATGGTGGCAATGTACCAACAAACTGCACATTTAAAAGTAGTTAAGATGGTAAATTTCGTATGTATTTTATCACAATTTTTTAAATTGTGGAGAAAAACATCGTAATACAAGTTCACGTCAGTCAGATAGCAAAAAAATTAAACACTGACAAAACCAGGTATTCATAGGTATGTTTCCCAAACTGCTGATTGGAGGATAAACTGATACACTGTCTTTGGGGGGCAATTTGACAATAATGTAGTGAGGCTGAATTTGCAGCTTGGCAATTTCATTTCTGGATATATATCCTGAAGAAACTCTTGCACACGAATAGGGAGAGATATACAATACTGTTCACTGCAGCACTGTTCATAACAGCGACACAATGCAACACAATTAGAAATGGATATGTATTGCAATGAACAGCTAAAATAAACTAGATCTTCATATTTTTTTTTTAGATCTTCATATTTAGACATAAGGGAAACAACAAAAATGCAATTTTAAGCAAACAAAAAAAGCAAGCTGCAGAATCACTGCACATTATGGTACTATTTGTGTAAATGTTTGAACCATATATTATTTTGGGACGCCTACAGATGTAGTAAAAGTGCAAATATACAGAAGCAGTCATCTTTGGGGAGGGAAAGGAATAGGATCAGGATGGGGTACAAAAGGGAGGTACATCTGTGCATTTAACTTTTTATTTATTATGTTAAATCTAAATGGTGGGTACTTCAGTGTTTTGCATATTACTATACGTTTGTTAGATGTTTAAAATATTTCACTAAAAACAATTAACAAGAGGACTCAAACATTAGTCTTCCAGGAACTTCTCCTCTAGATTTATTTAATCTGGTAATATTCCAAGTCATGTTACAATTAATAGCAGCGTCTGAGCTATGCCTGATGAGTTTAACAGTTTTCTAAACTAATTTATTGCCCCCCACCAAAGTTTGTTGATTCATCAAAAATAATCTTTGAAGGACACTGTTCACAATATTTTTTTATGTACTTACCCAATAAACAGAGATAGTTGGGTTCGGTTAATCTGGATAGTTTTGTGACCTGATTCAGGATGTTGTAAAGCTCTGTTGGTTCACACAAAACCAAACCAGTCATCCTATGGGGAAGAATCAGTAATAACGTAAAAGCTTTGTACATCTTTTTATCTTAGATGAATGACCACAAAGTAAGATAATTAAACTCTTCCCTAACATGCCTTCAAATAAGGATGAAAGTAATCAGGGAAATTCAAAAATTTATAGTGATATGTGTGCAGGGGAGATAAACATTGCATACAATATATATGAACCATACAAATAAAAGGAGGCTGTAAAATAGTCACCAATTCATTTCTTCCTTCAGCAGAAAATTACTGACCACCTACTGTATGCCAGGCACTGGAAATAACTGTGGTAAGCTAGACCTAACCTTGTGAAGATTACAGTTTAGCATGGAATGCAGATGTTGGACCAAAAAATACATCATACATAAAAATACGTAGAAAATGCATTCCAAGAGTCAGCATCCAGTGTCATAGGAGGGGCTAACAGGAGGGTCTCACCTAGCTGCGGGGATCAGAGAAGGACTGACAAGATGTGCTTGCTAAGCTGAGACAGGAGGTTAGGCAAGACTTAGGCAGGTGGAGGAGAGAGCGAGGATGAAGGAAGTAAGAATATTCCTGAGAGGAGGAGGGAACTCAGTACCTGAGAGATTTCAAAAGGAGCCTGGTGTGGTGACAGAGGGGAGAGAGTGATGAGTGAAGACCCCAGGGAGGCCAATGCAGGACCCCTTGTGAAGGGCCTTGTAAGCTTATGATAAAGATCATGACGGTTCATGGAAGGCAGAGAATCATTCACTTGTATTGACAGAACTGCCCAGCCTGGGCTCTGGCTCCTGATTGCAGGGCTGCCTTGGGGACACAGGTTTCTGAGGACAACTGTCTCTGGTGCCTCGTGGACATGGAAGGGGGAAAGCTGGGTCTGTGCAGCAGCTTCCTGCAAGGGGGCTACCTTTGAGATAAGGTGGGGGCCACAAGGCGCAGCTAGCAGACCTCTGAAGGCCAGTCAGGTCCAGACATAATCTTGCTCAAAACAGAGTCCACTTCAGAATTACCAGTACTCCCCAGAAAGGCTACCCCTCAACCTGAGCCCTGGATCCTTCCTCCAGCATCATCTGTTTCGTTCTCCACATAAACCATTCCTAACAGCACACATTCTCTGTACTTGTCTGTTCTCCTTAACAGCCAGGATGTCTCAGAAGGGTAGTGTTGACTCACTGCCTCCACTTCCTCACCTCCAGACTCTCTAGGTCCAAATTCCTACTGTGTCACTCTCTGTTTGCTGCCTTACCTTGGGGAATAATTATCTCTCCTTGCCTCAGTTTCCACTTCTGTAAAATGGGGGTAAAAATAGTATTGCCACCTCTGTAAAACAAGGATAATAGTACCTATTGTGTGTGGACTAAAGCAATTACACATGTAAGACATTCTGAGCAGGGAAGAAGTGTTCGCTAAGTGGTGGCTATTGGCACAACCTTCTCCCCTGGAACTTCTAACCCCAGCAAACCACAGAAACTGCTCTTATCAAGGTCATCAGCAATACCCATCTTGCCTAACCCAGTAGTCATTTCTCTCTCTGCTCAAACATGGCACCTCAGCAGCACTTAACCCAGTGGAGCACTCCTCCCTCCCAAACAACTCTCCACTACCAGGACACCCCACTCTCCAGGGTTCCCTCCTACCATTCAGATAATTCCTGCTCTCTCTCTCCCCATGAGAATGCCCTTAGGCACCATCATCTCCTTTTTACTGTCTGTTCTCACCCTAGGACAAAGCTTCTCAACCTCAGCACCACTGACATTTGGGGCCAGATAATTCTTTGTTGTGGGGGCCGATCTGTGCATTGTAGGATGTTTAGCAGGATCCCTGGCCTCCACCCAGTAGACACCAGGAGCAAAGCCCCGCCTCCAATTATAATAACCAAAAATTTCCCAGACTTTGCCAAATGTCGCCCAGGAAGAGGGGCAAAGTTACCATTAGCTGAGAACCACCACTGTAAGCCCTAGATTATAGAGGACTCATCTAGTCCCTTGAATACCCCTTGTATACTAATGATTCCTAAACTGTAGCCCCTACTTAACCACTCCACTGAGCTCCAGCCTCCACTTGGATGCCTGATGGGCATCTCAAATATAATATGGCCAAAAACGAATGTTTAAATTACATATGCCCACATCTCCAAGATCTGCTTGTCTTTTAGTCTTCCCAGTCTCAATGAACATCACCGTTACCCACCTAGTTACTTGGGTCACATCCCTAATCCCTCTTGCCCTCAGCCCCTCACAGCCAATCTATCAGCTCTACTAACTAAATACATTCCAAATCCATCCACTTCTCTCCATCTCCAGGGTTAACATCCTAGACCAAAGGTACTAGCAACTCTCTCCTGAGGATGCAATACTTCCCAACTGGGCTTCCTGCTTCTTGCTTTCTCCCTAACAGTCTTAATTTTCACATGGCAGTCAAGGTGATCTTTGCAAAATACGAGTTTGTCTTCATCTGCATTATCACACTAATTTGTTTGCTTGGTTCATCATCAGTCTCCTCACAGTGGAATGTACGACTCATAAAGGTGGAGACCTTGCCCTTCTTGTTCACTGTGTCCTCACCCAGTGCCCAGGGTGCAGAGCAGTGCTCAATAAGCACGTGTTGAAGGAATAAATCATGACTAGTCACCATTCCTGCCTTCACCAATGGGGTCATCCTGACCTGATGCCACATGTAGATTCCGCCTCAGGATCTCCCCTCTTGCACCCCCAGGTCTTCTGCCTCTGAAAGTCCTGATCTCAGGCCATTTTGAAGGTGGTGAGCATAGGGGAGAGAGGATGGGCTCTGTGTCTCACCCTATAACTTTGTTAAACCAACCTAAAAACTGGCTCGTAACCTGTTTGGTCTATCGCTTAGAGCCCATCCTCACACTCCCAACTACTTCTCCCCATTACAACTTCCATCTCTTCACTCACTAGCAGAGGGGTTGTCTCTGGGCCTCCAGGAAAAGCCCAGCCCAGCCCCAGTGATGAACTCCTTCAGACTTCTCTCCTTCCCAAAGGAGGCACTCTATCTTGTCAAGCAAGAACTGCCACTCGCCTGCTGGTAAAGTGCAGGGAGGTGAATGCAGTCCCGAACCTAACAGCACATTTCTGAGAGAAGATCCCTGTAAGCTGAGACAAGAGGAATCACTAGCCCGGATGGGTGGAGGACTGGACACAGATAACATCTCTCAGGGCTGCTCCAAATTCTGAAGGGTGTAAGATATTCTTGGCTCCACAGTTTGGGCCCCCAAAATATTTTGATACTGAGCTCTTACATGGAACCATTAAGTGAATATCGATGAGGTTTTGCCAAAAGTATTTTCCTTAGAGGAATTCCATTAAGCCAATTTAACCCCTTAATTGATTTTCTGTATTTCAGTTAACCAATTCCAATTTCATCTTCAGTTTTGTTTCAAAATTATTTTTCCCCAAGATCATCTTTTTTCCCTGTGAATTGTACAATAAAGATTTGACTCATTCATCAGATTTTTGTTGCATCAGATTTTACCAAATATAGTTACTGCCGCTGTGAGTTTCATTATATTGATTATTGCTACCAAGTCTCATTTTCCTGGTGAACTATTCAAAACAGTGGAGTCAAAATGGCAAGTTTCAGCCATCCCCCTCTGGGCTCTTTTAGCACAGCACAGCTTTTAAGAGACTTTCAGGGCATTTAGTGAGATCGTTTTTGCAAGGGTGATGGGGCAGGTTGTAGAAAGAGAGGTCAGAGGGAGCACCTTCTGGGGCTCTGGCTTCATGGAGTGAGAAAGAGACCAATCCTCCTATAAGCTGATGCAGCTGGGATATCCACACAGCTTTCTGGGTGGCAAGGAGGCACCTACTGTCAGCAGCAGGATGCCAGCCCAGGCCTTGTCTTGGCACACTAGATGCCCACCAGCAGGAAGGTTCTTCACCCTCCCTGTGATGACCTGGCCTGAACTTCAAACCAGGGGACTTGTGTGGGGCTCTCTCTCCCTCTCAGTCCAGACGCAGCTGTGCTGGCAAGCTCAGCTCCAGCGAAAATGCCTGGGAAAACAGCCGACTGAGAAGGGATGTTTCATTAGGAGCTGTCATAGCCTGAGACTAAGGGGAAACTGGCCAGATCCAGGCCTTCTTGCCTCCCTGTGCTTGACCAATGCCTGGGACTTTCCATTTTGACTGATAGCATCACTGTCAGAGACTGGGCCCGACCCCATCCTTCTCACAGGCATTACAGGATACTGAGAGTTTGGTCTGGTTCAGCCCCAGACAGGTGGACACAACTGATGGACATTTGCCTCTGGTGGAAAGGAAGCATCACTCAATGCTCCTGGAGAAGCCAGACTGTAACCTTCACTTTGTGCTCCTGGCTCAGGCTAAGCAGGGACCAGAGGACTACACAGATATGAGATGGGGTCCACAGCCAACCCCACTATGCCCAGATTCCCTGTGGGAAACTGAGGTTGTGCCAGGATGACCAAGGCTTAAATACAGCGACAGGCAGCAATGCCCTCACCTGTAAACTGAGGCAATACTACACATTGGAAAGGCTATAGGAAGGTAATGTTGAGATAATCAACATAAATTGCTCAGACCTGAGCCTGGTATAGAGCAAGAGCTTAGAAAACACAAGATCCTTCACTCCTAACATCTCTCTTTTCATCCTCAACCAGGAACCTCTGATAGCTACAAGTCCAGTAGACAGAGATTCGGAGAATCTCAGGCCAAAGACCAGCTGGCCAAGTTTATAAGAGGAGGGGAGCCTATGATGCTGCCTGACGGTCAGGCTCCTATGGGATCTGATACAGTCTTTCCTCAATCCCAGCCAGACACCTTCCTTGTGGCCCAAATCTTGACAAAGCTAAGGGACATAGTCCTGGGTGGCAGCACCCCACAGTTGCAGAGGCTTCAGAAGTGGTCCTGAAATCTCTCAGTTCAGAGGAGCACCAGGTCCTACTGCCAGTGATTGCCAGTATTTCTGTATTTTGGAAGGAACAAGTATGGGCCAGAGGCACAGACCCAGCCACCACATCCCTGTCCCTCATCTTCTATTTTGCCTTCATTCCCATGTTCCCAAACCTACACCCACTACACCCTGGAGAAGCACCCTAGTGGCCCTGGGAGGGTGACAGGCCTACCCAGGCAGCAATTCACTGTCAGAGGTAGGGGCTGGCAAACTGCTACACAAAGGCTGTGTGGCCAACATGTCTGGTCTCACCTCCTCTGACTCCGTCTCTGGCACTGGCTCCTCCTCTGCTCGACTGGGCTTATGCCCTACCTTCTGCTCCTGACACGGGTTCTTGGACCTGACCAGGGTCTGGACTCACATTTGCACTCACTTCCCTGACCCCTGGCTGGTCTGGAGGACTGAAGGCTCTGCTCCTGACAGATGTGTCACCGTCGGGAACTCTTAGCTCTCGAGAGCACCTTGCCAGCAGCTTCTTGCTGCCTCTGCTGTCACCATCCACCGCCTCCTAGTTGCTCTGCTGGTATATATCTTGGAAAGCCAAATCCTTCGACTTCCAGCAGGTATGGGCCGCAGCAAAAAGTTAAACTATACATCTAAACAGAGGTCTGTTTTAAAATACACTGTACATTTTCCAATATTCTAATGTACCTAGAGGAAAATACAGAAAACTCCCATGCAGGTGGGAGGACAACCACCTTTCTAATTCTTCACTTTAGCTCCAAGGATCTGAAAGGGAAGATTTAAAATACTTCACTTGTGGTACGATTTTAGGGTTGAAGAGAAGGTAGGTTAGTATATAATATGTGTACCTAAGAGCAAAAATCTGATAGCCCCTGACTGTGGTCTAAGCCTATTGTAAGGAACAAAATGGTCAGTATACATGCATGTGTGTGGCTTGTGTGGCAGTGTGGCAAGGAGGGTATCAATGAATTAGTATATTGTGTATAAATACATACAATGAAGAAATAGCAAAATTAATGTATGGTGATAGAAATCAAGAAGTAGCTGTTTGGGGGACTGGGGCATAAGGGAACTTTCTGGAATAATGAAAATGTTTCTATAGCTTGTTTTGGGTGGTGGTTACAAGGGTATAAACTCAAAAACATCCAACTGCACATTTGAGATCTGTATACTGTACTGTACGTAAACTATATGGCAATAATATTTTTCAAGTCCCCTGTGTAGAACCATGTGCTTATGTGGTCAAGGATGTGAACATGCAGGTGTGTGGGGGGATGCAAGGCTGTGTGTGTGGCCCCACCTGTACATCCATGAACTTGGCGTGGGGTTTGGGCTTTGAGACACATGAACCTGGGCACACAGAAAGTACACTCCGCAGAACTTTAGCTTGGCCCCGACAGCCACCAGCTAATCTCTCTCATCGTCCCTTATTTGGGCAGCATTTCCCCAATGGCTACAGCTGTTATCCAAACCGCCTCACCTTGGAGCAACTTCTCTCACTTACTAGTTCTTGCCGAGAAAGGTTAAGGCCACTGGATGCAAAGAGCCCTGCCCCACCAACTGCTCCCTAGGTGCCCTTCAAGTTTCTTCCCCGAATCAGAGGGATAAGCATCCTCTGACCTCGTCTTCTCCCACCTAATCCTTCTCTCTACTTTTAGCATCTCAAAACTCTTTACCTCCATTAGCATCTTTCTCTATGATTTCAAACATTTCACAAGCCTCAGCTTTCTTGAATAGTTCATGAAACAAGAAAGAAAACCCCTAGAATAGCTTGGCCTGTGTCCTCTGAAGCTTGTGCAGGCATACAGGCTGGTGGTGGGCCCCAGTGAAAGTCTAAGGAAAAGTCTGAGGCTAACTAGCAGTTAGCAAGGAGAGGCAGCTGCATTTGAAATGGCCTACGTCCCTAGAATTTGTTGGGGAAAAAGATATGTATGTGTTTCCTGTAGACCAGATGTGGGCCACACAGTAAAGAGGGCCAGCTAGAAGCCATCTTAAAGGCACTCTGCCCAAGAGGGCCACTTGGACGGACCCTGGACCAATTGCAGGTAGTGGGGGATACCAGAAAATGAGGGCTGAAAGAGCACCTGGAAACAGCAAGACTGAGGTGTAAACACCTAGGTCAAGGGAACTACAGGTAAGAGAGACCCACAAAAGCACCACATGGAAGTGTCAGCTACAAACTCCTGTCAAGCTCAGATAATGCTGATGCCAAATGACAAAGGGACCTTTCCTGCCCCTATATTCTTACAACCCTCCTCCACCAACACTAATGGGTCTGAAGCCTCAGTCTGCAGGGATGAAGGGTGGTGAGGAAGCAAGATGGAGGAATGGAGAAGTCAATCACTCTCCTCTCCAAAGGTGGGAGCCTGAAGCAAGCTCAAGGGTAGAAGGAGACAAGTTTTAACATTGAATCAAGTTCAGAGTTTTGACTACTAATGTGAATTGGACATTTAGGCTATTACAAGTCTGTCCTGGTGACTAGATGTAATCCAAGGACAAGCAAAGGTTTAAAGGAAGAGTGGGGATGAAGACATAAAGCTATTTTCTGACTGCACTAGGCTTCCTGAATGAGGCTGGGCATGTTCAGTGTAACAATTATACTTGCAAAGCAGGGCACAGTGCCTGGTACAAAGTCAATGCTTAGTACAGTAGCTGTTAAGACTGTTATAGAACATTTTGGGATTTAAAAGGAAGCAACTAGCAGTTGAATGTGAGGAAACTTTTCTAACAGTCAAGTTGCTGGGATGGCCAGAGCAGAGGACTTGGGAGATAGTGATTCCCTGTAGTGGAGATGCAGACAGGGGCTGACTGACTTGGCAGGGATAGGGAGGAATTCCAGCCCCACATGTGGGAGTGAGCATGAGAATCTGATTCTAGTTCCTCTCCTATGGCCTCAACTCTCCCCTCTACAGGGATGACTTCAGTCCTGGCCTCTCTCATCGGTTTCAATCCCATATTTCCTCTTGGAGTAATTCCCCAAGTGCCCACTGATATTTCTATGTGGACAACTCACCATCACTTCCAATTTAGCCCATCTAAAACAGAGTGCTTTACTTTTTCTCCAGCCAGCTCTCCTTCCACACAACCCCTGAATTCCCTGTTTCTGTACAAAGATACTTCTCTCAGGCTGATTTCCCACATCACTTTTCATTTCTTAAATCCAGATGCGCACAAACTCTTACCATTCTTCCCTCTCCCTCACTGGCCCCACTTTCTCCATTTCTAAAACCACCACCATAACTTAGATCTTTATCATCTCATATGACAGCCCCCTAAACAATCTCCTTGCCCTGCACAATTTTCCCTTGGGATCTTTAGCATGCCAAGGTCAGTCTAATCTTCCTCAGAGTTTCGGTGGCATCATAAAAACTTTGATAAACACCTGCTTCCCAAGGAATAAAATACGAACTTCTCAGTTAACATTCAAAGGTCACGCACAACCTGGTTTTTCCAGACATATCTAGAACCACCCAACTCTCTCAAAATTCAGAGACCCACTCTCAGCCTGGTCAGATGTGTGTGAAGGAAAAGCCGGGCTGGGCTAACAAGCTAACTAACAAATCTAAGTGTAACAAGTGTCAGATTACTGATTTGAGTTCTGCTGGGCTAACTCATAAATCTAAGTTAATTAGTGTTGGTTTGCTGATTCCCTGTTCATGTTTTTTTTGCTAGCCAGCTGGATTTCCAAAGAGACATATCTGGCCTTGAAATGTTGGTTTGCTGCCTCCCTGCTGCTACTTTTGTGATAATGATGCTGCTAAAGTTGTTCCATGCCTATTGGCCGAGTACCCCAAGCTTGTAATTAACCCTATAAAACCTCATGCACACGTCTTGGAGGTGCTCAGAGCTTCGGAGCAGAAGCCCCTCTGAGCCCGCCGGCGTAATACATCTGAGTACTCCAACCCTCCGAGTGGTGCTTGTTTCTCGGCTGGCCTATCATTTCCGTAACAGCTGGACAATAGAGATGAAAGACGTACCTGACTGCAAGATGCTTTCAGTTGTAGTGCTAAGATAGAGAGGTAATTAATTAACCAGAAAATACAGTCTATAAGATAAAGGTCACTGTTTGTCCTCATGTCTCCACACCAACAGAAATTATCTGTTCACTGTCCCCTGAATACAGATCTGGGTTTTTCCACCTCCAGGTTTTTCTCTGGGCTCTTTCCCCTTCCTTTCTCATCCGAACACCTCCCACTGTTAAGCGCCCAGCTCCTAGTGCCCCTCCTTTGAGAGCTCCAATGTCCAGACAAGGATCTCTCCCGGCTGTGGAGCTGAACGGTCCCACTGAGTAACTCCTACTCTTCCTTTACATCTCCCCTTAGGCATTTCACCCTCCAAAGTCCTTTCTCACATAGTCCCCACCCCAAATCTAAGTTAGATGGACCTCCTCTGTGTTCCCACAGCACCTCATAGTTCTCCTCGTGTTGGTCATATCATGCTGCTTGCAATTTACCTGTCTCTCCCACTAGACTCTGAGCTCCATGAAGGCAGAAAAATGTGTGGATCTTGTTCACAGTTGGGTACCCAGCTCCAAGACTGGGCTAGCACATCCTAGTAGCTCAATAAACAAATGGGAAGGAGAAAGGAAAGAGTAAGCCAGTCATCATGCACTCCCTCCTATAGCACTTTTGCTAACTGGTCTTTTCACTCCTGCTTCCCCAACCAGGTTCTCAAGCAGGCTCAGTTATTTGTCACCCTCCTCCACTGGGTTTGTACACTCCTCCATCAAGGCAACAACCTGCAGTACACCTATCTGCCCCACTTGACCCTAAACTTTTTGAGGGTAAGGAATTATCTGTATGCCAGAAAATAGGGGGAAGGGGAGTGGAAATGAAGTGATAAGCTGATAAAGTTAACTTAGAAATTTAAATAAGCTTCCTGTGAGTAGGAACCATTACTTTCTGTCTGGGTAGACTCTGAACAAGTCCACTTAACTGAGCTCAGCCAGTTTCTTCATCCCTAAAGCAGAAACAATGTGGCCATGGTCACAGAATTGCTGGGCAGGCCTGAATAGTAGGGACTGGGTAGCTTCACAAGTTATCACCTGTTTCCTCATCTATAACGCTTGACTGCTTTCCTGTAAACTCTTAAGAACAGTGTCTCGCGCCCAAGTCAATGCTTAGGGTCAGCCATTCTCAGTAGGGGCGTCTCTAAAGCTTTGTAAGCTGTAATGGAAGGTCCTGGGCACCTGGCGGACGACACTGGCTGGCGGACAGTGCGTATATGTGTGCGCTCGAGCGCAGAGGGGTGCACGGGAGTCACTGATTAGAGGGGCCCCCATCTTCCCACCCCGGGACTCTCCACCTTCCCTCCCCCTTTTCTTTCCAGAGCTTTCCAGACCTCGGAGCCCCCTCCCGCCTCCACGGGCAGGAGGGGTGGGTTTGGCTCAGGGGCTCGGACTGCACCCACTCCGTCAGGCCTGCGGCGTGACCTCGGATGGTCTTCCTGTCAAAACCTCTGTATGGGGCCCCACCTGCAAAATGGCTCCTCTAAGGCTCTTCCAGCCTAAAGCCTGTCTTCTTCCACCTCTCCGGTGCTGACTCTCCCTCCCACTCCGACCGCGTCTCCCCTACAGGCCGCAGGAAACACGACCCGTGCTATGACCCAGCCAAAGCCTACGCTTGGGAAAGCGTCCCTCCGCCTGTCTCCGCAACAGCCCGGATGTGGCCGTGATACCGCGAGATGTGAGCAGAGCGGCGCCGGAAACCGGGCCACTCTCGCGAGACTAGGCGGAGAAGAGCCGGGAGGTCCTGCGCAGTGTGGAGGTCGTTGGAGTCACTTGCTCGTCGCCAG
Organism: Camelus bactrianus; assembly: GCF_048773025.1. Lineage (NCBI taxonomy): Eukaryota > Metazoa > Chordata > Mammalia > Artiodactyla > Camelidae > Camelus > Camelus bactrianus. The sequence continues at coordinate 7,775,003 of NC_133556.1, read as the reverse complement.
TTCCTTCGCCGCCCGGTCCGCGCCCCGCCCGCTCCAGCCATGTTCTCCGCCCTCGCCCGGCCTGCCGGCGCCGCTCTCCGCCGCAGCTTCAGCACCTCAGCCCAGGTAGGCCCTGCAAGGGGCTGACTGCAGGCCGAGGTTCCCCGGCTTAAGCCACGTGTGTTCCTGGCTCGCGAGCAGCCCGGACCCCCGGGCCGGCTCTGATACTGGGCAGGAAGTGCGGGGGAGAAAGCCCAGGAGAGAGAGGGGAAGGTAGTTCATCTCCAGGACCGGTGCGCTTCTCCAAGCCCCCAGCTCGTCTCCCAGAGGGCCTGCTCTTGACCTGTGCTCCTTCAGGGTCGAAAAGCCAGGGCTCTAGGGCCGAAAGTAACTTGTTTTCCGTAGTACTTTGACACTAACCTCGTTCTTCTTGCAGCATCTGTACAAACTGTGTAATTTTTAACTCCATAGTGTAGACTAAGATTCCGAGGGTAGAGAAGTGGTCCAAGGTTACACAGTCATTTTGCCAGAGGTTTAAAATTCAGCTTTCCTGACCATTGTTAGTGACTTTTTTGGATCATCAAGCCTTCCTTCTAAGAAACTGAAGACACTGTTTCCTCTTAAGGACTTTTTTGAAGGATCCATTCTGCTCTGGGCCGGCTGGGCCTGCCCCCAGGTGTTATAACAGTGGGTGGCTTGGCCTGGAACTGCTTAAGCTTAAGCTATTTTTAGCCATCTTCTTCTGGGGCAGCTATTCTCAAACTCTGGTGTGTGTCAGAATCACCTGAAAGCTGCTAAAGATCAGAGGCGGATAGGACCTGGGCCTCTATATTTTTTACCAAGTGCCCCAAGTGACTACTGCAACCAAAATTTGAGAGCCCAGGAGATGCCCACATGGCCTCTTAAGTACCACATCCAAAGGGGAAGTGGTTACTGAATGAGATTCCACATTTCTCATTTAGCTTCTGTCCTTCATATAAGATTCCTATGCATTCAGTTCATTAAAAAAATAAAATATACACACAAGTACATTAAGTATCCGTGCTTGCCAAGGATTGTGCTGGGTGCTGCAGGTAATACAAAGATGAGTGAAAAGTGGCACTTAAGCCAACAGTGAATAAACTTAGGACAGGTGGAGGTGATGAAAGTTGACGCTGAGAAGCAGGGGAAGGGAACTAACTGAAGGTAAGACAGTGGGATTTGCTGACCGTTGCTTTGAAGAGGGTGTTGTGAGAGAAAGAGGAGCTTGGAGGACACCAAGGCTTTGGGCTTTGGAGTTGAGATTTGCTGAACAGTCTTGAGACTGCTACAGGAGAGTGGGTTTGGGCAGGGGCGGGGATGTCAGGGGCTCAGATTTGAATCTGTTGTTTAAAATGTCTATTGGACATAAGGGTGGAGATGTTGAGAATGCAGTTGTATAAGTCAGAAAGATGAGCCTGAGCCAAATAGTATATGGGCCCAGAGAGACTTTGGATCCTTTGTCTTTAACAGGAAGAATGTGTTGACCATGCAATCTCAATGTATTTATTCCTGTCGGTATGAATTAAAATATATAAAACACAAATAGAAATTTAAAAACAAACTGTAACAGGCTGCTCTTTTCTCCTTTTGTTTTCTCCTTCCCTGGCAGCTGCCCACATGCTTGCCAGGATAGGCTCCGCTTTTTATTTGTGAGTTTGGACCCTGACTATCACAGCATCTAGAGACATGAGTTCTCCCCCATTTTCTTAAGGCAAGCTTCTGAACTTCAGAAGGAAACAAGGGCCTTAGGGTTGGTTGAAATACTATTGCACCTTCATTTGGCACCACTGCAGTAAGAGGCTCAGTGCACTATTCTGCAGGTTACCACGTGAATCTTTTCAATGCCGATTCTGTCTCCAGAGTCCTTTCTCTGTGCCTCTTTCTAGAATAATGCTAAAGTAGCCGTGCTAGGGGCTTCCGGAGGAATCGGGCAGCCCCTTTCACTTCTCCTGAAGAACAGCCCGTTGGTGAGCCGCCTGACCCTCTACGATATTGCTCATACCCCCGGAGTGGCCGCGGATCTGAGCCACATCGAGACCAGGGCAACTGTGAAAGGTACTGAGCACGCCGACCCTAGAGAACTTACATCTCTTCTCCCCAGGAGACCAGGGTCCAGGTTTAGAGTGAGAGTCTTAGATGAAACTGGGTGTTGAGAGACTTGGGGTTTTCATGTTCATTTTAGAATTAAATTTTGTAAATTATTGCACCTTTTTGGACTTGAGTCCAAAAATTTAAATAGCAATGTCAGAAAAATTTAAATAGCAGTTTCAGAGAAACAACAATCTTCCCGTGTAAAACTTTTTTCTAGTTTAAAAAGTAATGTGGAGGGCGGTTATAGCTCAGTGGTAGAGCACACGCTTAGCATGCATAAGGTCCTAGTTTCAATCCCCAGTACCTCCATTAAAAGTAAACAAACCTAATTACCACCACTACCACCCCCTAAAAAAAAGGTAATATGAGGATGGGGGAGGGGGAATCTCCTGCAGGGACGTGCAACAGTAAGAAATGCTGTCCCTGGTGCACCGCCAGTTCCCTTCCTGCCATGGGCCATCCCTCCACCCCAGAGTTACCTTTGACAGCTTTTCCAAAGCACGGCCACCTTAGGGAAGTCTTCCCTTCCAAGTAGGTAATATAGGTATGTTATCCAAGAAGTCATGCATAATTACATATAATTATATATACCCTGCTTATTTTACCTTCATGTTACAGCAGCATTTCTCCTTGTCACCAAATTCTTGGTAAAAATCATTTTTAAAGACGTACTGTAATTTATCGTTTGTTTATTGACCATTGGGCTGTTTCCTGTTTTGCTCTACTATAAATATATAAGCTGTGAAAAACATCTTTATCTTTACCTCTTGTTTCTTAAGAGTCCTAAAAGTAGAATTAGTGGGTATGACACTTTTAAAGCATTTCCTATAAAGTATCAAATGGCTGTGCAGAAAGTTTGTACTGCTTTCTGTCTCTACTGATAGTGTGTGAGACTGAGCTGTTTGATGGTGTTTGCATGTGTCTCTATAGACAACACAGAAGGTTGACTGGTCACATGTTTGTGTGCCTTCCATGGTCCCTCTGAATTAGTTTGCTCATTTTCTTCTGGACACTATGTTTGAGTTTCCAAAAGCTCCTGCAGTAAGGGAAAAGGCAAATCAGAGCAGACTTTGGTCATTGGAGCCAATTTCCCTGAAATCTTTGGACCTTTTTTCCCTCAGATGATAGAAGTAAACAAAATAAATGCTAATATTTAGAGCCCAGGGATGTTCTTTCCTGGCCTCCAGTGTGCCTTCTGATCTGATCCCGAGATGCAACATTTGTTAGGATGATTGTGGCAGTGAATAAGCAGCTCTTACCAGGAGCCAAGAAGGACTTAGGTGCTAGTGATTAGGATAAAGACAAGCAGCCAGTTTGGTGTAGTTTTGTGGGAACCTGCAGGGTTGCTCCATTCTGAATTGGGGCCTGGGCCAGTGGAGGCTGGAGGAAAGGATAATGAAAGGGGCCCCTGCCTGCCTGCCAGGGTCATCAGACCCACAGTGACAGTTCCGCAGGAGAGGAACCCCTTCATGGCTGGGCCTTCCAGCCTGTCTTGAGGCCTATGGTCAACCTTGGACCCAGGTCGGGCTGTCCTATCCGGACTCTGTCCCCACAGACATACTGGCCTCTCCGGGTCAGAGGCAGTGAAATTGTTCTTGTGGGTATTTTTTCCAGGCTATCTAGGACCTGAGCAGCTTCCAGACTGCCTGAAGGGCTGCGATGTGGTGGTTATTCCGGCGGGAGTCCCAAGAAAACCAGGTGTGTGTTGAAAGCCTTGCCTAGCATCTCCCTGCAAGTCAGACGAGGGCATGGTTTTCCATGAAAAATGGATCTGGTCAGATTTCTCTGCTGCAGAAAAAATTCCACAGGCTCCCCAATGCCTGTGGGGTACAGATAAAGCCCCCCATGTGTCACGGTGTCCCCTCGCCCAGTCTGTTGTGTGTGTGCTTTTCCTGCATGGGGTGCCCATTCCTCCTTGGAAGTCTTGCTGGTCCTGATGATCCTCCTCAGAGCTACACCCCCATCCCGTTCCCCCACCCCACCCCCACAAACCTCAGTCTTGGCACTTGGCACACTGGGCTATTTTCCCTACAAGGCAGATTTACTTGAAACAGGGACCCTGTTTCACTCAAGTCTGAATTTCCTGGAACAACACACACAGCAGTTGGCACGTATTTAGAAACTTCATCCTGTACTTTGTGAACATCTTAAATTGGATCATTCTCAGGCATGACCCGGGATGACCTGTTCAACACCAATGCCACCATCGTGGCCACCCTGACTGCTGCCTGTGCCCAGCACTGCCCCGAGGCCATGATCTGCATCATTTCAAACCCGGTGAGTGTCAGCCGCGGGCAGGTAGGTGGCTGATACCGTATGAAAGTTCACAGTTAGCCCAACTATGTTACTGTGCTTATAGGGAGAATAATCAGATTAATGTGCTGAAATGGGTAAATTGGGTGAACTAATAAGAGGCCCTTGAATTTATTTCCTAAGGATTCCCCCTGGCATGACCAGGTGAGTTTTAACCTGATTTTTCTATCAGCCGTGTGCCTTTGGGCAGATCGTTTCCCCGCTTGATATCTTAGTTTCTCCACCTGGAAAATAAGTCCATTCCTAAGGCTGCTTGCAGCCGTGAGTCTGGTGCCTGTTAACACCTCTTACCATACGCCACTCAGGGTTTGTGATTCCTGCCTGCCCGACATCCCCTTTCTCCTCACATTGATGCACATAATCCTGTACGCGGCTGCCCCGGGCCTCGCTCGCTGGCTTCTGCAGGAAGCTCATTCTTCAGTTCAGAAACTCCGAGTGCTGTGTCCCTTGAGAAGATGGCGGTGGCTCCCACAGCCGCCCCAGCAGGGTCTCGGGTTGCACCTGACAGCGGCCCTCTGCGTTCCTCCCCACCACTTGAATTGGGACTCTGGTCTCCGAGTTCAAGATTGGTGTGGGTGAAAGTGCAGTGACATGATGTTCACTGAGGGACGTGGCTGCTGATGAACCCAGAGGTGGGGCCCTTGGCCTCTGGGAAGAGGATCCTGCCTTTTCCAACCAGCCTGCCTTTCCTCAGGGGCAACGATCAGGAGTTATTGGGGAGCTGATTAACCAGCACCTCATGTAAAGCTTGCTGTTCTGGTCTGGTTTTAGTCTTTCTATGCACCAGGTAATATGTTAAGCGCTTGCCATATATTAAGTCACTTAATCTTTACAACAACCTTATGAGATAGTTACTTCCATTTTACAGATAAAGAAACTGAATCCTCAGGAGTTAGTAACTTGCCCATGGTTACAACGCAGAGTGACAGAGCTGGGACTTGACCCTGGTCCCTTAGAGCTTTTAGCTCTGTGCTAGGCTGACTTTTTTTGTTTGTTTCTTTTTCTTTTTCTTTTTTTAAGAATGGCCTTTCAGGCATAAGCCCCAGTTGGAGCAGAAGGTGCCGTTTCGGAACCTTCATCACATTTTAAGTTGTTAGTTGAAGGGTCATGTGCGTCTGTGAACTTTGAGCTCAGAGGCCACCGAGGGGTAGAGCGTCTGCCACAGAGAAGGGTTTCTTCTTTCCTGTGGCAGAGAAAGACGCACTCTTTTAGAGTAGGGGGCCTTCCGGCCATTGTGGGGGTCGGTTATCAAACGTTCGGTTTAATGTGACACCTTAGGGCTTGTTAATGGTCTGGCGAAAAGACTTTTCCTTCTGTTGCCTGGCTGTGCTCTCAGAATGCAGGCAAACTGTGCCTCTCTCCTGGATTTACTAGGTTAACTCCACCATCCCAATCACAGCAGAAGTTTTCAAGAAGCACGGAGTATATAACCCTGATAAAATCTTCGGGGTGACCACCCTGGACATTGTCCGAGCCAACACTTTTGTTGCAGAACTGAAGGTAAGAGCTGCATCCGGCGTCTTTCAAATTACCTTTCCAAACTTTTCTGGCCATTGTTGGCTCATTAGTGGGCATGGAAGATCGGGGCCCTTACAGGTCACGTGTGACTGGGGACTTTTAATGTCTTTATGGCCTGCCCCCTTGGTGGGAAGCAGCTCTCGCGTTGCTCAGGGAACACGCGCCGTGGGCCTCTGCAGGTTGAAACCTTGACCAGCTTCTGCCTTGACTCTGCTCTTCTCCCTCCTGTACCAAGGGTTCTGGCTTTCCCTGGGTTTCTCACTGGCTAGACTGGGTTGTGCTTTCCAAGTTCACTGCCTCTGAAAACTTAGTAACAAACATTTACCTGCTCATCATTAGACAAATGATAAAATCAGCAGACATGAGGAACTTGGGAGGGTTCCGCAAATCCTCAGATACGAGAATTGTTCCTGGGCTGTTCTGACTCCCCTTCTTGGTACTGGTAGCAACTTACCCGCGAGCTCTGCTGCTTCCTGAGCTCCAGACTCGTCCTGAGGGAGCTTTGGGGCTTCGGCACCAGCACCAGGTCTGGTGTCCTCAGTGCCTTTCACAACCCACTCTCCAATGTTTTTGGCTGTGGAACCGGCAGAACCACTTCCTCTGGCCCCAAGAAGCCCTCTTGAGCTTTAGGCCATTTTTTGTGACTTTGCAAGTCAGGGAGTGGGGGTCTCCCAAGTAGGGAATGATTGTCGTGCACACAGGACCACCGACCTTCATTTTCCTCCTGGTGCACCCAGCAGTTCTCTTCTAGAACGTGGACAGTCCAGTGCCCCCTGTAATTCCCACTGTGGCACGTCCCCCAGGCTCTGTTCTAGCTGTGGGGTCCAAGATCCATGAGACTTGGCCCCAGGCCTTGGGAGCACTGTGGAGCAAAGTGGAAGGAGACACTAATTCCAGAGACAGTTGAACTGAATCATCAGTTCAGCACACTTGTGTATAGAACACAGAGTCAGAAAGGCTTTGCGGAGGAGATCTCATTGGAACCGAGTCTGAACACGGACAGGTCAGGAGGGTGGGGGTCCCAGCTTTCTGAGGCTCACACCCTGGGTTCCTGGAAGCAGTGGTGTTCATTCCCTTAGGTCTGCCGTGGTGCTCCTGGCTCTTGGGGGACAAAGCACATATTTCCCTGGGCCCCTAGTCCTGCTGCGGCAGTAGATATATGCAGCTGTTTCATTACAATTAAATAAATTAGAAATTCACGTACTCTGTTGCACTTGCCGCACTTCAGATGCTTCACAGCCACCCGTGGCCGCTGTGTGCCTGCGTAGTTCTCAGACATGCAGCCTTAGCCTGGAAGCACCGCTGTGTGGGGTGGAGGATGGGTGTCTCGGCCCTTGCCAGAGAATCTAGTGCTGGACGAGTCCGTTAAGTGATGTGCCCTTTACCTCAGGCTGCCTTGTATTCAGAAAAATTCCTGAATTCTATCAGGAATGAAAGGCAGCCCTTAACCTTGCAGCCCCTGGCTCCCCCCTCCACCTTGGCTGTCTCCAGCCCCCCGCACCACCACCTTCCCTTTCCACTGGGCTCGCTATTGCATTTCATGCTCTGCTGATGTGCTGACATGCTCTTTATACCTCGTGTCTTTGCTCCTTCTGCCCCTTCTGCCTGGAATATGCTTCCCTTGGCAGAGTCCTGCTCCCTGCCAGGTGAAGTTAGGTCTGCCCCCGGAAGCCTTGTGCCAGGCTGAGTAAGGGCACCCCTGCCTTCCACAGCCATCCTGTGGTTGGCTTAGCCCATCACACTGGAGCATCCATTTGTGTCTGTTTCAACGTCTATCTTAAGACAATGCATTTCTCAAAAGCAGGGGCTCTGTCTGTTGGTGCCCGTGTCCCTGGTGACCAGCACGGTGCCTTGGCCCACAGGCACTGCTGTGCAAGCTCCCTGCTCCGTTAACTCGGTGCTGCTGGGTCTGCCTGTTCTTGAGATTGGGCCTCCCTGAGTGAGTCTGGTTCCTAACTTAGGGTATCTCTCTTTAGCAGCTGCAGCATTTAGGGAAGGTGGAAGCATTTGGGGACTGCTCACCCCCTCCCATAACTCCTACCAGCTTCTTTTTTTGACTGTCTTAAGAGATACCTGGTTCCTAGATTCTTGGGGGCGTCATGTCTCTGGTTTAACAAATGAGTCAGCCGCCCCAGCAAGCCCTGCTTAGCCATGGCATTGTGACCCCTTTCAATTTGGTTTCATTCTTTCTGTCCCAATCAGTTTGAGTTGACAGACTTCTCACCCCTGGGTTTTCTGTAATCTTGCTCTGATATGAGGGAAAGAGAATTTGACTTGTTCTCGGTGACAGAGTGTGGGCACACGCGTCTGGGCTTTTGCCTGGGGTGTGACATCAGGTGTGGGAAAGAGGACTGTCATCCTCTGGTTCCAAGAATCTATCAGACTGATGGGGACCAACTGGGGAGACCCTTCAAGGAGGCAGTTTTCGGTCCGTCATGAAAGGAAGCCTCATAGTGACCTCACCAGACACCTAGTTACTCCTCACTGCACATGTTCAAACAGATGTTAGACCATGTAGTGGGGCCCGGTAGGAGCTGTAAGCACAGCTGGGGTCAGACAGCCTCTTTCCTGACTTCTTTGTTTTGTTCTGAGTTCTGTAGATTTTTCCAGTATTGGTGCCTTAGGTAGATATGACATGTTTTACACTCAAAAGTGTGTGTTAAAAATTAATTAAGCTTCACACTTTGGTGACCAGGGTTTGGATCCAGCTCGAGTCAACGTTCCTGTCATTGGCGGCCATGCTGGGAAGACCATCATCCCCGTGATCTCTCAGGTGTGTGCGTCACCTTGCCCGGAAGTCTGAAGGTCATGAACACTGTCCAGAGGTTCCACTTAGGGGCCCTTGGGACAGGCTGACAAAGATCTCACTATCCATTATATTTTGAAAGGATTCCTGCTATGGGTACAGCCCCATCCCAGTCTGGGTCTCTCGAAGGGCCTGTGGGGCTGTGGTCAGGCTGGAGCCTTTCAGAGTCCACAGCCGTGGGAGTGAGTGTGGTCAGAAGGTGTTCAGGATGGCCAGCTCCTCCATACAAGGAACCATCGCTGACTTCCTGGTCAGGTCAGAGCAGGCATAGCTGCTTTGTTTGAAAATGAGTAGGCAATGAGGTAAAACCACCGAGAATAAAATACATGAGACCATCTCATAACCTCACAGGGAAATCCTGAGGAAACACCTTATAGATGTAAATTGGTAGACATCCTACAAAATGAGCAGTGGGCACTCTTGACAGATGTTGTGAAAGGCCAGGGAAGATGGGAACTGGCCAAGGCAAGATCCCTAAGTGCAGGGGCCCTAGGCAAGACCCTGAATGGAGAAGGGACAGTAGTGGGACAGTTGGACACTGAATAAGGTCTGTGGCTTAGTTAATAACGTGCGCTATTAATGTCCTATTCTTCGTACTTCGTACTTCGTACTTGTGGTTATGTAAGATATAACATCAGGGGAAGCCAGGTGAGGAAAATCTTTGTGCTATTTTTACAACTTTCCTCTAAGTCTAAAATTAGTCCAAAATAGAAAAAGTTCTTTAAAAATGAGTAGGGAACTCACCACACCTCCCAATAAAATCGGCTTTTTTCTTTAAAGAAAAGGTCTTGGTTTCCCATGGGGCGGTGATGCTGGGGGCCTGCCTGGTGGTGGGGGAGGAGGATGCGGGACCTGGGAGGTGATGGGCCTGGCCCTGCTCACGTGGTCCCCGTGGCTTCTGCTTGCAGTGCACCCCCAAGGTGGACTTTCCCCAGGACCAGCTGACCACCCTCACAGGGCGCATCCAGGAGGCCGGCACGGAGGTGGTCAAGGCTAAAGCTGGAGCAGGTAGGCTCTCAGAGGCAGCCCTGGGCAGTTAGAGTCAGAGTTGAAGACTTACGGGGGCCTGGCAAGGAGCTGGTCCTTTTCTAAGTTTTGCGTCTGGCCGCTTGACGAGCAAGCCCCAGGTCAGGGCAGCTCAGCTTGCCTGGTGGCGTGGAGTAGTGTTTGAGGTCAGCAACCCCAATTTCACGCCATTCGTGAGTCTGCGGGTCAAGGGATGCTGACCTGAGGTCTCAACTATAAGAGCTGGAGGTTGTGCGGGTGCTTTGTTTAGCTGGTGGGATGGGCTCACCTGCAATTTACGGTCACATTGCCAGCTTGGCTGACCTGCCTGTGTCCTCCTAGGCTCTGCCACCCTGTCCATGGCATACGCTGGAGCCCGGTTTGTCTTCTCCCTCTTGGATGCTATGAACGGAAAGGAAGGAGTTGTCGAATGTTCCTTTGTTAAGTCCCAGGAAACAGACTGTCCGTATTTCTCCACACCGTTGCTGCTGGGGGTATGTATCCTGGAGGCTGGGTCTCCTTGGTAAAACTTGACAGCTCTGCCCCGAGCGTTTGCGCCATGGTTCGGATTTCCCTGTGTGGTGACTGCGTCTCACCGCCTGGAGTGTGCTTGGCTTTTTGAGGGAGAAGTGCACCACAGAACTAAGAGCAGGGAAGTCCTCAGCCCCAGGGCTGATGGGAATCTCACGGCCCCAGCAGCTGGTCGGTAGTGGCTGCCTGGGTGTGTTCCTGGTGAGACCCTCGGTCCATCTCAAGGCAGCCCACGGACAGCCCTCACAGAAGAGGTTCCTCAGGCCCTGATGAGCCTCGTTCCTCTTCCAAGGAGCCCCAGGGGTGGCTTTGCATAGCTGTTAGACTTTCCAGTTGAGGCTTCCCTGGGTCCTGGCTCCTTGTCACACTGGTTTTCCGTCTCTGCTGCAGGCGTTCCCCTTGGAATGTGGCACTCGGACGGAGCCCATCTCATCACCTTGCTGGCTTCAGCCAGGCCATTTTAGGGTAGCTGCCAGGTCAGGTTGACTCTGAGTCCTCAGTGGGCAGGACTCCTAGTCTCATTCCCACAAACCGTGGAACCAGGGTTCCATTTCTTAAGTGTGGGCACCTGCTGGAACCGCCTTCATCTCCTGCCCAGAAGGAAGCCATTTCATGACTTGTTAGGCCACCAGAAGCCCTTCCACGGACACCCTTGTGTCCAAAATCCCTAAGACTGACTCTGAAGAGATGAATTCAGGAACCAGGGCAGCGCAGGTGTGTGCAGCGTGGTGGGGCCCGTGGGTCAGGACCCCGCGGCTGACTGTCCTTGCCAGGGTAGGGGCTCCAACAAACAGCCCAGCTACGGAGGATGAGATTGTGACAGGCACCTACCGTTTTCCTCATGTCTGACGTTCACCTGCTTAATTACGTTAGATTCAGGTGGATATTAAAGTGTTTCTTCAGTCCTTTACCAATTTGGAAAAGAAACTAGATCCCAAAGGTACACTCTGTGGCAGGGTGAGTAACTCAGGTGCTGCTAAGTATTGAGTGCGCCACGTGCCAGGTCACCCACGTGTGTCCTCATAGCCTCCTGTGAGGTAGACTGGGGGCCCCTTTATAGAAAAGGAAGCCAACCTGGCGTGTAAGTGACAGCCCAGGTCACAGCCCAGGGCTGCCTGACCAAGGCCAGAGCTGGCCCAGCTCATTCCCATCCCATCTGGGGGATGTGCCACCCCTCAGTGGGCTCCCAGAGGCCACTCGTGTAGACAGTCCAGGCAGAGCGATGAAGCTACAAGCTGGGTTTTCTGCAATAAACTCATTCACTATTCCCACCTCCCCTCTCTCCAGAAAAAGGGCATTGAGAAGAATCTAGGCATTGGCAAAATCTCCCCTTTTGAAGAGAAGATGATCGCCGAGGCCATTCCTGAGCTGAAAGCCTCCATCAAGAAGGGAGAGGAGTTTGTAAAGAGCATGAAATGAGAAGGCAGTTAGCGAGCAGTCCTTTTTCTTAACTTATTAAGGCATCATGTCACTGTAAAGCCATTTCAGATGCCTTTGTCTTTTCAGTTTGCTTTGATGATGAGTATTGTATTAACGAACCATCCCTTCCAAATCTCCGGTCGGTCTGTCGGAACATCAATAAAAGCAGGCTTTGATTTTCTTTTTCAAGGTCTCCTCCATTTGAGTACCGTGCTTTCTTCTCCATTAGAGCTGACTGCAGAGTGTCTGGCATCTCTTCCATCAAAAATCAGAACTAGATATTTAAAAATTAGACGGAAGCATGATGGTCTCATCAGTAGCTTCACGTCTGAAGTCTGTCACTTACTGCTTCTCCCAGTCCTCCTCTCTGCACCATCGCATCCCTCGGGCGGGTGAGCTGAAGGAAGGGCTGGCAGGGCCTGATTCCTCAGGTCCCCTCACCTGCTAGGGTGGCAGCTCAGTGGCCGACACTAGGCCACTGCCTTCTGTCCCCCGTTCTCTCTATGAGGTATTTCCTGGCCAAGCAAACTCTGCCTTGGCTGACCTCTGCCCCCTCTGGACTTCATCCTCCCCTGATACTCAGTGGTGATAACGACCCAAAGCCAGGAAGTGAGGGAGGCTGGGCAGGGGCAGGAACAACCAGAGCAAAGCCCCAGCAGCACCCCCAGGGGGCTGAGGACACAGGGATTCGAGTCCTTATTGGTGGCCTAAGGGGATTGTGTTGCATTAGCTGGGCTTAGCATAAATGTGAGGAATTAAAGGGACCTGATTCCCTTAATGTTGGGTAGTCTGCTCCCCAGAAGCCATGACCTCTAAAGTAGAAACAGAGCTCCATACCTGAGAAAGAACTTTCTGGCAACAGGAGATGACCTTCCGGTGAAAGGGCAGGTGGGGGAAGGGGGTGGAGCTACACCCTGGGGACCGACACTCATTTACCTACAGCTTTTTTTTTTTTAAACTAAAAGTGAAGTGGATTTTATCAAGTGTGACATTGTTTTCTTACACAAATAGTAATGTTCATTGTTTAAAACCCAAAATGTAGCCAAATAATAAAGCAGGCAATAATCACTGATAGTAGTATGTGCCCTCTTAATTTTGGGTATTTCAAAAGTTGAGGTAACATCTCTGTGCTGTTTTGTAACCTGTCCTGGTTATTACTGTGTGACACAACTGAGTTGCTATTAAGCCAGTCTTTTCTTTTTATGTCTCATGATTCTGCTGTTGACAAGATTGTCCAGGTGTGGGGACTGGCCATCCTGGCACATTTGAGATGATGGTTCAGGAATGTGCAGCTGTTCGGGAGGTGGTGGGACAGCTGGACTTCTCCATGAGATCTTGGGCCTCACTCATTCCTCAAGGGCCGCTACTGCAGGGTGGGCAGGTTTCTCATTTGATGGCTCGGGGTTCCCCAAAGTACAGAAGCAGAAGCTGCCGGTCGTTAAGGTGCAGAACAGGCACAACATCTCTCTGGCCACATCCTTGTGGTTAAAGCAAGTCACAAGGTCCCCGGCAAGCCCAGGTCTGCAGTGGGAGGGGACTGACCACACAGGGGCTGGAGTACCAGGAGGCCTGTTTCTTTGGGAACCAGCTTTGAAGATTAGCCATCACACACAATTCTTTTACTCTAAGTGTATGTGTGTTTTCCCCGTATTGCTTGTTCAATAGCTGGATAATCTTAGGGTGAACATGCTATAAGGTGTGTGCCACTGTTGTTGGGTAACTAGGTGGTTTCAGTTTTCACTACTATGAAGAGCATGGCTCTGAACACCATGGTACTTTGGGGCTGATTCCTCCTGGTGGCTCTCTATGTGAAGCACTTTGCTAGCTCTGTTTGGGGTGCATTTGCTATTTCCTAGCATCCTTGCCGTGACCCTGATGGGCAGGACCTAGTGCAGGTGACTCGGCAAGTTGTCTTGGTTTAGGACGGGTCAGAGCGGGTCTCCACATACCGGTGGTTACCCACTAAGGCCTGCCCAAGAAGTTCGCTTAAAATGCAAGTTCCTGTGCCCATCCCTCACAAGTCCTGACCTAAGAATCCAAGCGAGAGGGCCAAGAACCTGTAAGATTCCAGAATCTTCCAGATTATGCTGAGGGGGATGGAGTGGTCCACCACACTTCAGACTGTGTAAGCCTCTTGCCTGTCAGGGTTTATGAACAAGTCAGGGATGTGATAATGAGAGAAAAATGCAGGTCAAGTACAGCAGGACTTGAAAAGAGGATGAGATTACTCCTGGATGTCTCGGCAGAGGCAAGGATCAGAGAAGATTGCCCCATCGAGATATCCAGGAGGGAGGAGGAGAAGGCATTTGACCAGTCCTGCAGGCGGGTTAGGATTCCAGCTGGCAAGGAGGGCAGGGTGGGCGTGGCAGTAGCTGCAGGAGCAGGCTGGGCTTAGAGAATGGGCTCAAGGTGTGTTTGAGGAATGGCGAGTGTTCACAGGATGAGGGGAGGGAGGCCATTCGGGGCGGGGGCAGGGTTTGAACGCCAGGCTGCAGAGCTCTGACCTCTTCCTCTGGGTGGTGGGAACAGGGAGGATGTCAAAGGCGCTGAGCAGGATGGAGACACAATCCTAGGAGGGGGCTTGTTAACACGCACGGGAGCCTGGGGTGGAGCCCAGGGGATGTCCTGGCTGCGGGCCACACTTAAGTAGGAAAAACGTGGTGGCAGGGACCACTCAGGACGCTTAGCAGCAGCAGGACTGAGGACCCGAAACGGGGTGGCAGTGAGTGGGAGGGGAAGGATGATGGTGACATGGAGGAAAAAACAGCGTCTCCCAGCCGCATCTCAACCACCCCAGAAGTCCATCAGCCCATTAGCAGCATGGGTTCAACCAACCACATCCCCACTTTCAAGCTCCAATTATACACCTCCCAGTCCGTGAACTGGCTGCCATCCCTGCCTTCTGGTCACCTCTTGACATGCAACTCCTGTCCCCCTCAGCAAGGAACAAAAACCCGGGGATTGAGTGGTTGGTGTTAATGACCATAATGAGCTGGCTGAGCCTTTACCGAGGGAAGCCAAGAACCAGTCTTTGGACCTCAGAGAGGAGGCTGGTGCAGCAGCAGTGAGGCACCCAAACGACAGTAATTAGATGGCAAAAAAGTCAACCCTGCAAAGAAGCTGCCATTTAAGTCCCGAGTAGATGCAGCCAAGTTGGGTAATTATAAGGAAAGCAGAGTATTGCATCCCCCCTGCTAGGGCAGAGGGAGTGACAACACCCACAATGACCCTGACCTCTCTTGGATGGACGTGTGCTGCAGGGAAAACTTCCTGTGCAGTTCTCTCAAGCTGCCTGCAGAGGGAGCTGCAGGCTGGTGCTGCAGACCCTGTCCCTGGGACAGTGTAGGTCAGGTGACCCAGGATCAGCTTCCTAGGGCCAGAGCTCCTCCCTGCCCTGTCTGGTCTCTGCTCACCCAGCCAGCCGCCTTCTGACAGTGGTAATGGAGGTGGGATTGAATCCAAGGAGGTCTGTGGAAACCGGCCTGGAGACACCAAAGCAGGGGTGGGGTAGGGGGTTCCCGTAAGAAAGCACTCCCCTCCCCATCGCCCAAGAGACTCAAAGCCATGGCCTCACAAGAGAAGTCAGCGGAACAGCGCAGAGGATAACTTCCCTCTTCCATTAACCAGGTATCCTATGGCTCCTTCTGTCTCCAGGGCCCTGAGTGGACAGCAAGGACAAGCCACTCCGTCCAACACCCTGGGGCGGGTGGGGGAGAGGGAAAGCCCCAGACCTGTGGCCACCTGCAGCAGCTCCTGCATCAGGCCCTGCAAGGGGCCTGGGCCTGGGCCTGGGCCTGGCGCCCACTTGCTTCTGAGCTCCTGGAGAGTGCTTTCCTGACATCGCCAGTTTGTAACCCCCGGGGCTAGAGATGGAGCTACTCAATTAACCCACTTTAAGAAGCCACCCACGTCCTCCCCCTCAGTGGGCTGTGGGCTCACTGCTTGGGGCAAACTCCCAAAGGCAGTGAGCTGACCAGCCAGAAAGTGTCTTTTTTTCCTCCTGTTCATTGTCTTCTAGACAAGTAATTAACTTCCCTCCTAAAGCCGAATAGGGTCACCCAGAGCCAGGTGCCGAAAAGCAGGGCCAGGTGGGTTGATCCTTGGCTTGTTGCACCAGCAGCTGACTTGGTTGTGAAGTACCAGGACTAACTAGTCAACAGGTGCTGCCCCAGCCTGCAGGCCTCTCCCATGGGGCCCTCCTCCAACCTCCCCATAATAAAGTGGTGTAGCAGCTCCCAAACCCACTAGCCAATGGTTAAATAATTCAATACAACCGTGGCGTGGGGCCCCTTCCGCAGAGGACTGGAGAGCAGGCCTGGAGGACAGCTTCCTGCCCCCAGCACCAAGCCCCCCACCGCGCTTCAGCCAGAAGGGAGGGTCCAAAAGCTGGGCTTTGGGGTGGTGGTTTCCCAGCGGTTTCACCCACCCCGTCTCCCTCCCCAAGGCCATAGCTAATAAACAAGGCACTGATCTGACAAGCCTCTCTACAACCTATTAAATGAAAACGAATGGGTATTATAAGATTCCACATGCTGTAAAAAAAAAAAAACCCACTAACAACAAATCTCCCCAAAAGATATTTGTATTTGATTGTAAATGCGAAGGAAAAGGTCTTGAAGGCATGCATGACACTAATCAGCTGGTGTCAACGTCTAGAATGGGGAAGGAGTTATCTTTGGAGCTGCGTAGAGTAACTTTTTAACTTCATGTACTTTGTGTAAGGGGTTGAATTGTGTCCCTAAAATTTCGAATGTTGCCATCCTGACTCCCAGTGCCTCAGAGTGGGATCTTCTTTGGAAATAGGGTTGTGGCAGATGTAATTAGTTAAGATGAAGTCACACTAGAGGAGGGTAGGCCCCTAATCCAAAAGGACCAGTGTCCTTGTCAAAGGGGGAAGTTTGGACACAGACGCGCAAAGAGAACGCCAGGGGAAGATGTAGGCAGAGATGGGGTGAGGCGTCTACGAGGCAGGAAACACCAGGATTACCAGCAACCACCAGCAGCCAGGCTCCCCAGGCGTGAAACAGACTCTCCCTCAGAGCCCTCAGAAGGAACCATCCCTGCCGAGGCCTTGATCTCAGACTTCTGGCCTCACAGCTGTGACACAATAATGTGTGTTGTTTAAGCTACTCAGTTTTGCTGCTTTCTTAGGATGGTCCCAGGAAACTGGGGCACTTGGGGTAGTTAAATATTGCACGAGGAGAAGTCCCCTCTGGTGGAGGTCAGAACACACCATGAGTACTGCTTGTGAAACTAAAAATCAAATATCCATCTTTCCAAAGCATGTTATGGAGCTGACCCCACACTCTAGTCCCACTCCCTGTGTTTATGTGTGGGTCTTGTCCTTTAATGCAACAGCCATCCATACTGGCCCTTTCATGGATGTAGGTGACTTGCCCAAGGTCACACAGCTTGAGTGACAGTGCAGGATGGGAGCCCCGGCTGTTGGACCGCAAGCCCAGTGGCCTCTGTCCTTCCTAGGGTGCCGCGCCCACTCCCAGCTTTCTGGCCTCCAACCCACTGTGCATGTATCAGCTGTGCTGGGCACAGAGGCACCTGGGGTGTGATGGGAAGACCCACCCCTAGGCTTGAAGCCGAGCACTCCTGGATTCAAGTCCTGGCTCTGCCATTTATACCTGACCTTGGGTGAAGCATTGTCCACTTGTCAGTTTCTTCATCTATGAGATCATAAAAAGCCCTTTACAAACTGTAAAGAGCGGTGCACCAGGAAGTTGTAATGTCTCTGCTACCTTATCCTGATGTCACTTTTTGCCTAAAGCAGGGCCACCTTTTCCTGGCAGCCCCTGGAAGCCCCTATTGACTAAATCATTCCCCATCCTGTCCAGGCCGTGAGCATTTTTCCCTCCCTCACATTTACTGACTCACTACTTCCGGAGCCTCCTAGTGGAGGCAGAGTAATGGTCCCCAAAGATGTCCATGTCCTTATCCCTGAAACCTGCAAATACCTTACCTTACAAGGCAAAAAGGACTTTGTAGATGTGATGAAGTTCAAGATTTTGAAATGGGGAGATTGTCCTGAACTATCTGGGTGGGTTGGATATGATCACAGTGGTCCTCATAAGAGGGGGGCAGGAAGGTCAGAATTAGCGGTGCAGATTTGATGCCAGAAGGTGGTCAGTGAGAGAGATCTGAAGATGCTCCATTTCAACACTTGAAGAGGGAGGGAGGGCCCACAAGTCAAGGGATGGAGGCAGCCTCTAGAAAGACAGGCAAGGAAACAGATTCTCCCCTAGCACCTCCAGAAGGAATGCAGCCTTTTTGACACCTTGATTTTAGGACTTCTGACCTCCAATTAGATAATACATGTGTATGTTCTAAGCTCAAAGTCATTTGTTACAGTAGCCACAGAAACCAGTACACCCTCCTAGGCATTTTCACCATACTCTGTTTTATCCTCATCACAACCCACTGAGGTGGGTAATTAGCAAGAGAATTCATACACAGAGAGGTTGAGTAACTTGTCCAAGGTCACACAGCAGGTGAAGAGCACTGAGATTTGAACCCAGGCTTTCTAGCTGTAGAGCTTTCCCCTTTCAGCAAGGTGCCTGCAGCCTCAGGGAGGGCAGGGCTGTGTTTAAGACATCTCTTTGTCTCCCAATAGCTCCTGCCACCACTGGGCAGACCCTCCCTGCATGTGGGGGTGGTTCTGTGTCTTGAAACCAGATCCTTGGATATCTTGGGTTCCTGGCTCACTATGTTCTGATATCTTATGTGCTTTGAAAGTTGGGGAGGTAGGGAGGCAGTTTCCCACTCTGCCCCTCACTGGGAGACAGGGGTACTCCATGGTGGATGGGGGGGCATTGACCCCAGATCAGGGACCTGAATGGAGGGGACATGCCATTCACAGAGGGGCTGGTGTGCCCTGGGGAAGTCACAGACCCTGCCACTGCCCAGCTAGTCTGAAGGCCTAACAGAAGCACGGCCCTGCTCCCACCCTGTGCGTCTGTCTGTCTGTGGGTGGGGGGAGGGGCTGTCAGCTCACACAGAGCCTTCTCCCCATTTTAAATCCATTTCACATTCTCCCAGCTGGCAACCCAGCCCAGCGGGACAGTTGCGGTAGGAAGTCTTGGCAAGTCCCCTCTTTCCTTCTCTCGGTCCCCTCCCCTCCTTCCTGGGAGCCCCGGGTGGAACTGGACCCTCTTAGCAGAGGCCACAGCCAGGCTGCCTTCTCCCCCTGCCCTGAGCCCTCCACCACTCTGTGAAGCCCCCTCCACCCGAAGCCACCGGCCCAGCTCAACTACAAACCCCACCTCTGTTGCCTAAAAATAAACTGAAAATAACTCCTCTCCACCCTGCTCTCTCCCTCCCAGGCTCCTGCTGGTGCTAATATTCTCCCAGCCAGGCTGGGAGCCTTGCTCGTGCCAGGCAGACTGCAGGCCAGTAATTAGGTTAACTCCACTCCTGCTGGGGATGGAAGTTGGCTGGTTGGGGCTGGAGTAGAGGGGAGATTGGAAATGCTTCTTTCATGGACTGGGGTGGTTCTTTGGTGGGGCGGTGGGGGCTAGCATGTGTATGTGTGGTGTATATGTGTGTCGGGTATGAGGGGGGCGGTGTGCATGTTGGGGGCAGGCACTGTGAGCTTTGAGAGCAGCGACTGATGCTGGATGTACCTGGCCTGGGCTCAGGGGAAAGGTCTGATTAGGAAAGGGGGGGAGCAGAGGGACCCTCAAGACCCTACCATTGCTCACTTGGAACAGACCAGGAAGTGCCTGTTTGCATCACAGAGCATCTTGTCCCCACCCAGAACCTTCCACATCTGCCATCTCAGAGCTGTGAGGCCTCCATTACAAACGAGAAAGCAGAGGCTGAGTACAAACAGGAACTGATTTAAAGAAAGCATTAACAGCACAGAAGTCACCCAGAGGAGCAGAGACGTGGAGACAGAACAGGAATTGCTGAAGTCTCAGTGGCATCGCGCTACATTAGAAATGTGTGCTTCCCAGTGCAACAGAACATTCAAGAAGGAAGAGTCCAGCAGGGCTGGAGTAGTCCAGAGGGACAGCCTGGGAGGTGAGGCTGCTGAGGGCCAACAAGGGGTCACCTCACTCCAGACCCCAGACCTCTTCCCCACCCCCAACTTCCCAAGGTTGGGGAACCGACTTAACTTCTCTGGGCCTCAGTTTCCCGGCTAGTAACATGGAGATGATCACGCGCGCCCCCAGGCTGGCTGAGGGGACTGAGCATACAAAGTCCCCAGTACAAAAGGCGCTCAATAAATGGTGACTGTCCTGGTGATGGTTCTCACTTGGAGGCCAGGACCCTTCAAGGACTCATGGGGAGTCTCCGGGTCTGAGGGAGCAGGGTAGCCCGGAGGAAGGCTCTGGCCAGGCCAGGCGGGAGCCAGAGAGAAGGAAGCTGGGGTCCGCAGGGCAGCCCTAGGCAGAACAACTTCCTGGGGCCTCACTGCACCCTCTGCAGGGCTGGGCCAGCCTGGGCTTTGTCTGAGCCAGCCTCAGCTCAGGAAGCAAATCCAGCCTGCTCGGTCCCTGGAGGGGTAATTAAAGCAGGGCTGGGGGAGAAGGAGGGAGGCTTTTTGATAGTGTGCAATTAAATGCATCATATTTATAACAATCCCTGCATGTGTGCACGCACAGATGTGCAGACCCTTCCCAAGGAGCTGGCTCTCTCCCTGTCTCACACTGACAGCCTGTCCCAAGCCAGCTGCCCTCTCCCCAGAGTGGTCGGAGTGGGCAGGCTAAGGTTGGTCCAGTCCAGGACCCTGGAGCTCCACAGGGGCTCCCACCGGGCTCTGTCTCCCAGCCCTGCCCCCACCACTGCCCCCACCCCAACCCTCACTCTGGCACTCCAGCTGGGGCAGGACCTGGGGGCTTCTCTTGGGCCACTGAAAAAGAGATGGGGGTCCTGTGAAAGAGATGGGGGTCCAGGCTAGGGACCCTCAGTCAATCCCCTCCTGCCTCTGGGTACCTGGGGGTCTGGTTCAGTGTGGGTGTGCCCCTCCTCCAGGCAGGCCATCTCTGTCCCAGGGTCTGATGTGTTGGTGTGTGTATCTACGCATGGATGCTCGTATGTGGGGGCCATGCTGATGCAGGACTGTGTGTGTGTGTGTGTGGGTGCGTGCGCGGGCATGTGTGAGCGGGTGTGGTGTGTGTATGGGACTTAGTGCGTGTAGCACATACATAGGTGTGAGGTGTGTGTTCCCTGTGGCCGTGCGTGGTGGGTTCAGGTGACTGGGACCGATTCTGCTGGCAGACGGATGCTGGAGATGAAACTGGGTCACCGCCTCCAAGACAGCCTCAGCTGCCATCTCTGCAGCTGCATCCACTCCTCGCCTGCCTGATCTTGGTTGGAACACATGGATTCAGGTATGATGCTCCGGGCCTTTCAGAAGAGCTCACTGCACACTCCTTGGGGATGAGGGTCCCCAGGCCAGGGCACCTGCCCACTGGGACAACCTGGGTTCTTCCTGGACCTGGATACCATAGGTGCCCAGTGTGGGATGGAAAGACGATGGGTGGTGGGTGAGGGCCTGTGGTGACCTGCCAAGGAAGGAGGGGAGGTGGCCATCCTAGGCCACAGTGACGGGTGACGGGGCAGAGCTGCGCCCTGCCCTCTGCCCACCTGCACCCCTCCTTTGTCCCTCTGCTGACGTTCTCCTTTTTGTCTCTTCAACCTAACCCTCCCTTCTCCTTGGCACTTAAAATTTTATTAAAGTACAACATAAATAAAGTATAGAAATCATACATATACAGCTCAGGGAACTTTCACAAATTAAACCCAGCCAGGTACCAGCATCCAGATCAAGAAACAACATTACCAGCCCTCCTTGTACCCTCTTCTAGTCACCACCCACCAAGAAAACTGCTATCCTGACTTCTAACACTGCAGATGAGTTTTGTCTAATTAGTCATTTTTAACCCCAATACCTGAGTCCCTCCCTTAACCTTGGAGCAACATTAACTCCTCCCTGATCGGGAGAGGTGAGGAGAAAGCTGGGAGGCCATGCTGTCTGTCCCCACCACCAGCAGGCAAAGGTTGAAGGACCAGACTGGCCCTCATCACAGACGCCTGTTGAGGGTCTCGACAGCCCCTGCCTGAGGGTTTCGGGGCTGAGTTCCATAGCTTGGCAATGAATAATGTGTGAGTGTGTCAGTTAGGGCAACGCTAGCTGCTATGACAAATAAACTCTAAAACTGCAGTAGCTTATCCCTACTTATTATTTGTCATTCTGTAACAGTCCTAGGCTGATGTTCCTGGTCAGCAGGCAGCTCTCCTCCACGTGATGATACAGAGACCCAGGCTCCTTCCATCTTGTGGCTCCCTCTCCCCTTCACAGGGCCTTGAAGTCTTGTACATCCAGCCAGCAAGTGGGGGAAGAGAGTGGAGAGAGGGAAGACAGGACATACCTGCTTCTTAAGAGCCTCTTCCAGGAAAATGTCATTTCTGCCTACACGCCATTGGTGAGAATTGGTCACATAAGCTGTCTACATCCAAGGAATGCTGGGAGATGTAGTCCCTGGATGGGCATTCATGGCCCATTGACAACTCTCCACTCTGAAAGGGGAGCATGAACATTTGGTGGGCATCTCTGTCACAGTGGGCCTCATGGGGAGGGAGAGCCCAGAGAGGACCCATGCTGTCTCTTTGCTCCTGCCTCTACCTTGCCTGATAAGCAGAGTTCACAGACTCAGTGCCTCATTTGGTATCCATTTAAATGACTTCTCATTCATTCATTTGCAAATTCATTCACTAAGTGAAATTCACTCACACAGTTATTCCCCACGCCCTTTACTCACTGTATCCACTCATCTGTGCACACACATCCATCCACACTTCTACACCTCCTATACACCTGTAAGACCCCAAGGGGCAAAGTAGCTGGGCCAGCCAGAGTCACACCCACCATGTGGATAGCTCAGGGTGGGTTTAGGCTCTGCAGTCACAAAAGGTCCAGGGGGAAAGGGGAATACACTGAGGAGCCAGGGGATGGGCAACCTGGTTCTGGGAGGTCTGTCCCTCCCACAGGGCCCACACTGGAGGGTCTGGCTGAGTTCCAGCCTCAGGAAAGCAGAGGAGCTGTGTGCCCTGGTCAGGAGCAGGAAGGAGAAATAAGACTGTGTTCAACTCTGAGGCCAGTGGTTCAGGGGACAAGCTTGGCTTTGGGTCAGACAGATGGTGGCTCAAGTTATCACTCAAATCACCTATGGGCTGGGTGGCTGTGGGCAGCTCTGAACCTCTCTGACCATCAGTGTCATCATCTATGAGATGGGACAATGATCCCCAGCTCAGGGGCCCATTGTGAGGAGCAGAGGTAATGAGGATGAACACGATCGCTGGGGTCCTGCAGTGTCCAAAGCGTGGGCCCCTCTCACTCCCACACCCAGGCTAAGTAGGACCTGGTCTGTGGGGCACCCAGTGGGTGAGGCCTAGGCTGCTGATGACAGCCCCACAACTCCAGCTCAAGATGGCCTTGGGCCAAGGGTGGGGCTGGACCACAGGGACAGTTGCAAGGCCTCAGTGGGGGAGGTGGATCCTCCTGTAAAGCACAAAGGCAGAGGCAGGCAGGGCCCACAGCCTCAGAGTATAGCCCCCTCCCCTCCTATACCACTTCCCGCCCCCTCCCAACAAAAATTTTCTTCCTTCACACTCCCACATCCCAGGGATTTGCACCCACCAAAAGGACCCTAATGAGGGCAATGCTTAACCCAGAGCAATGGCCCTTTATGATAGATTTACAGGCGAAGGAGAAGAGCGACCTGGCTGGAGAGAGGAGGGGAGTAGCGCAGGGGAGGAGAAGGGGGAAGGCGGGGCTGCCGCCTCTGCTCATTTTTTATTAAAGATCTGCTTCAAGGTCAGTCCTGCCACAAGGGACTCCTCAATTTCCCAGGCTCTGCAAAGAGTATGAGAGAGTGATGTGCTGGGAGGAGGGGAGGGAAATGGAGAGGAAGCAGCCTGGGGTGGGCCAGGCAGAGAGGCACCAAGAGAAAAGGGCATAGTGGTCCCTGAATGCAGCGTGGATCTAAAAGAGTACTGGGCTCAGAGAGGGCACCTGGGAGACAGGGAAGAAAGCCAGGAGAGAGAAGGGGTGACAGCAGGGAAACCCTGATGAGTTGGGCCAGAGGCAAAGAGTGATCGGTTAAGGTATCAGAACCCCGACACCCAAGTTTTGTCATTTTCCAGATAAAAGATACCAGATAGTCATTGGCCTGTCACCTGCATCACCAAGTTGCTGCAGGCTATGACCAGGAGATGATCTCTAATAATTAGAAAAGGAGCACGACCCTCAGAGACAGGTATTATTAGCCCCATTTTACAGATGAGGAAATTGAGGCTCAGTGCGGCTTAAATCGCTTTCCCAAATCCACATAGGTAGTCAGAAATCAATCTGGGTTTTGGGCCTGGGTCTAGACTGCACTCCTCCCACTGGGTCAGTCACACCCTCCCCTACCCTTTGGACCCAGCTCAAGACTCTCCCTCCAAGACTGTTCCAGTAGCCATGAGGCCTGCTGGGCAAAGGAACAGCCCAGGGGATGAGGAGTATGCGCTCTAGGGTAGAGGAGGGCCATAGCTTTGGTTCTTCAAGTTCAGGAGCATGATCATGTCTCTACCCCAGTGTCGGCAGTGGGTATGGCCGATGGCCATCAACTCCTTGCCCCTCCTCCTATCAAGAGGTGGGATCTATGTCCCCTATCTTTGGATACGAGTGAGGAAGCACTACTTTAAACAGAGTGGGCTCTGTAACTGCTTTGACCAATAGAAAATGGGGGAAGTGATGTCATGCCTTCTGAGCCCAGGCCTTAAAAGACTGGCAGCTTCTATTTCCTCTCTTTTGGAACATTTGCTCTCAGAGCCCTGACCCACCATGTAAGAAGTCTGACGATGCTGCTTGAAACACCTGAGACTACCTGGAGAAGGAGAGAAGTTGACTGAGCCCAGTCCTCCAGCCAGTGAACAAAGATATCCTAGGCCTTCCAGTCCACAACTCATCCATCAGCTGAGAACCACCAAGTGATTCCATTTAATGCCTTGTGGAGCAGAAGAATCACATAGTCCAGCCCTGCCCAAATTTCTGAGCCACAAACTTGTGAAATATAATAAAATGGTTGTTGTTTTGAGTCATTAAGTTTTGGGGTGTTTGTTACGCAGCAGTAGATAACCACTAGAATAGGTCTGGAGAGAGATTCAGATATAACACATTTAACAAGCACTTAAACTGGTTCTGATGCAGAAAGTGGGGGAAACACTTTGAGAAGTGCCAGAAGAGACAGACTGACCCTAAGGCCAAGTGTCCCCAGGGGGCATGTCTACATCACATCATGCAGAAAGATGAATGGAAAGAGACAAGGCAGAGCAGAGAAAAAGTGAAGAGAGTCAATTGTTTGAGGAGTGGAGGGGGAAAAAAAAGGTGGGAGGTGGGGGTAGGGGGACAGAGAACAGCTTGGAGACAGAAAACAAGACAACTCAATTCAACAAGCAATGATGCTTGCCTCCTGGTGCTAGTGTGGGAGATAAGGAGATAGGCACAAGGCAGCCCCACCTTCATGGAAATTTACATTCTAGACATAGGTTGGCACAGAGAGAAGGTGGCAGAGACGGCGGAATAAGAGAGAAAGAGCAGAGCCAGTTCTGAAGTCAAACCACTATAAGCCACACTCTGGGCCTGGGAACTCTGGTAAGGAAGGACCCCAGCCTGGCCTGGCCTCTCATCACTGGGTCTTTCCTGCTCTTTTCTCTGGGCATGAGGCCCCTGGGAGGGGAGATCAGGCATCCAGGAGGGTGGACACCTGGAAGGGAAGTTCCCCCTGGAGCTGAGTGGTGATGTCAGGGGAAGCAGGAAAAGGTGTTACAGTCAGGAGAATAGCAAATATAAAGGCCAGTGGGGGATGTAGGGGTTGATGGGGAGGAGCCAGGAGATGCGCAAAGCCAAATTCAGTGACAGATTGAAGGCAGGTGAATTTGGCTATGCAGGGAATGGGAAATCATGAATCTGCTCCAGGTGCAGGGCTCTGAATCAGACACTGGATCCCATGTCTACTTTGGAAAAGCTTATTCATGGCACTATTGTTCTCATAACACCAATGGCAGAATGTAAGATGGACATAATTTTGGCTGGTGAGGCTGGGCAGAGATGGATGGAGAAAGCATCACAGGGAGAATTTAGACATTCAATCAACAAATATTTATTGAGCACCTACTATGTGCTGGAACTAGGAATACAGCAGTGAGCAAAGGCCTTGCTCATGGAACTCAAGGTCTAGAGTGTGAAGACAGAAAAAAAATACAAGTGTTTGTGTAACATGACAGGTGGTGATAAGATAAAAAATAAGGGAGGGCACCCCACCGAAGATAGACAAACAGCCAATAAGCACACAAACAGATGCTGGGCATCACTAGTCATCGGGGAAATGCAAATCAAAACCAAATGAGACACCACTTCACACCTATTAGGATTATAAACAACAAAAACAACAGAAAATTACAAGTATTGACAAGGATGTGAGGCAATTGGAACTCTTGTGCATTGCTGGTGGGAATTACAATGGTGTAGCTGCTGTGGAAAATAGTACGGCAGTTCCTCAAAAAATTAAATATAGAATTACTACATAACCCAGTAATTCCCCATCTAGGTATTAACCAAAAGAGTTCCTCATCTGGGTATTACCCAAAATAATTGAAAACAAGGAGTCAGACAGACGTTTGTACACCCATGTTCATTGCAGCGTTATTTACAATAGCCAAAAAGCAGAAACAACCCAAATGCCCAGTGATAGATGAATGGATAAACAAAATATGGTCCATCAATATAATGGAATATTATTCAGCCTTAAAAAGGAAGGAAATTCTGACATCCACTGTGACATGGAAGAACCTTGAGGACATTGTGCTCAGTGAAATAAACCAGGCACAAAAAGATAAATACTACGTGATTCCACTTACATGAGGTCCCCAGACTGGTCAGATTCATAGAGACAGAGAGTACAACTGTGATTGCCAGGGGCTGGGGGAGGGGCAGGTGGGGAGTGATCTTTTCCTGTGTACAGAATTCCAGTTTGGGTTTGGGTGATGGTTGTACCCAAAAGAATGTGAATGTACCTAATGCCATTGAACTGTAAATACTTAAAATAGTTAAAACAGCCAATTTTATATCATTAATATTTTACCACAATGAATTTTTTTAAAGGAGAATAAAACAATAATAGTGCTGGGCTGGGAGACACAATTTTATGAGGTTCATTGGAAGGGTTCATTGATCGAGAGCTACTCAAACAGAGATGGATGTTCCAGGGCAGGGTGAATGGGGAGGGAGCAGGAACTAGGCAGGGGTCCAGGACCAAGGCCTGGACCAGGCAGACACCCTGGGGGTGAAGAAGAGACACAGTTCCAGGAGGTGGAAGGTCTGCAAGGAGAAGGGGGGTGGGAGAACTCAAGGACTCAAAGGGCTCTAACTTAGAGACTGGACTTGAGAGAGCAGGGGTGCATGGGTCAGGGACCCAGAATGGAGTAGAGGCACCTCCAGAGGTTTAACTGAAGAGTGCTTGATGAAGGAACTATGCACAGAGATGGGGGTGAGGATATGAAGACTGACCAATGAGGGATAAGAAGCACCCAGAGACTTAGAACAGAGGGGGGCGTTACCACCTCTAGGCCTGAAGTGTCACAGAGAGGAAACTTACTGCCGGGGCTTGACCAGAAGAATGGAGCCACGGACAAGGGGCCACTGGACCAGAGCTGGAGAGGAACTCAGTAGGGGAATAAATACCTAACTTCTCTCTCCTCCCGCCCTTCTTTCTCCTGGTGATGTTTCCCTTTGGAGGAACCCGAACAAAAGCCAAGAACAAGGGAACCTGGGTAATCAGCCTGCCGAGGTCAGCCTCCCAAGGCCCAGAGCAGCACAGAGAAGGATGAGAAGGGACCAAAGGGGCAAGCAGAGAAAAACCAGTGCAGATGCGGATGCCATTTGTTGACATGAGTAGCACAAGGGAAGGAGGTCTTTTTGGAAACTTAGCAGCCTGGTAGGGAAACCAAGATAGAGGTCTATTTCTCTGAGCCAGGGCATGGGAATACAAAGGGTGAGAGGGCCACTCTCACCACTTGTACTGGGGCTGAGAGGCTGCCTATGTTCCAGGGCTCCCCCTCCCAGCACTGGTAAAATAGAGGGCCCAAGGCAGCTAGAGAGGTCTGCCTGCAGCCAGCTTGCAGGCCCCTATCCCTTTCTCCTCTAAGGCAGCTCCCACTGTGAAGCAGCGGTGGTGGGGGCGGGGATTTGCAGAGGCAGATGAAGGGAGGGCAGGAGGAGGTATGCCCAGCTAGGGCAAAGCATTCCCAGGCACCAGTCCCAAACAGAGTTGTGCCTGGTGCTGGTCTGGAACCAAATCAGTGCGGTGATATTTCAAAAAACTAACTTGACTTCATTTAAGGAATGGGCTTCATTCTGGGAGTATGTGGCGTCCCAGCACCTCCTCTGGCCTCCTCCATTCCCTCCCTTCCACACACCCAGCCATGGCTCCCCAGGCAAGGCAAGGCCTGCAGGCCCTTGAGGGGGCCCTCCCCCAGCCCTTGATCTGCCTACTCCCCACTCTGCCTTTCGAGGCCTAGCCAGATAAAGGGAGCAGCCCCTCCCAGGCAGGGGGAGCAAACACACTGGTGCTAGTCCAGCTCAAGGCCCCAGCATATGAAATATTCATGCAGCCAGAAGGCAGGAGACCAGCAGAGGATGCACCCCTGGGGCTTTGGGGCTGCAGTAACAGCAGCAGCAGCTGTAACCACCCCTCTCCCCCACCCCAAGCTTTGTTCAGCAGACCCCCTGGGCCTACAGTGCAAGGATCCCAATGTGTACACACACACACACACACACACACACACACACACACACACACACACTCCAACATACACTCCAAAGATACATGTAGGTGAAGAAACTTGGGAAAAAGAAGAAGGGAGGGGAGAAGGGCACACACAGACACACTCTTAATCTGGAATATAGAAACAGACACACGATATACAGATGGGCGCACACACAATAAACCTGCACAGATTAACAACAAACATACACTCAGGATGACTCTGAGTGTCATGCAAAGGAGTTCTTGTAATCTGTGTCCCAGGTGCTTCACTTGCCCTGCCCAGGTCTGCTCTGGCCCTTCGGCCCTGCTTCCTGAGAAAGCCACAGGGACACCACTGGTGGCTCCAAGCAAAGGCCTCCATGACCCTGGCCTCCTTTCCACTAGGGAAAGGTCTCTGGGCTCCCAGTGCTCCTTGCAGAGGCCGCCCCACCCCTGAGTTCCCTCCACTCAACTGGCTCACTGAGGAAATGAGGAAACCAAGATGGAAGCTGAGGGAGGCAGGCTACCCAAGGTCAGGAAGAGAGTAACCAAAGGGTGACTTGAACTCAGGACTCCAGGCAGCCAACCCAGCACCACCGAAGGTCCAGCGATTCCATTCTCGAATTCCTCTCCCCTTTGGGATGTCTCCTGTCACCCCGACTGGCCTTGGTCAGGCCACCAGGATGCACGATGAAAGGGAGCATCCCAGAGGGATCCCAGGGCCCTCTTCGACACTGCGGTATCAGTGTCCTGGTGAGGACTCACGTTATCATGTTCACTCCCAAACTAATACTCTCCCTTTCCCCAAGCGCCTCCCGGGGCTGACGTGCCCCTACCCCTACCCGCAAGGCGTGGAACTAGTCGGTGCGGTGGAGAATCATGCCCCCCTCCCCCTCGCCCAACACCCAGTCCCGTGCCTCGGCTGCGGACGGCCTCCAGGCCTGTGGAGGGCGCTATGGGCGCCAGGCCGCTCTGGCCGGCAAGTGGGAAGGGAGGCCACCTCAATGGTAGTGCGCTGTCCAGCATTTCAGCAATCGGCGGCGGCGCCCGCGGGGAGACGGAGGGCGCGGGGCCGCGGGGGCCGCGGAGCTGCCCTGCCGAGCCTAGCCGAGCCGAGGAGGCGGCCCGGAGGCACCCCAGAGAAGCGGGGCCAGAAGGCCTGGCCCCAGCGCCCGGCGAAGCGTGGCAGTCACCGGGGAGGTGAGAGCCCCTGGTGGGGCGGGGGCATTTCCCAGAGGGGCTGGAGCTGGGATGAAACTTGGGCCTCCCAAGCGGGGCGGGGACCCAGGGTCCATAGACCCCAGAGCAGAGGGTAGGTGCTGAGGGACTGCTAGTGTGTTTGGTCGGGGTGCGAGGCACCTGGGGAACAGAGATGAGGAACGTTGTTCATTTCACTGAGGGATGGAGAAAGTGAGAACCCTGCCGGGTCATGGGCAGGACTCCACTAAGCATAAATGACCATGGCCTGGCCCATAGGGATGCTACAGAGGCCCCCAATTGCCGTCCAGTTGCCCTCCCCCAATTGAGGAGAAGGACCTTCTCCCTAGGGAAGGGAAAGACCAAGGAAGGGACCCTGTGGAGATGCTGGTCACTGGGAGGCATGAAGGGAGCAGGCCCCCACCTGAATGCTGGGCTTCTGTCCAGCACAGAGTGGCAGCATAAGGGACAGTCTGGCCCCTTTCCCAGCTGCCCAAATGCCCCTGGGGAGGCAGAAGCTGGCAACGAGAACTGGGTTTCACACAGGATGGCATTTACTCTCACATGGGGGAGCGAATGGAGGACACGGAAGAGATAATAACCACTAGGAGTTTAGGGGGGTTCTCTGTGGTCTCTCTGGATGCCCAGGGAGAGTTTCTGAAGCTGAGAGTGGGCTCCAGAGCAAATTCTTGGTAAAAAGGAGATAGAGAAGAGACGCAGCCTCTTTCTTGCATCCTCCTCCCCCTCCCTCCCAGGGCTCCTGCCTGGACAGTATTGAAGCTTCCTGCAGTTCCTGCTTCTGGCAGCAGGTCCATTGTGGGGATGGATTTGGAGGGGAGCAAGAGAAGTGCACCCAGGTCTGGCCTGGTATTCCAATGCCTGTGCTCTATTCCAGCCATAACTTTTCACTCTCCTAAGTCCTCACTCACTCATCTGCTTCTGGGATCAAGGGGCCTGGGCTGGTTTTTTGTCCTGTGTCAAGAGAAAAGGCAAGTACTTTCATGTCCAGGGGGCATATTAAGGTCATAGCCCTAGCATGTGCCAGATCTTTCCCAGGCCAGAAATAGGACCAAGCTGGCTAAGAACTGGCTAAGAAATTGCTTCCACACAACACCAGCTTTTTGATTCCTTAACTTTATGCCCCATCCCACTCTCCTGTGAGGGATGGAGGAGGAATCCTTGAAGAGTGAATAAAGAGTTGATTGGATTTTAAAAGGTGGAGTTGAGTAGGTGGGGAGTCATGGACTTTGAACTGTGAGGGACATGGGTTCAAATCTAAGCTATGTGACTTCAGGTATGCCACTTAACCTTTCCGAGCCTGTTTCCCAATCTGTAAAACAGGTATAGCGTTGAAAATATCAACTTTGGCAATCAAAGAAATAATCCAAATAATAGATGGGAAACTACTTTTAAACTGTGAAATGCTGAACAAGTGTTAGTAAATCAAATACAAGTAAGAATTTCTTAAGGAAGAGCTAGGTAAGGGTGGAAAAGTTTTCAGCATTGTTTGAAGCACATCTTTCTCTTCCCAGTGGAATTGGACATTGGCTGAGGGCCTCACCCCAGACTTCATGCAACGCACAATGCTACAGTTAACTCAGTTAGTTCTCACAAAAACTTAACAAGGAAGCCTTCAATGTTCCTATTTCACAATTTAGAAATGAGACTTGAATGACTTTTCCAAGGTCATGAAACCACCCAAACTGTCTTCCCTGGGGCAGGAGTAGAGCTAATAGCCTGTCCCAGCCCCTTGATATCAAGATCCAGTTAAATGCCAGTTTCTTGATTCATGATGCCAGCTTTCCAGGTGAGGAGCTTGAGGCATATGGGTGAGGAGCTGACTCCCCCAAGGTCACTGGGATATCTGGAGAGCACACAGAATGTATTTTGAATTGTCCAGCTGGGTGCCCCCACTGCAACCCACCCCCTCCACTGCTATGTCTACCAGGGGGCAAGTATGGGCTGGCAGGCCCATCTGCTCACCGCCGCACCCACCCTCACCTTCTCTTCCTGCCAGCCTCTTGCTGACCCTGGCAAGCCAGTGACTGCCTGTTCCTTTCTGAGTGGCTAGCCCTCACCCCGTGAGACAGGGCTATTGTCACAAGCAACTGCCAGCATTGCTGGGGTCATCCTTCCCTACTGACTCTTCTCTTCCTCTGCCTACTTCTTACTGCTGGGGGTGGGGTGGGGGCCGAAGCACAGCTCCTGTCCCAGCAGCCAGCCAGGGGTACTACTGAGAAGATGGGGGAGAGCCCACCCTCTCTGCCTTACCTCCTACGCACACTCTGAGCCCCTGCCGCAGGCCTGTCACTTCACTTACGTCATCTCATTTCATCCTCACATAACCTGGCACCAAAGGTGCCACTGTCTCCCTTTCACGAGGAGCAAAATGAGGCCTGAAAGGGACATGACTTTCTGAAGGTCACAGAACAGGTCATGGTGCAACCCTAGCCCACTGCCTCAGGGGCCCAGTGTGGCTTCCACACCACCACTCTGTCCTCAGTTCTCCAGGTTCTCCTGGGGAAGGATCAGCTAGGGCCCTGTGAGCTGGCAGGGGTTAGGGGTGGCAGGTGATGGAGGTAAATGAAGGGCTCTAGGACAGAAGTCCAAGGACCTTTCTGGGCCCGTCTCTGACCCCGTCTCCTTGTGTGACCTTCAACAGGTCCCTTCCTGTCTCTGGGCCTCAGTGTCCTCAACCATAAAATGATGGTATTTGACCAGATGTTTCCACCCCACCCCTACCAGGCTGAAAGTCCTGCCAGCACTAAGATTTTAAGATCTCTTGGCTCCGTAAATCTGTGTGTCAGGAAGCCTGCGGTTCCATCAGCAGAGGTAGAATTCACCTCTAGTGTCTGAAGGTTTGGTTTATTAGTTGGAGCTGAGATTTTAAATTCACCCATCCCTCTTAACTACAAACTTGGGGTCTTAACTCAAAATGGGAAAATGTGGCTTGGAGAGGCCCAGTGGCTCACCTGGAGATCCCAGGATTCTTTGGCTGAGCGAGGATGAAGCCCTCCTGGCCCAAAATTTGAGGTGACCTGCAGGGGCACTGAAGGTGCCTTCCACACACCTCCCAGAGTTATTCACCGAAGTCCAGGAATTCCCCCCAGACATGTAGGCACAGGTCCCACATCAAGGGAAGCAGCAGGAGGGACGGTGGTGGAGGCTCATTCATAGAGTCTTGGAGAGAGGGAGGGATTTCGAAGCTGGCGCTCTAAAGAGAGGATGCAGGGCCCTGTGGGGGACTGGGTCAGTACGGCCACTAGTCCAGGCTGAGTGGAGGAAGGAGCAGACAGGCAAGAAATGGGGAGGTTCCTTTTCCAACACCTGGGCTCAGTGAAAGGGTAGGCAGCTCAGAGACGGGGGAAGATTTCATGAGGAAAGGAAGAGAGAGGGCACTTGCTGAAGGCTGGAGGCTCAGTGGGGTCTTAGAGGCTCAGGGAGGAGGAGGGGGCTCGGGAGATGGTACTCAGAGAATGGAGGGCAACCGATGGGTGGGAAGGAGCTAGATGGGAGGTTAGGGGCTCAGGTGTGGGGAGTGATTTCAGAAAGGAGGAGGGGGTTAGAGAGGGAGAGAGACCAGTGAGAGGGCGAGAGGTCCAGTGGAACCTACAATAGGGAGGAATCATTACCAACAGTTACAGACGTAGGTCTTCATTGTGCTTAGTGTCCGCTGACACCTCTGATTTCCTCCCTTCACCTTCTTCTGGGTCATGAGCACAGGAGGGCGGCAGCTCCATCACCAGAGGCCAAGCCCTGTTGACTCTGTCATCCAGAATAGGGCTCTCAGGCAGGTAAGCCAGGCCCAGGCTGTCCAGGTTGACCATTGGCCTGGGAGAAAGGCCTCAGCCCCATGTGTGCCTTGGCTCCGGAGCAGCCCCTGACCCCGAGAGGCTCCCCGCTTATAGCCAAAAGCCGCCGGCCCATCCGTCTGCGGCACTGCTCCCTCGTCAGCCAGCCTGGCCTCAGCATCCTGCCGCCCCCACCCTGGCCTCCTGCCCACTGCAGAGGCTGCTGTGCCAGCATCCTGCTGGGGCCTGTGAGGACTTGGAGGTGGCCTGAGCCCAGTGAACCAGACCCGGAGGTCCAGGCAGCTTACTGAGCTGGGGAGCTCTCAGCCTGCCCACTTCTAGCATTGAGTGTGGCCTGTGCCTCTGAGACCCCTCCCTGTACTGAGCCCCCTCCCCACCACCATTCCCTACAACGCCCCAGGTATAGAGACAAGTAAAAGTTAGTTTCATGGAATTCTTTTGATTTTAAGAATGGCACATCCTCATTGTGCAAGTCTTGGGACATAGAAAAACCAAGGAGGAAAAAAATCTGTAGCTGCACCACCCAGAGAGAGCCACTGTGAACACAGGGCAGTATTTCCTACCAGGATTTTGTCCATGTGTTTATAGATGCATAGCATTAAATAACTGGGAACACCCTGTTAAGGGAAGTTGGCATGCTAATTTTCATCCTAGAGTAAAAAAATTCTCTGATGTCTTTAAAGAGTCTTCAAAAAGTATACTTTTAATGGCCAAAGACTGGGCACAGGTGAAGCTGCTTCCCAGGGAGCCAGGGAGACCTGGAGGTGGTGGGGTGAGACCTTGCCCCTCCCCTGCCCTCTCGGGCAGAACATACCTTGGGGGTCTGCTGGCTGTGGGTTTCCCTTGGAGAGCATGGCTCTGGGGCCCGTGACAGGCTCAGCCAGGGACTGCAGTGGGCCTGCTCCCTCAGGACACCCCTCCGCCAGGGACCGAGGTGGGGAGGGCCAAAGCTGCCAGGGGAGGGGGAACACTAGAGAGTCATACATTCCCCAGAGAGGGTGGGAACTGGGATCCACCCAGACCTCAGAAGAAAGAGCTCCAGACTGGGAATCAGGCGATTGGATGCCTATCTCCTGGGCTCTGATCACATCTAGGCCCCAACTTCCAGAAGCCTGTCTGTTTCCTGTTCTGTAAAATAGGCATAATAATAGCCACCTCCAGGTGTGCTCCGAGGAGTGATTCAGGTCATGAGTGTGAAAGCGCCCAAGGGAGGATAAAGCCCCCTTGGGCCCCACAGCGATGGCGGTCATCTGGGTGCGTGGGACCACGCAGTTAATATCTATCGAGCCCCCCCATCTTTCGGGCATCATATGAGCCCTGAGGATGTGGAAGTGAATCAGACACCCTCCCTGACCTTGAGGAGCTCCCAGACTAGCAGGAAAGGGAGGCGTGAGGGAACTGACAGTGAAGAGGTTCTGCTCGAACTAAGATGTCCACGGTGATGTGGGCCACTGGAGGAGGCTTCTGGGAGAGGGACCTTTACGTTAGACTTTGGAGAATGACAGGGAAGATGCCAGACAGGGAAGACAGAGGCATGGCCCTCCAGACAACAGCTTGGGCCATGCACAGGGGCGTGAAAAGCCCTAGTGAACTAAGGGGCTAGTCAATGATCTCACATATCCATGGCGCAGAGGGCATGCCTGAGAATAGAGGGAGGCCCCCACACACTTCTCTTCTCTGCCTCCTGAATTCTCTCTCCCTCTGTCCTCTGCTCCTTATATATCAGAAAGCAGAGATGGTCATTCATTCATTCATTCATCAAACATTTGCTCAACACTGGAGAAAGGGAGGAGCCTCCCTCTGCCTAGTGGGGAGCAAGGCCCATAAGCCGGTGAATGTTTTGGGAGGAAATGGGGCTATGTGGGAACATCCCGAGAGCTGCCTGGGCATTGGTGGAGGGGGCAGGGTTGCCTGCCTGGCTGACTTTGGAGCCAGCTTCACAGATGGTCTTCCTAAGTTGAGTACAGGCTTGCCGGGGGGAGCAAAAGGGGAAAGGCATTTCTAGCAGAAGGAACAGCATGAGCAGACGCATGGAGGAGGAAAGCGCCTCAGGCACTCGAGGATTAGTTTGGCTGGAGAGTCCAAGGAACAGAGGACACCATGGGAGTGGGAGGCTTCTTGAGGGGCTCTGATGCCAGTCGGGGCAGTCTGGCCTTTCTCCTGTAGGCAGCAGAGAAACCTAGGGATGTTTCCGGCAGGTAAGCACGTGGCCAGAGCTGTTTCAGGAAGGTCACCCCTGAAGGACAAGCATGATTTGGACAGATGGAGAGAACAGGGGGGCCTGGGTGTGCTTTCAGGACACAGGTCACATGGCCCATGGCCTCTCCTGCTGCAGCTCTGCTCCTCTCAGCCTGGGACACCCAGAACCACAGCAGCCATGGTCTCTAGATGCACAGTACCTGCCTCAATATTTCCAGAACAGTCCACAAACAGCAGGTCCCCGGGACCCACCCATTCAGAAGCCGAGTGTAGGGCCTGGGAAGCGTGTGGTGTGGGGTGCTGCATTTTTTAAAGCTCCCCAGTGACTATCCATGCTAGCGGTGAGGAGTGGTGCCTCATTGCTTTGCACATGCTGTTCCCGTTGCCTGGATGCCTGTCTTCCCTCCTCTATCTCCTTGAACTTCAGCCTCTGCTCTCATGTCTTTTGTGCGATGCCTCGTTCCAAGCTCCCTCTGGGTGCCCCCAGGTGCCTGGTACCACCACTTTCTCAGCCCCTCTGATACTCTGTCCTGATGGTTATTTACCCTTCTGTCTCCCTTGGTGATCATCATGAACGCCCACTTGGCATCTCCCGTGTGCCAGGCACTACTGCAAGGGCTTCATGTGTGTTAACTCATTTAGTCCTCACAACGTCTTATGGAGAAGCCAGGCCACAGCAGTGGACACTGAGGCACAGAGAAGTAAGTTACATCACCAGCATCACCCAGCTGAGATGCGATAGGCTGCACTGTTCTGTGACACCCCAGACTTGGAGCTCTTGGAGAGCAGCAACCCGCGCTGTTCATTGTTGCAGGTGCCCAGTGCAAGCACAGGGCCTAGCATATGAAAGGTGCTGTTTCCTCATCCTTAGGATGGGCTTAAGGATGACAATTCCCCTCCAGGGCAGCTCTGGCAGGAAAGTCCATGGCCCTGGTGGGTGTTGTAAGCTGTGAGGTGTATGGTCTGGGCTGGGGGTCAGGGTGACAGTGGAGACAAGGACTTCTGGCTAGGATCTGAGGGTGGACCAGTTTCCCAGACAGGAGGGCTTTCTCCCTCCTCTGCTGTGCTGAGGTTCAGCCTCTCTCTCCCAGAAATCAGACCCTCCTAACTCTGGCCAGGGGCCAGGAAGGGTTTGTGGCCAGTGTGGGGTCGGATGCCCTGATGAAGATTCTCGGGCTGATGGCGGAGCAAGGCGGAGACTCATAGAGGCCTCAGCTGCAAAAGTAGCTCCCACTCTCAGTGGGAACTTAAGGGGCTCTCTCCTTCCCAGAGCAAGGAGGGCCCCTACCCCCTGCCATTTCTGCTTCCCACCCACAATCCCTCAGGAGCCATAGGTTATTGTCAATGATGTTGTTAATTAACTGCTTAATTAACTATTTAGGCTAATCAGATTAATTGACATTAATTGGCTACCATTTGTCAAGGACCCTGGAAAGCTGTGCCTCTCAGAGTTGAAGTGTGTGACTGGGGCTGGGCAGGGAAGTCAGGGAGGAGTTGTCACTGTGCTGAGGAGTGGGGGGGAGCAGGTGGCAGGCAGTGGCAGGACCCAGGACACCAGGACTGCTGCGCAGGGACTGTGTCTCTCCCAGTGGCTTTCCGGGCTGGGTCCTTGGACTCCTGAGTCCTGGGTCTTCATAGTTTGGGAAGCAGACCACCCCTTCCTCTCCCTAAGTTGCATTAAAAAAGAATAAAAAGGTCTGATGAGGGACCAGAGGCAAGAGTGAGACACTTTCCATCCCCAAGGGCTGTAAAGACCTCGGAGGGGGAGAGATGTTAAAATCCTAAATAAGCCATGATATAAGTAGGTCACCACACAACAACTGTGGGGATGAAGTGCACATATTCAGCTTTAAAAAAAGGGGGGGGGGGAAGATGAGCAGTATAAGGTAGATAAAATATGCAAAATATTAAACTGTGATAAAATGATCAGATTTGCATTATTTAGTCAATTACAGCCCCCAAAACCCACAGTACATTTTTATGCCTGTTTTAAAACACAACTTACAGTTTTAAATTATAGCACTTGAAACAAAAAAGAAAAAACTACTATGAAATGCATCCTACGTTTTGAAAAAAGGGAAAAAAAAGCCAACCCACTCAAAACTGGGAGTGTGAATTTGTCTTCAGAGCTATTCTCTCAAGATTAAATGGCTCCCACATCTAGTCCAATGCTGGGCTGCAAGTTGGTAGGCTGCAGCCTCGATTGGACTTTTTCACTAACACCTGCCTCCCCTGCCCTGCTGAAGGTCCCTTCTCCTCTGGTGAATCCCTCGCCTGACTTCCTGATAGA